>NC_053438.1:40603970-41253470 GCF_007990345.1 Gossypium hirsutum | reverse complement strand
GAACCAATTCTATTCTTACCCATTGTTATGATCTCTTGCAAGCATGTTGCATTAGAATAATGATTGACAGGCTAATAAAACTTTCAAAAGGGAAGTTTTGCATATTACTCTAGAAGCTTCTAAATAATACAGGAACCTGAAACAGGACTATTGTTTAGAACGCACCGGGTTGGAAATTTAATAAGGAAGAATCTAAATTAAGACTATCCTTTTGAGTTTTGTTGTCTAAAACATTGATTGAAAAATGGCAAGATGTCGTGTTGGTGACAAAGTCTCAATGAACAAGCAAGCAAAGATCACCGAATAATAAGAAGAAGTTGTTCTTGGAGAAGAATATTCTTCATTTGTGCATGAACATTTGGTATGATTCCCTAGAAATGGTGAAAATGACAAATGAGCTTCACATTCTACATCCCTGTGTTGTGATAGCAGATAATTAAGAAAAGGTCAATTCTTTTTACTCTTGGGTTACAACGGAGGAAGATGGTACAAATTTTTGCATTCCAGTGGATCAAACTTGAAGGTTTACAGTGGGAAGCAATCTGGTCAAGTGCTTATTGGGTTCACCAGCCGAGTATAAAGACGCTATAGTACATTAAGCGATAAGACCTTAATAAACTTGGAGTAATAATAACTCAAGTGTTAAAATATCATTTTCATGACATTCTCCATTTATTCAAATGCCATTCATACATGTCTAGTTAGGAGCATTTAATTCATTCTGATCATGACATCCTAATCACTAGGCATAATTAGGTTCATAAAGTTCATTATACAGGTCATGTTCCCCAGAGAACAGATCAGTGATGAAAACAGATCTTGCCTTCCTGCATTGACAGTGAAGCGGATCGAAGACACCAACCTCGTCTCTCTCGGAGACAGTGGAGCAGGTTGAAGATTACAGATCTTGCCTCCCTAAGCAGTAGTGGAGCAGATCGAAGATGGCAGATTTTACCTCCCTGAAGTTGTAGTGGAGTATATTGAAGCCAGTAATTCTACTTCCCTGGGTAGCAGCGGAATAGATTGAAGATTTCAGATCTTGCCTCCCTAAGCAGTAGTAGAGCAGATAAAAAATGGCAGATTTTACCTCATCGTAGTTACATTGGAGTACATTGAAGCCAGCAATTCTACTTCCCTGGACAGCAGTGGAATAGATTGAAGATTTCAGATATTGTCTCCCTAAGCAGTAGTGGGGCAAATCAAAGATGGTGAATTTTACCTCTCTGTGAATACAGTGGAGTACATTGAAGCCAGTAATTCTACTTTCCTGGGCAGCAGTGGAATAGATTGAAGATTTCAGATCTTGTCTCCCTAAGCAGTAGTGGAGCAGATCAAAGATGATGAATTTTACCTCCCTGTGGTTACAGTGGAGTACATTGAAGCCAGAAATTCTACTTCCCTGGGCAGCAGCGGAATAGATTGAAGATTTCAGATCTTGTCTCCCTAAGCAGTAGTGGAGCAGATCAAAGATGGCAGATTTTACCTTCCTGTGGTTACAGTAGAGTACATTGAAGCCAGTAATTCTACTTCCCTGGGCAGCAGTGGAATAGATTAAAGATTTCAGATCTTATCTCCCTAAACAGTAGTGGAGCAGATCGAAGATGGCAGATTTTACATCCATGTGGTTACAGTGGAGTATATTGAAGCCAGTAATTCTACTTCCCTAGGCAACAGTGGAATAGATTGTAGATTTCAGATCTTGTCTCCTTAAGCTGGCGTGAAGTAAATCAAAGATAGCAGATCTTGTCTTCCTGCATAGACAGCGAAGCAGATCGAAGATGGCAGATTTTACCTCCCTGTGGTTATCGTAGAGTACATTGAAGCCAGTAATTCTACTTCCCTGGGCAGTAGTGGAATAGATTGAAGATTTCAAGTCTTGTCTCCCTAAGCAGTAGTGGAGCAGATCAAAGATGGTGAATTTTACCTCCCTGTGGTTACAGTGGAGTACATTGAAGCCAGAAATTCTACTTTCCTGGGCAGCAGCGGAATAGATTGAAGATTTCAGATCTTGTCTTCCTAAGCAGTAGTGAAGCAGATCAAAGATGGCAGATTTTACCTCCCTGTGGTTACAGTGGAGTACATTGAAGCCAGTAATTCTACTTCCCTGGGCAGCAGTGGAATAGATTGAAGATTTCAGATCTCATCTCCCTAAACAGTAGTGGAGCAGATCGAAGATGACAGATTTTACCTCCATGTGGTTACAGTGGAGTATATTGAAGCCAGTAATTCTACTTCCCTGGGCAACAGTGGAATAGATTGTAGATTTCAGATCTTGTCTCCTTAAGCTGGCGTGAAGTAGATCAAAGATAGCAGATCTTGCCTTCCTGCATAGACAGCGAAGCAGATCGAAGATGGCAGATTTTACCTCCCTGTGGTTACAGTAGAGTACATTGAAGCCAGTAATTCTACTTCCCTGGGCAGCAGTGGAATAGATTGAAGATTTCAGATCTTGTCTCCCTAAGCAGTAGTGGAGCAGATCAAAGATGGTGAATTTTACCTCCCTGTGGTTACAGTGGAGTACATTGAAGCCAGAAATTCTACTTCCCTGGGCAGCAGTGGAATAGATTGAAGATTTCAGATCTTGTCTCCCTAAGCAGTAGTGGAGCAGATCAAAGATGGCAGATTTTACCTCCCTGTGGTTACAGTGGAGTACATTGAAGCCAGTAATTCTACTTCCCTAGGCAGCAGTGGAATAGATTGAAGATTTCAGATCTTATCTCCCTAAACAGTAGTGGAGCAGATCGAAGATGGCAGATTTTACCTCCATGTGGTTACAGTGGAGTACATTGAAGCCAGTAATTCTACTTCCCTAGGCAACAGTGGAATAGATTGTAGATTTCAGATCTTGTCTCCTTAAGCTGGCGTGAAGTAGATCAAAGATAGCAGATCTTGCCTTCCTGCATAGACAGCGAAGCAGATCGAAGATGGCAGATTTTACCTCCCTGTGGTTACAGTAGAGTACATTGAAGCCAGTAATTCTACTTCCCTAGGCAACAGTGGAATAGATTGTAGATTTCAGATCTTGTCTCCTTAAGTTGGCTTGAAGTAGATCAAAGATAGCAGATCTTGCCTTCCTACATAGACAGCGAAGCAGATCGAAGATGGCTGATTTTACCTCCCTGAGGTTACAGTGGAGTACATTGAAGCCAGTAATTCTATCTCCCTGGGCAATAGTGGAATAGAGTGAAGATTACAGATCTTATCTCCCTAAGCAGTAGTGGAGCAGATCAAAGATGGCAGATTTTACCTCCCTGAGGTTGCAGTGGAGTATATTGAAGCCAGTAATTCTATTCCCCCGGTCGGCAGTGGAATCGATCGAAAAGAGCAGATCTTGTCTTCATGTATTGGCGTGAAGTAGATCGAAGAAAGCAGATCTTGTCTTCCCATACTGGTGGTGAAGTAGATCGAAGATACAAGTCTTATCTCCCTGAAGTTGCAGTGGAGCAGACAAAAATAACTGGTCCTATCTCCTTGGAGTTGCAATGGAGTGGACTAAAACCACAAATCTCATCTCTCTGAAGTTGCAGTAGAGCAGATCGCGTCAGATTTATCCTTAAGTTGTAGCAGAGCAAATTGAAGCTACAGGTCTTATCTCCCTGAAGTTGCAGTGGAGCAGATTAAAGATAGCAAATTTAGTTCTTTTGAGAAGCTACAACATACGAATCCTATCTCCCTGACATACATTGCAGTGGAGTAGATTGAAGCACCAGTTCCTATACCTCTGAAGATGCAGTAGGAAGGAATGAGGTTATTTGAAGTAAAGAAGCATTGAAGAAGTTGAGGCTCCGCAAGACCAGGCATAATTGGGCCTTGTAGTCTTTGCTCTGTTCCCGTTATACGACAACGAGCAAAGAGGGGCAGCTGTACAAGCCCAATAATGCCTGGGCCCATAAAATACTAGCAGGCCTAAACCCACCCAAGCCCAAACTAAACCTAATACCCACCTAAGCCCCAAACTGACCCTAGCCCAGCAGTTAGCAGCAGTCTCCTTGCCTCAAAGCCGCATCTGCCTCAGCGCCGCAATAGTCCCGCACATCGCGCCCCTCGCCGCCGTGAATCCTGCGGCACGACCCACGTTTTCCCTACACTCGTACCTACAACAGCAATAGCAAACAAAGAAGAGAAAGCAGCAAAATCGGGCAACAAAATAGGGGCAAATAACAGATTTATTTTGATTTTTTTTCCTATTTTTCTTTCTTTTCTATTTCGGCTATAAAAAGCCGATTTCAAGCACCATATGAGGGGAGAATACTGAAAATTGAAAGAGAAAGAGTGAAATAAAATCGAAAGAGGTGAATCGCATATTTGATTATTCATTATTTATTTTTGTTGTTTTTTACTGCTTTTATATTGAACCAAGGGGAAAAATACTACCTTCGTGGTTACGCCGTGGGGATCCAAGTCTGCCACGCCTGAGTCGGGGTCAAAATCGGTGCCGGAATTTGGACCGACCGAATCGCTTCAAACGGCGGCGCAATGATGGGTTAAAAGAACCCTAGCAGAGCCACATTTTGTTTTTTAAAAAGGAACCAAATGATTTTGTTTTTTCTTTTTTTTTTCAGTTTTGTTTCATTTATGCAGCACACAAAGATGGCACCGCTTGGTTTGGGGGTCTGCACATATCAACTTTAAATGGTAGAATTGCGCAATAAGTCCTTTCCCTTTGCGCCATGTTTTATTAAGTCAGTTATTTCTTTTTAATTTGGCCTAAATGTTTTTACCTTTTTCAAATCGGTCCCCATTGCGGCGCAGCATTTTAGGGAGGCTTATTATTTCCATTAGGGCCCCTTCATATAATGCGTGCGTTGCAAATTGGTCCCTGTTCTATTTTAATTTCATTTTTTGGTTATTTTGTTTTTTTTGCAATTCGTTTTTTAAATTTTTTATTTTTAAATTTATTACTATTTCTATATTCATACACGCATTTTTTATATAGTATATATATATACATATTTCTTTATTTAATATTTTTTAAGCTTTTATAAATACATACATTCATACGTGTTAAAATTTTCTTTTTATATATAGTTTTTTTTTTTTGTTTTAGCTTTCATATACTTTATATTATATATGTATCCATAAGAAGTTTTATTTTGTAAATATATGCATATCCACATACTTTTATATTATTTTACTCCCATAATTTTTTTTTTACATTCATATATACGTGCATACATACATATTTAAATTCTCATACACACATATTTTTTATATTTTATAAATTTTGATTCCATAGTTTTTATAAACAAGTATATATATACATGTACATACACTTTTATTTTATAGTAGATACGAATTTTCCTTATTCTGGCGCATATGCATTTTTTTAGAAATTATTATAAATTTTGTCTTTTTATATGTACACTTATATATGTGTTTTAACATATGTGTACACATATTTGCAAGTTTACTTGTATATTGTACTTGTACATATATATTTGTAAATATTTAGTCATATATGTTTTAAATCAAAGCATTTGTATCATATTGTACAGTACCTTTTTAACATACCCTTTTTGAAAATATGTTTTGGTTTTAACCATACATCAAAGTTATTTTCTTACTTCAAAGGTTTTTTTTGAATAAAAGCAATATTCGAAGTTTGAGATTTTCGAGGGAAATTGAGCCCTAACGTATTGGGTTCGGATTTTCTTTGTTAATCTTAAATAACCGAGGATATTCTTTATTCAAAACGCATGAGTATAAAAATCATTTTTGGGAACTTAACTTGTTGTGTCCTAACGTATTGGGTGTGGCATGTTACTTTCTCAAAATGAAGATTTTCGCATAAAATAAAAGTGATATTCAAAGTTCGGGAATTATGAGGAATTGTACCCTAACGTATTGGGACTCGATTTCTTTACATGACTTGAACAGTAGATTATCTTTTTGCAAATTTTATCATCTGAGCTGATTTTAAAATCTTTTTAACCTTCGACACTATGACATTAAATGATTTATTTGGTATCGATTGTGGGCGTTACGAGGGTGCTAACCCTTCCTCGTGCGTAACTGACTCCCGAACTCGTTTTCTCAAAATTCGTAGACCAACATAATTTTTAAGGTGAGCCGATCACTCTTAAATAAAGGATCGGTGGCGGCTCCAGTTTTATTTTTAAAGTCGACAACTGAAATTTTTGCTTTCAAAAAAACGGTTTCGACAACTATCAATATTATATTTAATTATTATTTTATAAATTCCATTAAACTTTAAAAAACTAATTTGAATTAATTTAATATATTTGGTTAAAGGGAGTATATAAATCCCTATACTTTTTTCACTCAATTGAGCTCCTAAACTTCAAAATTACAATTAATTAAGCCCTTTGATCATTAAAATTAAAGACTAATAATCTAACAACTACCATTTTTGGGGCCGTTTTAGTCATGTGGCACGCCAAGATTGTGCTATGTGGCGAAATATGGTGTTCTATACTTAAAAATCATTAAAATTATAAAAAATTATAGAAACTCATAGAAAATTATAAAAATATTTAAAAATATATAAAAATATATGAAAGTGAAAAAAAATATTATAAATGACTCAAACATTACAAAAATTATTAAAATAATTTTTTAAAAAATTATATGAATTAGAAAAATAAAAATATGGAAAAAGATTATTAAAATTTTTATAGAAATACAGAAATGTGCAAAAGAAACCATAAAAAATATAGAAAACTACATAAAATTACAAAAATGATTACAAATTATTTAAAATAATTCAGAAAATAGAAAAATATTAACACTCCTCTGCAGTTAACGTTGGTCAAAGGGGTGTATGCTATGAGAAAATTCGCATTAGATGTGCACAAAAGCTTTGGAAAAGCGGATGTGATAATTCCTCATCCCATTTTAAAATTTAAAAACTCAAGAGCTGCGAACGCGTTTAGCCAATTTATTTTGCTAAATTAAAACTGAAATTCTAAAATTCAAAAATTAACCCAAGTGCACTTGCGCATTAATAAAAATTAACCTACATGATATACACATATTATAAGATTGAGATCAAAATTTTAAAAAGATCATAAAATATTTGGCCATACTTTTGTTTGTTTAAATTAAAATTGTCATGAAGCTTTTTTATTATAATTATTTAGAGTTGTCGAAAAGCCAGTTGTGTGTTGAATTTTCCTAACCAATGTGTGCGTATGGCCTTGGCACTTGCCACTAACAAGACAACCATAACCGCTCAAGTAAACCAGCTAAAATGCAATTGCTAACAAAAGAACATACATGGTTCAAGGAAAGAATTATAGTTTCCGCTGAGAGAGAGACGTGCAGGAGCTTTAGCTGTAATGAAAACATGCCATGGGGGCATCATGTGTAGGCTTTAGAACATAACGTAGTCTCTACAACTAGATGAGCTTTTGTATAGAAAACTACTCATTCTTGTATCTCTTCTCTACTTCCTCCAAACTCTGAATTTCCTTGTGATACTTGCAAATCTGGTAGATACACCTGCACAAGGATTACATGCAACTCGTTTCAACATTTGCAACTCCTACAATATCTTTCTCAACCAAAACCTGTCAAATTGCTACCCACATACCAGTAAAGGAGGCATGCAGTTGTACACAAAATTACATTCCTTTGAGTTTTGAACACCTGCAAAGCATCCCAATGTGAATTTATTTACCTTCATACCAGTAAAGGAGGCATTCTTCATATGTTAAGGAACTCTACTCAACTTCATAAGAAAAAGTAGAATGCTTAAAAAATTAATTAATCAATCATAAACAAGCTCTAAATTATCTGATTATAAAATGTACCAACGCCAAAAACACAGATATGGTTTTAAACAGCAAGGAAGCAGCTATATGTATCCTTGCTCCAAGGACTTCTTTGAATTGAGAAATGCATTATTATTAGCCCCAGTTTTAAACCTTGTTGATGCAAATACAAGTCTTTGAACCTTGTTGACGATGCAATGCTATTTCTCCCATTTTTGGGATTTAAAGCTGCAAGGAACCTGTCAATTTCTCCACCCCCGAAAGAGTCAAAAACCAAAACAAAGAGAAGAAAGATGGCAAAGGAAACAATGTACATTTGTGCATCGAAAGGATCTCTAGGGTGAGGAATGCTAAATTATATGAAATGTCTTACAACAAAGAAGTTTCCATTGGTTGACCTGTCACCCCCATTACATGGTACAAACCAAAAATGGTACAACTGTTTATTCTATTAAGATGCAGGGGCCTTTATGAAAAACAAGAAAAACCTTTACGCTTGACCAAGTCCCAAGATAATGAAGATGATGCTATTGGATCTTTCCACCAATTCCCCATTTCAAAAGCAGCTAACAAAGAAAATAACCAAAACCATGATAGAACATGCTGTCTAGAAATAAGAAAGAAAAAACTACAACCTAAAAATAGCAAGGCAAGGAAAATGACTTAAAGCCTATAGACTCTAAAGCTAAGGTGACCAAAAACCTGAAGGAAGTAAATAAATCTGAAAATGATTTGATGTTCTAAGGGGGGAATTGACTCATAGCGCAAAAACTCCTTGTGCTCAACAAACATACAACCTGGACATTCCTTACATGTATATATATTGCAAAAAATATGGCTTGATGCAAAGCTTTTTGCAGTTTCGTGTTTTAAGAAAAAGAGATTACTTCAATAAATTCAAATTAAAATTTATCGAAAGTAATCATTATTGATGCTTTGAAACATGCATCCGATAAATGACTGTCAACAACCTGGAGAGAGAGATTTAATAGGTTTAAGCAGATTAAAGCAAGACATAAACATGCTTCTTATGAGGCTTGATAAGAAAAAAAAAGTGTCAATAGTCATATCAAAGGTTTAGTAATGAATATATGTGTTATAAATACTTTAATGGCAGAGCTTTGAGGTATCAAGAAAGAGGCTTGGTTTTTGCTTTATAGTTAGGATTGAATGTATCATCTTTTTCATCAAATCAAAGCAGTTTAATTCCATAAAATTACCACACCACTTCTCCTTTAAACTAAAGACATAAATAAAATCCCCAAAAGCCAATTGATTCTAGAATCAAAGTTCAGGCAATCATAATCAAACTAAACTATCGTAGCTAACTACAAATACTGGAAACGATATAGAAATATTCCAGCATCAAACATGTAGGAGTTATAACCACTTCAAAAACTTGAAAGACCCGAATAAGAACCGTAATTAAAAGATGATTAACATTCAAATAAGCTTGCTCATGTATTTGATAAAGAAATTCCCAAAATATAATACTTACGGATTTCTCATAACGATCTCTCTCGGCAGCAGTGCAGATATCAGAGGTGCACATCAAGCGATGTTCGTTCTTCCAGTAGATATCTGCACCCAAAAACTGAGAAACCTAAAACCCATTTCATTGAAGATTGAAAAGGCAAAAAAATGAATAGAGATAAAACCTAAGAGCTGGAATCCGGCAAAGGGGACAATAAAGAGGGTAGGCTGAAGAATGAGGGAGATGAGAGAGACGAAACGGTTCTTCAATAACTTAGGAGAGGGGAAGGTCAAGAGAAGAGCCAGGGCAGCCTCTGCTGCGACCACGTAGGTTAGGATCATCCACTGCAACGCCATTTCCTTTTGATTTGTTGCTAATTAATTTGGGTTTGATTTTTTTTTTTAATTTCCTTTTCGTAGGCTGCGAAATGCGAAAGACGGAGACTGTTGTCCGCGTCTACTTTGTTCTGCCTCGACTTAACGGTGAAGGAAACCGCTTGGCTTGATATTCATTCTAGAAGTTTCACTTCTCCTTCAGATGACGACTCAATGCGCTGGCGTTGACCATCTTTCCTGACCGTTTGATTTTCACATCATACATCAGATATTTATATATCCGAACCTAATGGCTTAAGTTGCAACTTGTTCAGTCAGTTAACCGACCCGAAATAATATTAATTGAATTAATTGATCGTTTAAAATTTTTAATCGTTAATCGAATCGAAATTTTTTGGTTAATTCAGTCGGTTAACCAAATTAACCGAAAATTATATATTTTTAATTTTTGGTTAAAAATTAACTGAATTAACCAAATTAATTGAATTAATCGAATTACCTTAATTATCCGAATTAGCCGAATTGAATCACAATATAATTAAAAACATTATATAAGTTTTTGAATCACTAACCTTACATAAGTCTTAAAATTAACACATAATTGAAATTTTATTTTTATTTATCAAATTATTTGTAATTTTTATGATTGGGTTGGGTTGGATACTTGGGTTTGGTTGGATTTAGATGAATAGTGGGCCTATTTATATATTATAATTTTATTTATTAATTTTTTCGGTTAAACCAAAAAAATTCGGTTAACTGACCGGTTTCGAACCGAATTAACCGTTAATCAAAAAATAAAAAAATAATTAACCAACCTTTGACCGAAAAAATTCGGTTAACCGACTGATTAACCGAATTTGGTCGGTTAACCGAATTTTTTCGGTTTTACCCAAATTTTACACACCCCTATTCCAAGGGTTGTGTTTACTTGCCAATAGATTCTTCGATATTTACACACTTGACTTTTATGTCGTTCGGGTATTTGAATATAAATTAAAATAGGCTTATATATTAAAAAGTTCCTTAAACTATAATCACTTATTCAAATAAGTCCTTATGGTATTTCTTTTTACTTAAATAAGTCTCTTTTCTTAAATTTATATCCATAAAAACCATAATCTTTAATTACTTGACTTTTTTAATGAGATGAAAATTAAATTAATAAATTACATGGAAATCAATTACTAATTTGGCTGGACACATAAGTAAAAAGTAAGTTTTATTTTTTAATTTTTTTTATCACAAATCTAATGGTGGTAAAAAATTGATGTAAATCTAAAGTTTATTAACATTATTTTTAATGATCGAGTTTTAGCATGATTGATATCAACATTTTTGCCAGAGTAGGTGTGAGTTTTGGTTGAGAGAAGTACATTTCTAGGCCATGCGATTTATCGTAAAAGTATTACAGTGAATCTTAATAAGGTGAAAGCAGTACTTGAATGGAATCTGCCAAAAAATGTCACTGAATTTTGTAGCTTTTTGGGGCTAGCGGTCTACTATAGAAAGTTTGTAGTTTGTGAAAGGCTTTTCATTATTGACAACTTTTCTCACTCGATTGTTGAAAAATAAAGAAAAGTTTGAATGGACTGATGAGTATCAACAAAGTTTTGCAAAGTTGAAAGCAGTCTTGACTAAAGCTCAAATTTTAGCACAACCAGAACCTAGCGTATAGTATACTATTTATACTGATGCTTCACTGAATGGTCTTGGATGTGTGCTTACCCGAAGAGGTAAGATTGTGGCTTATGCATCTCACCAAGTCAAACCACATGAGAGGAACTATCCAACCCATGATTCAGAATCGGTAGCAGTAGTTTTGACATTGAAGATATGGAGGCATTATCTGTATGGGGAAAAATGTCGTGTGTACTCTGATAACAAAAGCTTGAAGTGTTTAATGACACATAAAGATTTGAATTTACGCCAAAGACGTTGAATAGAACTGCTAAAAGATTATAATCTAGATATAAAGTATCACCCTAGAAAAGCTAATGTTGTGGCTGATGCTTTGAGCAGAAAAACAGTGGCAACATTAATATTTCTTCGAGCAAGAATAAATATGGTTGATAATGGATCTTTATTGGTAGAGCTAACTGTTAGGCCAACTTTTCTCTCTCAAATTCTGGAAGAGAAGATGAAAGATATTGCAGTGTGATATAAGCAGCGTATGATGTCTAATAATGCAGCAAATTTTAGTCTGGGCAAAGATGGTGAACTGCTCTTCATAGGAAGAATGTATGTGCCAGTTGGAAATGACTTAAGGAAAGAACTACTAAGAGAGGCTCATCAGGGACCCTTTTCACTCCATCTAGGAGGTGTCAAGATGTACAGAGACTTAAAAAATGTATACTGGTGGTTTGGAATGAAGAGAGAAATCACAAAATATGTTTCAACTTGTTTGACTTGCCAAAGAATTAAAGCAGAGCATCAAATTCCTTCAAGTAAGTTGTATCCTTCGGAGATACTGGAGTGGAAATGGGATAAAATTACTATGAATTTTGTATCAAGACTACCTTTCAGTTCTTCAAAAAGAATTCAGTTTGGGTGATAGTGGATCGGCTCACTAAGTCAACTCATTTTTTGTCAGTACACACCATTTATTCACTAGAAAAGTGTTAGATATAATGCCCTAAGTGTAGTATTTTCGTCAATATACACTTGTAATTTTTTCGAACAGATTAGTTAATAAAACAAATTCATTGATTTTATTAATATACTTTGTATAATTTACCTCACATGATTTTTGCACGCAAAGCAAAATGGAAGCAATTGTTGCTCATTGATTGTCTAATGTTTAACTAATACTAAGCGGTATTATGTGGTCGAATCATAGTACTAAAAGACAACTTGTATTAGTAGACAAACCTAAACATATCCTTAGTCTAATTGGAAATATAAAAAATAAGCAAACCGATTGAAAGACTAATATGTCGTCTATCAAGTCCAATTGGGGAGATGTCTTGTCTTAGGCATCGGTGTAGGTGACTCCCAAAAGATAGAAACATAGATGTGACTGACTAGACTAACAGTACATTAGACAGGAGCCAAGCAGAATAGATCCTGAATCCGTTTATGGATTTATTCACTTGTGACGTTTATAGTGTGACATACCTAAATCCTAAGTAGATGGCGGACTATGTATGCGTAACTCGTACACTTTAATGTAAGTAAAAGCCTAAGCTCAATAGATAAGGAACTGAAGGCTGGTGCGTTGGGTGTATGACTTCTATAGTATGTAGCGCCATTCAAAATAGTGGAATTCACTTCCCAAAATATGGGTAAATTATATCCTCTAGTTGGCATTACATGGTTGATGAAAAGTAAACGTGGTCACAGGTCGTCCATCTTTGTCATGGATGACTTAATCACTATTTGATAGTGATTGGCTTTTCATGAAGGAAGATGTAATGGTTACTATGAGATAAAATAGGATCAAATTGGGAGAATGTATATTATCCCAAAGAGATCAGAGATATCCTATGAGGGTAACACACTTCTGACAAGGTCATTGGACGAGTACTGGGTAGTTGCTTTCATAACGGTATGTCGTTGAGAAAAAATTATTCATGATATTGTAGTGGAATGACTTCGTGACTAAATGATCTTATAATTAATAGGTGAAAAGTCAAAACTTAATTATAAATCATTTGAGCCTCAACCACATATGTTCAATCGGTCCCTTCGCTAGCTCATTAAAACTAGAAATGAATTGTGTGTTTGAATAAAAATGAACAGAATGAATAGAAAAAATGAAATTAGAAACATTCAGGAATGATTATGGTTTTCTCTAAAATGGAGAAACAAAAACATTTGGAAATGAACGTAGGTTTCCAAAAATAGAAATTAAAATGAAAACTTGCAATCCTACATAATATTACTTAAAAAAATGATAAAATAATATATTTATGTTTTTGGACTGTTTTGAAGCTCGAAAATGAAAATAAACCATTCGGTTATAGTGAACATGTTGAGTTGTGACATATTAAACAATTTTTTTCAAAATTTTATCAAGGGGTAAAATTTTCAAAATTTTACTAGAGTAAAATTGGGATGAGAAAATTATTTAATATGTAAATATTAAAGTTTATTTTAGGAAATAGAAAAACTAAATCGAGTTGGATCACATTACATATTACTGGGTCAAAAAGGCCTAGGAAGAACTCGTAATTGGACCCGATGTGAGAAAGACCTAAAATCCCTCATATAACATGAAGGGGGCGGCAACCCTAGTAGAAATACAAGGGTGAGTCGTTCACCCCTCTGCTACTCTAAGTATGATGTTATTTTTCTATTTAAAATAAACATCTACAACTCTATATGGGTTCTACCTTCTCTTCCTATAAATAGATAGCACTAGTAGAATTATTAATACAAACTTTTGAGAGATTGTTATTCTACCGAAAAATAGAGAGAATTTATTCTCAACTTATAAACATATTTTTTAAAATAACAATTTTATCGGTTTCTATTAAAGAAGAGAAAAATTCTGTTTTCACCTCAAAAAGAAAACTTTTTCTAGTTCTGTGTTTTGATTCAATTGGTTTAAGCCCACACTTGAAACAGTTCGTGGTACGAGAATAATGGAGAAGATCGTTTGGTTGAAAGTCAAAAAAATCAAGGATCCGCTTATCCGAAAACACAGGTACAAATTTGATTAAAGGTTATTGTTATAAATATCACAAACTGGATCGATTTTCAAAAATTTAATTTTTCACTGTGCAAGAAAACCAGTTTCAACCCAAATATTTTCCAACAAAAAGTTAGCTGAACTCTACGTCTTTGAGATAGTGCACCTTCATGGAATTCCATCTTTCATAGTTTTAGGTAGAGATCCAAGGTCTACGTCAAGATTCTAGAAACAATTGCAAGGATGATTGGGAACCAAGTTGCAATTCAGTACTACATTTCACCCTCAAATAGATGGTCAATCTGAAAGAGTTATTCAAGTCCTAGAAGACATGTTAAGAATTTGTGTGATTGACTTTGGGCTGAAATGGGAAAGGCATCTTCCTCTAGTTGAATTTTCGTATAATAACATCCACCATGCCAGTCTGGTATGTTACCATTTGAAACTCTGCATGGAAGAAGGTGTAAAATGCCTACATATTGGATGGAGCTTAGTGAAAGAAAATTGGTAGGTCTTGAGTTAGTACGAGAAATAAAAGAAAAAATCTCTATAATCCGTAGTAATCTGAAAGTTGCTCAAGATCGTCAGAAAGCTTATGTTGATTTAAAAAGGAAAGATATTTTTTTTTGAATTTGGTGGTAAAATGTTCTTAAAATTCTCTCATTGGAAGAAAATTATAAAATCTGGTCAGAAAAGAAAGTTGAGTCAATGATTTGTAGGGTCATATGAAGTTTTATAGCAAGTTGGACCAGTGGCATATAAATTGGCTTTAACTCCAAAGTTATCAAAGATTCATAATGTATTTCATGTGTCTATGTTGAGTAGATATCGATCAAATCCAGATCATGTTGTGCAGATTGAAGATTTAGAGGTGAAACCAAATTTATCATATGAAGAAGAGCCTATTTGTATATTGGAAAAAGAGGTGAAAGAGCTAAGGAATAAGAGGATTCTATTGATGAAAGTATTATGGTAAAATCATAATATAGAAGAAACTACTTAGGAAAGAGAAAATTTAATGAAAGTGTGGTATCCTTATCTATTCATAGGTATGAATTTCGAGGATGAAATTTTCTAAGTAGGGGAGAATTGTAATATCCCACCCGGTGAAGTCTCCGTATTGGTTACTGTTTGGTGTATAGATGATAAATTAAGGATAGATTTGAATAAGTAAAGTATTTGTTTTAGGTAAGTATAGAATTCTATGTAATAGGTCACTTGGCGAACTTCTAGTTTTGGAAAGCTCTAAGGTTTGACAGGCTCTTCTGTTTAAGTATCCGCTCAACCTAAATGCTTTAGGCGAATTTCTTAAGTTCACAGTTGTTTAGATTTGTTTATTATTTTAGTATGCTGATTTGGTTGGTCAAGTTGAGGTCTAGTTAGAATAGAACTAGACTACTGTAGATGATAAGACCTAAATTTTGTTAAATGCACTTAAACACGTTAATCAAAAGAGTTAGTGGAATTGACTAATTTTTCCACTAATCTTTGTCTCCGTGCTTAAGTATATAAGGATAGCAGCGGTCTTTTTAAACACTTTTACATATTCTTCTTCTTTCTTGATTTCCTTTGAAAGTCTCTGAAAAACTTAAGTTTAAAAAACTTCTTCAAAGTGAAGGTTCGTAATATCTAGCTAACTTATACGTTAGTACGAACTCATTGGTAATTACTGATGAACCCTTAAGTTATCACTGAATTCAATTACGTGTTTTTCGTACTGCATGCATAGATGTTAGAATGGTGTGTGAGGAAGGAAACTTCCTGATTCTGGATTAAGTGTTGTTGATTCCCATATGCATGTTCAGATTTGATAGATTGATGATCTGACATGTACAAATATCTTTTTTTTAGCTCAAGAAGCTAACAAAGGTCTAAGTGATAAAGGCAAAGTACCTGCTCTGTAGATTGTGTTCCATGTGTTGTAAATTCTTTATTTATATAACTTGTATAAGGTTAGTAATCCTCCTTTGTAATGGATGAAAGGTGTATACGTGGATAATGATTATCCAAAGTCTTCAGTCTGAGTTTAGTCTGTCTGTGATATGAAGTAAGCGTCATCCTTTATGCTTAAACCACTACCATTTGCTTCTAATATGTATTATATGATTTGATATGTGGTGATAGAGATGATGAGATATGTTTGTGTAGCCTCCAGTAGGACAACTATATTGCAAACCGAATTGGCCGATCACGATAAAACATACTATTCTGAATGAAAATGATATGAGGAGTTAAAGGGGAGAATGTATGCGAATGAGATTGTATGATATGCTTTTGATTCCAAATTCTGGGTACGTGGTTGGCATGAAGATGGGTTGCCTGAGTTGTGTTAAATTGGCGCAGAGTATACGCCCAAGTGATAAGTAAGCTGGTGTATTGAGTTTGTTTGTGTTCTGTATACGCCAATGGGCATACTATGTTTATAGTGTGTAAGTCCATCTGAAAGGTTCAGTTGTATTATTAGAAGTGATACCAACAAAGAGAATTTATCTGAAAAATTTTTCATTTACAATTTCTTTTTTGTAAATTTTTTGAGACATTTTAGAATCATAAAATAAGATGATAGGGGTGACACATCTCCAACTCTATAACATAAAAATTCAAGAATTAAAAAAAAAGAAATACATAACAATAGGGAAAACAAGTTTTGGTAATAACATTGCTTGTAGAATTTAATTGGATGGTAATGTATTAAATATTATATTTTAATTTTTTTGAATTTTTATAATATTTTGAATAAATATATTTTAAAATCTAAGCATTTGTAGATGAAGAATATGGTATATTAAGGAGTGTGGAATGTTGGATTCAATTAATTAGGTTGAAAATGGACCTCATCATTTACATTTTCGTGACAATGCCAAATAATGGACCTCGTCTTTAAGTATTATATATTTTAAGTCTTATATCAATATGTGTTTTTCTTTTCGGCCTAAAACTAGAAGCAGGTTCGGCCTTGCCAGCATAGGGCTTTGAGTTAAAGGAAACTGTATAATCAAGGAATAAAATTGATTGAACCATTAGCAAAAATTCATGATAGAAGAAGCTTATAAAGTAAAAAATAAATAAGAAAATGAAATAAGTTGCAAATTAATTAAAAAATTAGGTTATAAAATTAAGTTAAAAATGCACAAAATATAAATCCAAACATTTCAATTTAGTTAAAATTTAATTTATATTTCTTTTCAAGAATTCTATTTTGTACCAGTTGAATTTATATGATTGAACCGTCAAATTATGTAATCTATATTATTGGGAAAATGAAAACATAGGATAAAATCAAATAAAATGAAATACTACGTATGTAAAAAAGAATACTAAAAGATTAGAGCTATTCGATGATTTCTTTTATTATTATCAATTAAGTCAGTGTTTGAGTGGACTTGAATTTAGATTAATGTTGTTTGAATTGGATTAGAGTATTTATCAAAAATTAGTACAAATGCATTTAGGCTGTTAGTCCCATAGGTGGGGCAAAAGAAGAGAGTGGTGTATGATTATTGGTCGGAAGCAAGCAGTGTTATATGTGTATGCATTGAGGTGGATTGTTTTTCCTCTAATCTGGGATCTGGGAAAGCAGACGTGAAATGAATTCAAATCCACAACATTGTGAAAATGAAAATTTTATGATTTGGATGTATTTATTTGGTGCATTACATCTTGTTACGTGAAATGAAGGCTACAATGTTGTTGATTCTCTGATAAAGCAAAGGAGTTTGGATTTGATGCTTTGACTTTTGCGATTGCCCACCCATACTTCTCTTTTTGGATTTAAAGTTAAAGTCTCCCCACTCACATGCTTTGTTTCTTCACCCATCACTATACAACTGTGGGGGAAATTTCCAAGCATATAAAAAATATGCTTCAAGCCAAGGGCCCCCGACACCCAATTCATGATTAGGGTTGGTTGAGGATGCTTTTAATTTTTTTTTATTTGAGTTAAATCTTGTGCTCAAATTGTATGAATGAAATAAATAAACAAAATTCACTCCACTCTCGATTTTATTTTATTTGAGGCTTAAAGTGATTATAGAAGTTCACAATCATAAATAAATAAATAAATAAAAGGCATAGGAATAGCGTGGGGTTTTAGATTCTTCCTTGCAAAGCATGTGTCTATTCATGGAAGCCTTGTTGTTGTTTCATTAATATTCTTTCTAGGGTTTGACATGTTACCACTTATAGCTTCCTTTTGGTCACTTTTCGTTTGTTTTTCTCCCACGGTGTTTGTTAGCTATACAAGGCAGGCAATCAAATTCTATGATTTCCATCCCAATGAGATGGTGACGTGCCTCTCATAGGCAGGCTCAAGGTTAGGGCGAGGGTAATTAGTTTCCATGTCTCAAATTAATATTTTTATGTTTATTTTACTATAAATAATTAACAAAGCTGCAACTCTTAAATATAAATATTGTCTTATTAACACCAACACAATCCTTAGGAAATGTTATGAGACTTTAAAACAATGTTTACACTTGATTAGATCTGGTAAAATAAGTTCGAGTCCACAATAAATTTGACTTAAAATTTGAAAAAGTTTGACTTTATAATTAAACAATCATAGTAGACATTAATAATTAATACAATTTGATGATATTACTTAAAATATAAATAAATAATAATTCTTTATTTTTTTTGGAAATATATTAATAAGCATTTAAAATTTTATTAATACAAAAAATATTTAATAATAATTTTTATGTTAAATTATAAACTGAAATAAAATTTTAAAAATATTAATTTAATATAAAATATTTTTAATACTATAATTATATATGTATCATAAATATATAAAATTAATAATTATTAAAATAAATAAAATTAAACTTAAATGACAATATAACAATATATTATATAACTATTATCAAAACCGATTATCAAACTTGACCTTAAGCTGATATACTAAATTATTATATTACTAATACATAAAATAATAAAATAAAATAAAATAAATATATATATAACTATTACTAATACATAATATAATATAATATAATATAATATAATATAATATAATATAATATAGTATTACATGATATTATATGTTTAATCATCAAGGCATATATATATATAAACTATTCATATATTATATGATATGATATAGCATTATATAATATAGAAAGAAGGTTAACTTTTAAATGTATAAAAAGTATAGGAACTTAGAACATATTTCAACTAGCATAATAATAAATAATGATATATAATAAGTAATATATAATGTACGACTGTTATATATAACTATTAGTATAATATAGAGTGTTACTTGATATTATAATGTTTAATCATTTATGTATATATATAAACTATTAATATATGATTATGATATAGCATTATATAATATAGTAGGAGGGTTAACTTTCAAATTGTATGAAATGTATATGAACTTAGAGCATATTTTAACTAGTATAATAATAAATAATAATATGTAATATATAATATACTTTTATTATATGTAACTATTATTATATTATATATTATAATAAAATATATAATATTACATAATATTATAATATTTAACCATTGATGGATATATATAAACTATTAATATATTGTATACTATATGATATGATATTATATAATATAGTACGAGGGCTAACTTTCAAATGTATGAAAAATATAGGGACTTAGAGCATATTTCAACCAATATAATAATATATAATATATAATATATAATGTACTACTCTACTACTATTGTATGCGATATAGTATTATATAATGAAATAATATATTCTATGAGTATTAATATAATAACTATTATAGATTATAATAAAAGATATAACATTAATAGTTATGTGTAATTTAGTATATTAAAATACATGTTTATGATTATAACTAGCAATGCATAAAATAATATTAAAATTTTAATATCTTAATAAAATATTATTTTTCAAATTAAATATTGAATTGGGCTTTAACTTTTACAAACTGTAATTGGGTATTGACTTTAATTTCTTTTTATTTTGGACTAGCGGTTTGAGTTATAATTAGTTTATTTTAAATTTGGGTAATAATGAATATATTATTTGATTTTGTGCTTAGTATAATATATTTAATTTTTGAAATAAACATTTTAGAATATGAGTATTAGGTTTTATAAATTTAGTAAGAAAAATAAAAAAGTTATTTAATTGTCAATATAATATAATAATTAACAATACAAGATATTTTCGTTAATTCCTATATGATCATAAAATAATAAATTTTACATAAAATTAACATTTTAATTATTTTATATAAAATAAATTTATTAAATATATATATTTTATATTTTGTGTAAGACAAATTTGAATTGAATTGTAATCATATAAAAGTAAAATGAATTATTACATTCAAAATTAAAATATTTATAACTTACAAAATTCAAAATTATCTAAATCCATCAAAACCCATTGGACTCGATTCAAGCCTAAATTCGAAAATATCTGAGTCCGAAAGGGCTTGAGCCCGAGTTCATTCGAACCCAAAAAAATTTGAGTTCTAAATAAACTTGATCCAAACTCACTCATTTGTTAGCTCTACACTTGATTTTCACTTTCAAATTACAATTAAATCTTAAGCAAAATATTCTACGCATCTCAAAACATTCCTTTACTTTTTCTTTTTATAATTTTCATTTCTATTGTACCAATATACACTTTGATATAGTATAAAACATATTGAGTTAGTGTTATGAGTTAATTGGATTCTAATTCAATTGTGAAAAACAAAACTAATATATATGCTATATATGAAGGAATTGATTGAGTAGGTGTCAACCTTAGACGGAATCCCAAATAGGAAATTAATAAAAAAACCTTTTATTTTACAAATTAACAAATATTATTTTAAGGGCATTTGTATCTTTTATATTTATGATAAATTTAGAAAAATATATAAAAGTAATGAAATCATGAGATTTAAATCTATGACATCGTACTTTTTACTATATCTATTAAATAATTAATTCCCGTAATTTTTCTCTATATTATAATTAGTTGTAATCCCATTAATTGTAATCCCCTAATTCTAGTTGTAATCTCCTAATTATAGGATAGTTTTTATTCATGTGTTGCCCAATTTGTGTATATATATTCTTTCTTAATCAATGAAAAATCAAGCCGTTGTTTCCAATGTTCTACTCTATGGTCTCAACATGGTATCAAGAGCCTAATCTTCTCGGACAATATATATTCAAAAAAAACCACAATCAAAATCCTTCAAAAATATACATATATCATTCTTCAATAGCTACAAACGCAACCTCTCATTCCACCAATGATCCTACCACAATCCAAAACTCCTAGGATCCTCAACATCCCCTCCTTACAATCAATCTCTCCAATATCACCAAATTATCATCAACCAATTATCTCACCTGTAGCTTTCAAATCCAATCTCTTCTTAAAGGTTATGATCTTCGTCACTTCATTGATGGTACTAATACTCCACCACAACCCATTATTATTGTTAATGATGTTGCATCCCCCAATCTGGCATACATAACCTGGGAACGTCAAGATCGACTTATTTTTAGTGCTTTCTTAGGTGTTATCTCTGTTTCACTGCAACCGCTTATTGCCCGCACCAAGACTTCCATTGATGCATGGCAAACCTTATCTCATACCTACGCCAAACCATCTTATGGTTATATTAAACAATTAAAGGAACAATTAAAACAGTGTACCAAGGGCTCAAAATCAATTACTGAATATATGAAGGAGATAAAATCTTGTGCTGATAAACTTGCTATTTTAGGGAAGCCAACTGATGAGGAGGATCTTATTGATAGGGTTCTTGAAGGACTCAATGATGAGTACAAATCTATTATTGATGTAATTAATGCCCATGACACATCAATCTCTTTTCCTGAACTCCATGAGAAACTTCTCAGCAAAGAAACCTCTCTTCAGACTACATCATGTTCTCTATCACTATCAGCAACAACAAATCCCACAGCCTTCCGGAATCACCCAAATTGATGTCCATAACAACCTTAACAACCACGCACACACCCACCACTACGCTTTCATCTCTTGTTCAACGCTTACCCAAACCTTATTTGTGTAATGACCCAAAAGTCAATGGTGTCAGAATGTGTAGTTTTGGGACCTTGTTTCTGTAAACTGGAACCATGAATATTTTTATTTTAAATATTTATTGAGGTACTTTAGAAGTGAATTAAATTTTGGTTGAGTAATTTTATCGAATTAGGGATTAATTGAGGTATAGGGGCTAAACTATAAAATTGGAAAAAGTTCAATTGCTATAGGATTTATGATTCAAACTTAGGCTAAAGACTAAAGTGGTAAATATACCACTATGTTTATGGAAGTGGATGGTAGTGGTATGTTTTATAATGTATATGTATTATAAATTTAAATATATAAATATGTTATGAAAACATAAATGAATAAAATAAAATAAAATAAAAGATAGTTAGTGGGAAGACAATAAAAAAGAACTTCATTCTTTCTTCATGCAAGTCGAAACCATTAGGGAGAAGAAGAAAATATTTATCCTAAGGGTTTTAACATTCTAAGCTTCAATTGGTTAGTTAATTTAATTCATTTTCTTGTAATTTTTATGTTTTCGGAATCCCAAGAGCTTAAGCTAGCTGACCCATATAGTATTTTCCAATACTGTTTAAGATTTAGAATGTTGCCATTAATGGATAGTTGAAGATCTAGGGATTAATTTGATAGATTTTAAGTTTAAAGTTAGAAAATGACTAAATTGTAAAGTAAATCGGTGGTTTTGTTCATTAGGGACTAAAGTGAATAAATTTCAAAATTTGTGGTAAAAATAAAAAAATAAGAAGCTTAATTGGGACTAGGGTGAAAATAGTATAAAAATTGGAGGCTAAATTTGATATTTATGTTAATCCCGATTTTAGGAACTAAATTGAATAAAATAAAAAATTTGATTGATTTAGCAATTGTTTGTGTATTGATATTCTGTATGTTGTTTTAATCCGTAGCTAACGCCGACTTGGATCCCTCAAAAAAGAAAGGAAAAGGTAAAGGTGTCGACGAGTAGCTCAGAGTTTACGGTTTGCGTCTCAATAATTTGAACTAATTAATTTTGCTGCATTATGAATTGTTGCATGGTAAAGTATCAAGGTGAGTTAATCGTGAGAAAAATATTTTGAATTGAGTTGAAAGAGATTGATAGATTGGTTATTTGTATTGTGGACTAAATTGAATAGATTCAGAAATATTAGATATTATTTGAAATGTGAAATTGTGCTATTGTGGTTATGAAATATGTTGTCATAATGGGAATTATGATTTTGATATTGAAATGATTAATTGGATGATGAAATTGTGATATGAATTGAAAGATTTGTTACCCTATTAACTGTTTGGGTAGGGCTGGGTATAACTAGTATACCATAGGATAGGAAGAGTTCAAGGTTACACGACTACGTGTCGGGGAGTGCTGGGCAACCCATTTGTCAGTTATATCAACCAGTGGGCATATTTAATTGTTAGTTTTATCGGCCAGCGTAGGGCGCAATTCATTATTACGGATTTATCTATCAGGCACCGGATGTCAAATTAGTGTGTTGGTTGGATTCGCAAATCCGTTCGAGTCTGAGTCATGTTAATAGGAAAATAAAAATGTGAATCAAAACCACTGTATGTGAAACAAGATGAATTAAAAATGACTATGATCTTTAAATGCATATTATGGGAATTAAAATGGTAATTGAATTTGAAATGAAATGTTTATTAGTGAAATGGGTTGAACAATGTTATGTGAAGTGATTTTCCATGAATTCATATAGTAAGATGTGTTAAATTGTATAATGGAATGTGAGAATTAGAATAGATGATATGTAAATTGCATTTCATTGTTCATTTTTAACTTATGCATATGAAATATTTTATGTTATGTTTTAATGTTCATATTATAGAGATTCCATTGAGTTATACTCAACGTATAATTTTATTTTTCGTGCGCAGGTTAGGTACTTTTTTATTAGATCGTCAACTTCAGTATCCAGTGGCAATCCCGAACTTAAGTGTTGGTAATTCTTTTAGTTTGGTCATGGCATGTACCTAGGGAGTCTTATGTTTATGCTATGTTATTAATTTGGATGAGTTTGACACTTTAATCATCACGTGTATATATATTATGTATATGTAAGTGTTGGTAATGATCTTGTTGATGGTGATTTTGTAAGTAACTTAGGCATGTACGTTATTACTCTAGTGGTGAATAAGTAATGTCTTTTGATCTAGGTGTGGAAAAGTGATTTATATGCTTAGGTTGTGCTTGAAATAATTGGTAAGTTTGATACATGCTTGTGTGGGTGAAATTGAGTTATTTTATGATGTTTCATAATGTTAAATGATGTATGCCATGTTGATTGTGAATTTGTAGTGATGTGATGATGTTTGTTATGAATTGGTAAGTCTTGGTTGATGCTTTTCAGGTCTATAATTGTATCTAAGTGGTACTATCTAAATTCAAGTGGGTTGGCATGAAATAGACATCTTAAAGATTAAATTTTAGCATTTTTAAGCGTAAGTATTGATATTTTGGCATTTGTATCGATATTTGGCCATATGACCAGTTTTTAAAACAAACAGAATGCCAAAATGGTATTGATTTTTATACGAGTATCGATACTTTTATTAAAATATTGATACTAGAAAATAAATATTGATACCCTTGTTTTGCATGACGATATTCTACTTATGGATCAAGATGAGCCTATGACTTATCAAGAAGTGGTGGCAAGCCCAGATTCTGAGAAATGGCTTGAGGCCATGAGGTCTGAGATGGATTCCATGTCATAAAACTAAGTATGGACCTTGGTTGACCCACCTGAAGGGGTTAAACCCATAAGGTGCAAGTGTGTAACGCTCTAAATTTTGAGCAATTATTTGTTAAATCCTGTTAATAATTAAGTCTCTGTATCTATGGTTAAGTGTTCTGTTTATATGTTTGAGATCGGGGCTTCAAGTCTTCCTTATTGAATTTTTACTGTTTATTTTAGTTTAACCTTTATCCTTGAACTCTTGACTTAAGTTTATTTTTGTGTTAATCTGTGTCAAGAATGAGCCTGCTGGTTCGATGGTTAAGTTTATATATACCTTCTGGTTCTGTGTTCGAGTCACTACATATACAATAAGGAAATAATTTTTGTTATTACTCTGTTAAATGTGGTTGTTTTTTTTTAAAAACAGGCTATGTGTGACATTGAGATGGGCACACAGGCGTGAGGTAGGCCATGTGGACCACACGGGCCAACCACCCAGGCCGTGTGAATCCACACGGATGTGTGGGCCAAAAATCCAGATTTTTTTCCCTAAGGCCATAATCATCGTTCGAAACGAAAGTAGGCCTACCGTAGGGTCCATATAATTTGAATTAGACATAGAAACTATAATCTAACAACCTGTTATTGAATAATTTGTTATTCTGATATAGATATACGTTGTTATGAGATATGATAAGTAAGTATGATAGGATTACATTAGCATAATCTGAAATTGTATGACTGTATGACTGTATGCTTATATCTTATATCTGTTAATTTACATCTGCATCGGTATTGGGACTATATAAGAAGGAAGTGTGGGCAGTTTAATGATCTATCAAATCTAGTGGCTAAACCCCATATATATTCTAATTTTGGCGAGTTATCGCATTCTGGTCTGGCAACTAGGCTGCGAGTGTTCTAAAATGTGACATACAGTCACTATGCAGTGTGTAGGGATGGATGAGTACTTGATACCCTATATGGTGTGTAGGGATGGTCAGAGATGGTGTGTAGCGGTTGGGGGGTAGGAATCTGCATCTGTATCTAAATTATTCTGCAATGGTATATGATATTCTCTGTTTCTGATTCTATATCTGTAACACCCCAAAATTTTAATTTTGGGTATTGTGAATGTATGACACAAAATATCAGTCTGCTTTAATGGTTATGTGTTGTGGGTGTGTTTGGGAGGTCCCAAGTTCAAGCCAAGACTTGGGAAAATTTTGGTATTTTTATGAACCTATCTTTGGTCAATAGGCTTTTAAGTAAAAGTTGACAAATAATTAACAAAATGGGCCTGCTAGTCTAGTGGATAAGTGAAGTGTTGGTGTGAAGGTGGTCTTGTGTTCAAATCTTGGCGTGGACATTATTTTTTCTTGTGCGTTCAGGAGAGTTTGAGATGGACTAAAAATCTGAGTAGTGGATTTAGTAAGGAGATTGATGGAGAGAAATAAGGGATTGGGGTGGTTATCAAATATTTTGTTTATCTTTTTTTTTCTTTTTTTTTTACTTTCCCCAAAATCCCTCCACCCTCTTGCCGTTTTTCTCTTCATTGCTGCCAAATTTCTGCTCTCTTTCACCCTTCATCTTCTTGATTTTTCTTTTCCCACTCTGCCTCGTGTTGCTCCACGTTTGTCTACGATCGTTTGGTAAGTTTTAGATAAGTGATTTGTCTCCATTTGTTAACTTCCTTTTGAAGTGTTTTGTTTATGCCAATTAAGGGAGGATCCAAGGGCTCGTAATCACCAATCGGAGTCTTAGTTTGTGTGGGAATTATTGTTCATCAGTTGAAGGTAAGGTTTAGTTTCTTATGGGTTAAAAACCTCGATACGAGTTCAATTTGGGATCACGTTACGTGAGATTATAGTAGTGTTATTTGTTCAATTATAGGCTTTGAAGTGCTCGGGGACTGTTTTAGCATCAAATGAAACCAGCTGTGTACCCGAAACGCAGAAAATGAGATTTGGCAAAAAGCCGAAATTGTTTGCTGTTTGGACAGCAGCAATAGGCTAACTTTAAAAAATTACCATAAATTGTGGAAATCGAATTAAAGGATGAAAAAATATGGATTTAAATCTTATTGAGTCTAGTTTCTCATAGAAGAAACGGTGTAAGTAATGGAATTGTAAAACGTGAAATATAATAAAATTTGTGAGATAAGGTCAGAATAAATTCGGGTTCCCCTGTTTTGACTTTGGAAAAACATCAAAACTTGGAGAAAAATAATTAGGTGTTAAAATTTACTTGTTTAAATTATTAATGAGTCTATTTTCAATAGAAACAAATGGAAACATCATCCAAATTTTGTATTGAGAGATAATTAATTTTGTAATAACCCAAATTTGCCCGGCCCAAATCAGAAATAAATAAACAAAAAAATATAAAAAAAAAACAAATAGAAAATAGTCCATTTTAAATGTCCATTTACAGACTCTAGGCCTAATACAAATTAACCCAAACCTAATTCAGCCTAAAATACCCAAAACCCCAGGCCCAATACACTATGGCCTAATTTGAAGAAAATTCCAGAAACACCTAGGGTTTCTGAAACCCTTTGCGCCGTAGTCAAGCCAGTCTCTTCTCCGCACGTGCGCCACCGCTACGTGCCACTCCTCACACGCGCCTCTGTACACTCCAGCTGGACTCCTCCGTACGTGCACGCCTTCACCTCCGTACGAGCACGCCTCTCCCCACGTACATCGAACCGCGCCACGTCACCGTACGACCTCGCACCTGCTACAACAAACAATAAACAACCAGCAATAACAAAAAAAAAGCAGAAAACAAAATAGCAAGGAAAGAAAGGAAATAACAGAAATAGCAGAAGAGATTTTGGGTTTTTTATTTATTTTTATTTTCTTTTCGATTCGGTTATATAAGACCGATTCCAACATTGTAAAGGGGTTCTTTTTCCTCTTCACACACGGGGAGAATCAATACAAAAAAGAAATCAAATTTGAAAAGAAGGTTTTTTTTTCTCTCTTTTTCATTCTGTTCTTTTTTTGATTCATATTTCTTTCTTTTCCTATTTTTTAGATATATATGAGAATAGATATATAGAATAACGAAGAGAAAAAGGAGAGGGGGAAGGGAACCCTTACCTTCGCAAAGGCACATCAGCGGAGCTTCGTTCACTCCGTCCGAAATCAGAGATGAATGGGGATTTCGAGATTATGGCGTGGAGTTGAGAGGGGAGTGCTTAGGCTTTTCTTTAAAATGGCAGATTAGGTTAGTTTAGGTTTTTTTTTTATTTTGTAGGCAGATTATAAAAATGACGCCGTTCAGAAGCCTCCGACCTGCGCGGTGACCCGACCGGGGGAGGATCCGCGCGTTTTCCAAATTTGGGTATATTGCAGAAAAGGCCCTTCTACTCTTGCATGGTTTTTAAATCGGCCTTTTTTATTTTTTAATTTTTTTCCTTGCATTTTAATATTACCTCATTTGGGTCCGCATCACCGCGCTGCGTTTTGGGGAATGGAATAATTTCCAATCTGGCCCCCTTATAATTCGCGACTTGCGGTTTAGACCCTCCATGTTTCTTTAACTATATTTGTGGCCCGCTAATTCTATTTTAACTTTCGATTTAGTCCCCTTTGTGTTTTTTTAAATTACTTAACTATATTTATTATTATTGTTATTATTATTAATGTTGCTATAATTATTAGTATTATTATTTGTATTAGTTCATGTGTTTATTTATCTATGTACATATATCATTATTTTGTTATTTATATTATTACTTTAAGTTTTGAATTATTATCATATATTAATATTTAGTTTCATTACGTATTTTTTACGTAATATTATTTTATATTATAAATAAAATTGTATTACCACTTTGGATTTATTATACATTTGTTTCAAAATTTATTGCGTATTATTGTTTAATCTTCATTATATATTGTTATTATGAATATACGTACATATATATTATTTAATGTACTTTGATTTATTTTTACATAATACTTACTTTAAAATTTATTTGGATACTATTATTTTATGTAGTATTTATCTTTAAACGTAGTTTTAATTTATTTCAAATTTTTATTTATGTATTATTTATTTTAAATTTATTTTAATATATAATTTCCTTTCTTTCATAATTTTTTTTGTGTTATTTCAAACTTGTACATTGGGTTGGTGTTTGTATTAATTCACTTGTTTCTTAGTATTTTTTATTGCTATTAGCTTTCAAATGTTAGTGTTGATATTTACATGTGATGTGAAATTATTGTCTTTATGCGTATGGTATTTGTTTATTGGTATTTATTTATTATTAGTGTTTATTAACTTATATTGTGGTTTATGAATTATCGCCTCGCGTCGTGCATTGTTATTCCATTGTGCTTTATTCGTTCAAAAGGTCGTGTTTAATATGGTTTAATATCTAAACCAATTTATTCAAAAACTTTCAAGATAACGCAATGTTCGGTATTTGGAATCTTCGAAAGAATTGAGCCCTAACGTATTGGGTTCCAATTTTCCTCGTTGAATCTAAATAATCGTAAATTTTCTTTAATCAAAACACATAAATAAAAGCTCATTCTCAGGAATTCGATGCGTCGTGTCCTAATGTATTGGACATGATATGTTGATTCCTAGAGATGAGAATTTTTAAAATACTAATAAGGGCAATATTCAATGCTTGGAATTTTGAGAAATCGTGCCCTAACGTATTGGATTTCGATTTTTCTTCTGACTTAAAGCAATTGAATATCCTTTTTAAACTTCACCACGCAAGTTTTGAAAATCAAAAGACAAACTTATTCTCGAGGACTAAAAATGTCGCGCCCTAATGTATTGGGTATGCCATTTTATTACTCTGAGTAGGAGTGAGAAGCTACTCCTTCGTGAGGTTTTCACCTCCGTGCAGAATAGTGGATCGCTTCCGGGATACATCCGTACCTATGTCTTCGTGATATTTTCATCTCCGTGTAGCCATAGGGAAATGTATTCCCCTGAACCGAATTCGATCCGTATGAGCCTATAATGGGTGAGGATCGAGGAATCTGCTGGTTCGGGTACCTCAACTTTAAAACTGAGCTGCATGTAGAAAACCTAGGAGCCCATCCTTGATCGTACTGCGGAAACCCTAGCGATTGCCCCGATAGGTGTTTGATTCTTTTTTACTTACTTAAAGTTACGTTTTTTGTTGCACTAACTTATGGTGTTTTTGTTTTGTTTGCATGTCATTTCATATTCAAAAGAGTGTCGATTCAAGTTCGATTACTAAATTAGAAAGCTTGGCATGGAGAACGAATTTCTTGATAAAGTAGAGGACAATGCTATTGTCCGTGTGTGGTCAGAGAAAACACAATCAGAGAAAGGAGATAGTCTAGCCGGGGGGTACACGTCGGAGTTATGGGACTACACCCGTATCAGTGTAACGCAAAATAGCCTTCAGGAATTAAAGGTAATATGGGACCATTGGAATGACGAAACTAAGCAATTGTTTAACTCTAGTTATGGGGATTTGCCGTATCTACTCGACATTAAGGTAGACGTACATTTGTTCCGGACCATCGCTCAGTTTTGGAACCCCGCATATGATTGTTTTACCTTTGGAAGGTTTGATTTGGTGCCTACTATAGAAGAATATACAGCTTTGCTACGTTGTCCAAAGATCCAAGTTGATAAAGTCTACTCTAGAGCCGTTAATGTCCCAACCTTTATAAAGAAGTTGATGAACATCACTGGAATGAGTGAGTAGTGGGTCACAGCACGGATCAAGTAGAAGGGGGAAAGAAAATGTATCCCTTGGAAAAGCCTGCAAGAGCTAATTTTGGGGCACTTTGATGCGAGGAAAAGGGTCGATGCCTTTGTCTGAGCATTTATGGGCTAGTAATTTTCCCTAAGGCACTAGGACACGTAGATGAGGTGACCTCAGATCTCTTTGACCGACTTGATAAGAGGGTTACACCAGTTCCGACAATTTTAGCAGAAACCTTCAGGTCATTGAATGCATGTCGAAGGGCGGGTGAAGACAGATTCATCGGGTGTGTGCAGCTTCTACTTGCTTGGTTCCACAATCATTTTTGGAAAATTGATAAGGTTTCGTATCGAGTCTTCTCTGAAAATTATCTGCCGTTAAAAGAGATAGCAGCTACACCAAGGAGAGATGACATCTCGGAAGAGAAATGGTTGGTCATTCTTCAAAATCTTCATGAGGAGGACATCGAGTGGAGAGCCCCATGGTTGCTTCCAGATGAGATCTTGTACCGATAAGGTAATTTTGATTGGGTCCCGTTACCTGGAATCTGGTGAGCTATTGGTTATGCTTCATTGATGGTGCTAAGACAGTACAGGTTAAGGCAGTTTATACTTGCAACCCAAGGCTTAGCTGAGTTCGAATTCTCGTATAAAGACAATGGCTATAAAAAGAAGATTCGAGAGATAACCAGTGCATAGGACCAAACTCGACGGATGAAGAGATTAGCCGTAGGCCCGACGACGACTCCTGAATATAATGAATGGTGGGTTAGAAGAATCAATGGTAACATCCCAAGGCCAAGTCAACGAGATAGACAGTCAATAGAAGAACATTTGCGGGTTGTTCCCTCCGAATTGGAAATTATTAAGCAAGATTTTGAGAAGAGGAATACAAAGCTTGAAAAGAAGATCGAGCAGTTGGAAGAAGAAAAGATGCACTTGGGATTAGATGTGGATGTTAAAAAGTTAGAGATTGAGAAATTAAGAAAAGGAAAGAACAAGGCTGAGGAAGACTTGGATAGTTTGAAGACAGACTACAAGAAGTTGAGGTTATCAATAAGAACTGCTGGGTTAGGGAAAACTCTAGAACAATGGCTTCAAGAGATTCGGGAAGAAAAGATCAAGGCTGATGGATGGGAAAAGAAATTTCGAGAGGTTCAGATGTGAAATGGAGCTTTAGGAAAGAGTTTGTCAAAAATCCAAAAGGAAATATGCGAACTAAAATATAGATTGGCTGAGTTAGAAAGATCTCTTCATCAATATCGAAGTCGAAATTCTGTGATGGAATTGAGGGCGAGGTTGGGCAAGATCGAAGAAATGAAAGGAAGAATAGAAGAGTTGGAATCGGTATTACGAAGTTGTGAGATCCGGACTGAGTACTTGGAAATCAACGAAAGTCGTCAAAGTGAGCAACTCTACCATCTTCAGAATCAAGTTGAAAATAGAGATCGTATCATGGGAGAAGCCGTGGTTCAGATCCGGGAGGTAGCTGATCACCTGCAGACTTTGGCGGTACAAGCCGATGCACTGAGCTTAAAGTATGAGTTGGAATCTAGTCGATGACAGGAATTAGCTTCATTACTTAGGAAAATTAAAGTTCTGAGCATTAGGGCAAGAGCATATATGTAACCTGTTTTATGTAAAGAATTTTGTTTTCTAGTAAAAGTTTTCTAAATGAAATTGAATCAGAATCGAAGCCTTTTTGCATTCATAAATTGCATTACATTGCATCATATGCATTAAGGTCCACCGAAAGACCCTAATTGGTTAAAATCATTACAGTTAATCTGGAAACCAAAAAAAACTCATCAATCAAGCACCATTATGGTACCCGTGCAAAGTCAAAAATTATGGATCAAAGATTGGAAAAGTTGGAGCGACTTCAAATAGAAATGCAGGATCAGTTACAGATGCAAATGAATGAGCAATTGGAAAAAATTCAACATGACATGACAGAAAGGATGTTTGAGTCTCAAAAGGACATGATGACTGAGCTGACGCAACTGCTGACTGAAGGAATAAATAAGGGGAAAAGTCCTATGATTAATGATGAAGAAGAGGACAAGAATGGACCCACCTATCCTCTAGGCTTTACGCCTCCGCATGCGCAGGTTCAGACTGAGGTGCATCCGCATAGATCCTCTGTTTCAATAAGGCCTCACGGTTTCAAACCGATATTCCAATACCAATGAACTCCCAAGCTAGATCAGGTTCTAACCTTAGTGAGAACCCGGTTAATCTTGTTGTCCCGGATTTCGATGAAGTAGTTGAGAAGGATAAAGAAAAGAAAGAATTACCGAAATAGTTTGAGGAGAAATAGAAATGGATTGAAGAGAAGTTTAAGGCAATAGAAAACATTGAAAGTTATCACGGAATAGATGCAAAAGATCTGAGTCTGGTCCTGGATTTAGTGCTCCCATATAAGTTCAAAATGCCAGAATTTGAGAAGTATAGTGGGACCAGTTGCCCTGAAGCCCATATTACAATGTTCTGTAGGAGAATGACTGGGTACATTAACAATGATCAGCTATTAATACATTGTTTTTAGGATAGCCTCATTGGGGTGGCGTCTAAATGGTATAACCAGTTGAGCTGAACCAAAATCAGCACTTGGAGGGGTTTGGCGCAGGCTTTTATGAGACAGTACAGTCAAGTATCTGAAATAATGCCTGATAGAATCACTTTGCAGAACTTGGAAAAGAAATCAAACGAAAGTTTTAGACAGTATGCACAGAGGTGGAGAGAGATTGCAGTTCAAGTTCAGCCACCACTTTTGGAAAAAGAAATGAAGATGCTTTTCATCAACACATTGAAGGCGGTGTTTATCACGCACATGTTAGGAAGTGCCTCAAAGAGTTTCTCGGATATAATCATGAATGGTGAAATGATTGAACATGCTATTAAAAGTGGAAAAATAGATGGTGGGGAGAATAATCGAAGGTCAGCTCCAAAGAAAAGAGAAAGTGAAGTAAACAATGTGAACGCATACAGTAAATCAATTACAGTGAATCAACCAAGGAAGATGGTTGCTAATCAACAAGGCTCATCGAAATAAGAATCGAGAATGAGGTAAAATACTGAGACGCCCTAGTTCACCCCTATTCCAATGACATATAAAGAGCTGTATCAGAATTTATTTAATGCACATGTTATTGCTCCTCGTTACTTGAATCCTCTACAACCCCCGTATCCAAAATGGTATGACACAAACACACAATGTGACTATCATACGGAAATTTCAGGGCACTCAATAGAAAATTGTACCGCTTTTAAGAAGGTAGCAGAAGGACTTATTAAATTGGGTGTTGTCAAATTTGAAGTCTCACCCAGCACAGAAAGTCCATTACCCAATCATGATGATAAGGGAGTGAATATGTTGAGTGAAGGTACGGGTGAAGAAGTCAAGACTGACATTGTTGAAGTAAAAACTCTATTGAAATGGGTCTGGAAGAGATGGCAAAAAGAGGGTTAGTTATTTCAGGTTTTGAGGAAGGGTATGAGATGGGAAATTATTGTGAATTCCACCATAAAACAGGGCACGAAATCCAAGAATGTGAAGGATTTTGGGCTTTGGTTCAAAGCATGATGGATAACAAGGAGATGAGGATCTATGAAGATGCGGAAGAAATGAGGAGCATATGCGTGACAGAGTCGGGAACAGGGACTCCAAAAATAAATCATCTTGTGGTCATTATCTCACGCCCTAAGAGCAATAAGGCTAGGGTTCAGGTAACACCAAAAATTGTAATCACGAAATCGTCAAGTTTCACATATAAGGATGACAAAATGGTCCCGTGGAGTTACGGATGCAATGTGACAATCCCAGGAAAAGAAGTTGAGGGCAATATGGTAAAAGAATTTCAAGAAAGGGGTTCTTATACACGTAATGGGAAGCGTTATGACACTCAAGCAGAATTGCAAAGAGAAAAGACTCTGATGGTAGAACAGAGGAAATGGAATGCAGCAAAATTTGAGCCATTGGTTAATGAACCAATAAAAGAAGATGAAGCAAAAGAATTCTTGAAGTTCTTGAAACATAGCGAATACAGTGTTGTGGAGCAACTACACAAACAGCCAGCCCGTATTTCAGTATTAGCTTTGCTCTTAAGCTCAGAAGTACATCGAAATGCACTGATTAAGGTATTAAATGAAACATATGTGACCAATGACATTTCAGTCAATAAGTTAGATCAGTTGATCAATAATATAAGTGCTGACAATTTTATTTTCTTAAATGATGATGAAATACCATCTGGAGGTAGGGGTTCTACTAAAGCTCTACACATTACTACCCGATGTCGGGGGGACACATTACCGGGGGTTTTGATCGATAAAGGATCCGCACTGAACGTATTGCCTTTGTCCACTCTTAATCGACTACCTGTGGACAGTTCACATATGAAAGCCTGCAAGAATATAGTAAGGGCATTTGATGGAACGGAAAGAGGGGTTATAGGAAGAGTTGAAATACCATTAAGGATTGGCCCAACTACTTATGAGGTGGACTTTCTAGTAATGGATATTAAGCCTTCCTACAACTGTTTATTGGGGAGACCATGGATACATTTAGCAAGGGCAGTACCTTCATTGTTACATCAGAAGGTGAAGCTAATATCAAAGGGTCGATTGGTAACAATAAGTACGGAGGAGGATATCATTATGATGGCAACGGATGATACACCTTATGTAGAGACCAATGATGAGGCAGTGGGGTGTTCTTTCCGGTCTTTGGAATTTGTGAACGCAATGTTTATCGCTGAAGGAAACAAAATTTTGGTACCAAAGATATCCAAGACTACCGAGATGGGTCTACAGTTGATGGTAGGAAGAGGAGCTTCGCCAAGAAAAGGATTGGGAAAATACCTTTAAGGAAGAATTGAAGCACCCATGTTGAAGGAAAAGTTTGATCGTTTTGGCCTAGGTTACAAGCCAGATATGAAACAAAAGAGGAAAGAAGCAGAGAAAAGATAGGAGAGAAGAAGGGCAAGTTTGAGCGAAGAGGAAGTCAAGTGGGAGCCTTTGACCTTTCCCCACATATCTAAATCCTTTGTGTCGGCGGGTTTATTTACCCTAAGCAAGGGGTGTCTAGAAGGGAAAGCATTGAAGAAATGTTGGAAAATGTTCACATCAATACTATAGAGACAATTGAAAGAAGGACCTTACTAGAGATTTGCCCTTACAAACCTGGGAGTGAGCTAAACAATTGGACTGCGGAAGAAATATCTGTAGTCTTTAGAGCTTATTCAGAGTAATGTTCAAAACATTCTTGTTGTTTTTAGCCTAAGAATGATAAGAAATCCTTTGTGAAATAGGCTTAAGTCTGAATATCATTATTCTAATAAAATACATCTTTGCATTCATTTTGAGCAATTATTCTTTTATTCTTTCCAGGCAAGTAAATATTTTCCATTTGATTGATTGTCTTCCAAATGATTTTTTCATTATATTTATAACCTGATTGTACAAATAATTATTCATAAATTTATATATTTTTGTATATTCTATGGGGTATCCCCATAGGTCCTCAGATATCAATGACATGAGTGATGTTGTTTCAAACACGGAGTCTCTTTTTGAGCAAGACATGTGTTTGGAAGGATCTCATGACTTTGAAAATGACGAAGACTGTGGTGTATCTTCGAACTTGTTGAGAATGGTGGAACAAGAGGATAAACAAATCCTACCTCATAAGGAATCATTAGAAATTGTAAGCCTAGAGGAAGGAAAATAGGTGAAAATCGGAACTGATATCACCGCAAAGACAAAACATGACCTCATTGAGTTACTCCGAGAGTTCAAAAATTTTTTCGCATGGTCATACCAGGATATGCCAAGGCTAAATACTAGCATTGTGGTACATCGTTTACCTATAAAAGAAGATTGTAAACCAGTTCAGCAGAAGCTCAGAAGAATGAGACCTAATATTGTGTTGAAAATAAAAGAGGAGGTCAAAAAGCAGTTCGATGCTAGATTCTTACAATAGGTCAAGTATCCAGAATTGGTAGCAAATATCGTCCCTGTTCCCAAAAAGGATGGAAAGGTATGAATGTGCGTGGATTATAGGGACTTGAACAAGGCTAGCCCAAAAGACAATTTTCCGTTACGACACATTGATACTTTAGTAGATAATACAACTGGCTACTCATTATTTTCTTTCATGGATGGCTTTTCTGGATACAATCAAATAAAGATGCATTCCGAAGATATAGGGAAAACCACATTCATTACCCTATGGGGAACATTTTGTTACAAAGTAATGCCCTTTGGATTAAAGAATGTAGGAGCAACATATCAAAGGGCAATGGTCACCCTGTTTCATGACATGATGCATAAAGAAATTGAGATCTATGTTGATCATATGATTGCAAAATCTAGAACTGAAGAAGATCATCTCCAACTCTTGAGGAAATTATTCTTAAGATTGAGAAAATTTCAGCTCAAGCTCAACCCAGCAAAATGCATATTTGGAGCCAGATCAGGAAAGTTGTTGGGCTTCATAGTCAGTAGGAAGGGGATTGAGATTGACCCGGATAAAGTTAAAGCAATACGAGATCTGCCTCCTCCAAGCACTCAGAAAGAGGTCTAAGGTTTCCTAGGAAGGTTGAATTACATTGCTCGGTTCATTTCACAATTGACTGAGAAATGCGATCTAGTATTTCATCTTCTGAAGAAACATAATCCGGGAGAATGGGATGAGGAATGCTAGAAAGCTTTTGACAAGATAAAGTAATACTTGGCTAATGCTCCAATACTATCACCGCCTAGTCCAGATAGGCCATTGATATTGTATCTAACGGTGTTTGAAAATTCCATGGGATGCGTCTTGGGCCAACATGACGAAACAGGAAAGAAAGAAAGAGTAATATACTATCTCTACAAGAAATTCACTGACTGTGAAATGAGGTACTCGTCCATTGAAAAGTTGTGTTGTGCTTTAATTTGGACAACTCGAAGACTAAGGCAATACATGTTGTATCATATGACTTGGCTGATTTCAAAGTTGGATCCTTTAAAGTACATGATGGAATCAACTGCTTTAAATGGGAGAATGGCTAGAAGGCAAATTCTGCTCTCTGAATTTGACATAGTATATGTAAGTCAGAAGGCTATAAAAAGAAGTGCAATAGCTAATTTTCTAGCCAGCAGAGCCTTGGAAGACTATGAGTCTTTGAACTTCGATTTTCCAAATGAGGACTTAATGTATGTGGCAAACACTGAAGAAAACCCTCGAATAGACCACATATGGAAGTTAAATTTTGATGGAGCTTTAAATGCTATGGGTAATAGAATTGGGGCAGTCTTGGTATCCCCAAGTGGAGATCTTTATCCTGTCGCTAGCAAGTTGGACTTCGATTGCACAAATAATATGGCAGAATATGAAGCATGTATTATGGGTATTCTTGCGGCCATTGAACGTAAAATCAAAGTGCTAAAAGTGTATGGAGATTCTGCATTTATGATATACCAACTCAAAGGAGAATGGGAAACCAGAGACCCTAAGTTGATCAGTTATAAAGAGCTGGTTCTTAAATTGATTGACGAGTTTGATGACATCACTTTCTGTTATCTCCCACGAGACAAAAACCAGATGGCTGACGCACTGGCTACTCTAGCCTCGATGATTAAGGTGAACAAATTAGAAATCATGAAGCCTATTCAGATGAGCATATATGAAGTTTCGGCTCATTGCTACAATATTGAAGAGGAGGGAAAAGATGATCACCCTTGGTATCAGAGTATACTATAATATGTGAAAAATCGAAAATACCCTAATCAAGTGACAGAAAATGAGAAGAGAACACTGAGAAGAATAGCCATTGAATATGTCTTAGATGGGGAAGAGTTGTACAAGAGAGGGAAAGATCAAGTGCTGTTAAGATGTGTAGATGCCGTGGAGGCTAGAAAGATCCTGGAAGAAGTCCATGAGGGCATTTGTGGAACCCATGCAAATGGTTTTACAATGGCCAGACAGATCATGAGATTCGGATACTATTGGTCTATTATGGAAAGGGATTGCATTAGCTATGCCAAGAAGTGTCATAAATGTCAAATTTATGGAGATAAGATACGTGTACCTCCCTCACCTCTGCACGTTATAACTGCTCCATGGCCGTTCTCCATGTGAGGCATGGATGTTATTGGGCCAATATCACTGAAGGCTTCGAATGGGCATCGTTTCATCTTTGTGGTCATCGATTACTTTACCAAATGGGTGGAAGCTGCTTCATATGCAAATGTCACGAAATCGGCGGTTAGTAAATTCTTGAAAAATGAGATCATTTGTCAATATGGAATGCCTGAAAGAATCATATCTGACAATACGTTGAATTTGAATAATAGCACAATAGCGGAAGATTGTAGTTAGTTCAAGATCAGTCACCATAACTCGTCGCCATATCGCCCAAAAATGAATGGTGCAGTGGAGGCGGCCAATAAGAATATTAAGAGAATTGTGGGGAAAAAGACTGAAACCTACAAGGATTGGCATGAAAAGCTATCATTTGCTCTCCTAGCGTACCGAACATCAGTTAAGACTTCTACTGGGGCAACACCATTTTCTCTAGTTTATGGGGTGGAAGCTATTTTACCCATTGAAGTGGAGATTCCTTCTCTTCGGGTATTAGCTGAATTGAAATTGGATGAAGCAGAATGGGTTCAGTCTCGATACGACCAGTTGAACTTAATAGAAGGGAAAAGGTTAAAAGCCATCCAACATGGTCATATGTATCAAAAACGGATGATGCGAGCCTATAACAAAAATGTTAGTCCCAGAGAATTCCACGAAGGGGATCTAGTGTTGAAGAAAATTCTTCCTATACAAAAAGACTTTAGAGGAAAATGGATGCCAAATTGGGAGGGTCCTTATGTCATAAAGAAGGCCTTTTCTGGTGGAACTTTGATTCTAAGTGAGATGGATGGAAAAAACTTGCCAAATCCTGTAAACTCAGACTCAGTCAAGAAATACTTCACTTGAAGGAAAGGGACCAAAGTGAAAACCCGCAAAGGGCGCTTTGATTCCCAAAAAAATGAAAAATGAAAAAAAGTAAAAATGGAGAGGCTAAGGAGAAAACCCGAAAAAGGGCACCTTAGGCGAAAGGGGATTTGAGTTGAAAACCCGAAAAGGGCTGCTCAAATATTGATCAGAATGGGACATGAAGCGATCAGAGCAACACGAATCTTCAGGCATGTGGTAATCTTGTTATACCTGAATCAACAGGGAAGGGAAGGAGACATCTTGGGGCATCGACAAAGCAATGTAGATCTCCTAAACACATGTCAAACTCAAAATGGTATTCAGAAAATTTGTTCAGAGAAGTTCAAGCTGCGATAGCCGGGGCACCAAATTCTCCTATTATTTATATTGAATTTGTTGTTCTTGGAATACTTTTTTCTTTTCCAAGATATACATTCCCAATCAATTTCTTTATTATCCTTCTTTACTATTTGTGATAATTTATTCATTTTGAGCTATGCCCAGAACCAACTTTATTCTTATCCATTGTTATGACCATTTTTGCAAGCATGTTGCATTGGAATAATGATTAATGGACTAATAAAACTTTCACAAAGGAAGTTTTGCTTATTACTCTGAAAAGTTTCTAAATAATATAGGAATCTGAAACAGAACTATTGTTTGGAACACACCAAATTTAAAGGTTGGAAATTTGAGAAAGAAGAGTCTAAATTTGGACTTTCTCTTTGGATTTTGTTGTGAAATGCATTGATTGAACAAAATGATAGGATGTCGGGTTAATGACAAAGCTTAAATAAACAAGCAAACAATAACCATCAGGCAAGAGAAAGAGGTTACCTCGGAAAAGAGAGCCTTCATTTACACATAAGTCTTTGGTACGACACCCTGGGAATGGTGTAGGGAAGCAAAACAATTTTAGATCCTATATCCTTGATTTGTGATAAGAGAGGATTGTGATAAAAACCACATATATTTCTACCTTCGGGTTGCAGTGGGAGAATGATGGTATAATTTTTGCGCCTCAATGGATTAAACTTTGAGATTTACAGTAGGGGCAATCTGGCTAGATGTTTCTTCAGAAAAGTCGGTTAAGCAAGAAGACGTTGTAAGCACGTCAGTGTTAAAGTCTTAATAAACTTTGAGTAATGACAAAGCGGAAACATTCTCGAAAAAATAAAATTCTGCATTCATGCAAACACCATTCACACATGTCTAGTTAAGAGCATTTGATTCATTTTGATCATGCCATCCTAATCATTAGGCATAATTAGGTTCATTATACAAGTCAGTGAATATAACAGATTTTGTCTCCCTGAGCAATAGCGGAGCAGATCGAAGATGGTGAATCTTATCTCCCTGAGATTACAGCGGAGCAGATTGAAGCTAGTAATCCTATTTCCCTGAGATTACAGTGGAGCGGATTAAAATAAAGGATCTTATCTCCCTAAGATTACAGCGGAGCAGATTGAAACCAGTAATTCTATTTCCCTGAGATTACAGTGGAGCGGATTAAAATAAAGGATCTTATCTCTCTGAATTTACAGTAGAGTAGATCGCATCAGGTCTTATCTCCCTAAGATTACACTGGAATAGATCGAAGAATTCCAGATCTTATCTCCCTAAGCAATAGTGGAGCTAATCGAAAATGGTGAATCTTATCTCCTTGATATTACAGTGGAGTAGATTGAAGCCAGTAATCCTATTGCCCTGAGATTACAGTGGAAGGGATTAAATTAAAGGATCTTATCTCTCTGAAGATACAGTAGAGTAGATCGCATCAGGTCTTCTCTCCCTGAGATTATAGTGGAATAGACCGAAGAATTACAGATCTTATTTCCCTTACGGTGCAGTGGAACAGATTAAAGCCACAACGGCGAGTCTTTCTTCCCCGACATTACAGTTAAAAAGATTGAAGCTACAATAGCGAATCTTACTTTCCAAAATTTACAAGTTACAAATCCTATCTCTCTGATATTGCAGTGGAACGGATCAAAGCACCAATTCCTATACCTCTGAAGATGCAGTAGGAAAGAATGAGGCAACTCGAAGAAGAAGAGCACCAAGATCCAACACGACCGGGCAAAATTGGTCATTTTTAGAGTCTTTGCTCCGTTCTCGTTACACGACAACGAGCAAAGAGGGGCAGCTGTAATAACCTAAATTTGCCCGGCCCCAATCAGAAATAAATAAACAAAAAAAATATAAAAAAACAAATAGAAAATAGTCCATTTTAAATGTCCATTTACAGACTCTAGGCCTAATACAGATTAACCCAAACCTAATTCAGCCTAAAATACCCAAAACCCCAGGCCCAATACACTATGGCCTGATTTGAAGAAAATTCCAGAAACACCTAGGGTTTCTGAAACCCTTTGTGCCGCAGTCAAGCCAGGCTCTTCTCCGCACGTGCGCCACCACTACGTGCCACTCCTCACACGCGCCTCTGTACACTCCAGCTAGACTCCTCCGTACGCACACGCCTTCGCCTCTGTACGAGCACGCCTCTCCCCACGTACACCGAGCTGCGCCACATTACCGTACGGCCTCGCACCTAGAAAAACAAACAACAAACAACCATCAATGACAAAAAATGCAGAAAACAAAATAACAAGGAAAGAAAGGGAATAACAGAAATAGCAGAAGAGATTTTGGGTTTTTATTTATTTTTATTTTCTTTTCGATTCGGTTATATAAGACCGATTCCAACACTGTAAAGGGGTTCCTTTTCCTCTATACACACGAGGAGAATCAATACAAAAAAGAAATCAAATTTGAATAGAAAGGTTATTTTTCTCTCTTTTTCATTCTGTTCTTTTTCCGATTCATATTTCTTTCTTTTCCTGTTTTTTAGATATATATGAGAATAGATATATAGAATAATGAAGAGAAAAGGAGAGGGGGAAGGGAACCCTTGCCTTCGCAAAGGCACATCAGCGGAGCTCCGTTCACTCTGTCTGAAATCGGAGATGAATGGGGATTTCGAGATTGCGGCACGGAGTTGAGAGGGGAGTGCTTAGGCTTTTCTTCAAAATGGCAGATTAGGTTAGCCTAAGTTTTTTTTAGGCAGATTATAAAAACGACGCCGTTCAGAAGCCTCCGACTCGCGCAGTGACCCGACCCGGGTAGGATCTGCGCGTTCTCCAACATTTGGGTATATTGCGAAAAAGGCCCTTCTGCTCTTGCATGGTTTTTAAATCGGCCTTTTTTATTTTTTATTTTTTTCCTTGCATTTTGATATTGCCTCATTTGGGTCCGCATCACTGCGCTGCGTTTTGGGGAATAGAATAATTTCCAATCTGGCCCCTTGTAATTCGCGACTTGCAGTTTGGACCCTCCATGTTTCTTTAACTATATTTGTGACCCGCTAATTCTATTCTAACTTTTGATCCCCTTTGTGTTTTTTAAAATTACTTAACTATTTTATTATTATTATTGTTATTATTATTAATGTTACTATAATTATTAGTATTATTATTTGTATTAGTTCATGTGTTTATTTATCTATGTACATATATCATTATTTTGTTATTTATATTATTACTTTAAGTTTTGAATTATTATCATATATTAATAGTTAGTCTCATTACGTATTTTTTATGTAATATTATTTTATATTATAAATAAAATTGTATTACCACTTTGGATTTGTTAAACATTTGTTTCAAAATTTATTGCGTATTATTGTTTAATCTTCATTATATATTGTTATTATGAATATACTACATATATATTATTTAATGTACTTTGATTTATTTTACATATACTTTCTTTAAATTATTTGATACTATTATTTATGTAGTATTTATCTTTAACCGTAGTTTTAGTATATTTCAATTTTTATTTATGTTTATTTTTTTTTATTTTAATATATTTTTTAGAGAGGGAAAGATCAAGTGCTGTTAAGATGTGTAGATGCCGTGGAGGCTAGAAAGATCCTGGAAGAAGTCCATGAGGGCATTTGTGGAACCCATGCAAATGGTTTTACAATGGCCAGACAGATCATGAGATTCGGATACTATTGGTCTATTATGGAAAGGGATTGCATTAGCTATGCCAAGAAGTGTCATAAATGTCAAATTTATGGAGATAAGATACGTGTACCTCCCTCACCTCTGCACGTTATAACTGCTCCATGGCCGTTCTCCATGTGAGGCATGGATGTTATTGGGCCAATATCACTGAAGGCTTCGAATGGGCATCGTTTCATCTTTGTGGTCATCGATTACTTTACCAAATGGGTGGAAGCTGCTTCATATGCAAATGTCACGAAATCGGCGGTTAGTAAATTCTTGAAAAATGAGATCATTTGTCAATATGGAATGCCTGAAAGAATCATATCTGACAATACGTTGAATTTGAATAATAGCACAATAGCGGAAGATTGTAGTTAGTTCAAGATCAGTCACCATAACTCGTCGCCATATCGCCCAAAAATGAATGGTGCAGTGGAGGCGGCCAATAAGAATATTAAGAGAATTGTGGGGAAAAAGACTGAAACCTACAAGGATTGGCATGAAAAGCTATCATTTGCTCTCCTAGCGTACCGAACATCAGTTAAGACTTCTACTGGGGCAACACCATTTTCTCTAGTTTATGGGGTGGAAGCTATTTACCCATTGAAGTGGAGATTCCTTCTCTTCGGGTATTAGCTGAATTGAAATTGGATGAAGCAGAATGGGTTCAGTCTCGATACGACCAGTTGAACTTAATAGAAGGGAAAAGGTTAAAAGCCATCCAACATGGTCATATGTATCAAAAACGGATGATGCGAGCCTATAACAAAAATGTTAGTCCCAGAGAATTCCACGAAGGGATCTAGTGTTGAAGAAAATTCTTCCTATACAAAAAGACTTTAGAGGAAAATGGATGCCAAATTGGGAGGGTCCTTATGTCATAAAGAAGGCCTTTTCTGGTGGAACTTTGATTCTAAGTGAGATGGATGGAAAAAACTTGCCAAATCCTGTAAACTCAGACTCAGTCAAGAAATACTTCACTTGAAGGAAAGGGACCAAAGTGAAAACCCGCAAAGGGCGCTTTGATTCCCAAAAAAATGAAAAATGAAAAAAAGTAAAAATGGAGAGGCTAAGGAGAAAACCCGAAAAAGGGCACCTTAGGCGAAAGGGGATTTGAGTTGAAAACCCGAAAAGGGCTGCTCAAATATTGATCAGAATGGGACATGAAGCGATCAGAGCAACACGAATCTTCAGGCATGTGGTAATCTTGTTATACCTGAATCAACAGGGAAGGGAAGGAGACATCTTGGGGCATCGACAAAGCAATGTAGATCTCCTAAACACATGTCAAACTCAAAATGGTATTCAGAAAATTTGTTCAGAGAAGTTCAAGCTGCGATAGCCGGGGCACCAAATTCTCCTATTATTTATATTGAATTTGTTGTTCTTGGAATACTTTTTTCTTTTCCAAGATATACATTCCCAATCAATTTCTTTATTATCCTTCTTTACTATTTGTGATAATTTATTCATTTTGAGCTATGCCCAGAACCAACTTTATTCTTATCCATTGTTATGACCATTTTTGCAAGCATGTTGCATTGGAATAATGATTAATGGACTAATAAAACTTTCACAAAGGAAGTTTTGCTTATTACTCTGAAAAGTTTCTAAATAATATAGGAATCTGAAACAGAACTATTGTTTGGAACACACCAAATTTAAAGGTTGGAAATTTGAGAAAGAAGAGTCTAAATTTGGACTTTCTCTTTGGATTTTGTTGTGAAATGCATTGATTGAACAAAATGATAGGATGTCGGGTTAATGACAAAGCTTAAATAAACAAGCAAACAATAACCATCAGGCAAGAGAAAGAGGTTACCTCGGAAAAGAGAGCCTTCATTTACACATAAGTCTTTGGTACGACACCCTGGGAATGGTGTAGGGAAGCAAAACAATTTTAGATCCTATATCCTTGATTTGTGATAAGAGAGGATTGTGATAAAAACCACATATATTTCTACCTTCGGGTTGCAGTGGGAGAATGATGGTATAATTTTTGCGCCTCAATGGATTAAACTTTGAGATTTACAGTAGGGGCAATCTGGCTAGATGTTTCTTCAGAAAAGTCGGTTAAGCAAGAAGACGTTGTAAGCACGTCAGTGTTAAAGTCTTAATAAACTTTGAGTAATGACAAAGCGGAAACATTCTCGAAAAAATAAAATTCTGCATTCATGCAAACACCATTCACACATGTCTAGTTAAGAGCATTTGATTCATTTTGATCATGCCATCCTAATCATTAGGCATAATTAGGTTCATTATACAAGTCAGTGAATATAACAGATTTTGTCTCCCTGAGCAATAGCGGAGCAGATCGAAGATGGTGAATCTTATCTCCCTGAGATTACAGCGGAGCAGATTGAAGCTAGTAATCCTATTTCCCTGAGATTACAGTGGAGCGGATTAAAATAAAGGATCTTATCTCCCTAAGATTACAGCGGAGCAGATTGAAACCAGTAATTCTATTTCCCTGAGATTACAGTGGAGCGGATTAAAATAAAGGATCTTATCTCTCTGAATTTACAGTAGAGTAGATCGCATCAGGTCTTATCTCCCTAAGATTACACTGGAATAGATCGAAGAATTCCAGATCTTATCTCCCTAAGCAATAGTGGAGCTAATCGAAAATGGTGAATCTTATCTCCTTGATATTACAGTGGAGTAGATTGAAGCCAGTAATCCTATTGCCCTGAGATTACAGTGGAAGGGATTAAATTAAAGGATCTTATCTCTCTGAAGATACAGTAGAGTAGATCGCATCAGGTCTTCTCTCCCTGAGATTATAGTGGAATAGACCGAAGAATTACAGATCTTATTTCCCTTACGGTGCAGTGGAACAGATTAAAGCCACAACGGCGAGTCTTTCTTCCCCGACATTACAGTTAAAAAGATTGAAGCTACAATAGCGAATCTTACTTTCCAAAATTTACAAGTTACAAATCCTATCTCTCTGATATTGCAGTGGAACGGATCAAAGCACCAATTCCTATACCTCTGAAGATGCAGTAGGAAAGAATGAGGCAACTCGAAGAAGAAGAGCACCAAGATCCAACACGACCGGGCAAAATTGGTCATTTTTAGAGTCTTTGCTCCGTTCTCGTTACACGACAACGAGCAAAGAGGGGCAGCTGTAATAACCTAAATTTGCCCGGCCCCAATCAGAAATAAATAAACAAAAAAAATATAAAAAACAAATAGAAAATAGTCCATTTTAAATGTCCATTTACAGACTCTAGGCCTAATACAGATTAACCCAAACCTAATTCAGCCTAAAATACCCAAAACCCCAGGCCCAATACACTATGGCCTGATTTGAAGAAAATTCCAGAAACACCTAGGGTTTCTGAAACCCTTTGTGCCGCAGTCAAGCCAGGCTCTTCTCCGCACGTGCGCCACCACTACGTGCCACTCCTCACACGCGCCTCTGTACACTCCAGCTAGACTCCTCCGTACGCACACGCCTTCGCCTCTGTACGAGCACGCCTCTCCCCACGTACACCGAGCTGCGCCACATTACCGTACGGCCTCGCACCTAGAAAAACAAACAACAAACAACCATCAATGACAAAAAAATGCAGAAAACAAAATAACAAGGAAAGAAAGGGAATAACAGAAATAGCAGAAGAGATTTTGGGTTTTTATTTATTTTTATTTTCTTTTCGATTCGGTTATATAAGACCGATTCCAACACTGTAAAGGGGTTCCTTTTCCTCTATACACACGAGGAGAATCAATACAAAAAAGAAATCAAATTTGAATAGAAAGGTTATTTTTCTCTCTTTTTCATTCTGTTCTTTTTCCGATTCATATTTCTTTCTTTTCCTGTTTTTTAGATATATATGAGAATAGATATATAGAATAATGAAGAGAAAAAGGAGAGGGGGAAGGGAACCCTTGCCTTCGCAAAGGCACATCAGCGGAGCTCCGTTCACTCTGTCTGAAATCGGAGATGAATGGGGATTTCGAGATTGCGGCACGGAGTTGAGAGGGGAGTGCTTAGGCTTTTCTTCAAAATGGCAGATTAGGTTAGCCTAAGTTTTTTTTAGGCAGATTATAAAAACGACGCCGTTCAGAAGCCTCCGACTCGCGCAGTGACCCGACCCGGGTAGGATCTGCGCGTTCTCCAACATTTGGGTATATTGCGAAAAAGGCCCTTCTGCTCTTGCATGGTTTTTAAATCGGCCTTTTTTATTTTTTATTTTTTTCCTTGCATTTTGATATTGCCTCATTTGGGTCCGCATCACTGCGCTGCGTTTTGGGGAATAGAATAATTTCCAATCTGGCCCCCTTGTAATTCGCGACTTGCAGTTTGGACCCTCCATGTTTCTTTAACTATATTTGTGACCCGCTAATTCTATTCTAACTTTTGATCCCCTTTGTGTTTTTTAAAATTACTTAACTATTTTATTATTATTATTGTTATTATTATTAATGTTACTATAATTATTAGTATTATTATTTGTATTAGTTCATGTGTTTATTTATCTATGTACATATATCATTATTTTGTTATTTATATTATTACTTTAAGTTTTGAATTATTATCATATATTAATAGTTAGTCTCATTACGTATTTTTTATGTAATATTATTTTATATTATAAATAAAATTGTATTACCACTTTGGATTTGTTAAACATTTGTTTCAAAATTTATTGCGTATTATTGTTTAATCTTCATTATATATTGTTATTATGAATATACGTACATATATATATTATTTAATGTACTTTGATTTATTTTTACATAATACTTTCTTTAAAATTTATTTGGATACTATTATTTTATGTAGTATTTATCTTTAACCGTAGTTTTAGTATATTTCAAATTTTTATTTATGTATTATTTATTTTAAATTTATTTTAATATATAATTTCCTTTCTTTCATTTTTTTTGTGTTATTTCAAACTTGTACATTGGGTTGGTGTTTGTATTAATTCACTTGTTTCTTAGTATTTTTTATTGCTATTAGCTTTCAAATGTTAGTGTTGATATTTACATGTGATATGAAATAATTATCTTTATGTGTATGGTATTTGTTTATTGGTATTCATTTATTATTAGTGTTTATTAACTTATATTGTGGTTTATGAATTATCGCCTCGCGTCGTGCATTGTTATTCCATTGTGCTTTATTCGTTCAAAAAGTCGTGTTTAATATGGTTTAATATCAAAACCAATTTATTCAAAAACTTTCAAGATAACGCAACGTTCGGTATTTGGAATCTTCGAAAGAATTGAGCCCTAACGTATTGGGTTCCAATTTTTCTCGTTGAATCTAAATAATCGTACATTTTCTTTAATCAAAACACATAAATAAAAGCTCATTCTTGGGAATTCGATGCATCGTGTCCTAATGTATTGGACATGACATGTTGATTCCTAGAGATGAGAATTTTTAAAATACTAATAAGGGCAATATTCAATGCTCAGAATTTTGAGAAATCGTGCCCTAACGTACTGGGTTTCGATTTTTCTTCTGACTTAAAGCAATTGAATATCCTTTTTAAACTTCACCACGCAAGTTTTGAAAATCAAAAGACAAACTTATTCTCGAGGACTAAAAATGACGTGCCCTAATGTATTGGGTATGCCATTTTATTACTCTGAGACAAGGAGGTCTTTGGTATCCGCATCGATTATCCACGCATCTTTATAAAATTAACATTAATAAAAAAGGGAAGGATCGCATTTTAAAATCTTTTCAAATTCTCAACACTAAGACATTAAACAATCAACTCGGCACCAATTTTGGGCGTTACGAGGGTGCTAATCCTTCCTCGTACGTAAACAACTCCCAAACTCATTTTCTCAAAATTCATAGACCTAAAATTGTTTTCAATGTGATCCGATCGCACCTCAATAAAGGTCGGTGGTGACTCCCAATTTTTGTTTTTTAGTCGACAACTAAATTTTTGTTTTTCAATAAAAAAATGGTTTCGACATACATGTTTAAATTATTAATGAGTCTATTTTCAATAGAAACAAATGGAAACATCATCCAAATTTTGTATTGAGAGATAATTAATTTTTAGCAAAGAAAGGTCGAAGCCGTCAAACAGCAAAACAGGGGTAAGTTTGAAGATTTTACTGTAATTATTGGCTGAACCAAAAATTCTAAAAATTTTATGGTAGAAAGTTATTTGAGTTAAGCGGATCTTAATTTGGAATTCTATAGCTCAAGATATAAATAATTTAGTAACAGTGACTCAAGTAGACAGTTTTGAAGGAACATATAAGTAAATAGTAAAAACATATATGAATATTTAGCTAGCACGGGTTACATTAATTGGACCACGTGGCTAAGGCCAATTTAGGCCGAGTGGGCCACACGGGCAAACCACATGGGCGTGTGAGCCCATTTTCACTGAATTGATTTCCAAGGTTGCACGGGTTGCCCAAGTCGACTGTGAACCTACTGTAGGGTCGGTAAGCATCACTTAGACCCCTAATTGTATGAATTGGCTGTTTGATTTATATATGCGTTGAGCATGATGATAGTATGCTTGTATACTGAACTGGTTATATGTACTGATGTCCTGAGATAGCATGTCATGACTTGTATGTTGCATTGCATGGGGTTGGGTTGATTATATTTGGAGGAACTGTACTAAAAGGCTCTTAAGCCTAACATACTTATAGCTCAATTGCAAATTACTGTTTTGTGCCGCATTCGGTACTATCTGGAGTATAGGGATGGGTGGGTTGATTTGATCCCCATATGGAGTGTAGGGTTGGACGAAGATGGTGTGTAGAGGCTGGTTGGGTAGGACTTTGTTACTGAATACTGCATGACTGCTACTGATACTGTGATGGGCTAAGGCCCTACTACATATACTGTATTGAGATAGGCTAAGGCCCAAACTGTTACTGATACTGAAAAAGGGCTTAGGTCCAGGATTGCTTTAACTGTGCACTGTGATTGGCTATTGTTTGTTTTCTGTGGGATTACACACTGAGTTTTCGTAAACTCACCCCTTTTGTTTAAATGTGCACAGGTAATCCCCAGATCTAGAAGGATCGGTGCGAAGGAGGACTCGGCGGTGACCACAGTTTTGGACTTTCATGGTTTTTAACCCATATTTACAATAATTGGTTTTATTTTTATTCTATTTTTGCTAGCTAAGTTTTTTAGCTGTAATTGGACTTTTGGACTTTGGTTTTGGGTTTTAATTATCTTTATCTTATGGATTACAACTGCTAGTAGTAAGAAACCTCGATTTTCAAAAGATACAAATGTTTTTCCTAAACGCAAGATTGTTTAATCTATTTTAAAAGCTTTCGCAAACAAATAACGTTTTGAAACTGTCAAAACCATTTTTTTGAAAACAAAAATTAGTTGTCGACTTAAAAACGAAAGTTAGAGTCGCCACCGATCTTTTATTAAGGTGTGATCGGATCACCTTGAAAACAATTTTGGTCTACGAATTTTAGAAAAAAATAGTTCGAGAGTACCTAATTGAAATGTCGAAAAAGGTTAAAAAAGATTGGTACCTAATTGATTATTTAATGTCTTTAGGTCAAATGTCGAAAAAGGTTAAAAAAGCGATGCCCCTTTTAAAATCTTTATTGAAATTTATTACTTTGGAAACCTAAAAATTTGGTCACCTTGTTTCAATGAAGAAATTGAAAACCCTACAAGTTAGGGTACAATTATTTGAAGTTCTGATGACAACACACGAATTTGCTTTTATAAAAAATCTCGTCTCGAGATAACAAAATGTCGGACCCAGTGAGCTAGGATATAACATTTCGAATTCTCAAGATAAGCTTTGATTTGAAATTTTTACTTTTGGATTGAAAAAAGGATGCCCGGGTACTTAAATTCAACGAAGAAAATTGAAGCCTAGTAAGTTAGGGCACAATTCTCTTTGAAAATCTAAGATACCAAGTATTGCTTTATTTTGAAAAATATTGAATAAGCGGTTTTAATATTTGAATGAAATGTAATTCTTTCGATAAATAAGACGCAATGGGATGATGACGTATAACGCGAAAGAACCATTCTAAGCCTAAAATATGTGCAAGTGAACACAAATAACCAATCAATACAAACAAGCAATACTGTGACAGCCCAAAGTTGACCCTAGTCGGGAAGTGGTTTCGGGACCGCTAAACCGAGTCACCGAAATGTTTGAATGTGATACTTATTGTGTAGAATATGTAATTATGAATGTGTGAAAATTTCAAGCTTCGATTTGGTTGATTGCATGTGAATTTAGTCAATAGGACTTATGTGAGAAAATTCAAAAATGTGATAGGTCAATGTGTGAGGACCTATTAGTGCATGTGGACAAAGGGGGGACTTGCATGTCAAATTCCCCCCGCCCTAATGAGTAGTGGCCGGCCATGACAAGGAATGATGGGCAAAACATGTCATGAAACATGTTTTGTTAATGGAAGAATAAAATAAGGAGTATGGGTAATAAAGAAATGGAAAACAAAAGAAAAAAAAAATGTGTGTGTAGTGTTTGTCCCCCCCATTGCCGTGAGCTAAAGAAGAGAAAGGGGGAATTTTGTTCATCCTTTTCTCATCTTCATGCTTGCCAAAACTAGAAAGAAAAACAAAGAAAAATTTTCTCATCCTTTGGTTCATCCTTGGCCAAAAATTTTAAGGAGGAAAGAAGAAGAAAGGTGAAGAGATTCGGCCATGCATGTAGCTAGGCTAAGGTATGTTTGATGATGTTCCATGAGAGGCATGCATGTTTTAGTTGTTAGCTTGAGTTCTACCTAACCCATGGTCTAAATCTTGCTATGTGATGGAAATGGCACTTGACCATGGATGCATCATTCTTGGTTGATGTTTGATGTTGTGGTGATGAGGCATGAGGATGAGTTAAGATTCGGCCTAGGTGGAGGTTGTGTTAATGCCATTGCATGCAAAATATGAAGCTTGTTAATGATGCATGTGATGATGGCTTGATGATTCTTGAACCTCCTTTTTAGCATTTTTGTGTGAGCACATATGTGCATTGGTTGCTAAATGGAGAAGAATCGGCTAGCAAGATGTGTGCTAAGGCCGAATGTAACTTTGCATGTTAATGAGCAATGCATGTGTTAAATTGATGAAAAGGGGGAGGATGCTTTACTAGTGTGTATATGTGTGTATTAAGTGTTGAAATCGACCCCAAAAATGGACATGCATATTCGGCCAAGGGGAAAGAAATTAGCTAATATGTTGTGTTGATGCATGATTTTTGCATGTATGAGACTTTAATGTCTAATGTATAAATATGGGCTAAGTGCCTTGTGTTCATCTTTTGATGCCTAAATGATGAAATCAATTTATTTGTTTGATTAAGCTCAAGAGCAAAGGGGAAATAAAACCGATAAAGGGAAGGAAAAAGTGGTTGAATAGCTAGCGGAATCGTTCGACAACACCCGAGGTAAGTTCTTGAGTAAGAGAGCTTAAATTTCGATGTGATTAAATCATGCTCTATGTGTGGCTATTGAGCCGAATGTGCAAGGACAATATGTGCCTTGTGTTTGAGTTTCGTAAACGAAAATGAAATATGAATGCGCCATGAATTATTGTTAGATGTGCATGATTAATTGAATGCTGTCCGGGCTAAGTCCCGAAGGCTTTGTGCTAAGTGAATATATCCGGATTAAGATCCGAAGGCCTTTGTGCGAGATACTAAATCCGGGTTAAGTCCCGAAGGCATTCGTGCGAGTTGTTAAATCCGGGTTAAGTCCCGAAGGCATTCGTGCGAATTGTTAAATCCGGGTTATGTCCCGAAGGCATTGTGTGAGTTACTAAATCTGGGCTATGTCCCGAAGGCATTTGAACGAGGAGCTATATCCGATTAAATCCCGAAGGTACGTGATTTGGTAATGAATGAGCTTGCTGTAAAATTCCAGCGAATACTCGAAAAACATCCCAATATGGGGATATGTTACGTATGTGTTGAATTTAATCGAGCCCTTACAAATAAATGTTCGCTCAGTTGATAAACGAGCTATCGGCCTTCGGCTAAGTTAGTCTATTGTGTATGTGCATAAGGGTTGTTAATGTTGTGAAGCAAGTTTAATATCGATAAATTGCGTATTATGAAATATTCCGTTTAGCTAAATGTGTGATATTCTTTGTTTATGCTGGAATTCCTTGCTCAAACTTACTAAGCATAAATTGCTTACTCGTTACATTGCTCCTCTGTTTTATAGATTTTTGGTTCTCCAGCTATCGGACTCGGGATCTTGAAGTCGATGTCGCCCACACTATCAAAGGCTCTTTTGGGTACTATTTTGGTTGAATCTTGATATGGCATGTATAGGACTACCCATTGTTGTTTTTCGAGTACTTTATGAAATGTATAAGTGTACAGCCATGCGAAAATGGCTTGTAGAAGTGGAGTATGGCATTAGACCATTCGTGTTTATGAATGTATAGATGGTTTCATGATGTAACTATAGTTGGAATGGAAGTGTTGAGCAAATGATCAGCCACTGGAATGGCTAAGTATGATCATATGTGGGCTTATGTATGACAAGGCCCTAGTTGGTCCATGAAACCCCAAATTAGGTAAGGTTTACTTTGAAAACAGAAGCTGATAGCAGCAGTGGTGTGGATTGGAAAAATCACCAGAATTCGTAGGAGTGGAATTAAATAGTGAATAAATTATGTAATCGAACCTTGATGAATCTACTTTCATATGGAAGTAACGAAACAATCATAGGAACAGTACAGTAAGAGATATTCGGGTTCTTGTGGAACAGGGCCAGAACAGTTTCTGGATTCCCTGTTCCGACTTTGGAAATTCACTATAAATTTACCAGAGATAATTAGGGGTCATACCATATATGTATGGATTCCTCTCTGAGTCTAGTTTCCATAGAAACAAACGGCATCAGTATTGAAGCTCTGTGTAGAGAGATATCCAAGTCGTAATGGGAAAAGGTCAGTGTAGTCGACTCCTGTAACATGGGAGATTTTGACTAATAAACTGTACTAATTGGCCCGACCAAAAATTCTAGAAAAAAATACATAGGTGGGGACATGAGTCTAGTTTCAGGGAAAAATCACAAAACTGATTTTCGAGTTGTGAAACTCAAGATATGATTTTTGAAGCGACTAGTACTCAGACTGGGCAGTGTCTGGAAAAATTTTTCAAAGTTTGTTAACATCTCGTGTCCGACTCCGGTGTCGGTCTCGGGTTCGGGGTGTTACATTTTTATTGGTATCAGAGCTACGGTTTAGTCGATTCTAGGACTACCGTAATGTTTTGGGTCTAGCTATACATGCCATTTTATGTGATTACTTGATAGTGTGGTGATTTCTGACAATCGTAAATGTGTTTATTTATAGTAATGGATCCCGATCGTGACCGAGAGGTAGCTGATGATCTTGAGAGTGTAGCGCCTGCTCCAGCACAAGGGACAGTGCCGGCGGACTCTCAACCTAATGCTAGTAATCCGAATGATGAAGCTAGACAAGCATTCTATAGCGTGATGAATGATTGGTTTAACCAATACATTCGAACTAATATGGCTGTTCCACAACCTCCATTCCCGACAAATACTACCCCCGCACCTACAATACCACCGGTAACGGACCAAATAAGGTCAAATAAGCCCCCAGTTGACAGAATCCGAAAACATGGGGCTACTGAATTTAAGGCTATGGATAGCGATGATGCCGAGCAAGCTGAATTTTGGCTGGACAACACTATCCGGGTACTCGATGAGCTATCTTGTACACCCGATGAATGCCTAAAGTGTGCTATCTCCTTGCTACGTGATTCTGCCTACTATTGGTGGAGTACTCTGACTTCTATTGTGCCCCGAGAGCAAGTAACTTGGGAGTTTTTCCAAACTGAGTTTCGAAAAAAGTATATCAGTCAAAGATTTGTTGATAAAAAACGGAAGGAATTTCTTGAGCTTAAGCAAGGCTCCATGTCGGTTACTGATTACGAGCGAAAATTTGTTAGACTTAGCAAATACGCTCGGGAATGTGTTTCGTCCGAAGCTATTATGTGTAAACGCTTCGAGGATGGGCTGAATGAAGATATAAAGATGTTCGTTGGCGTTCTTGAAATACGAGAGTTCGTGGTACTTGTTGAACGAGCTTGTAAAGCCGAAGAGCTTAGAAAAGAAAAGCAAAGAGTTGATGAGGGAACTGGAGAGTTTCGTAAAAGGTCCTCGGGAAGGTCTCTTCAACAGACATTGAAGAGATTTCGAGATGATGCGGGCCAGTTTAGAGGCACTTCGGGCCTTTTTGGACGAGATCGTGATCGACCCCCTGTGGGTACACGAGGCACTTCGGTCGCCAGTGTTGGGAATGAACGTCGAGACAGGACGAAATGCCGATATTGCGGTAAATGGCATTCGGGGAGTTGTAGATTTCCTGACCGCTCCTGTTACAAATGCGGATCAGTGGACCACTTCATTAAAGATTGCCCGAGGTTGTCGGGACAGAATGCAAATCAGAGTGGGAGACCGGGTGCTACCACTGCTCGAGGTAGACCATCTGGAAATATGGGCAATGCTGGTGGTGGTCAGAGAGGATCTAGAGATGATATAACCAGATCCGAAGCCCGTGCGCCTACTAGAGCTTATGCTATACGTGCCCGCGAGGATGCTTCTTCGCCTGATGTTATTACCGGTACATTCACCCTCTTTGATACTAATGTAATTGCTTTGATTGACCCCGGTTCTACTCATTCTTACATATGTGAAACCTTAGCATCCAGTAAGACTTTACCTATTGAGTCTACTGAGTTCGTAATTCGGGTGTCAAATCCCTTGGGTCGTTACGTGCTTGTCGACAAAGTGTGTAAGAAATGTCTCCTGGAAATTCGAGGTTCCTGTTTTCCAGCGAACTTGATGCTTTTGCCGTTTGATGAATTTGATGTTATCCTTGGGTTGGATTGGTTGACCGCGCATGATGCGATTGTGAATTGCAAGAGCAAGACTATTGATTTGAGGTGCGCAAATAACGAAGTAGTCCGAATTGAGTCTGCGGACTTGGAGGGGATGCCAGCTGTAATATCAGCAATGTTGGCACAGAAATATGTAAGAAAAGGGTGCGAAGCATAACTTGCATATGTGCTTGATGACAAAGAATTAGAAAAGAAACCCGAATCTGTGCCGGTGGTTTGTGAATACCCGGATGTTTTTCCGGAAGAATTATCGGGTTTACCACCTGTTCGGGAGGTAGAGTTTGGTATTGAGCTTGTACCTGGGACTACGCCGATTTCGATAGCTCCGTATCGTATGGCACCAACTGAGTTAAAGGAGTTGAAAGCTCAGTTGCAAGAACTGACGGATAGAGGTTTCGCTCGACCAAGTTTCTCACCTTGGGGTGCACCAGTATTGTTCGTGAAAAAGAAGGACGGAACCATGAGGTTGTGCATTGACTATCGTCAGCTGAATAAAGTGACGATAAAGAACAAATATCCGTTGCCGCGCATCGATGATTTGTTCGACCAACTGAAGGGAGCCTCAGTGTTCTCAAAAATAGATTTGAGATCGGACTATTATCAGTTGCGAATTCGAGATCCAGATATTCCCAAAACTGCCTTCAGAACGAGATATGGTCACTACGAATTCTTAGTGATGCCGTTTGGGCTCACTAATGCCCCTGCGGTATTTATGGATTTGATGAATCGGATCTTCAGACCGTATTTGGATCAGTTCGTAGTTGTGTTCATTGATGACATTTTGGTCTATTCAAGAGATGAGACCGAACATGCTGAGCATCTGAGGCTAGTGCTGCAAATTTTGCGGGATAAGCAGTTATATGCTAAGTTCAGTAAGTGTGAGTTCTGGTTAAGAGAGGTTAGCTTCTTGGGTCATGTGGTATCCGCGTCGGGTATTCGAGTTGACCCGAACAAAATTTCAGCCATACTTGACTGGAAACCTCCGAGAAATATTACTGAAGTTCGGAGCTTTTTGGGGCTCGCCGGTTATTACCGACGATTTGTGAAAGGTTTCTCGATGATAGCCACACCAATGACGAAGCTACTTCAAAAGGATGTTAAGTTCGAGTGGACGGAGAAATGTCAGAAAAGTTTCAACCAACTGAAAACTCATTTGACTGAAGCTCCAATTTTGGTGCAACCCGAATCAGGTAAAGAGTTTGTCATTTATAGTGACGCATCCCTACTTGGGTTGGGTTGCGTATTGATGCAAGAAGGTCGAGTCGTGGCCTATGCGTCGAGACAATTGAAGCCTCACGAGAGGAATTATCCGACCCATGATCTCGAACTAGCTGCCATCGTGTTTGCTTTAAAAATATGGCGACATTATCTGTTTGGTGAGAAGTGCCATGTATTTTCGGATCACAAAAGTCTCAAATATTTGATGACTCAACGATACTTGAATCTGCGACAAAGACGTTGGCTTGAGTTGTTGAAAGATTACGAGCTTGTCATTGATTACCACCCGGGAAAGGCTAACGTGGTTGCGGACGCCTTAAGCCGGAAGTCATTGTTTGCTTTACGAGCGATGAACGTGCATTTGTCTGTTCTACCAAACAGTGTGTTAGTAGCTGAATTAAAAGCTAAACCATTATTGACTCACCAAATTCGTGAAGCTCAGAAAGTCGATGATGAATTGGTTGCAAAACGGGCTAAGTGTTTTCCGAGCGAGGAATCGGAGTTTCAAATTGATGATGATGATTGTTTGAGGTTCAGAAATCGTTTGTGTGTTCCAAGGAATTCGGAACTCATTTCGATGATTCTGAACGAAGCCCATTGTAGCCGAATGTCAATTCACCCGGGGAGTACGAAAATGTACAACGATTTGAAACGTCAATTTTGGTGGCATGGTATGAAACGGGACATCTCTGACTTTGTTTCGAGATGTTTAATATGTCAACAAGTGAAAGCGGAACATCAAGTGCCTTCAGGATTACTCCAGCCGATCATGATACCCGAGTGGAAATGGGATCGAGTCACAATGGACTTTGTGTCCGGACTGCCTTTGTCAGCAAGTAAGAAGGATGCGATATGGGTTATTGTTGATAGACTGACTAAGTCGGCTCATTTCATCCCCGTACGTACGGATTTTTCATTGGATAAACTAGCTGAATTGTACGTTTATCAAATTGTGAGATTACACGGGGTACCTGTTTCTATCGTGTCGGATAGAGATCCGAGATTCACCTCACGATTTTGGAAGAAATTGCAAGAAGCTCTGGGTACCAAGTTGCATTTTAGCACTGCTTTTCACCCCCAAACCGATGGTCAATCCGAGAGGATAATTCAGATACTTGAGGATATGTTGAGATGTTGCATCCTCGAGTTCAGTAGTTCATGGGAACGGTATTTACCTTTGATTGAATTCGCTTACAACAATAGTTTTCAATCAAGTATTAAGATGGCACCTTACGAGGCTTTGTACGGTCGTAAATGCCGTACACCATTGTTTTGGACCGAGCTCGGTGAAAGCAAAATTTTCGGAGTTGATTTGATTAGAGATGCTGAACAGAAAGTAAAGGTAATCCGTGAAAGTCTGAAGGTAGCCACGGATCGTCAGAAATCGTACGCAGATTTGAAACGAAAAGACATCGAGTATCAGGTGGGAGACAAAGTGTTCCTTAAGGTTTCACCTTGGAAAAAGATACTCAGGTTCGGCCGTAAGGGCAAGTTGAGCCCAAGATTCATTGGGCCGTACAAAATCTCCGAACGAGTTGGTCCGGTTGCGTATAGATTGATTTTGCCCCCGGAGCTTGAAAAGATTCATGACGTCTTTCATGTTTCGATGCTTCGACGCTATCGATCTGATCCATCGCACATAATTAGCCCATCGGAGGTTGAAATTCAAGTCGACATGAGCTATGAAGAAGAACCGATGCGTATCCTAGCTCGTGAAGTGAAGGAGTTGCGAAACAAAAGAGTTCCGCTAGTAAAGGTGTTATGGCTCAAACACGGGATCGAGGAAGCTACTTGGGAGACCGAGAGCTCGATGAAAGAACGATACCCAAACCTATTTACCGGTAAGATTTTCGGGGACGAAAATTTCTTAAGTGGGGGAGAGTTGTGACAGCCCAAAGTTGACCCTAGTCGGGAAGTGGTTTCGGGACCGCTAAACCGAGTCACCGAAATGTTTGAATGTGATACTTATTGTGTAGAATATGTAATTATGAATGTGTGAAAATTTCAAGCTTCGATTTGGTTGATTGCATGTGAATTTAGTCAATAGGACTTATGTGAGAAAATTCAAAAATGTGATAGGTCAATGTGTGAGGACCTATTAGTGCATGTGGACAAAGGGGGGACTTGCATGTCAAATTCCCCCCCTAATGAGTAGTGGCCGGCCATGACAAGGAATGATGGGCAAAACATGTCATGAAACATGTTTTGTTAATGGAAGAATAAAATAAGGAGTATGGGTAATAAAGAAATGGAAAACAAAAGAAAAAAAAATGTGTGTGTAGTGTTTGTCCCCCCCCCATTGCCGTGAGCTAAAGAAGAGAAAGGGGGAATTTTGTTAATCCTTTTCTCATCTTCATGCTTGCCAAAACTAGAAAGAAAAACAAAGAAAAATTTTCTCATCCTTTGGTTCATCCTTGGCCAAAAATTTTAAGGAGGAAAGAAGAAGAAAGGTGAAGAGATTCGGCCATGCATGTAGCTAGGCTAAGGTATGTTTGATGATGTTCCATGAGAGGCATGCATGTTTTAGTTGTTAGCTTGAGTTCTACCTAACCCATGGTCTAAATCTTGCTATGTGATGGAAATGGCACTTGACCATGGATGCATCATTCTTGGTTGATGTTTGATGTTGTGGTGATGAGGCATGAGGATGAGTTAAGATTCGGCCTAGGTGGAGGTTGTGTTAATGCCATTGCATGCAAAATATGAAGCTTGTTAATGATGCATGTGATGATGGCTTGATGATTCTTGAACCTCCTTTTTAGCATTTTTGTGTGAGCACATATGTGCATTGGTTGCTAAATGGAGAAGAATCGGCTAGCAAGATGTGTGCTAAGGCCGAATGTAACTTTGCATGTTAATGAGCAATGCATGTGTTAAATTGATGAAAAGGGGGAGGATGCTTTACTAGTGTGTATATGTGTGTATTAAGTGTTGAAATCGACCCCAAAAATGGACATGCATATTCGGCCAAGGGGAAAGAAATTAGCTAATATGTTGTGTTGATGCATGATTTTTGCATGTATGAGACTTTAATGTCTAATGTATAAATATGGGCTAAGTGCCTTGTGTTCATCTTTTGATGCCTAAATGATGAAATCAATTTATTTGTTTGATTAAGCTCAAGAGCAAAGGGGAAATAAAACCGATAAAGGGAAGGAAAAAGTGGTTGAATAGCTAGCGGAATCGTTCGACAACACCCGAGGTAAGTTCTTGAGTAAGAGAGCTTAAATTTCGATGTGATTAAATCATGCTCTATGTGTGGCTATTGAGCCGAATGTGCAAGGACAATATGTGCCTTGTGTTTGAGTTTCGTAAACGAAAATGAAATATGAATGCGCCATGAATTATTGTTAGATGTGCATGATTAATTGAATGCTGTCCGGGCTAAGTCCCGAAGGCTTTGTGCTAAGTGAATATATCCGGATTAAGATCCGAAGGCCTTTGTGCGAGATACTAAATCCGGGTTAAGTCCCGAAGGCATTCGTGCGAGTTGTTAAATCCGGGTTAAGTCCCGAAGGCATTCGTGCGAATTGTTAAATCCGGGTTATGTCCCGAAGGCATTGTGTGAGTTACTAAATCCGGGCTATGTCCCGAAGGCATTTGAACGAGGAGCTATATCCGGTTAAATCCCGAAGGTACGTGATTTGGTAATGAATGAGCTTGCTGTAAAATTCCAGCGAATACTCGAAAAACATCCCAATATGGGGATATGTTACGTATGTGTTGAATTTAATCGAGCCCTTACAAATAAATGTTCGCTCAGTTGATAAAAGAGCTATCGGCCTTCGGCTAAGTTAGTCTATTGTGTATGTGCATAAGGGTTGTTAATGTTGTGAAGCAAGTTTAATATCGATAAATTGCGTATTATGAAATATTCCGTTTAGCTAAATGTGTGATATTCTTTGTTTATGCTGGAATTCCTTGCTCAAACTTACTAAGCATAAATTGCTTACTCGTTACATTGCTCCTCTGTTTTATAGATTTTTGGTTCTCCAGCTATCGGACTCGGGATCTTAAAGTCGAAGTCGCCCACACTATCAAAGGCTCTTTTGGGTACTATTTTGGTTGAATCTTGATATGGCATGTATAGGACTACCCATTGTTGTTTTTCGAGTACTTTATGAAATGTATAAGTGTACAGCCATGCGAAAATGGCTTGTAGAAGTGGAGTATGGCATTAGACCATTCGTGTTTATGAATGTATAGATGGTTTCATGATGTAACTATAGTTGGAATGGAAGTGTTGAGCAAATGATCAGCCACTGGAATGGCTAAGTATGATCATATGTGGGCTTATGTATGACAAGGCCCTAGTTGGTCCATGAAACCCCAAATTAGGTAAGGTTTACTTTGAAAACAGAAGCTGATAGCAGCAGTGGTGTGGATTGGAAAAATCACAAGAATTCGTAGGAGTGGAATTAAATAGTGAATAAATTATGTAATTGAACCTTGATGAATCTACTTTCATATGGAAGTAACGAAACAATCATAGGAACAGTACAGTAAGAGATATTCGGGTTCTTGTGGAACAGGGCCAGAACAGTTTCTGGATTCCCTGTTCCGACTTTGGAAATTCACTATAAATTGACCAGAGATAATTAGGGGTCATACCATATATGTATGGATTTCTCTCTGAGTCTAGTTTCCATAGAAACAAACGGCATCAGTATTGAAGCTCTGTGCAGAGAGATATCCAAGTCGTAATGGGAAAAGGTCAGTGTAGTCGACTCCTGTAACATGGGAGACTTTGACTAATAAACTGTACTAATTGGCCCGACCAAAAATTCTAGAAAAAAATACATAGGTGGGGACATGAGCCTAGTTTCAGGGAAAAATCACAAAACTGATTTTCGAGTTGTGAAACTCAAGATATGATTTTTTAAGCGACTAGTACTCAGATTGGGCAGTGTCTGGAAAAATTTTTCAAAGTTTGTTAACATCTCGTGTCCGACTCCGGTGTCGGTCTCGGGTTCGGGGTGTTACAAATACAATGTACACAATAACAATAATCATATAACAAGTTATTCTAATATCTACATTAATACCAAAATGAGATGAATAGCGGGAAAATCTAAATAATAAAAAACAACATCAAGCAAATCGTGCAAAAGAATTTTTTTTTAAAAATATCATAAGAACAATTTTTTAAAAAAACTATAAAGCAGAAACCCTTTTTTCTAAAAAAACAACAAGTATGCCAATTAATTCAAAATAAAACAATATATATAGAACAAATTTAAATAAAAATCATTTAAAAAAATGTTACCCATACATAACATAATATATATATATATAAAGGTATTTAAAAACGTGGTATATATATTATAGAAAAATATAAAATAAGTAATAATAGTTTTTAGGAGAAAATATATAGCTTATAATAAATAATATATAGATGAAATTTAAAATAAAACTAGAATTAAAACCAATAATATATGAATATATAAAATGGATAATAGTTTAATATAGTTTGAAATGCATAATATATGGAAAACATAAAATAAATAATAATAGAACAATTTAAAATAAATCATATAAGTTCAAAATAAATAAATAAATAAATAATCGACAAAAATAAATTGAAGTCTAACAGGTTTGGGACTAAATCGGGACAAAAAATAAAATTAAAGGGTGAAAATCATAAATAAATAAATAAATAAAGATGACTAAAGTCAAATGGCGCGCAAGGGTCGAGGAATAAATGAGAAAATAGCCCTATCCCCTGGACACGTGTCCCTTTTAGCGAGCCAGGGACTAAATTGGGACACGCAAAAGTTCGGTGTCCAAATCAATAAAATAAAAAAATAAAATAAAGGACTAAATTAAAATAAACCGAAAAAATGGAAGGACCGAAAGGGTGAATAACCCAAATTCCAAAAACACGCAGATCCTCCAGAACGAGTCGGGTCAACGTGCGGGTCAAGGGTGAAATGACATCGTTTTGGGCATCAGAAGCCAAGCCCAAAACGACGTCGTTCTGGGGTGTTTATATAAGTAAAAAAAACCTAAAAATCATTTGTAGCCTCCTTTTAGAAAAAACTCTTTTCTCCCAACTCTCTTTCAGCCCTCCCCCTCCGGCCAACGTCCGGTCATCGGCGCCGCCGCCTACGGTGGCCAAAAAATGAAAAGTCACCATTTTTTTGGTTTTTTCAGTCCCCAAACCCATAGAACGCCAATTTTCATCGGAATCGGCACCTCCTCCGCAATAAAGGTACGATTTTTATCCTTTTTATTTTCGTTTTCTTTGAAATAAATAAATAAAACAAATAAATAAATGAACAAATAAATAAGCCAAAAAAACTACCTTTGTAACAGATTGTTATTCAACTTGACTTTTACTGTTTTTTCCTTTTTATTTCTCCTTAAAAATAATACATATAATCAGAGCTTTTTATAGCCCGAAATTTTCCTATTTTCTCTATTTTTACACTGTGTTTGTGTTGGTATTGGACTCTCTTAGTCCGTTTTGCAGGCAGACGTGGCAGAGGGCTAGTTCCGAGTCGTGCGATAACTCATGTGCGAGGGAAGAGGCTGAGCTGCGGCACTGGGCAGTATGCGGCTATGGTTTCTGCTTCTAAGAATTTTGTTTTGGGCTACATTGAAATTGGGCTAGGGTTTAGATTGGGTCTTGATGTAATTTGGGTTTGTAATTGGGCTTGGGCTGGTACGTTGGGTTTAGTATTTTTTGTAATTTGGACTGTTATGGACTTGGTTTTAATATTAAAATTTGATTTTGGTATTTATTTGGCCGGGCAATAATTGGGTATTACAGAAACTATCGATTAAATGAGCAACACAATTTTGAAACTAATAAGATATTAAAATAAGGAATTCAATGGAAATGGTTTAGCGCAACGACACAGTTTTCAAACACCTTATCATGTGACATCGCTAGATCCAGCCATAACGTTTGGGCCGAGTTTAGGGTGTTACATTTAGTGGTATCAGAGCTAGGTTACAAAACTCAGCTGTGGATTATGGGTTTTATAAAAATTGGGCTTTCGAAAAATTGATTGATTTCTAAATTATTTAAAATGTTTTTACTGAGTAAATGATACACCGAGTCTCTAGCATCGATCCTGTAAGTATTCTGAACTGTGATTTGTTTTCAACTGAAACTGTTATGGATAGTATATTCTGAAACTACTATAGGTAGTAAACTGTACTGAAAACACTTTAGTTAGTGTATATTGAAAATTGTAGAGAAACTGGAAACTGTAGTGAGACTGCGATTTACGAAAGCGAACTCTAAATAACCGATACTATTTTACATAAAACATTTGTTAATAAACACTGGAACTGTAACTGATACATAAAACTTATAATACCAGATAAATCTGATCAGATATGAGCACTCGAGGTATCCACAGATGGGGTACGAGAGGCCAAGATAAAGGCCGTAGAGGGCCTCGAGTTGAGTTCTCGTCATCGAGTAGCCTGTCAAATTTGGATACGAATGAGACGCCAGTGTTGCCCGTTACTGAGACTGGGTATCAAGATCGCATGGCTGGGGACGATGCATTGTCCTAGGCTATGCTAAGGATTTTGGAGAGGGTCACTGGGCCCAATACGAGATTTGGGGGTCGAGGGTCGGTTACGGAATGACTCTGATCCAATGGAGCTGAGCTCTTTAGGGGTGTCACTGGGGTTGTCCCTAATATAGTCGTGTACTAGATTGAGGCCACGGAGAGAATCATGGATGATCTAGATTGCACCCCTAAGCAGAAATTAAAGGTTGCAGTCTCGCTGCTGTGGGATGAGGCTTATCAGTGGTGATTGACTGTTAAGGTGGGCACTTAGCCCGAACGTCTGACCTGGGAGTTCTTTAAGACTGCCTTCCAGGGGAAATATGTTAGAGCTAGTTATGTGGATACATGTAGGAGGGAGTTTCTGAATCTTACACAGGGGGATCGATCAGTGGTCGAGTATGAGGCCGAGTTTCTAAGACTGAGCCGCTATGCACGAGGTATGGTGGCATCTGAGTATGAGCGATGTGTCCACTTTAAGGATGGCCTCAGAGATTATTTGAGAGTTTTGATAGCCCTGCAAAAGGAGTGACATCTTTCTGCCCTAGTCGAGAAGGCGAAAATCACCGAGGAGGATATGGAGGTAGTCATGATCGGAGAACGTTAAAACTACTTATCTAATGTGATCTCTGCACTAGTGGGGAGAAGTTGGTTCGTAAGGGATATGAGGCATTCTTAGCCTATGTAGGTGTTTTGGATTCTAGGGACTCTACAGTTAAGGATATCAGAATGATAAAGGATGTTCCAGATGTCTTTCTTGAGGAGCTACCGGGTTTACCCCCGAATCGTGGAGTAGAGTTTGGGATAGAGCTCCTTCCTGGTATAGCTTCGGTGTCTATCGTCCCATACTGAATGGCACTGAAGGAGCTTATGGAGTTTAAGGCTCAAGTTTAGGAGTGATTGGATCGTGAGTTCATCTGCCCTAGTATGTCTCCGTGGAGAGCACCAGTACTGTTTATAAAGAAGAAGGATGGATCCATGCGGATGTGCATCGACTACCGGCAGTTGGACAAGATGACCATTAAGAACAAGTACCGTGGGAAGCACCGGTACTATTTTATCTATTGATTAAATCTACCCACTTTTTTCCGGTTATGACTGATTATTCGCTTCAGAAATTGGCTAAGTTGTATGTCTCCAAAATCGTAAGATTGCACAGAGTTCAATTTCGACCATTTTTTATAGAGATCCATATTTTACTTCTCGATTCTAGAAGAAGCTTCACGAGGCTTTGGGTACCCGATTGGATTTCAATATTGTATATCATCCTCAGACCAATATACAGTCTGAGTGAGTTATTCAAATTCTAGAGGATATGCTGCGGAGTTGTGTAATCGATTCCCGGAATAGTTGAAAGGTGTATCTGCCGCTGGTTGAGTTTGCGTATAATATCAACTTTCAAGCTAGCATTCAAATGGCACCTTATGAGGCTTTGTATGGCTGTAAGTGCCATACACTTCTATGTTGGACTGAGTTAGGTGAACGTCGGGTTTTAGGTCCTAAGTTAGTATCTAAAACTGAGAATATGGTTAGACAAATTCGTGAACGTCTCAAAGCAGCTTCTGACCGACATAAATCGTATGCGGATTTGAAGAGATGAGATATTGAGTATTCTTTGGGTGATCAAATATTTTTAAAAGTTTTTCCGTAGAGAAAGGTTCTTCGGTTCGAACAAAAGGGCAAGTTGAGCCTGAGGTTCATTGGACCTTACCGTATTCTGAAACGTATCAGACCTGTCGCTTATTAGTTAGAGCTACCTCTTGAATTAGATCGAATTCACAATGTGTTCCATATCTTTATGTTGAGACGGTATCGGTCTGATCCGTCTCACATAGTTCCTGTTAAAGAAATTAAGGTACAACAGGATCTGAATTTTGAGGAGGAGTCCGTTTAGATTCTGGATCTTGACGTGAAAGTTTTGCAGAGGAAAAATTCCTCTGGTTAAGGTTCTGTGGCAGAATCATGGCATTGAAGAAGCCACTTGGGAATCCTAGGATTCAATTCGTCAACAATACCCCTATTTGTTTGTATCTGGTAAATTTCAGGGACGAAATTTCTTTTAGGGGAAGCGAGTTGTAGTGCCCCAAATTTTAAGCAATTGTTTTTTAAGTCCTATTAATAATTAAGCCTTTGTATCTGTTGTTAAGTTCTTTATTTATGTGTTTGATATCGGGGGTTCGAGTCTTCCTTCTCGAATTTTTACTATTTATTTTAGTTTAACCTTTATCTTTGAAATATTGACTGAAGTTTATTTTTGCGTTAATCTATATCAAAAATGACCCTACTAGTTCGATGGTTAAGTTTCTGCATACCTTTTGGTTTTGTGTTCCAGTCTTTGCATATACAATAAGGAAATAATATTTGTTACTATTTTGTTAAGTGTGGTTGTTTTGTTAAAACAAACTAACTGAAAATTCCCTCTTTATGTTACATTTCCCCCCTCTTCTCTTCCTCTTATTTTTCTTTCTTTCCTTCTTTCCCTTCCCATCGTGTTCTTCTTTTAGGGCCTTATTTCTTTTTAAATTTGTGTCATTTTTGCTGCTGTTACGACGAGAAAACTTTGTACTTTGTTTTCTTCGAATGTCGGGATAATTGCGTAAGTTTGATATGAATTTTCGTTAGTATTTGTTTGTTCATTTTGTCAAAGTGGGTTTTGCTTACTTACTTGAATTCCTTGTTTAAGTTTTTGTTTGGTCTTCTCTTTGGCGAAGATCGTGAGAACAACGTTTCCCAAACTTTGTAGTTCTGTAGATTGCGGTATTATGTGAAGGTAAGGGGTTGAATCCTTGAGTTGGTGTTTCATTAAATTTTTCGATGCAACTCAGGTCTTTTACTATAATTCTAGCATTTTTTATGATTAATTGTGTAATTGGCCTTTGGATTGTCACTTTTAGGCTTTGGATTCACCCTAGTTGCTTCTACAATGAAATCGTGTTAGGTGTGTAATGAAAACTTGATTTTCTGCAAGTTTTGAACGTAAAAAAACATGGCTATTGACGTCACATGACCGTATGGGTCACATGGTCGTATGTTAGGCTGTGTAACTCACTGTTTTAGATTTAGGGACACACGGGCTAGAGACACGAGCATGTGCTCAAATCATATGAGGTAAATTGTAGATCATGAGTCAAACGAGTGTGCGTTGAGTCGTGTGTTTGACTGTGTAACTCCTATTTTTAGTCACATGGCCGTGTGTGGTATTGAGATGGGCACACGGGCATGTGTTAGGCTGTGTGAACCACACAGGCCAGCCACCTAGGCCGTGTGAATCTACACGAGCATGTGGGCCAAATATCAAGATTTTTCCCTTAGGGTTGTTATTTTCGTTCGACACAAATTTAGACCTACTCTAGGGTCTATGTGATCTAAATTAGACATAGAAACTATAATTTGACATGCTATTGAATAATCTGTTATTCTGATACAAATATGCATTGTTATGAGATCTGATAAGCAAGTGTGATAACATTACATGAGCACGATTTGAAAATATATGATTGTATGCTTATATTCGATCTCTGTTAAATATAAAGAAAGAAGTTTGGGTAGTTTACTGATCTACCAAATTTAGTGGCTAAGCCACATATATTTTTTGATTCTGGCGAGTTATTGCATTTTGGTCTGGCAAGTAGGTTGTGAGTGTTTTAAAATGTGACATACAATTATTATGTGGTATGTAGGGATAGATGGGTATTTGATACCCTATATGGTGTGTAGGGATGATCGGAGATGGTGTGTAGCGGGTGGGGGGTAGGAATCTGCATCTGTATTTGAATTATTCTACAATGGTATATGATATTCTCTGTTTTTGATTTTGTATCTGAGTTTGAGAAATGACTGATTTATGATAAAATTAAAAACATATCTGTGATACTACCATTTATTATAGAATGTATGTTACACATTGAGTGAAAACTCATTTGGTATGTTTGTTTGGATTTCAGATGACCCACAGACTTAGGTAGAGTAGCATGGTAGGAGCTCGATTAGTATATTTAATTATCTTACTATTTTATAAACTTATGCTACTATGTGTTTATTTCGGATTATACTTCGAAAGTATGAATTTTTATGTGTGGTTTAACTAATTAAATGATTTCTAAATGTTAAATTTCAAATAGTGAAAGATTGGTTGTTTTGATAAATTAATGTAGCCTTCAGACTTGGCATTAACTTCTAAGCTGGGTATGTGGTGCTACAAAGTGGGTTTTCAAAAAGGAAATCGACATGGATGGTAATTTACAAACACACGAAGGGCGATTAGTCGTTAAAGGTTTTTAACAAGTTCATGGTGTAGAATATGACAAAACTTTTTCTCATGTTTCTATGTTTAAATCCATCAGAATATTATTTGTAATAGTTGCATTCCATGATTATGAAATCTGGCAGATGGACGTCAAAACATCTTTCCTTAATAGGAAACTAAAAGAGGGTGTGTACATGACACAACCTGAAGGTTTTGTCGATCTAAAAGATGCTAGAAAGATATGAAAGCTACAAAGATCCATTTATGGATTAAAGCAAGCTTCTCAAAGTTGGAATCTTTGTTTTAATGATGCAATCAAAGAGTTTGGTTTTATAAAAAATGAAGATGAGCCTTGTGTTTACAAGAAAATTAGTTGGAGCACTATGGTATTCTTGATATTGTATGTAGATGACATACTTATCATAGGAAATGACATACCTACCCTGGGTCTATCGTGTATGCCATGTTATGTACTGTCCAGATGTATTGTACGCTTTAAGCTTGACAAGTTGGTACCAAGTTGATCGTGGTGAAAGTCATTGGGTCGCAGTTAAAGATATCCTTAAGTACTTGAGAAGGACTAAGAATACATTCCTTATATATGGAGGTGAGGAAGAGCTGAGTGTAAAAGGTTACATTAATGCTAGCTTCCAAACTGACAAGGATGATTCATTATCGCAATCGAGTTTTGTGTTTGGCCCTAATGGTGGTGCTGTGAGTTGGAAAAGTTTAAAGGAAGATACAGTAGTTGATTATACAACTAAGGCCAAGTACATTACAACTAGTAAGGCTGCAAAGGAGGTTGTTTGGATTAGCAGGTTCATATCTGAACTAGGGTTATGCCTAACATATTAGATGTTGTACAACTTTGTTGTGACAACAACAGAGCTATTGCGTAGGAAAAGGAGCCTAGATCTCACCCATGATCCAAACATATACTTAGGCGCTTTCATCTCATTTGAGAAATCATTGATTGAGGAGATGTGGAAATATACAGAGTACCAACATATGACAACATTATTGATCCACTGACGAAGCCTTTGACACAACAGAAGCATGATTGTCACGCTAAGTCACTTGGTTTTAAATATATGATTGATTGGTCTTAGTGCTAGTGGGAGATTTTTAGAGTTTGCCCAAAAACCAATCATGAGATGATTGTAATCACATACTCGTTTTACCTTGTTTGTTAATATAAGGCATTGCCATTATTATTTTAGTTTCTTTTTCTGTGTGTATAAATAAACTGGTTAATAATAAAGTCTTGAGAATAATATGATTATTCTTAAAAGGTCCTTAGTCAAGTATTATCCTAGGCTTGGACAATGATAATGCATTAAGACTAATATGTAGTTGATTGATGAGAAAGTGTTGTCATTGACATAGATTTTTCAAAACTGATACATAAGTATGTGTTAGAGAACAACATACTGGGTTGACACGTTATGAGTATGTTTCTTGGATTATTATGTAATAGTCACAACATTACTCATAGTGATAACTATGTATATAATCCTCATACTTGAGATCATCATTGTCCCAACATCATGAGTTGTATATTTTAACATCGTGAGTTGTATATTTTTACAGGTTATACTATGAAGACTGATGTTGGGTATGCCACAATCTATGTAGTGGAAGATGATTGATCAAGATAGGTTATGTCGAATCAAGACTTCTTGTAACTTGGGTAGCAATGATGCATTGCTAGATGGCACTCATTGCTTGTTATATTAGAAACGTTCTAGCTTTACTACTAATGTTACAAGAGCCTACAGGGTCACACCCTATAGTTGAAGCGAACAAAATCCAAATAGGTTTGGTATTGTATTTAGCTGTCACATGAATTAAATTAATTATTGAATTAAATTTAATTTGATGGTTAAATATTGAACACATTATACGTACAAACTTGTTGTACACAAATAAAGAACATAGTTAAAATTAACATATATGAATTTGATTTATATGAAATATTAATTGCATATAGTTTACCGAAATTATTAATATAAACAGTTATAATAATTTTAGTCAAAGTATAAAAAGGCATGGAAAGTAGTATTCTTTTGGAAAGAATATAATTTTTTTTCTTAACTTTCCATTTGTTTCTCTAATAATAAAGGAATAATCTCATTTTTTTAATATATGATATCAAAGAAAATATAAGGTAAACAATCCCTTAATATGTTAGGGTTACCAAGAGAAAATATAAAACAAAAGGTCTAGCAGCCGTTTTAAAATAATACTCTCAGAAAAGTTCAAGAGGTTGTTGTTGTTGTTCGTTCTTTGACTGGGTGGATTACTTAAAAGCTGAGACGTTACTACTGCAACTTGAATTCGACATCTTCGAATGGGATCCTATCAACAACGTTATTCGTCGCTTTTCAGTTTTGAAAGGTATATTTTTCAACCCTTGTTTGAACCCAATTCGTTAATCGTACGTGGATCTTGTAACGACCCAAAATCTGTGGGCACCGAAAAAGTGTATTATCAAGCCTTCATCTTAATAAATCGAGTTAGTAAATAAATATTAAGAGTAATTAAAATTATGAGTCTGATAGTGTATTTAATTAGAAATTTTTTATTTAGTGAATTTAGTTTAATTTAAAGTAATTAGGAAAAAGGATCAAATTGAATAAAGAGTGAAAGTCTAATTATAGATTAAAAGAAAGTAAAAAGGGCTAAAATGGCAATTAAGCCATTTAGCATATTTGAGGCGGCATAAAGGGAATAAAATCTAAGATTTTATTTTTTTTAATTATATAATTAATGATAATTAAATTATAATGATATTATATTATTAAATAAATCAAAATATGCCAATTGTATGGATATGATAAAATACATGTGTAATATATGTATTTGTACATTTGTAATATAGTTGTATATTTTCTTAAATTTTAAGTAAAAGATATTTATTAATTAAATTATTATATTAAAAGATTTTATTTATTTGATAAATTAGTTAGATTAAGACAAATATAAGGTTATGATATAGCACAAATGTATTAATTATATTTGTTATTAAAATAGATATTTTATAATTATTAATTAACTTAAATATAAAATAAAGCAAATGAAATAAAAGAAAGAAAGAAACATAACATTAAGCAGGAACGAAACAGAGAAAGGAGAGAGGAAAAAAAAGGAAAGAAAGAAGAAAGGTAAAATTAGGGTTTTAAAGCTTGAAATTTAATTGGAAAGTTTAATCAAGTCTTTTTCTTATAAATTTGATGTTTTTGGAATCCTAGAGTGAAATACTCTTGGATTTAAGTTGAAATTTTAAAAGTTAATAGATTTTTTAGTAGGGTTTATGTTAAAAAAATGATTGAATTGAGGGTTTATTTGATAGAAATTTTGATTAGAATTGAATAAAGGATTGAATTGTAAACTAAGCTATAAGTTTTGAGTTTTTGGGATTAAATTGAATTAAATTCGAAATTATGAAAATATGATAAAAATTAGATAGTTAAATGTGAGTTTGGCAAGAAATTGAGTAGCAAAAGGGTATGAATTGAGAAAGAAAAATATATAGGCTTAGTTAGGATTTAAATTGGAATTAAAGTAAAAGTTAGATAAAAATTTCAGCAATTAAATTGTGTTGTGCTAATGATTGTGAAATTACTTTAATTGTTCGTAGCCAATATCGAGCCTAAAGCATCGGCCCAAAAAGGAAAACAAAAGATCGTCGAGGATTAAATCTGAAGAGAATTCTAGTTTGTATTACTACAATTCAAACTTTATCATTATTATGTGTTTAATTTACTAATTATGTGTGGTAAGTATTTTAAGGTAAGTGTTTAGTAAAATGAAAATTTATGATTGGGTATTGAAATTGAGACTGATATTGAACTGAATTATGGAATACTGAATATTGTTTTTGAGTACTGAATTGAATTGTGAAGTTACTGAATATTGTTATGTGTACTACATTGAACTATAAAATTACTGAAGTAATGAATTACTGCAATACTATGAAACTGATTGAAATAAGGAATTATAATTGATACTGAATTAAGATGGAAATTGTACTGAAAAGTGAATTAAATACCCTATTAACTAGTCGGGCTAGTCGGGTATAGTTGGCATGCCATAGGATATGGAAGATTACGGGTTTTTGCCGGCTTATTGATCAGGCATTTATATGCCGACTACTGTTACTGTTACCTATTCGACACTTTGTGTGTTGAATACTGTTACCGTTACTGTTACAAATTCAACACTGTATGTTGAATACTGTTACTGTTACTATTACTGCTATCGTTACTGATTACTGTTTAGGTGCTGAGTACCGTTAAGGCACAATGTGTAGTACTGGTGTGTTGGTTGGAATTCGTGTATCCGCCGATTCCAAGTCAAGTTAATAGGGGCAAATGAAATAAATTTACTGATAAAACTAAATTTGAATGATATGACATATGTGAAAGGTGAGAATTGAAATAAAGAAATAAGAATGGTATATATATAATCAAATGATAATATAAAAGTCGGAATTGTTCATTAAGTGATGATAATTGTAATGTAAAAGTATGTGTGTGTGTGTGTGTAATTTAATGTATTTAAATATAAATTGAATTATAGTGATACCACTGAGTATATGCAGACTTAGCGTACAGTTGTTTCCATGCGCAGGTTGTAGAAGTCAAGTATTGAACCAGCATCCAAAGCCAGACCCGACTTCAGCAAACTTTTGGTGTTGTATATTTTCTTTTGGTAATGTGGCATGTACATAGGATGTATATAAATGTTATTATGTTTTGAATATAAATGGTTAAAAATGTTAGTAGTACAAGTCTAATAATTATAATGAAAGAAGTTTATCCGTTTCAATTTAATTAGTACATTGATAAATTTAAATTGATATTATATTGAATTGGTTGAATTGGTTATGTTTGGAAATGGATGCGGTTTTTTTTGTAGGGGTTTTATGTGAAAATAAGTAGAGGTGCTGTCGAAAAAAAATTTCTGGAGTACTTGAACGAGTCCCATTTCACTTTTAATACATGTTTTAGACTTCGAGAGTTCATTATAAGGACTTAGTTATTTAATTATACTTTGAATGTTATTTTATTAATGAATTATTCTTAAGTTGTCTGATATGTTCGGTAATGCCTCGTAACCCTATTCTAGCGACGGCTCGGGGTTAGGGGGTGTTACAGATTTGTGGATGAAGATCACTGGAATAATTTTTTCGCTGCGCCACAAGGCGTACTGGTGATCCAACACTTGGATGTTAAGCTTGAAATATGACCTATTTTATGCATGGTTTTGGTTATGTTTAATTCTATGTGGAGTGATGATCTTGAATTGCATAAGTTGGAATGATAAATATTGCAAAATGAAGTAGTTGGATAAAATAAGTTGATAAATAAATGGTTTGAAAATGGTATGTTTGAATGTTAGGCATGAAACATAGTTAGTTTATGCTTTATCACAATTCATATTAAGATCATATTATTTCTTGATTTTCAATTTGCATAGCTAAAATGCACGTGAACTTGAAATGGAGTAGTTTGGCATGGCTAGAATGATAAATGACTTGAATGAGCTTAAGTGATGATCATGTGGTGTATGCCTTATTAAATGCTTGGTTACAAATGTTCATATGCTTGAATTGGTATAGATTGGTATGGAATGATGTTGTTTTGGTAGTGGAAAAATGTTATGAAAAGATATAGGTGTTTGAATGATAACATGAAAAGTGTAAAAATGGTTTTTGTCAAAGCAGGGGCAATGTCGCGACCTCAAGTCCACAACGTCATGACATAGATAGAAAGTGAGTAGCGTTTCGATGTCGAGATGTCTAAATTTGTGATGTAACTCACTGATTTATGATGTCATGACATGGAGATCAAGATTTAGCGATGTTGGCCCAAAAGTTTGAAAACTTTACAGTTTGGTCTCAATTCAACCTCGGGTTAACAAAAGAGCTTTCTTAAGCTCGTATAAGACCCATAAATTCTTATGTAGCATAGTTTGAATGTGTAATATAGTTGTTTGTATGTATAAATTGTTGTATAGTGTATAATTGAATATAGTTGCTCCGATAATAGATTTGGCATCCCGTAGCTTAGACCTAGTAATCGGGTCGAGTATGGGGTGTTTCATTAATAGTGTTCTATTAATGCTAAGTTGCCTTATAATCTATAGGGTGAAACGTTTTTAAGTACATGTCATCTTACTAATAGAGTTCCATTGAAAAAGCTACATGCTTCACCTTATCAATTGTGGAACAATGGAAAAAAACAAAGTTTGAATTATTTAAAAGCGTGGGGGTGTGTAGCATATTATAAAGTTCCTGATCCTCATAAAACAAATTTAGGACCTGGAGGTATTTAAGTATTTTAGTTGGTTATGCTAAAAATTCTAAAGCACATAGATTACTTGATTTAAGTTCCAATATTATTGTTGAATTCATACATGTTGAATATTTTCAAAATAAGTTTATTTTTTTAATGCAATTGCTTCTGAAGAAAATAATGAGAAAAAATATGAACTAGTTCCTACAATTGGTAAGAAAAAGAAAGAAGATATTATTCCAATTGAGCCAAGAAGAAGTCGGAGAATGAGAAAAGAGATACATTTACACTCTGATTTTTGTTTCTCCATGTTATATTATCTTTCTATTTGAAGGATATAGAACCAAAGTGTTAAATAAAACACTAATGCTTCTAAATGTAGAATAAGATCTTATGATTTTTAAAGAAATAATGATTTCTAGAGATGTAACTTTCTGGAAAGAAGCTGTAAATGATGAAATGGACTCAATAATGTCTAACAACACATGGATCTTAGTTTATTTACCTAAAGGTTCTAAACCTACCGATTGTAAATGGGAGTTCAGAAGAAAATATAACTACAAAGGTTCTATGCAAACCTTTAAAGAAAGAGTAGTTGCTCAACGATATAAGCAAAAGGAAGGTATAAACTATTTTGACACATATGTGCCAATAGCCAAAATAATATCCATTAGAGTTCTTATGGCACTAACTTCTATCTACATGTTGCATGTGAATCAAATGGATATTAAAACAAGTTTTTAAAATGGTGACTTAAATGAAGAAGTATATATGGAACAACAAGTGGGTTTTATACTTCATGGAAATGAGAAAAAGGTTTGAAAATTAACTAAGTCACTATAAGGATTACAGGTAACACCCTATACCTGACCCGATCGTCGGGTTTGGGTACCAGACATCACAATTAAACTGAGTTACTCAAGAACATACTTCTAATTTATTTAATTCTCTGCCAGATTTGATGCTACGTTCACATAAAAATTTAATCCAATTAATTAACTAACCAAACATTTCCATACATGCACAACATATGAAATCTCTTATTATTCGAATGACTAAGTAAAAAGAAAATGTCCCTTACAATATACCATCTACTATATGTTCCTATACACAAAATTTTTATAAGTTGAAATCTGCTTAATTACATTTTCAATTCCTGAGGCGTAGCCTTTAAGGGCACCCCTCTATATGCACAATACCACTTTGGGGAAACCTACATGGATTCCACGAGGTTTGGCTTGGTCCCTTCCTATTGTTCCCATAACAGCTTTTGATCTTGCGTTTAAGGAAAACCACTCATAAGTTTGAATGAACTTAGTGAGAGTCCATAAAATAATAATATCTTGTTGTTACAAGAAATAAGGATTAATGCATGTAAATAACTACCTGAATCTCATATAAGCTATCGCAATTTGGCTGGCGTGGTCGACACCCATATGTTCTTTTTGAACAAATATCTGTGGCAGGATCGCTCTAAGTTGTTTTCATCCCAATGAATCTTACAAGAGACTTAAACTTCATTTCATAATTAGAGCCTTTTTCTCCTGATAAACTTGTTAGATATCTTGTCCCGTATCATTGGTTAACTCTAGTGGGCTAGTACACACTTCATCACAATGGCGGGTTCCTTCTATTACTCATTATTCTTTAAAACTTTCTAGTAAACACATAGTACCATTTGGAACACCTCATGTATAAAACGTATCTAACTTTGATACTTATCTGAAGGAAAATCCCCTATGTACTTAACCTTGACATGAAGCTTTTAAATCAACCGTTTGGAAGATTGTAATATGAATAAACCTCTTTCTTATAGGACCATATAAGATAAGTCCAAATGGAATTTTCCTTAAACCAATGAGTCCTTATGGATATTATTGTCTTCAAGATAGCCCTTAGCGAACTTCCCATGTAAGAGAGTCCTTGGAAGATTTCCCTTTCCTAGCAACTTCTTTTCCAAGAAACACTTAGAAATAAAGTCCCGATAATTGTCTCACTTTCTCATGGCCAATATCAGCTTGATCATTACCTCTAGTGAACCCTCAATGGCAGATACATTTTTGCAAAGGTTTTGAAGGAATGCCCTTTTTCCACATATATTTGTGTATAAGACGCTTTCACCTATTCCTCTTACCCTCGTGACTAGACAGGACTTCTTATTAGCACGCTTGCATGCATTCCCATATGACCATAATCGCTATGTTAGGCTATTCGTCACTTAAGTCATACTGTAGTTTCTCGATATATGACTTGGCGGGCTTCCTTATTTACTGTCTTGGCAGACTTTATTTTTTCCATAAGGCTAACCTGTCCTCCACTAGTTCATGCCATGACTAGCTGTGGACTTTCAACTCCAACGAGTTAATAACCATTTTCATGGTGTCACTCTGTAGAGCCAGTAGACTTTTTTCATGATGATGTTCTGTAGAGCCAATAGACTATTCATTCAATCGATCCTCTTCAACTCCTCTTGTTAATTCAAACACTCAAGTGCTAACTTGCAAGGCTGGGCCATTTCATTATTTTAGAAAATCTAATTCTCATTCAATCCGTCCATTCCTCCAGTACACCAATTTTTTTATCTTCAACTAACCCACCAAATAATTCCCTCTACACTCCACATTTTAAACAAAACATATATTACACGTACGTCATTACAACCAAATCTACTTATTCATACTACATTATAAAGCATGCTGCATACAATTTCTATCATGCAATTCATGAACATACTTGCAAACATTCATGTAATTTCACAGCTTCATGGATACATAACTTTCTCATTCCTCACAATCATATATAACCATAGAACTTGAATTGAACTTAGAGAAGAACACACAAGTAGAACATTCAAGCAACACCACAACCAGAATAACACCCCAAATAGAGGAGTACAGAAACAAACCTACTATCTTTTGTCCTTTCCAACTCAGCCCTCTTTTTTCTCTTTCCAAATGTTAGAGCCTCCTTTGTCCTAGCAACTAAGCACGACAACCAGTATACCAATTAAATCAAAGGTATTCGAGATTTAAAACCCAGAATCCAGTAATATGCAGAAGTTTTCAAAGATTTCAGAAGTCCTTAACTTCTATTTTTCTCAAATTCATGAATGCAAAGAGATTAAAAAGCTTACCAGCTCACCGGATTCTCTACCTTCTAGACTTAAACTTCATCATCATTTCCCCATGTAGAGCTTTACTTATTATTCTTTTCTTTGGAGCAACTAGAGAAGATGATACAAATGGGAAGAAAATATAAATAGAAATGAGAAGAATTTTGTCTGCAGAAAAATCCTTCTCATACAAATATATAATCTTTCATGCACGGTCACCAACGTCCCAAATAAACCATCCATCGATAATCATTTTGTTTCCTACTAAGGAACCAGCCGATTCCAACTTAATTGAACTAGAATTGAGACCCAACTATTTACCATTCAGCCATTAAAACTTTTAGATTTTTCAATAGAGTTCGTTGAACTTACTATATTTTTCAATTAACCCCCAAACCTTCTTTAATTTCAAACCTTAACAAAAATCGGGTGTGACATTAAAGCAAACCCCTAAACAATGGTATGAGAAATTTGACTCAATCATTTTATCAAGCGGTTTTAGACATAATGGGGTCGATAAGTGCATATACTCAAAATTCACCATGAAATATGGAGTAATAATTTGTCTCTATGTTGATGATATGCTTATTTTTAGTAATAACATGGTTGGCATAAATAAGATAAAAGGATATTTAACCTACGTTTTGAAGATGAAAGATTTAAATGAGGTTGATACAATCTTTGGTATTAAGGTTAAGAAACATAGTAATGACTATTTTCTTAACCAAAGTCATTATATTGAGAAACTGATTACAAAATTTAAACAACTAAATATAAAATAATTTAATACTTCATATGATCCAAGTATGAAATTGGCTAAAAATCATGATCAAGTAATTGCACAACTTGGGTATGCTAGTGCTATTGGAAGCATAATGTATTCCATGCATTGTATTAAACCGAATATAGCTTTTTATATTTCCAAATTATCTAGGTACTCTTGTAAACCTAGTATGATACATTGGAAAGCCATTTTAAGAGTTCTTCGATATCTTAAAATAACTAAAAACTATGGCTTGTACTACTCAGATTTTCCTACTGTCTTGGAAGGATATTGTGTTGCAAGTGAGGTCACTAGTGCAAAATATATTAAATCCACATCAAGTTGGATATTTACACTAAGAGGAGTCATCAATCGGGCTTCTAAGAAACATACTTGCTTATCTCATTCTACCATGGAATCTGAGTTTATAGATTTAGCAACAGTAGGTAAGGAAGCGAAATGGCCAAGAAATATGGTATTAGATATAGAGTTGTGGCTAAAATCAATGCTAGCCATTTCCTTATTTTGTGATAGTGCGACTACAATGTCTAGAGCATATAATGGTACAATGGAAAGTTTAGACATATTAGCATCAGACATGACTATGTTAGAGATTTGATCTTTAATGGGGTAAATACCATTATATTGTTCGAAAAAATTTGATTTTCTTGCACAGTAGAAAATAAAAATTTTGAAAACCGACTCGATTTGTGATGTTTATAGCAATAAATCTTAGATCGAATTTGTACCTGTGCTTTCAGATATGCCGATCCTTGTCATTCTTAGCTTTCGACCAATTGATCTTCTGCACTATTCTCATACCATGAACGACTTCGAGTGTGAGCTTGAACAAATCAAATCAAACATGGAGCCAGAAATATTTTCTTTACTTTCAGAGGGAAAATAAATCTCTCTTAAATAGAAACCGGTAGAATTGCCATTCTGAGAAAACATAATTTATTCTTGAAATAAATTTCCATTACTTTCTGCTAGAATAGCAATATTGAAAACTTCAGAAAAACTTGTGTTTTTGTCTTTTTGTTGTATGATTTGAAGCCTACTAATGCCATCTATTTATAGGGAGATTTGGTAGAATCCTAGTTGAAGTGGTAGAAAACAAATAATATTATTTTGATAGAAAAAATCTTCAACTCCCTATTATTTAGGGAGAAGGGCGAAAACCCTAGATAGGAATACTAGGGTTTGTCGTCCCATGTATTCCATATAAAGGGAGTTGGGCCTCTCCTGTACTGGGTCCAATTATATGTGCTTTTTAGACTTTAACCCAACACTTTATAATTTATTCTAACTCAATACATGTTTTTTTCTATTTCCCAAATTAAATATTATTTGCTCAATTAATTTAGATAAATTAATTTTCGAATTAAATAATTTTCTCAACTTAATTCTAATTTTGTTAAAATCATGACAATTTTTCCATAAAAGAATTTATGAGAAAGTATATTTAATTTTTCTACATTAAATTGTATTCACAATGACCAATTAATTTAAATCCATTTTTGAACTTCAATTATTAAAATAATTAATTCAATAATAATTTAATAAATTATATTTTAATTCTCAGGTTATTTCCATACTTAGTGAGAAAACCACATTCATTTCCGAATGTAACACATTTCTCTAACCTTATCATTTCTATTCATTTTTGTTAATTTGATTCATCCTACAATTCATTTCTAGTTTCAACAAGCTAGTGGATGGACCTATTGGACATATGCAATTGAGGCTCTAATGATTATAATTAAGTTCCAACTTTTCGCCTACTAATTATAAACTCATTTAGTCACGAAGTTATTCCACTATAGTATCGCGACTAAGCTCTCCCCAATGGCATACATTATGAAAGCAACTTGATCAGTACTCGTCTAATGACCTTGTCATAAATGTGTTACCCTCAAAGGATATCATCAATCTCTTTGGGATAATATCCGTTCTCCCAATATGGTCCTATTTTATCTCATGGTAACCATTACATCTTCTTAAATGAAAAGTCAATTATTGTCAAATAGCAATCAAGTCATTCATCACAAAAACGAACAACTCGTGGCCACATTTACTTTTCATCAACCATGTAATACCAATGAGAAGGTATCATTTACCCATGTCTCAAGCTATGAATTTCACTGTTGTGAATGACGCTACATACTACAGAAGTCGTGCACCCAACGCAGTAGCTTTCAGTTCCTTATCTATTCGAACTTAGGCTTTTACTTACATCAAAGTGTACAAGTCACGCATACATAATCCGTCTCCACTTAGGATTTATGTATGCTACACTATAAACGTCACAAGTGAATAAACCTATAAATGAATTTAAGATCTATTCTTCTTAGGTCTAGTCTGATGTAATATTAGTCCGGTTAGTCACATTTATGTCTCTATCTTCTAGGAGTCATCCGCTCTGATGCCCAAAACAAAGCATTTCCCTAATTGGACCGGTTTACTCATTTTCAATTAGCCTAAAGACATGTTTAGATTTTTCTACTAATATAAGTTGTATTTTCATATTACGATCCGACCACGTAATACTGCTTAGTATTAGTTTAAACATTAGAAAACCAATGAGTAACATTTGCTTCCATTTTGCTTTGCGTACAAAAACCATATGAGGACAATCATATAAAGTATATTAATGTAATAAATGAATTTGTTTTATTAACCAATATGTTTGAAAAAATTACAAGTTTACAAACAAATATACTACACTCAGTGCACCAAATCCAACATATATATGTCAAATCAAAGAGTAATCTAGAAGATCCTTTAACCAAAGGACTACCAAGAGATTTGGTAAGTAATGCTACAAGAGGAATGGGTTTATAACCCTTAATATTAGACACTAGTAATGGGAACCCAACTTTTAATTAGTAATCTTCAATTAAAAGTTAAAAGGGTAAAGACAAGTTATTGTATGTGTCTATGATGCACTAGTGAAACCCATTCTAGACAAATAATACTATAGTGACTACTGTGGTCCGTTATTTATAGGGGATGATTTAAATAATTTAATAAAGTTCATTGCTTATTATTTAACGTCCAAAGAAATTGGGACAATATATGAACTCTACCTACATAAAAATAAGAAGTGTTGCCGCTTCAATAAGAAGAATTAAGGAGTTCTTTTTGTAAATGTTTATTAGGAACAAGATAAGCACATGGTCATTTAGTACTAAAGGTAAACTTCCAACAAAATTATAAATGAGTATTGTGTGTGATATATCTTCAATTTTAATATATAAAGAGTTGTTGTTCAATTTGCGGACAACAACAACTTTATTAAAATTCTAAAATATATTTGCTAATTGATGACTCAAATCAAGAGATACCATTACTACAAAAAAAAAAGTGTCAGGAGCTTATATTGACAGACTGAATCTATCAATATAAATGGTGTACACTAACAAATGTAAACTCATCAGTAAATTTAATAACATTTACTGACGTATGAAAACACCCATCGCTATAGATATTGCTTATTCTGACGGAAGATAAAATACCACTGCTACAGAGAGTGGATGGTTATATTCGTCAATAAAAGCATGTGGCGAGAACTCTTTTTCCAACAAATTATTTGCTTTAAATTTTAAGAAGTTTAAAATTAAGTAGCTTTTTAGTTTTAAATATGCAAAAGGTTTTTATACTCCTTTAAAATTTAAAATTTAACTATTATACTTTTTTATGAGATATTGAGTCCTTATACTTCTTTTATTTAAAAATCTTAGTCACCCGTCTAGTTTTGCCGTTAATGGTTGTTATAAAAAAGGTGAAATACAGTTTTTAGCCTTCAACATTTATAGTTTTTTGTCAATTTGGTCCTTACCCTTTAAAAGTAAGTATTTTTAAAAAATTTATTTTTTCCATATTTTAAATTAAAACATAAAAAATTTAAAATATTTTTTAAAGAAATTAAAATTATGAAAAAAATAAAAAATAAATAAAAATAAAAATAAAATTCACTTTAAATATATAAAAAATTCCATCATTCAATGTTGTCTAAACTAGATCGGATCGATTGGATCATGAATCAATTGGGGCTATCGGTTTGGTGAAGGATACAAATCGATTGACCCACAACTTAATACAAACTTGTTGAATCAAGCTGAAAAATTGGTTGAATCTGTAGATGATTCAATTTTTATAATTTTCAATATTTTTAATTTTGATTTTTAATAATTTTATTTGTTTTAAATCGGTTAGAATGTTCGAACTATGAAGCAATTGGCCTGACTAGTTCGACCACTGGTCTAGTTCCAAAAACATTGCCAAACAATTTTTTAGCTTGATTAACCCATTCATATCGATTCGCTAATCAATATGGATCTTTTTTAAATAAAAAAAACATTATTTACTTTTAAAGGGTAAGGATCAAATTAATAAAAAAAAATATAAATGTTAAGAGCTAAAAATATTATTTCACCTTTTTTATATAAGCCACTAATGGAAAAATTAGATGGAGGTAACAATATTTTTAATTTAAAAAAAGTACATGGACTAAATATCTCAAAATTAAAGTATAGGGACTAAATTTTAAATTTCAAAGGAATATAGGGAACTTTAACAAATTTAATCCATTTTTGATGCCTCTTCTGATAAAAAGCCTTTGCCATACAAATTTCCAAATCCCAAATAAAACCCTCCCTCGTATGAAATTTCAAATTCCCTCTCACGCTCACCATTTTGTTCTCTCAAAATTTGAAACCCTGTTTCTAAAATTCCAATCATTCCTTTCGAAATATATTATTTTCCTTCATGGAATATGAGATGAACAGTGCGGCAGTGGCGTCGACGGTGTATGTGAGCATCTCTTCTCCAATGGCACCATTTCCACCCTTTCCGTAAGCTCTTCCATTAAAATTTTAATTGTCTATAGGAAATCTCAGTAATTCTTTTCTTTTGATGCAAAATTTATTTTAGCTTTTCATATTAATTTTGCTGAAATTTTGACTAATGTAGGAAAGTAAGTTTTATAAATAATATGCTTTACTAAAAATTTCTCAGCCTCTTCTTCGTACATTGTTAGGGGCTGCGTTGGGTTTTGGAGATTTAGGGGTTCGTATATGGGTTGTTGAGAATTATTTATGGCGCGTGTGAAAAAATTAGTCGAAATTGACAGGAATTGATTTGAAATTTGAGGGCAAAGATAGTAGTACTTTTATGGCTTTGGTCACTGTTGGTTAATATATTATTATTAGTAATAATGTTATAATTAATGCAATAATTTATATAACTTTTAATATTTTATAATAGGTAGGATTTAGTGTTATTGGGATTTCAATAATATGATGGTTGGTAGTGATAGAGCCTGCAGTTAGAATGCTCAATGCAGTGAGCACTTTCTTCATTTATCTATGTATTATTATAGTAATAATAACTTGATTGTAGTTGTATTGTTCCTAAAAAGGTTCTATTAACTTGGCTAATCCATAGGCTTCTGTTTTCATAGACATACACAATTCCCTGGTGATTTTCCCCTCTGTGAATTACAAGTCATTGATATTCGCTATGTTGCATTTGCATCAACTCTAGATTTTGGATTCTCTTGAAATGCAACTTTAGGTTTCAGTAATCCTTCTGATTGCATATTGGTTTTTGCTTCAGATATTGTGCACATCTTTTCGTACTTGTCTAGGGATCTGAACTTCGTTGAGCAACAAGTAGCATTGGTTGGAAAGAGTGAGTATAGTTGATTTCATGGGTAATGCTTTTTATATTTTCATTTTTCATTGATTTATCCACTTCTAAATTATTTGTCTAGTAAAGCTGATGTTAGAGCATTCTTGAACATTATCACTTATAGTTGATTTCATTGCTGGTGCGAAAGTCGACACAAGTGGCTAACCACAATACTAAACTAAAAATTTTCGTTGTTGCTATTATTATCAAAATACTACGACTAAACAAAAATGTCATCAAATTACGTCTAGTTTGATGCATTCCCACTTGGCATTGAATCACAATATAAGAAGTCGAATGCATATTTAGATATAAATAAAGTAACGAAGCTTCAAGGTCCTTTTAAGTATATTAGATATATCCCTTCAATGCAATGCATAAGCAAATGTTCCTCCTGTTGAGACCAAAGATTTCTGTTATATGCTTGGGGATTAACAAGCATTTAATTAATAACTTTTTCCCATCTAATAAACATCTGATTTAGATAAACTGATATACATCTTACTGCAGGGGTTATAACAACTTTCTATGAGAGAATTGAAGGACTTGAATCATTTGAAAGAAATCAAGTATTTTGTTTTTTTGGCTCAGGTGGTAGATGACAATTCAAGGGACGTGTTTTAATGATTAAGGTTCTAACAAAGACATATCTAGTTTTAAGAAACCCTTTTTTGTGTTTCTAACAAGGTTTGTTAACTTTGTAGTCAGGAAATTTTATAATGTTTTTATGTTAACTTCATTATACATTATGAATATAAAATATTTGTTTTCTTTCTTTATTTTTATATTTTATTAGAATTTTTTTATGGATTATAGTAATTTTAATATTTCATTATAAAAAAAATATAATTGCTAAAGAAAATTTGAAAAAAAAATCAAATAAAATAATTTTTCTAAAACAATTTGCAGAAAATGAATTTAATATTTTTATATTTTTTATTGATGATTAGCCTCTGTCGGTAAAGATATGCATAAAGGGTTGAGATTGGCACAATGTTTACTGACGGGTCATTCCGTAGGTATAAGGTAAAAGGAATATATCGACGGTTAATATCCATCAATATAAACTTCTTTTGATGGTTGTAATTTCGTCGGGCTAGCGTTTTTTACGGTCTGTGTAGGGTCTATGGTGCCATACCAACGAATTTTTGGGTTTTTAAAGACGGAATTATTGGCTGTCAACAAATGACATTGTTTTTTTGTAGTGCATCTTGTATGTATAATATTTATTTGTATAAAAGGTTATATTGATTTAAATCACTAACATTACAAATTAGTGAAGGATTGTTAGTAATTTGCAATCTTTTTAATTTATCTGAACCCCACATTGCTTAGAAAAGTTAAAAATAAATAGTATAAATTAAGTTATTTTTTTATTAACAAACAAAAAAATAAATAGTATAAAATAAATTATTCTTTATGAATAAACAAATAAATTAAGTGATAAACCCATTTGATTAAACCTATTTAGTGTTATCTAAAAAAGATGGGCACTTTTGATTAATATTTTATTTATATTTTTCAAAATATAATTTTACATTAGAATAGTTGTCATGTAATGTAGCAACACAACTTAAGCTAATAATAGTGTTATTAAAAAAAAAGATATCAATAAATGACACAATCTATGACAATAGTTAATTGCCTATTAGCAATAGCTATATGTAGCATTAGTTGTGACATGCAATGTAGCAACACAATTTAAGCCAATAATTATGTTATGAAAAGACATACAATATCATTAAATGACATAATTTATGACAATAATTAAGTGCTTGTTAGCAAAAGCTATATGTAGCATTATTTAAGAATTTTTCATTATCAATCATTGACTATTTTATTTTTTTAGATGTTTTAGACTTTGTTGTATCCTAGATGTATAAAAGCTTTAAGGAAAGTGTGTCATGCCTCTTGAATATTTCTTTAATTTTGTTTCTTGCGTCACAAGTTTCTTTCTTGAACTAGAATTTTCAAACAATCTTAAGGCATTTTATTTCATTTTTCTAAAAATAATCATGGAGACTGAATTAAATTCTAGTCCAAATGTTCATTAAGATATGATCAAGTTGGATCGGTTCAATGGGGCCAATTACACAAGATAGAAAGACAAGATGATGTTTCTATTAACTACACTAAAGATTTTTTATGTTCTTGATCTAGATCTTCAACCATTACTAGGAGCAATGCTTATAAACTCTAATGCTACAATAAAAGAAAGATGTAAACGCCAACAATAAGAGTGCATTTGTCGAGGATACGTTTTGAATTCCTTCATAGATCAACTATATGATCTTCATAGAAATATGCCTTCTCCAAGGAAAACTGGACTGCTCTTGAGAACTCACTGTCATCGTTGCCGACAACTCGACCCTATTGTTGCCATCGCTAGTCAAACCACCGCTAACCACCGTTGGTTGAACCACTATCGGTTTCTTGTTGATTGATTTGGTCAGGTTTGTGTCGTCTTGATCATTTTTGGATGTCTCATTTCTCCATGTTTCGCAAAAAAAAAAAATCAGGTTACATAAATTCCATGTCTGTTTTCGGCTCACATAAAATTATTCTAAAATAAAAATAAATAAAAAACATGTATGGAGGTAAAAGTCCATGATCTAATTCCATAACTTAAAATTTATGAAACCTAAATTACACCTAATCTAATTTCTAGGAATCACAACTTTTGGTAAAACTACTTTATCAAAAATAAAATAATATCCATACATTCAATCACATGCATATATTCCAAAACATGCATATATTTTTAAAGAATGTCACATCTTATCTAATTTAATCAAACATGAAAGAAAGAGAGAAAATCTAGATTTGGTTTATATTATAAACATAACACAACTTGACTCTGATGCTAGTTGTTGGAAAAATTTCTTTAGATAACAGTTAGAAAATCGAGCCCTTTTGTGATATTTATAGTAATAAACTCTAACCAGAATTATACATGTGCTTTGTGCGAGGCAAACTCATGTTGATCTTGGCTTTCAACCAAATGCTCATCTTTTCTATCCTCATACAACAAATGGTATCAAGTGTGGGCTCGAGCAACATGAACCAAATTACAAAAAAGAAATTATTTGCTTATTTTCAGTAGGAAAGTAAGTACTCTCTATAAACCAGTAAAGCTCGTAATTTCGAGAAAATAGAATTTATATTTTGTAAATAAATTACCACTATTTTCTGGCATAATAATGATCTATGAATGTTGTTTCTAGTATGTTTTTAGGTCAACCCGTGCTCTCAATTTATAGGGAGAAGTACAAGAGTTCTCGTTGAATAAGTCGTTGATAAATAACATTATTTAAATAGAAAATACAGTCGTACTCCAACTAGAGTAAGGGGTGGTACACCTTGGTATTTTCTACTAGGGTTGTCACTCCACATGTACATACAAGGGCAGACTAGAGCTCTCATATATTGGATCTAATTATATTTGTTTACTAGATTTTTGACTCAACACTTTATGATTTACTCTAACTCAATATTTTTTTATTTCCCAAAATAAATATCATTTAATAAATTAATTTAATTAACTAAATTAATATCTCAATTAAATACTTTTCATAAACCAATTCCAATTCCAATTCCAATTCCATTAAATTCATAACAACTATATCGTAATAAAATCTATGAAGAAATATATTTAATTTCCTTATTCAATAAATCTCATGATGACTAATTAATTTAATTCCATATTCAAACTTCAATTATTTATTTATAATTAATTAAATAATAATTTGAAGAACCTTAAATTAATTCTTAAGTAATTTCTGTACTTAGCAAGAAAATACATTCACTACGGATAATGATTCATACGATCTATTTATCTTATTTTATCATTTCTATTCATTTCCATTCATTGGTTGTACATGTAATTCATTTATGGTTATTTCGAGCTAGTAGAGGGATTGATTGGACATATATAAATAGAGCTCAAATAATTTATAGTTAAGTTTTGGCTTTTCACATATTAAATATAAACCTATTTAGTCACGAAGTCATTCCAATAAAGTATAGTGACTGAGCTCTCCCTTGTTATATACCATTACGAAAGCTCCTTAATAAGTGTTCTTCTAATGACCTTGTCATAAGTGTGTTACCCTCATAGGATATCCTTAATTCTTTTGGGATAAATCCACTTTTTCAATATGATCATATTTTATCTCATGGTAACCACTACATCTTTCTTCATGAAAACTCAATTACTATCAAATAATAATCTAATAATTTATCACAAAGACAAATGATCCGTGACCGCATTTACTTTTCATCTATCATATAATGACAATGAGAGGATATCATTTACCCTTTGGTTGAGTTATGAATTCCACTATTGTGGAATTGTGCTACATAATACAGAAGTCGTATACTCAACGTACCAGCTTTCAGTTCCTTATCTATTTGAACCCAAGCTTTGACACATTTTCTTTTAATTTTTTTTTCATTTTATAGCCATAAACAAACATTATTATCAAGATTTTAATTGATTTATACCATAGTACACAATAGGGAAATGACATGGATACACGAGATTTCGTCCAAAACACACCAAATTGCACAACGTATGTGACAACCCAATTTTTAGTGGTATCAGAGAATGCAATTTTGAAACCCTATTTCCATAAACCAAGTCCATAAATATTAAATTTGAGTATTTACGTGAATAATATAAAAATATATTGAAGTTTGGTCGAGCAAAAATTTTTAATTAAATAGTTAATTAAGGCTCAGAGACTAAATTGTAAAGTTCAATCGTTAGAGAGTTTTAATTGTCAAAAGACTTAAGGATCTAAATAGAAATTAGCTAAATATCTAAAATGGTAATTGTACCATTTTTAATTATGTGATAGTGGATGATGATGGGAAAATTCCACTAAGTTAGATTAAAGCTTAATTATGTTAAGAAATCATAATTAAGTTAATTAATTTAGGTTAATTAATAGTTAATTAAAATATAAAAGCCAAAAATAAGTGGGATATCATCTTATTCTTCCTATTTCTCACCGTCCACCATAGAAAAAAAAATTGGATGAAAGCTTTCAAAACCCTTGTGACTTTTGACCATTGATTAGGTATGAAATTTAAGTCATTTTCTTGTATTTTTTTATAGATTTGATATCATGAGAGCTTGATTTAGCTAACCCATGTACCAATTTGTGAAAATTTTAAAGTTTAAGAAAATTAAAATTATTGATTTCTTGAAGAATTATGTAACATCTTGATTTAGGGCCTAGTCGGAACAGTGGTTTTGGGACCACAAATTTGATGAGAAAAATTTATTTTTACTATATTTTTGAGGCCTAAAATTTCATGAAAAAATTTCGTGAAAATTTAGTTCAAAAATTTTGACGTTTGGGCACTCAATTTAGTCAAAAGGACTAAATTGTAAAAAGTGAAAAAGTTGAGTTTTATATGTTAAAGGTATTTAATTGTTATGGAACTATAAATTAGGGGTCCTTATATGGTAATTACACCATTAGTTAGTGATGGACAAAAATGGACATGAGATAAGTGAAATAGGATTTTTTTAGTAAGGGCATTTTAGTCATTTAGTAAATAAATAGAATTAAAAGGGAAAAAGATGTAAAAATTGTGTTCATCATCCTTGCTTGCTGCTGAAACTTGAAGGAAGCCATAGCTAGGGTTTCTTCACTTTCTCAAGCTCATAGTAAGTGATTCCAAGCCCCGTTTTTAATGTTCTTTACGTTTTTAGAATCTCGGTAGCTCATACTATTGTTGACTCACAATGAGCCTTCATATGCTCACCCCTTAGTCTTAACTTCTCAGGTAATAAACGAGACTAGGATCGGACCCGGCATGCGGACGTATCATAGACTTCAGACTTTTTTTTTTAAAATTGATTTTCCTTAAGTTTTTATTTTGGTGTGTGGATTGTAGATTTTGGATTTGGTATTATGCATGCATTTATTCAACACAATATAAATGTATGTTAACCGGTAACCGCATGTTAGTCGACTTAACTAAAACCTGACATGATTAGTATTTTTCAGCTGCATTAAAAGATAATGAGTTTTTTTTTCTAAACAAAGCAATAAACAACGAATTTCCCAAAAATATCACTATCATTAGTAAAATGGATCTTAAGTATAGATGACTAACTAAGTGAAAGTTTTCAAACTAATTCAAGTGCAATCATAGTTTTACCAAAGTGAGATAAAATAGGGCTTTTATGGTGTGTGGGGTTACTTAGTCATTTCAGTGACTAATGTAGTCTTCACGATTTGGCCATAACGTCTAGGCCGGGTTGGGGAGGTTACATATGGTTAATTCCTGTTAATACTTATGAGTGTAAGGCCAACATTTGTGAGTTAATGAATTAGCTCTTTAATCTAAGAAGAGGTAATATATAATAGACAAAAGACCTAGATGGTGCATATGTCGATATCAAAAGATGATTGTCGCATGCATAAACTGCATATAATGCCTGAAAGGGTGATCTCAAGGTTAGTTTGACATAGACATATATGTAAGGTAATTAAGAGACGTAATAGGACTCTGAGAGAAGCCTATGCCTTAAGAAGAATTAGGTTTAATGAATTTTCATATTCCCACGATCTTTCGTGACATTCTTAATAAATTTGCCAATAAACCCTTATTAAAGTGAAATAATTGTTCTAGTCTATTGATGTCATTGTTGTTAAATATTGTGTTCAACCTTTTTGCTATTATTCTCTTCTGTATTGTGTTTGTTTTATTTTGTAGGTATCTTAAATTTGATTACATCCACATCTTCATTTTGATCTCTCATCAACATTATCTTTACTTGTTACTTTTCAAATTGTTTCCTAGTTAACTTTGCAAATAATCTGCACAAGCAGTTCCTATAGAGACGATAACTCTTTACTGACTACTTAATACTTGTAACGATCATGTACACTAGCAGGTAATCGCGATACAAAATTCAATTACTATCAAGTAGTAATTAAGTCATTTGTCACAAATAAAATGACCTGTGGTTAGGTTTACTTTTCATCTATCATGTAATGCAAATGACAGGATATCATTTACTCGTTTCTTGGGCTATGAATTTCACTATTGTGAATTATGCTACAAACTGTAGAAGTTGTATACCAAATGCATCAACTTTTGATTCTTTATCTATTTAAACTTAGACTTTTACTTACACCAAAGTATAAGAGTCACACATACACAGTCTATCATCCACTTAGGATTAAGGTATGTCACATTATGAACGTCACAAGTGAATAAATCCATAAACGAATTTAGGATCTATTCTACTTGGGTCCTGTCCGATGTATTATCAGTCACATCTATGTCTCTATCTTTGGGAGTCATCTGCTCTGATGCTCAAGACAAAGCATCTCCCTAATTGGACTTGATAGACGACATATTAGTCTTCCAATCAGTTTGCTCATTTCTGATTAAATTAAGGACAAGTTTAGGTTCATCTAGTAATATAAGTTGTATTTCTATAATACAGTCTGACCTCATAATACTGCTTAGTATTAGTTAAACATTAGGTTACCAAAGTACTAATATTTGCTTCCATTTTGCTTTGCATGCAAAACCATTAAGGATAATATACAAAGGGTATGAACATAATTAATGGATTTTTATTAAATCAATTTTTTGAAAAAAATATAAGTGTACATAGTTGAGAATACTACACTTAGGGCACCAGATCCAACAACTACAAGTAAGGGTAAAGGTAAGCTTATATTGAAGCTTGGCCAATTTTTAGCTATAAGGGTCCAATATATCGAAACTAGGCTTGGATGTATCGGTACATCCAAGCCAGTAGCTAAACAGCTATTATTTTAAGGAGATGTATTGGTACATCTCCTAGAGGTAGCAAAACATAACAACACATCCTCTCCTGCAACAACAAAAATGTTGTCTTGGTCATTTTTAACTCCCAAAAGCTCATTTTATGTCCTGAACACCTCTAATCACTTACGCAATGAATCTAAATGATCTTAAAATGTTTCCAAAGCCTCATATTTTTTAAACTTGATATATTAAATTTATTTAATTGACTTAAAATATTATTTCTAAGAATAAAAACTTGGAAATTTTTTTGATGTAACATGGTAACATCTCTTATTTGTGCTGATCATTGGGACGAGTAAGGAGTGTTACATTGAAAGCTGCTAGTGTACCAAACATTTTAAGGGAAGTTGTTAAGCTCATACCTGAATAAAAGATGGCTCATTTTCTTACTCCATAATGTGCACAAAGTATGAAAATCATGTCTAACAAGGGATTCATTAACGAGAGGAATATCTAAGAAGATTGGTTTATAAGGTACAGGTAGAGTAGAATGACCTTATATTGTCAGTATTCTATGTTAAGCCCTATGTCAAGAATCTATTGCTTGAATTTTATGCAAATATCCAAGTGTCTATCAAAGATAAGAATGATGCACACTACATATAGACTTATGTACATGGGACAAGACTTCAAAATTTAAAGCTTAAACCCACATAAGTAACATTACAAGCCATTAGTACAAGGATCTGACTCTTATCTAAGCAGTGCATGGTTTTTAACAAAAGGATGGGTGCTCTATCGTATAATGTAGTTTCATTTATTCCTAATAATCTTGGTAAACTAATCTTCAATGAGATTGTGAAGCATGCAAAGACCAAAAATACCATACACATGCTACCTTTTCCTTTACTTAACTACTAGATCATGTGGCACCAGAAGAAAGACATTTTGTAAAAAGATGAAGTTCTAGAAGGTTCAAAGGTTGAATTGAAATATTCCTACAAGTAGAATATAGAGAAACATTCAACTGTTGACTCCGATATTGAGGTTGTTGACTCTGAAAATTATAAAAATTTAATGTGAGATTCAACATATGTTACAAATAGGCTTGCATCTTCCTCTGCGTTGCCTTTGCATGTGCCTAAATCTTTGTTACTAATAGGACCAAATTGATTGAACATCTAGATTAGGAGGTTAATTGCGTTAGAAAGTAGATTAAATACTTATAGAGCCAAATCAAATTCCATAGTAGGTAGAAAAGTCAAGCAATACACTAAAAGGTTGATCTATTTGCTCATGACACCTGACTATACTTTTGGATTTCTTTTTACTAAAAGAGGGGAGAATAGAGTCAGGGGGAGCTGTGTTGTGTTGTGGAAGCTGAGTGGATTGTAGTTTGCATTACTAATGATAATACTTTGTTTCTGATTTTTTGTTTTTTTGGTAAACTTTATTTTGGGCCATGTTGTAACACTCCTAACTTGTCTTCGTCGCCGGATTTGGGTTACAAAGTATTACGACACATATCAAAGCTAGTTACATCATTAAACTACTCATTTAATAAATTAAATAACCACATTCAAATTACATTTTATTTATTTCAAAAATCACATTTACGACCTTAAATCAAGCTTATGAGGCTTTAAAAATGCTTTAGGAACAATCTAGGAATAATTTGAATCAAAGCAGAAAAATATGAAAAATTTTGAAATTTCTGGAAACAGGGGTCATATAGCCATGTGGCTTCCCCAAACACCCATGTGGCCAGACTGTGTAACTAACTATGATCGTGTGAAAACTCCTACACCTAAAATTAATAAGACACATGGTCGTGTGGAATAGCCCAGGCTATGTGCACCTTAAAAAGATTTCAGAATAAGGCAAACTTTTATTCAACACTTAGGTTCCAAGCCAAATTAAAATAATTCATTTTCATACTTTAAAAACACATTAAAATAAGCCTAAAACATGCCAAAAGATTCAACCTAAGTGCCAAACCAATGTATCCTCATTGACACCACAATTCAAATATCAAATAAATTTGCATTCAACCTTAACAAATTCATACATTCCATTCATTCAAACATCAAGAACTACTAATATTATCAACACAACTTCACACTATATATCAACCTAAATACCAATTCAACATGAATATTAACACACTTCCAAAAGAACCAACTTATAATATATACAAGCTTTACAACCTAACACAAAACATGTCCAAACATTCACAAAATAAGCATCCTATATACATGCCACATATAACCATCAACCAAGACTTCAAAAATCTACCGGTGATAGATGATGATATGTGCGAGCTCCGAAAATTCGATCAACACACTCCAAAAGTTCAAAATCTACAGAAAACAACAACAAATTAAGTAGATGAACTACTTAGTAAGTTTCCACAATTTAACATATAACTTACTGAATTCATTTAAATGACATTTGCACATAATAAATAAATTCAACCTTATCACAACACAGTCCAACAATTTCATGTCAGAAACATTTAACTGTACAAATAATCAAAATTAATATCAAATTACTTTTATTATTTCGATGGATCTTGGTAAAAGCAATCAACTACATGAGTCCAGAAACGGATAATGCTCGGATGAGTTATTTAGATACAGATTAAATATGTCAGGTTACCTAGTTGGGCTATACCAATGACATTACAGTAAACTAGCCTGGCTAGGGCTAGGTATACATGTAAAACGACAGCGGATTACCAGTTCAGGCTAAATCCGCGTCACATGTACATCTGAGTCCGCAACACATGCAGGAACTCGGTCCAGATCAAAAATTCAGACAAAAATCTCATGTAAGAACTTTTACTCGATCCATCGAAATTATCTCGGAAGTTTGATAAAAAATACATAGCTCATTTTGATTCAACAATTTCTAAAGTATATAAACAACATCAATAACAATAATGTTTATTGGAAAAATATACTAAAATAATCGTAAAAACTTACATACCATGCAAAACAATCTATTCAAACCAAAGCTAATCTTCAACAATGGTGTCTTCCTTTTAAATTTTCGGTAGTGGCTCCTTATGGAAGATAATACCCTTTTGTTTATTTTTTTGTTTTAGTTTTATTTATTAAATTACCTTTTTACCTTTTAGAAAATTTATTTAACAACTAACAAAATAATGTCTATAATGGTCCATTATATATCTATATGGTATTTTTGTCTCTGAAATCCATAAATTCTTATTACTTTAACTATTTAACACTTTTAAGTAATAGAAACTAACTTTTCAACTTTTACGAATTAGTCATTTTTACTTAATTAACTAATTAAACGTTAAAATGTCTTAATTAAGTCTTAATACGATATTATAGAAACTCTATTAATAGTAAATATATAAAAAGTACTAACTTACTAGTTGGAATCATGGTCCAAAAATCATTGTTTCTGACATCACTGAAAAATGGGATGTTACACATGTACTTAAGTATAATATGTTACTAGTTACTATGTTTTTTTCCCTTTTATTAATTTTAAGTTCCTTACTGCAATAATGATTTTATAATTTTTTTATTGGTTGGATAAAAGGGGAGTACTATTTTGATGTTAATGTAAAGATTGACTCTTACCTTTATTGTGATTATTGTTGTGTTTTTAGTCAAAATGCCTAAGAGGGAGAATACGAATGTCAGTTACACATCCAAGATGCAACCATAGTTGCAACTAGGTCGTTGTGCAACTTGTCATATTTGTTGACATTATTTTGACTGAAACCTGTTGGAAAAATTACATTTTATGGGAACTTTGAGGCATATTCTCAATAAGTAAAGGTGGAGAGTTGAATCATATTATTATGGTTTCATATTCTACTCCATGAGACCTTTACAATGGTATATCATATGCTCAAAATGGTTGAGTGATGAATGAGAAATTGATGCTTAAAGTAAGCTACTTGGAAATATTGTTGAGGAAAAGTAAAGACTTAGATCCCACATTGGTTAAATACCAAAGTGTGAGATGTGTTTATATATGTGAACCCTCTTGAAGGGTAATTGAATGACTAAGCTTGTAACTTTATCTTGCGCGTAAGGGGTGCAAGTCCAAACCCAACAGGATTGGGGTGCATTCGCACGACGTGGGCGACGCGAAATGTTCAGTCGGGCCCAAATGAGCTTGCAGATATTTTAGCCCAACACGTATTATTTTCCTCAGCAGACAAATCTGCTTATATATGGAAACTTATCTTATTGATTTAATTCCAATAAATCTGATTAAAAATTTAAATCAAATTGATTTAATGGCAGATTTTGTGATATTTTTTTTCAAAATTCCAACACTCTCCATACCTATACCATGATTTCTGAAAGGTTTTTGCACACTCATACTCTCTGATAATTTCTCTGCTTATATATATGGAAACTTATCTTATTGATTTAATTCCAATAAATCTGATTAAAAATTTAAATCAAATTGATTTAATGACAGATTTTGTGGATATTTTTTTTTTCCAAAATTCCAACACTCTCCATGCTTATAAAAGGCCATGATTTCTGAAGGGTTGAAAGGTTTTTGCACACTCATACTCTCTGATAATTTCTCTGCTTATATATATGGAAACTTATCTTATTGATTTAATTCCAATAAATCTGATTAAAAATTTAAATCAAATTGATTTAATGACAGATTTTGTGGATATTTTTTTTTCCAAAATTTCAAAACTCTCCATGCTTATAAAAGGCCATGATTTCTGAAGGGTTTTTGCACGCTCATACTCTCTGATAATTTCTCTTTCCGAAACTCTGTTGCTATCAAAACTCTTCCTTTTCCTCTTTCGTATTTTCAAACATTTCGATGATAGAAAAAGACATTGTTCGTTTGTTGATCGTTGTAGAGGTGCTGCTACTTTGATCACTGTTGTTGTTGTATCCTGGGAGACATTCGACCGACGTTACTCCAAGTACCGTATGAGCGACCGAATTTGTTTTAAGAAAATTATGTTTCACAGGCCTCAACGTTTTGTAAAATCTCGATTCTCATTTATTCCAACTGTTTAGTATGGTTTTATTTGGTTTTCTTAGTTGATAAATTAATTATAAATCATTTTATTTATATTTTATTTCATATGTGTTTATTTATAATTAATTTATTTTGTTCACTAACGTGTTTCTAATAGATGAAATCGGGTTTCTATAAAAGACTATTTCTAATTCCTTATTAAAGACTAATTCACAATTCAAGGGAAGATACATTTACACTAACGGGAGTTAAAGCCTCAAACATCTATTTAGACAAGGCTTGCTTATTTCATTATGTACTTTTGAAGAGAACACTTATTTGTTCATTCTTTGAAATTTGTTTTTGGTGCGGTTACTTTGTGAACAAATTATTCTTTATGTAACTAAGTTTGTAAGGGAAAAGCCTTAATACGAAAGTGATCTTATATAGATGTATAGAAGTGAGGTTGTAAGTTGATGAGTGGGTTAAATATAAATCACATTTTATATTACTGAGTGGTAATGAATTACTCTCTAGGTAAAGCATTATAAACGTAGGAAAATCTTTTAAATTGCATAAACAAATTTGTGTCCCTCTCTATTGTGTAATTGAAACTGAACTCGCAACTGATAAGCAATTTCAACGGATTCTGAATGCTAAGTGTCCGGCCAATGATATGTACAAATCCCCTAATTTATCCACTCCTACAATGAACAAAACAATGAGTAAAGGTTGCGCATCTTTGTCTGCTCCTCCCACCGGTCATGTTTTCTTTTGTGTGGATGGTTGAGCGTTTGGCAACCCTGGCATTGCAGGTATCGGAGGTATTTAACGTAATGAACATGGTGAGATTATGACTTCTATTTCGAAGCACATTGGCTTAGCTGATGCCAACCTTGTCCAGGTCTTGGCTGTTAAGGAAGTAATTTGCTGCTTCCTTAATTCCAACTGGGTGTTCTCCTTCAAACTGATTGTTGAGTGCGATTGCCGTAACATCATTGAGTAGATCTGTAACCCGATGAATGCTCCACAGAGATTAAGAAATGCTGTAGACGATATCAGGTTTTCTGGTCTTAAAAATGAGGAGTAGCAGCTGATTTATATTCCCAAACAGTTTGGCTAAGGAATGTGGTATGTGCTCCATCAGAGTCAGTCCTAGGAGTTTCCAAAATGATGAGGCTGAAGATGAGTGACACCTCCCCCCTTTTGGCTGCTGTTTGTTCAAAGTGTTACTCCAATGAGAACCAAAAACAAATAGGCTTGTACTTTATAAATAACTTGGTTTAATTCCAACAAATTCTAAATTTGGTGTATAATTCAGATATTCTGTGGGACATTCAAGACTGAAGATGATAAATCCCATACATGCATCTTCAAGGCTCAACAGAATTCAAGCGGAGCATCATCCCTAGTTAGGATCATTTAAAATCATTAGTAATCTCAAGCTAAAAATCTAACTTATCACATGAAAATGTCGTGATAGGCATTAAGTAAACTAACAAATGATATTCTCATATTAGGTAGCAGTAGTTATCCACATATTAGCTCAAAATTTATCCAACCATTAGTTGCATCTGTTGGAAAAAATAGATTTAGGTAGAGCATACTGAGTCGTCAAAATAACTTTGTCAAAAACCTTTATTTAATTGGAAATCCAAAATATAATAGTGTAGTTTAGACAAATTAGATGGATATTGAGGAGCATATCTCTGGTTTTAGATGATGTATCCACTACCAAATTGAAGGTGATGCAGGTAGGCAGGCACATGGAGACTAAAAAAGTGTCATCTTCCCAACCAAAAAAAATGAATGAAAAGGGATGGGGTTAGATTTTTAATCTTGCTTGAAAAGTAAATAATAATAATAATCCAAAAGAAAAGAAAAGAAAAGAAAAGCAGATGAGGAAAGTGGATGAAAAGAAAGAACATATCCACGCTCCTTGTCTGATATATTATTGTAGTTTAAGTACCCCATTATTTCTATTATTTAGGGGGGGGGGGGAACACTATCATATCGTCACTAGAAAAGACTAGAGGAAACTGAGATTAAAGTTTGGAAGGTTATTGGAAAAAAAGAACAATTCCAAGCGCAATCCGAAACAGAATCGAAACAAGATCGTTCATGTTCCGTTTAAAGACCTTAGTGACAAACTTTTGCAATAAATACGCTGGAATTTTATGTCTGTCCCTTTTCCCTTTGGTTTTATCTCCATTAATGGGTTAAGCTAACTACATACCATTATTACAACATAAACTCATGCTTATGGTATATACATTTTTTGATGTAATGTGTTGATGTTGACAGATTCGAAATTATAAACATATATGTGTGTATATATGTTTTGTGTTTGTATCCGGGAATAAATGCAACTTAAATAAGAACAAATTATAAAGGAGGAGAAGATTGAGGGGAAGATGCTATCAATATGACAAGCATGATGGACATTTTGGCATCAATTACAACATACTTCCAAAGGAAAACAATCATACTCCACACAACACAAAACCAGAATCACTAATCAATGCCTTCCAAGGGCCCTGCCCATCACTCCCTTCTATTATTAGCTTCTCTTTAAAAATGTTGAAGTAAATATAAAAGAAGATTGTGGCCCAATAAAATCCCCAGCACATTGCCAGCTTGAGAAACTAAAAGGACAATCATATGATACCATGACAAGTGCAAACTTGGTGTTAATCTAATTAAGAAAAGGCAGCCATTCCGACTTAACATCTTTTTGCCAATTATCTACTTTACATAAAAGCTGTTTCATATTTGATTAACCCCAAACAGTATTACTAATCAATAGCTTCTTTAATATAATTTTTTTTTAAATGGAGCTAATCCCAAATTCAAAACCATTTATCCAATCCACCCCTTCTGAGTTGTTTCTTTTGTTTTTAACTTAACTTGGTATGGATATCGATTTTTAACTTTAGCCTTTTACAAAACCAATAATATTTTACTTAATAATTATCCATATAAAGGCAAGCAAAACAACCCTTAAAAACCAAATTAATTAAATTATTGCAATTGGAATAATGGATCAACATCATTCAAGTACATACTGTTTTCTTCATTTATTTTATTTATCTGGATAAATTTCTGAATGTACAGTGTTATACATGATTTACGATTTTATGTGATTTTATAAATAAAATTTTGATTTAATTCAATTTTCACTAATTACTAATACAATTATTGATATTACATCATTTTATGTTTGCATTTTGCATACATAAATAATTATATTTATCTAATATAAAAAGAAAGTAATGTATTTATTTCTTTAAATGTATAGTTGAATCACAATCAAATTTCATGTATACAGCTGAACCACAATCAAAGCTCCATGTGTATAATTGCACCAAATCAAAGTTCATGTATCAAATTGCACATTAAATAAAAATCCATGTGTAATTTTAAGATTTATCCCTAATTCAAATATCTAATCTAATCTGATACATTATATCATATAACAAGGTGAACTTACATAGATAGTCTCTCTAAACGATCAATCATGCCATTGGTTCAGTGGCAAATTTGTTGTGTGTGTTTCAAGTTGATTGGGACGAGGTCTAGGGTTTGATTCTTGTGTTTCTAAATTCTTTCCTCCTCAAATATTTTTTCACTCAAGCTTTTTAAAAAGTTTATCCAAAAATTCAATTTTAAATATATGCATAATAAAATAATAAAATATATTTATGTTCGAATTGTATTAAAACATTAACTTAAAATTAAAAAACAATCCAATTTATTTATGATTTATGCTTAATTAATTCCATCTCTGAGTCTTAACTCAATTGGTATGAGCATTGTTGTCAATGTAGGAAAATATGAGTTTGAGTGCACTAAAACGTATTATCCTCCTCTTTATTTGTTAGGGAGGGGCAATGTATAATTTTAGACGTTGTGTTAAAAAGAACAAATATGATAAGAACCTATAATGAGATTGTTAAAAAAAAAAACTTCACTTTCGATTTTAAAAGTATATTTTTACGTATTTACAAAATTACACTATTTAATTTTTTTCATAAATGTAATATTATAGTTTCTTTATTATTTTAACGTATTTCATTTCAGATTATATTTTATTAATTGATATTTTCAATTTTTTCTAATTTTGTATGTGTTGATTATGTGATTTAAAATATATGAAAAATATAACTAGTACAAACATACTTCCCATTATTAAATATTAAATATATTACTTTGTTAAAAATATTTTTTTTTTCATTCAAATTTTCAATTTTTAAAATTTAAATTTAAAAATTTTATCTAATTAACTTTAAAATATTTATTAAAACATTAACAATATAATATCTATTTATTTCCAAATTTTACTATAAAATTTTAAAGAAATTGTGGACTTTATTTAAGATATAAACTTAACAATATATACCTGTTAACTTATCAAATATATATTTCTTAAATATACGTAATCATATCATATATTCATATACTAATTTTCTGTTTAAAAATTAGCAAGTAAACGGTACACTAACATTGTGGAAAGGAAAATATTAAAACTATTTAAAGATGAAAACTTTAAATTATTTTTATCTTAACTTTGTATAGGTAACTACACAAAAATAGTATTGTTCCTATTTTGGTCACTTTAAATATTTTTTTGTCAATTTAGTAATTCTAATTAAGATAATTGCTTGACTTGGTTACTTCTATTAAAAAATTCATTAATCCACTAATAGATTATTGATGTGACGCTTTTTTTGCTTTTGACTAAAACTAGGGACTTATATATAATTAGTCCAAAATACTTTTTTTTTGTTTAAATGCAACATGAAAATTTCGATAGTGACATCATCAACATTTGAATCTTCTTTAAGAAAAGGGAATCCAACATGACGATAACGAACCATGATTATGATCCACCCCTTTTCGATGAGCCCACCTGTCAGCGTAACACTACCGCCACCTTACCACCACCACCAATAGTGTCGCCCATTTCACTATGTATAGCTCACTGAACTCTACGTCATCAACTACTTTGGTCGTGACCTCAAAGTTGGTGTCAATCCCTGCCAGCATCTTCAAAAATTCTTGGAAGACTACAAACAAACAAGGGCGTAGCCAAATTTTTTTTAGGGGGGTCGGAATTAAATTATATATTTTTACTATAGTAAAAAAATGTAATTTCATCATTTTAATAGCCTATATCAATATAATTTTTAAAGGATTAAATCAAAATTTTATCATTTTTGGGAGGTCAAAGTGCAATTTACCATTTACTAATTTAAAATTTTATAAATTATAAAGGGGCCTAAATGAAAAAGATTTCATTTTAGGGGGCGGGGCCCCTCCCTCCTCCCCCTTTCGTCCTCCCCTCTCTCTGAACCCTTCCGATCACCCAAAATTGCTCCTTGTGCCATAAGTCCTCAACGCTCACACCACTCCATCGGAGCTCAAGCATGACTGTCACTATAATGGAAAGGAAAAGGCTGAGAAATAGAATGCTTGCCAGGTTTGAGAGTTGGCCATCAATGTGAAGCAAGAAATATAAGTAAAATTACCCGCATTAAGTAAAAAATAATAGAATAGATAGTTACTGTTAGTATGATGAATTTCCTTGTGAGAAGACGAATTGTTGGTAATGTACAGTAAGCAATGAGTGGAAGAGATGTAAATGGATAGACAATAGTGTTGATGCATCCATCCTTTGAAGACATTTTAGACAATGACCCCCAAAGCCATGCCATAGGGGGCAATGCCTACAAAGGAAAATTTTCACAAATTCAAGAGCCTATCAAATAACCTAGTGCAACCCATCAGATAGGTTGATGGGTGCAGATCTTTTGAATGCAAGCCTTAAGGGCTTGTAGTAAATTGATCTCCATCCTTGACAGTAGAATGGTTGGTGGTGTTATGTTGGCAGGTGGGGTCATAGTCATGGTCATAGTTCATCGTCGCTACATTGGATTCCTTCTTTTTAAAGAGGATTCAAAAATTCATGATGACATCATTGAAATCTTCATGTTGCAAATAAAAAAAAATATTTGGACTAATTATAGAGAGGTCCTCAGCTTTAGTCAAAAGTAAAAAAAATGCCACATTAGCAATTTGTTAGTGGATTAACGATTTTTTTAATGGAATTGGCCAATTCAAGTAATTATTTTAATTAGAGTGACTAAATTGACAAAAAAAAAGAACATTTAAAGTGACCAAAATAGTAACGACACAATTTTAGGATGACCTGCGATGTAGTTTACCCTAAAAATAATTAAAGCATTTTACAGTTTTCTTTTTAAATTTTCTAATCAAAATTGTATCTAAATACAAATTTCAAATATTTTTTAAAATTATAATTTGAATAAATTATTTCAATAAATATATGAAACAATTGTTTAAAATTAGATGCATATATTTAATTAAAATTTAAGAATATTTGAATAAAAAATTAATACGCAAAAAATATTTAAATATTTATTAACTATTTAAAAGTAGCCAAAACAAAAACATTATTATTGAGATACTATTATTATAATAGTAAAAAGTTTTAAAACAGATTATTAAAATTAAAATTTATTTTTAAAATTTGTACTTTTCAATGTACTTAAAAATTGTATTTTTAATTATAAAAATGTAAAAACATGTAGGTTCAATTCAAATTTATAAATTTGAATATTAAAAAATAAATAATTTAATTATTTTAAAATATTGGAAAAGATTTTAATTTTTTAAGATTGAGATCTGTTAATGTTTAAATTTGAATATTCAAAAAAAAATTATTTAAAAAATATTGAAAAAAATAGATTTAGTTTAAATATTTAAAATCGGTATATAATATTTCACATCCTTCACATTTAGATCTAATTTTTTTAATCTTTTACGTATAAATTAATGTTAAAAATCATGTTTATTTAATTAAAACATTTTAATAAATAAATCAAATATATAAATCAATATATATTTTATAAAAAAATATGAATTTTAAATTATACAATTTTTAAGTATCTTTTCATTTTTCAAATTTTAAATATTGTTTTAATTATAAATACATATATTAAAAATTTTAACAAAAATATTATATATTATATATTTATATTTAAATATTCAAATTATTTATTCAAAAATTTTACCAAAATTTAACAAATCAATATAATATATTTAAACTAAAAAATACACATGTCAAAAAATTAGTATATATTACATAACAATGTACATTTGCATTAACCATTTTTTTTTTTTGATAAATAAAAGAAAGCACCAAGTGCCTTAAATCAACTTACCTTACCTGTACATAAGTAGCGTCTAGTTTATCTTCTAGTAACAATCTCCTAACCTATGAATTAGGAATTTCAATGTTATCTAATTCTGAATTAGAATAGAGGCAATATCGCGCCAACCAAACAGCCACCTTATTACCTTTTCCTTGTAACATGTTGGAACTTCACAAGTTGAAAACAACCACATACTTCTTGTATTTTTCGAATGAGTGTCTTTGATGAAATATTCTCTAATTTCTCTTTAACCATCTCCAAAGCATGCAAGCAGTCATTCTCAATAACCACTTTACTATAGCTCTCGGATCGTGCTACTTCTAACCCATGTAAAATTGCCCAAAATTCAGAATTAATTGTGGATCCCCTCCCAATGAATCTTCTAAAGCCATGTATCCAATTTCCATATGAATCTCAAACGACACCATCGATTTCCGATCCATCTGTATTAATTTTCATCCAGCTCGCACTAGATGGCTACCATTTGCTATGTAAAATTCGACTACCTCTCGTTACACCACACATTCTATTAATGGCAAAACACTCGACACTCCTCATTACCATCAGCATGGTGAAAAACCCATTTGTTTCTGATTTTCCATAATAACCAACATACGATGGTGTTTACACCACGTTACATTCAACCTTCCCATCTTTTTAAATGACTTGCCATAAAAAAAAACAAAATTATCATGTTATTTAAGTAGTTGCTGCTGTTGGTTCAAGAAGAGTGTTTGGGTTTGGAGCTTCAAGGTACAATATAGGTGAGTATCTGGTGAGTCACTATCTTAGCTCCTACATGTGGACTATTCAATTCCAGATATATGATGATAATATCTCGAACAACTGGTAATTGTGTATGTAAAGTAATGTAAAGATTTTGCATGAGTAAGGATGATATTTGTGAGGTACTATTTGAGTAAGAAGTTATTTAAGTTTGCTTGCGATATATAATATGAGAAATTAAGAATCAATTAGGTATGTGAACAAATTTGGCTAAGTAACTTTTGAGTAAAACATCTCTTTGTTATCCCTCTAATAGGGCTGTTATATTGCTAACCAGACTGATAGATCACGATATGAAGATATGCGTAAGTACATATGGTAGAGACCCATGGCATTATATTACAATGAAAATACTCATGGTGTTGCCTCTAGTGAGATGAAGATTGGACTAGCAGATCACAACATGAGGATGTGTAAGTCCATGTGGCTAAGGCCTATGGCATAATATGATAATGAGAATACTCATGGTAATGCATTCCATAATATGTAAATCAGACTAACATATCATGACATGAAGATATGTATAAGCCAAAAGGGAGAAATCCATGGCACCTTCTGTGAAAGTTTGTCGGGACAGTAAACACGTGACTCTGTGTGTTGCCCCATAGAACCTTCTATGAAAGCCCACCGAGATAGTAAACACATGATTCTATGTGCTGCCTATGTGACATGATCTGCTAAACTTTAGTGGCATACTCTGTGTATTCTTTATGGTGAATTCTTCAACATCTATGTAGCGTATCCAGGGATTGTAACACCCAGGTTTAGCAAGTCTAAAGTTTTGGCATATAGTAGTAGAATAGTCTGTCTGGCGAAATGAAATCCACCCAATAACTTATTATAGCATATACATGTAGGCGTATTGTAACCGCCACATCAATGAGTAAAGATTTTTTACAAATATATTTTGTTATGTTAAGGATATGTTTGTGTTATGGATAAAGAGTAGGTATGGATTGAGTTACTGCCAAGGGTATAATATGTCTGGTTTGTATGGAATACTATGCTAGTTAGATTTAAGTAACATGGTTAGAAATCAACTAGATAGCCTAGCTTGATAATTGTGAATGCAAGGTACTTATTTATATTTCTTTATGAAATTGTAGGTCATTAAGCAAGAAAATTCCGAAATGTATGACACTTGTTAAATTTCACTAAGTAAGTTGAGTCATATTTATATACGTAAGATGAGTTCTAAAAGAGGTTCTTCTTTTCTTCTTCTTCTTCCTTAAGTGGTATTCACCAATTTCTTCCTTAAATTTGAATATATCTCTTCCTCGATAATCTAGAAGTTATGGTTCTTTAACAATGAGTAGTTATTCCATCTCAAGGTAAGTAATTCAGCTTTGTATGCTAAGTTCTGAATAAGTAAGTTTGTATGTGGTATTTGAACACTAAGTTGTAAGTGCAAGGTTTTGCATGAGGTTGTCAAAAATTGAGATAATAACTAAATTGTATTGTATTGTATTGTATTGTATTTTCTGAATTGTATTGTATTTTCTTCTAAAATTTATTCTAAATTTAGGTCAGTGTTATTTTGAGCTTATGGGATTCTGAAATAAAATGATATGGAATTCACATGAATGGTCTATGGAACATCACTAGTATGGGTATTTATGGTATTGAATCAAGTTATGTATGAGTGTGAATTTAATAGTATCCTATTCTACGGCCAAACATATATGTATCCCCCCGTAACAAATGTTTGTGAACTACCGTTTAAGATAATTGTATGTGTTAAAGCATGGGTTGTTAAAAGTGGACTCCGAGGATATGTTCTATTTAAAAATATATGCGTGTTAATGAAATGTAGGAAAATATTTGGAAGGATCGCTAGTTAGTTAGTTAGATAAGGAAGATATGATTATGATAAGAGCACGATAGTTGGCATATAAGTGTATGTTAAAACTGTTGTGATATTAGCCCAAAACAAATGGTCCAAAAGAATGGCTGGTACGTGGTAATTCATAGAAGAATGGAAAATATCCATTAAGGTATCTTTGTAATGAAGTGCACTAAGTACTATTGTACTTACAAGGTTTGTTATTGTTAAACAGGTATATAGGATAGACTTTGCCTGAAGAAACAATGCTAGGAATATGTAAATATAGTATCGAAATAGGCTATTATGCATACAACGGAAAAGTGACATAGTCTAAGATTTACATCATCTTTATATGTCTTTAATAAACTTCTATTTTATAATGATTCATGTCAAGTCTATTGTAACTAATTATTTTAAAATATTTCTCCTGTTTTAGAACGTTAAGTTATTTAGCTAGAATAATAAATAAATATTTATGAGAATGAGAAATATTAGACAGTTTTGTTAAATTTGTTAATAATATGTGTAGTAACACACGAGATCCTGACCTAGTAAGTCAAGTCGGGTGGAGGGCGTTACAGGGATGCCTACGTGGTAGAATCTGGTTATCCACCTTTGTGGTAAGATCTAGGTAAGTTTTGAGATTTATTCGATAGATAATTCTATGATAAGGATCTGATACATCTAAATGCAACTTGGTTTTTTCAGTCTTGTGATGAAATTGTGCAACGACCCTATAGTTAGGGGTGTCAGAAAGTACATTCCCGAGACTTCTTTTTCATAAATCAAATTCATAAATATTTTTATTAAATATTTACGAAGTTAGTTGTGTAGTTAATTAGGTTTTGGTTAAGTGAATTCAAATGAATTAAAAGTTATTATAGTATGAGGACTAAATTGCGTGTAGGATAAAAGTTGAATTATAGATTAAAAATTAATTAAAGGACTAATGTAGTAAATATGCATTTACTTTATCTAGTGGACGGCATTAGTGAGTTATGTATATATAAATTATATGTAAATTATTTTATATATATATTATAATAATTATAAGTTAAAAGTATGTATATATGTATTATATAATATATAATATGATAAATAAAAATTAAAGTATAATAAAATGAAATAGAAAAGAAAGTGGAATAAAGAAAGAAAGAAAGAAAGAATGACATGCAAATTAAGAAAGAAAAAGAAAGAAGAAGAGAAGGAAGAATGCACGGTCAAGGGTTTCTAAAATTTTAAACTTCAATTGGTTAGTCAATTTAGTCCATTTTATTGTAATTTTTATATTTTTGGGATCCCGGCACCTAGGGCTACTCGACCCATATTGTAATTTCAGCATTGATTAAGATTTTAAATTTTGTTATTATTAAATATTTTTCGTATTAGGGATTAAATTGATATATTTTTAAGCTACAAATGAAAAAAGGATTAAATTGTAGAATAAATATTAAATTTTGAGTAACAGGGACTAAATTGTGAAAAATTCAAAATTTAAGGGTTTAATTGAAGATAGGGAATTAAATTTAGCTTAAAGTGAAATTAGTATAAAAATATAGGATTAATTGTGAAGAATAAAAAATAGTCTCAATTTAAGAACTAAATTGGAATTTAAGCAACTGTTGAGTAAAAATTGAAATATTCAATGTGAAATTTAATTGTGTTGTACTGATGTATTTTAATTGATTTAATTCCGTAGCTAACGTCGTACTGGAATCCTCGACTAAAAAGGGGAATGATAAAATCGACATCGAATAGCTCGGAATCCACGATTTTTATTTCTATAAATCTGAACCTAGTTGTTAATTATTGTAATTCGATTTAATGCATATGGTAAGTGATTGAGGTGAGTATTTGACATTTTGATAGTTGATTGAAATGGATTGAATTGGTATATACATTATGAATGTATTGATTTATTTGAATTCAAATGAATATATGTGCAAATATGAGAATTGGATATGGGTTGTATTTGAAATGTGAAATTAAACCCTATTAACTGTATCGGACTGAGTCGGATATAGATGGCATGCCATAGGATAGGAAGAGTTTAGGGATTTATTTGAATTTGTGTCCATGAGGCACTGGGTGCCAATTTGCTTCAGTTTAACTGATGAGACACTGGGTGTCAATTTATATAGCACTGGGTGCAGTTATTACTTTAGATTTATCCAATGAGGCACTGGGTGTCAAACTAGCGTGTTGGTTGGATCCGTGTATCCGTCAGAGTCCGAGTCGTGTTAAGAGAGGTAAATAGATAATAAAGTTTTATATTTGATATTAAAATGACATAATATGTGTAATGGAAATGAGATATTAGATGGAAAAATGAAATGTGAAATTGTTGTGAACAAAAGAAAAATATGAGTTATGTGCTCATGAATTGAATATGGAATGAGTTGTGCCATTGTATAAATGCAATGTTAATTGATATGTGGAAGCTATTTATATAGCTAGTGATGGGAATTTAAATTATTGTTAAAGCCAAATTAAGAATGAAATCATGTGAAAAATAGAATACAATATGGAATGATGCGATAATACGTATGAATTTGAAAGGATGATATCTTGTAATGATATGCTTAGTTATAATATGATTGAATAATTTGGTTTTAGCATTCATATATTGTTATGTCTTTAATTGTTTGGATTATAGAATTATAACTGAGTTTTACTTAGCGTACGGTTTTATTTTTCGTGCGCAGGTTAGGTACTTCTTTTTTAATTATCGATTCAGCATCTAGCAATGATCCCAATCTCAAATGTGGTGATGTTTATCTTTTTGTGTTGGCATGTACCTAAGATGTCTAGTTGATAGTTATTTTGTGGATGAATTATAAATGAAGTTATAAGTGTAATATTGGTTTCAGTATATAAATGTATGTTTGTGTTTGAAGCCATAATTTGGCATGCTGTTTGAACCAATACTTGTTATGTGTATGTGAATATAAGTCGATGTTTTAGGTAGATATGAGTTAGGCCAAATTGATGGAATTTGGCATGTTTAAAATTTTGGTTTGAATGATGCATTGATGATATGTTTTGATGATATAAATGTGGTACCAATGAGGGTACATTAGTTAGACACCTAGGATGATTGTTTTGACATGTTTTGAGTGTGTTTGATCTTGTTTTGAATATATTAAATGAATGATTTTTGAGTTTCCTAATGTCCAAGAAAGTAGGAAATGGTAAACTTGTGGTTTAAGGCATATTTTAGGTCCACAAGGCTAGACACATGGGCGTGTGAGGCCATTTCGAGGGTTACATAGCCTGCACACGAGCGTGTGGCTTGGTCGTGTGACCCAAGTCAATGAGTTACATGGGCACAGACATGGGCTAGGACACGACCGTGTGTCCCTACTTCGAATTCCCACACGGCCGTGTGACCCCTGTAGTGAAAATTTTCTAACCTTTTCTCAAAATTTTCAAATGTTCCCGATTTAGTCCCAAGTCGTTTTTAAAGGGATTTTAGGCCCTCAAAGGCTTAAATAAGGGACTTTATGCATGTTAATGATGAATTATATTATGATTTTTGAAATTTTTTGAAATAAATGATTTAGATTATGGTTACTCGGTAATGCTCCGAAAGCCTTTTTTGGCGATGGATACGAGTTAGAGGTGTTTCAAATTGAATGAGTCTTAAGGGATGTTTCCTGAAACAAAGTATGTATTTGTATTTCTAAATAAGGAATCTTCCATAATACTCTGCCAATATAGGATATGGGCATATTTGTAGTTATGAAATGTGTAAGTGTTCGTTAGTCTGAGTTCATCTACACTATGTAGCGTTGAAATCTTAGTTATCTGGTATATGCCATATCTAAATAGTCTCATGTCTTGTTCTGGGGTCTTAGCCATTTTTCAATTTAGGTGTTCTTGTGTTATGTAACGTAGACATTTGGAATTCTTCTAAATGATCTGAAACGTTTAATCATCAGTATGTGTTTGTTATGGGGTTGAATCAGAATATGATCTGATTGGTAGTCTGATAGTTATCAAACTGAGTATGGGAATCCGCCAAATGTAAGATCAGTTTGAAAGTATCCACCAAGGAATAGTATCTCTGAACAACTATTCTAGGGAAAAATGTTAAAGGTTTGTTTAAAGATGAAATCCATTGAAAGTGGACTCTGTATAGAAATTCTTTTGAGAAGTACCTTTGTTGTTCTAAGAGAAAAGAAGATATATAACTACATCATTTGGTAAGATCTGGAGTCAGTGAAGGTGTGAAGTGAGAGTTGATCCATTAAGTATGATAGTTGGCATATAGGTATATATTAGATATTATAAAAGTATCTGCCAAAGATAGAGATGTCATCCAGAATTTGCAAGTTGAGGAATTCAATTAGAACGATTTGAAGGTCTTATGTGTTAAAAACTCACTAAGTTTACGTGAACTTACAAAGTGTTTGTTCTTGTTTCAAGTCTTACTGTGAGAATAAGTACACCAGGATGGACCAAGCCAGGAATGCGTCTAGGAAATGACGAGTTAAGTTATAATGCATACAAGCCAGTTTAGGAATATGGCGTATAGTACATTATGCTAAGAAAAGTCTGTCTTTAACGAACTTTTGTGTTGTAATGTATTATAATATGTATTCCTGAAAGTTTTCCTTATTTCTTTTGTTTAGACACCTTTCTTAAAATAGTATGAAGTATGTTGAAAAGGATTATAAGCAAACTGGTTAAAAATTATGCTAAGTGTGTTTATGTTGTAACATCCAATATTTAAACTTGGTGATTTGGGTCGGGTTAAGGGTGTTACATGTCGTCCCACCTTATAGCATAAGGGGCTTTTGGACGTCTTCCATATTGGGTCCAGTTACAAGTACTTCCTGGGCTTTTAACCCAATACTTTATAAGTTGATCCAACCTAATATTTGTTTTTTTATTTCCCAAAAATAAACTTCAATGTATCTCCAATTAAATAATTTTCTCAAACTAATACTATTTCCGTTAAAATCACGAGGACTTTACCGTAAACGAATTTATAAGAAAATATATTTAATATTTCTGCATTCAATGACTCACTATGACCAAATGATTTATTTCCATTTACAAACTTTATTTAATTTAAAAAACATAAATTCTTTTTTCAATTATTTTCATTTTTAATTTTCATTTTGGAGAAAATCATAATTATTTCCAAATGTTTCCTATTTCTCCGTTTCACCATATTTATTCATTTCAGCTCATTGCATTCAACATGGAATTCATTTATGGTTTCAACAAGCTAGCGAAGGGACCAGTTGGACATATACAATTGAGGCTCAAATGATTTATAATTAAGTTTTGGCTTTTCGCCTGTTAATTATAAACTAATTTAGTCACAAAGTCATTCAACTATAGTATCGTGGCTGAGCTCTCTCAAACGTCATACCATTACAAAAGCAACTTGATTAGTGCTCGTCCAATGACCTTATCATTAGTGTGTTACCCTCATAAGATATTTTTAATCTCTTTGGGATAAATCTATTCTCCCAATATGATCTCATTTCATTTCATGATAACCATTACATCTTTCTTCATGACAAGTCAATTACTATCAAATAATAATTAAGTCATTCATCACAAAAATGAAAGACTCGTGGCCAGGCTTACTCTCATCAACCATGTAATGCCAAGGAAAGGATATCATTCACCAATGTCTCAGGCAATGAATTCCATTATTGTGAATGACGCTACATACTACAAAATTCGTATACCCAATGCACCAGCTTTCGATTCTTTATCTATTTGAACTCGGGCTTTTACTTACATCAAAGCATACGAGTCACACATACATAGTCAATCATCCACCTAAGATTTAATTATGTCGCACTATGGACGTCAAAAGTGAATAAATTCATAAATAGATCCAAGATCTATTCTTCTTGGGTCCAGTTTGATGTACTGCCAGTCCAGTCAGTCACATCTATGTCTCTATCTTTTGGGAGTCACCCACCCCGATGCCTAAGACAAAGTATCTCCCCAATTGGACTTGATAGACAACATATTAGTCTTTCAATCAGTTTGCTCATTTTCGATTAGACTAAGGACATGTTTAGGTTTGTCTACTAATATAAGTTGTTTTTTCGTATTACAATCCAACCACGTAATACCGCTTATTATTAGTTTAAACATTAGACAACCAATTAGTAACATTTACTTCCATTTTTCTTTGCGTGAAAATATAATATGAGGACAGTCATAAAAAGCATATTAATGTAATCAATGAATTTGTTTTATTAATCAATCTGTTCGAAAAAAATTAAAAGTTTACAAATGAATATAATACACTTAGGACACCAGGTCCAACATATAGAAGTATTAGTTATAAATTATAGCATGAATATGATATTTATCTCATGTTGAAATTGTTCATGGAAGAGTTGATTGGTAATGATTAAAATTATGATAGTTTATTTTGTTATATATGTGCTAATATTAGGAAAAGAATTTACAAAGAAAATGATTAGTTATCAATTATGCATATATGTATAAATCTAATGTACTAAAATAAAGTGTATGGCAAAGATTAATACTCTAGAGGTGACCATGTGCAGGGTCGGGCCCAACAGAAAACTATCATAATTTTGCCCAAACTCGGCCCAGATAAAAGTACATTAGATGAAGTCGAATATTCTAAGCTTAACTCATGATTTGGTTATCATGCTTAGCTGTCAGGACGATGAAAGCTATGGCATTCGAAAAAGTTAAGCTGGTAAGGTGAAGAAGCATCAGATGAGTTTCTATACTCCATCATTGGAATATTGTGTGGCTGACATGATTCTGTAATGATGCACGAATTTTGCTAACTTCGAATGCCAAGCATGCATAATTTTTTTTTATATGTATAGTATTCTCCACGTAGTTCCATATGCATGAAATACCCAGAAATCCATGTTTAAAGGGATAACGTACTCCATGCTAATATATAACTAAAATGCGTGTATTGCATGATCATAACAGTGGGGTACGATGGAAAATTATTGATAGGATAGATGAAGATAGGAAATGGAAATGGGGATTTTTGTTAGATACCTCCATATGGTGTTACTATGTGCAAACCGTGATGAGTGAAGCTTTGGGCCTTGCAGAGGGGACACTGCAGTGTTCGAGCATTAATGTTAGGAATGAAAAAAATGGATGAATGGATGGAGGAATAGGGAAATTGGAATTCCATTAATATTTTTTCCATCTAGGATTGCTGGGAGCAAAATGTGATGTGTGAAGCTTGGGCCTTGCGTTGAGGACACTTTGGTGTTCAAGCATCAAAGTAAAATGTGAAAAGAAATGATATCGATTGGTAATTTGGGAAGACATAATGATGAAGGTATTTAGGTTCCATAGATTACCACCACGACGATGGTCAATAGGCTCTATGGGGTGGCACTGCAACGGTGGTAGAGTCCTTCGAGGCGACACCTCCAAGAGGTTTAAGGTGTAAGACTATAGCTTGGCTATGGAGACCAATGAAGTCCGTTAGACATTAAACATGGGGTTATATGGTGTAAGACCATAGCTAGGCTTTGGAAACTAGTATAGTACATCGGGACAATAAGCATGAGATAGTCCACCGAGACAACAAACACGGGGTAGTGCACCTAGATAGTAAACACGGTAGTCCACCAGGACACTAAAATAGGATATTCTTCCAAGATGAGAACTGGGGGAAGTCAAGCGGGCGAAGGAAAAAGGAAATTCAAACGAAAGTGTAAGTGTTGATGAAATGATGGTTACCCAGTGGAAGTAGTTTTCCAGAAACAACAATCTTGAAAGCTGGTAAGGCATACGGGAGGTAACTTAGGAAGAATCAATCATAAGAAATGACTCACTAATGGTTATTGGTGTACAAACAAACAAAAGAAGGTTTAATCGAGGATCACTAATAAGGATCTGCCATTAAGATTCTCCAAAGTGTGCTCAGGGAACCCACCATACTGGTGGTTGATCGAGAGTACGTCGCCTAGTCTATAAGGAAATGAAGGGTTAGTTAGAACCCAATGTTAGATAGAGTCACCAAAAAAGGAAATATTGGGAGATAGATTTGTCTGTGAGGACCATTCTTCTTTAAATGGAAACAATTGAGGAAGTACTAGTCTAATGGCTAGTTCCGTGGGAAATTAGCATGTAAGGGAAATTGTGAACTCAGATGGTCACTCTGGTGACAATCTGCTGAGTACAGTAGGCCGAAACGGTCTATAGTAGAAGGTGTGATACGTTTAAGAGCAAGGTAGCGCAAATAAGATAGGTTATAAGGATGAATTCAAACCTTATTTAACCCAAGTGAGACTTAGTTCGCCAGAGTGGCGTGGGCCCTTGCTAGATACCCATCGGCTAAAATGAAAGAAAGTCCTTCAGGACTACGAGAAGAGAAAGGAGTCTGTTAAGGGCTAACTAGGTGTGGAATGTTCACCAAAGTGGACATAAGCAGAAGGGCCATTAAGAAGGTAGGCCGGAGGATCACCTTATAAGCATATGGTAGGAAAAAGAATCCACACTAGGTAGGGATGAAAGAAAGAATCTAAGTGTAACGCCCTCAACCCGACCTGATTCACCGGGTCTAAATCTCGAGTGTTACTACAGATAATACTTAACAAAATATTCAAAATCGTAGACATACACTCATTACTTAAAACATTTTTTGTAACATCCCAAATCCGGTCTAAACGTTATGACCGAATTTGGTGATGTCACATTGTAACACCCCTTACCCATATTCGACACCGGAATAGGGTACGAGGTATTACCAGAACACATACACTTATAAACATGTTAAACCGAGTTATAAAATTTCATTCAAATTTAAACTCTTCAAATTTTTAACATGCTTTTATAAATCTTCACGTTATAACTTCAAAATACTATATTTGTAACAAATAGGGCTTCTGAGACCCAATACATACTCATGCAATTAAATACTTCATTTCCATTTCATTTAATTCACGATTCTCATGTTCACGATTCTCATGTTCACGATTCAATTCAATTTCTCAATCCAATATACATTTCAATACCACAACAATTCATTTAATTCAAATCATATCATTTGCAATTTCCATTTAATTCACGTACAATTCAATTTCATTAAGTTCAATACTAATACATATTTATCATTTAACTTAACGTCCCCTTTTTGCATCATTTTACACTTCAAGCATGAACCTAGTATTTCATTTCCTTTCCACTCTCGTTTCCTATGCATATCACACAAGATATAAACATTACACTCAACCTTAGTCACACACTAGTCTTTTTGAAGACTAACCACATGATAAACCATTTTAATAAAGATTACAAACTTTAAACCTTACCACCCTTTTATGATCACAAGCATATTTCCATCTAGACATTTACCATCTCAATGCATAATTTTATAAATTTAATGTGGCATAATCCAGCCACAACTTGGCCAAAGCCTAAGCATACACACCAAACATGCTAGCCAAATAAACATATAATATAAGCATTATAAGCATGGATAAGCACCACATTTATTTATGTATCAAACTTATCAACATGATTTAATTCATAAATCATTTCTAACATTTCTACATACCAAATCATATACCAAGTATACCACATACACATACTATGAAACTTTATTTTCTCACATGAACTTTAACTATAACTAATAATGCACAATTATAAACATCATTTCTTTTCAATCGTTTATCGATTATAATCGAGCATATGGCCAATTATACACAAATAATTCATATGTTCTTCCAATTTTCCTCCTCCTCCTCTCCATTCCACATCCTTAATGTGTATAACACACTTAAACAACATTAACTACAATTTTACTATTCACTCACATGTATATTCTAAGTTGTCTATTCGAGTCAGAGTCACTAAATTATTTTTACCTAGAGAAACAGAACTCCAAATTAAGATCCATAAATTTTCCCTGAAACTGCATTCACATATCTTCTTACCATAAAAGTTTCAGAATTTTTGGTTTAGTAAAATAGAACATTTTATTCTTTAAAGTTTCCCCTATTTCACTGCTCGATAGTTCTGACCTCTCTTCACTAAAAATTAATCATCTCATTGTACAAAATTCGGATATTGTTTCTATTTATTTCTCTTGAAAATATATTAATTGATGATTCTAAAAATATAAACTTTATACCATAATTATTTTTGTAAAATTTTTTACAATTTTCCAAAGTAAAAACAGGAGATTCCAAACTCATTCTGACTCTGTCTAACTAAACTTCAAATATCTCAAAATATATAACTCTTTTCCTTGCTCTGCTTCTTTCATGTGAAAAATAGATTCATTCAGCTTCAATTTCATATATTATTTAGCCTCTAATTCAATCTCCACCATTTTTTGTGATTTTTCAAAGTCACACAACTGTTGCTATCTAAACTATTTTATTGCTAAATGTACTCTTTCATAATTTCACTTTTTGACTTTCAATCACAATTCAATTCAAAATTCACTTTTCCATTTCTAAGCCGATATTCAATTTAATTATACACCTATATTCATTATTCAATTACACTTAGTCAATTTCCTGATGAACACTTCGGAATAATAACAGATACTCAGTGATTCAGGACATAGCAACCACCTTATTAATCAATGATGTCCGGTGGAATCAGCACATAGCAACCACCTTACTAATCAATGATGTTCGGTTTACATAGTAGCCTGCACATAGTACTACACATGCGACCTATCATTCCAGTACACGTAGTATCCTGCACATAGTACTACACACGTGATCGAAACTATCTAGTACGCATAGTAGCCTGCACATAGTACTACACATGCGACCTATCATTCCGGTACACGTAGTAGCCTACACATAGTACTACACACGTGATCGAAACTATCTGGTACGCATAGTAGCCTGCACATAGTACTACACATGCGACCTATCATTCCGGTACACGTAGTAGCCTGCACATAGTACTACACACGTAACCATCACTTTCACTTTTACATAATGGCCTACACACAATCAGTGCCACACATGTGATCATTTCTGTCACTTCATTCGCATCCCTTTTTATTCCAAAGGTTTATTCGAGAATTTTTCATTTTTTCTCACTTTTCTTTTTATCGATCAATTTCAATTTCTCGTCTTTCTTGATTTATAACAATACATTTAACTTATATAACCTTCACACTATTCATTCCAGTCCAAAAATCATACTTTGACAAAAAATTACATTTTTGCCCCTAAAGTTTCAAAAAATTATGATTTTGCCCCTAGGCTTGTAAAATAATTTTTATTCAATTTCCTTTCATTTTAGGCCTACCTAAACCATTTTCATAACTATAGCAGTCCACAATACTCACTTATTCACACACTTGTGACATATTTTATAACTTTTACAAATTAATCCTTTTAGGCATTTTCATCGAAAATTACTTAGTACAAATCGTTTATCACACTCCAAACATTTATATTCTTCCATAAAACATCAAAATACATGCATATCATTCATGGGTAAATTTTTAAACACAAACCCTATTTCAAAATAATGGTAAAAATAGGTAAATCTTGTTACGAGGATTTCAAAAATGTAAAAATCATTAAAAACGGGGATAGAACGGACTTACAATCGAGCTTGGAAGCTTGAAAACCCCTATTCATGGTTTCTCCATGCAATTTTCAGCCTAGGGGTTGAAGATGGACAAAACTTGGCTTTTAATTTTGTTTTTAATTCATTTTAATAACTAAATAACCAAAATGCCCTTAATGAAAAACTTTGGAAACATGCCTAACCATACCCATTTTTGTCCACCAACTTAACCAATGGTCTAATTACCATATAAAGACCCCCAATTTAAAATTTCATAACAATTGGTCACCTCTAACATATAGAACTCAACGTTTGAACTTTTTACAATTTAGTCCTTTTGACTAAACTGAGTGCCCAAACGTCAAAATTTTCGAAAGAAATTTTCATGAAATCATTTTTTGAAATCGTAGACTATAAAAATATAATGAAAATAATTTTTTTTTTCTCGTCGAATTTGTGGTCCCGAAACCACTATTCCGACTAGCCCCAAATTCGGGCTATTACATTTTCCGTTATCATTTCATTTAAAGACTTAATATCAAATAAACAAAGGAAAGTTTTTTACAAATAAAATATTAAATCAGACCAATTACAGCTCATTACAATAAAAACATTTATTAAAGTCTGACTCTTAGGTTATGATACTACAATACACCACTTTTTCACTATATGCATAATAACCCACTTCATCACTACCTTGGCGTGCTCCCGGCCCATTCTCTTACATGTCACCTGAAACAATAACAAACATTGTAACTTAAAGAGAACGTAGTGAGTTTTAATACAAAATACTTGGAGACGCTCTTAGTTTCATTTCTCATATCAAAGGTTTGGTTTCATTATTTTATGGAGAACACGTTCATAATCTTGGTCTCGTTCAAAAGCCAACTACCATACTTAGCATACTAGCTCTCTCTTATCTACTTGATTGACTTATAATTCTTCCAAAACATTCTATAAATTTCCTTTCTCTCTTGAGACTACAGAAGTAATTTTCCTAAGAATATGTCTTCAGGGTCTACTCATTCAAACCATCTTTTTATACATAAAATTATTTCAGAATGGTTAATCACGGATACTGTTCATTAATAGATACATATACACTTGGTGGATACTCACGTAGATTTGAATACCATCAGTTTACTAATAAAATTGTATTCTTGTTTGGTACCCTACAAGCTCACACTGATAATGAACTATACAGTCATCCAGATAAATTCCACACAATCTTTATTACAAAACTTCATATACTCAGAAATACAATGACTCAGGTTCCACAAGATTTTAAAAGAAGACATGATACTGTTCAGATATGGTGGATACTAGATACTCAAATTTCAGCACTATATAACATAGAAAAACTCAAATTGACATCTCATTATCTTTTTTCATAACTATGAGCAATCTCATATTCAACATTAATAGATTACCATGACGGATACCCTTTTCAACTTGCAAATACACATTTATTTTTCAATAATTTCTTTTAAAAAGAACTTATTCAATTACTTCCAAAATCCAATTCAACCAAATTAATCTTCGAACGTATCCCAACTTTACTAGAGAAACGTCTATCATAGAATACTTATAATTTATCAAGATCTTACGTTAAGGGCGAATAATCCCATTCTACCATATAGACTTATTAGAGTACTCAACAAGGGCCAAATAGAATACACCACAAGGGCAACATACAGAATCACGTGTTTACTGTCCCGACAAACTTTCACAGAAGGTGCCATGGGGTTCTCCTTCATGGACTTACGCATAAGTTCATGTATCGAGATCTGACCATTCGATCTACGTATTATCGAAGGCTACACCATGAGCATTCATTCAATTATGTATTGCCATGGGCCTCAGCCACATGGATTTGCATACTTTAATGTATCGTGATATGCCAGTCTAGTCTTAATCTTTCTGGAGGCTACACCATGAATGTTTTCATATCATACGATGCCATGTGAATGTTTTCATATCATACGATGCCATGAGTCTCAACCCTATGGTCCTACACTTGTTTTCATATCATGATCTACTAGTCTGGTTAGCAATATATTTGCTCTACCAGAGACATCATAAAGGGACATTTCTCAGCATTCACTTAACTGAGTTTGTTCGTATTCCTGACTGATTCGTACTTTCGGTATATCAAACTTTACTTGCATGCCTACCAATCAACATTCTATTTAAAAAAACTTTATACATATCATTACGACACATATCTCATCTCTACTATACTCATATACTTACAAATTGTCATAGATATCATCATCTTTTTATATATATACTTCTACTAGAACATTTCACATATAAGAGTCAGGGTGGAGGCTCACTTGATACTCATCTACAATAGTTCAAACTTCCATACGTAGACACCCTTCGCGAACTAGTAGAAACAACCAGAGATGGAATGATCACTAATTAAACTAAGAGCCTTAGCTTCTAACTTAGGGAGGAAGAGATACAATTAGACTTAAGAAAAAGAATCAAAGAGTAACATATCCAAGAGAGATGATCCTTTTTATAGAACCCTTCTCACACATATAAATATAACCCATCCTATTTAGTGGAACTTAACAAGTGTCACATATTTTAGAATTTTTCTTTTTTAATGGCTTATAGATTCAAGAGAAACATAAATGAGAATCTTGCATTATAGATATCAGACTAGTCTATCCAGCTGGTTCCTAACCAAGTCACTTTACAACCTAACTAGCACATTACTATAGACAAACAAGGCATACTATGCCTTTAGCATTAACCCATACCATAATTACCTTTCCACTCAAAAAAAATATTTCTCTTTAGATAACAAAATAATCTGAATAATCAATTACTTACATGATGGTTACTATATGCCCACAGATATGAGCTGAAAGAAATAATTGGGCAGATCACACTTTACCAAACAAATTATTTTACTAGAATACATCTAAATCTTGGACCCACTAGACTTGGGATGTGACACCAACTAAAGGAAGGGCAAAGTTCATAGAAATGAGGAGTCGTCTGAGGAACCTTTGATTAAGTTCAAAAGGGTGATAGGGTGTTTCAATGGAAGATTGCTTAATGATCTATTTGCCAATGGATAAGTTCAAAAATAAATCAGAAACTGTCGAGTTGGATTGAGAGAAATTTATCTGCACAACCAGAGAGTTAATTGCATTTAGTTATTTTATTTTATTACCCCTACGAGACGGGGTCTAAGTACAAGTGTTCCAGTTAGGAGACTCATATTTTCCTTTGGGACTTACAGAGGTTTGACCTATAGTTGCAAGATTTGTAGAATAAGGAACTCGAGGAGGGACCAAGCCAAACCATGTTAGATCAAGGAGCTCCGTTAGTATAGTGTCATGCACATAGAAATGGGGTACTATAAGAGGCATCGCCTCGGGGTCCATTACATTGTATCTAAGTAGATTCTCTAGAATTAGAAATTTCGAGATAGTTAACTCTATTTAAAGTTTCTGTTGTAAGACTAATTGCTGATAAGTAAGAAAATCTATATTGAACATAGTCAAGCTTAAATTTGGTGAATCAGATCGGGTCCATTTGTGACTCCCCATACCTAGCTTTGGAGATTGGGTCGAGTGAAGGTGTTATAAGTATTTTGGAAAATTGATTTAATACTTATCGCTACCTATGTTTTGGTAGAGTAACGATATCTTAAAGTTGAATTTCTTATCGCTACCTATGTTATCTATTTATATGGAGAAGAAGTAAAAGCCTTATTGAATTATAGAAGTATATTTCAATAGAAAAACATACTCTTAGTCTAACTAGGAGTAGGTGGGGTCACAATCCTAGTTAAACAAACTAGGGTGCGCCATCCCTTTCTTAAACATGAGGGGATTTTAGGTCTCTCCCATATCGAGACAAATTATTAGTTTTTGGACTTTTAACCTAGTAATTTATAATTCGATCCAACTCGATATTTCTTTTTCTATTTCCAAAAATAAACATCTTCAATTAATTTCTCAATTAAAGAACTTTCTCAACCCAATTCTAATTCCATTAAAATCATGATGACTTTATCGTAAAAGGATCTATGATAAAATATATTTAATAGTTTTACACTCAACAGATTTACTATGACCAAAATGATTTATTTTCAATTTCAAACTTCATTTAATTCGAAAACTATAAATTCATTTCTAGGTCATTTGTATATTGGAGAAAACCACAATCATTTCCAAATGTTTCCCATTTCTCAAATTTTACCATTTCTATCGATTTTTGTTCATTTAATTCAACATGCAATTCATTTTTGGTTTGAACGAGCTAGCGGAGGGACTGATTGGACATATGCAATTAAGGATCAAATTATTTATAATTAAGCTACAAATTTTTATCTATTAATTATAAACTCACATAGTTACAAAGTCATTCCACTATAGTATCGTGACTGAGCTCTCCCTAAAGACATACCATTATAAAAGCAACTCTATTAGTGCTCGTCCAATGACCTTCTCATTAGATATCTTTAATCTCTTTGGGATAAATTTTTTTCTCCCGAATGATCCTATTTTATCTCATGAGAACCACTACATCTTCCTTCTTAAAAATTCAATTACAATCAAATAATAATCAATTCATTCATCACAAAGATGAAAGACTTGTGGCCACGCTTACTCTCATCAACCATGTAATGCCAATGACAGGATATCATCTAACCATGTCTCGGGCAATGAATTCTATTATTGTGAATTAAGCTACATACTGCAAAATTCGTATACCCAATGCACCAGCTTTCGGTTCCTTATCTATTTGAACTCAGGATTTTACTTACATCAAAGTATACGGGTCACACATACATAGTCTATCATCCATTTATGATTTAAGTATGTCACACTATGGACGTCGTAAGTGAATAAATCCATAAATAGATCCAAGATCTATTCTTCTTGGGTCCAGTTCGATGTACATTCAGTCCAGTCAGTCACATCAATGTCACTATCTTTTGGGAGTCATCCACCTCGATGTCCAAGACAAAGTATCTCCCCAATTGGACTTAATAGACGACATATTAGTCTTTCAATCAGTTTGCTCATTTCTGATTAGACTAATGATATGTTTAGATTCGTCTACTAATATGTGTTGTCTGTCACATCCCAAAAATTAGATTAGTAGAACCGGGTTAGTAAATCGGGGGTCAGTGAACCAAAAATCGTAATTAGGTAAGATAATTAAAATAATTAGGAATAAATAAAAGAAAACATTATAATAATTAGAATTAAAATTTTAATTTTAGAAATTAAAATTGAGTGTCTAGGAATTAATTTGGTTAAAATATATTTTTAAAATAAGATTGGATTTGAAAATAATTGAGAAATTGTGTTTAATTGAAAAACAAGGATCTATTTGGAAAAGGGAGGAAATTAGAGGTGTTTAAATGGACAATTTGTAATGCCCCAAATTTGATCCAATAAATAGGACCCAAATCTCGGGTGTTACCACTCTAGTACAAACATAGGCTCAATCTACTTGTACAAATTTCAATGAATACAACTTACATACTGCCTAAATTGAAACATATGTGATTATACATCAGTTAATAATAATTGTAGTCCTAGGTAAATTAATTAGAAGGAAATTATAACTAATCTCATAGCTTATTTACAACATTGCAATACATAAACTTTTGTGCAAAGCTATTGACTGCATTCATGCTACCAACTTGTTCTATATGCATAATAGCCCAATAAGTCACGCCCTTGGCGTAGTCTTGGCATCGCCCCTCCTGGTATAGACCTATCCCATTTTACCTGTAACAAAATACACGAAGGTAAGTTCATAAGAACTTAGTGAGATAAACACTAATTACCTGGTTCATGTTTGCATATCGAATCTAAAATTTCAAATAGCCATCTTTTATGCTTATCTTTCAACTTGTCTCTTGGTAAATAATTTTCTAAAGCTCCATTCATCATGCCATAATTGTTGTATCCTACTCTGAGATCATGTATTATCCTTCTCATCTTCATTACATCACTCACGTTCGTCATTATGAAGTTTCATGATTCCTTGCCAATTTATTTTCCAGAGGTCCATATAGACAACCACAATTATTCTTGAATGCATACTCTAAGTCATTGTTCCTTCGATAATTCATGATTGATCACATATACAAATGGTCGATATATCTTTCAATTATTCTATTTGAATCCTCCTTAAAAGTCCCCGCTTCCTTTATATATCCAATTGCACTTGTAAACCATGTTAGTTACGCCAAAACCATTTGATATAGAGTCTGCCACTAAAAGTCTCATCCTTACACACCAAGTGTTTCCTTTCCGAGTTTGTTATGAGTACCATTACTTTAGAGTGCGTCACGTTGGGATCTTCTTCTGAGTTTGCGATGGAGGCATTTCTTTCAAATTATTGCCATAAAAGTTTCCTTTTCATAGATTACCACAAAGGCTTTCTTTTTTGGGGGTTGTTCATGATAGGGACTCGTCTAGACTCACATTTCGTAAGGTTTGCCCATCATTGTCTTGGGTCACATAGAGAACCCCTTTTTGGGTAATCACCTTCATTTAGTTCTTTTCCATATGATTTCATAGCCTAGCTATGGTCTTACATAATATGGTGTCATGGCCATGAAATTTTCCTTTCAAACATTCATATCAGAGATCGTGTTTTTAGTCTCGTCGAACCCTATTAGACTCCACCATGGTGAATAGACATAGACTCACTTAACAAACTCTTCATACATTGGCATCATTCATTACTCAACACTTGATTCACAAAAACATCTAAATGGTTTCACATCTCATTACATTTTTCCAAACATACCCATACGACCATACTTTAACTTTCAAGATTCAAACCACTAACTCACGCTTCAGATTTTCTACATACTACACATACAAAATCCTTCAAAAACACATGCAATAAAATTATCACCATACCATAATTTTCCAGTTCAATTACATAGTTCAATCACCATTCATAGAAGCACTTACATGAACAACATACATGCAAGAGTCGACTTAGGGACTCACCTGGTACCCACAAACAACAACTTAATTTCCAGATCTCAACATCCATCCAAAAACCTCAACAATCCAATGCTTGCAAGGCATAAAAATACCATAAGAACTAATTAATTTTATCTTTATCATCATCTCATAGCTAGAAAATCCTCATGCAAAGCTTTACTTCACCATTTTCCTATTAACCCTTTTAACAACTTATCATTACAGAAGTTAACATGCAAAAATCATAATACTTACCCAGGATGTGAAATAACTTTCTTTTAGAACTTTGATACTTAATTTCATCTTAACAAGGAAGATCTATCCTCGGCTCCATGGTAAATCAATTCTAGTATCTAAGAATGGATGGAAAAAGATAACTCCTCATTTTTCCTTCCCAAGCCTTTATCAATATATAAAATCTCATGTTCTCATGGGGGACCACACACGTGTCGCAATCCCTTTTAATCTGCCCAATAAATGGTTTATAGCTGTAGAGAAGTTTATGCAAAAATCCATCTTTTAATATATTTTAGCCAATGTTGTTAGAACTTGACCAGTACAATAACTAAGCAAACTTGATGTATTGTTCATTTAACGATACCTATTCCCCAAAACCCTCGATGATCTTACCAAAATTCTTCTTCTTCACACATACGCACCTTCAGATAACAATTATTGCCTACCACTCCAACGTCAACTATTCGCCCAATGTATACACCAAAAGCATCAATTGGGTGAAAAGGTTTATGCCATTCAAATTATTTTGGTTTACACATAAATTCAGAACCCTCCAAAGCTAGGTGTTATTTAATTGCCCAATTTTTAAAAATTGGTTGCCTATTTAACACCAAATTAAAACTTTCCTCTCGAAATTAGTTCATCTTTTTTTATTTTGAAGCTCTTCAAACACAAAATCTTCTTTCAATTTTAAAGAATGTTCATGTTTTCATCCTCAAATTCTAAAAAGATCTTCACACGTTTTAGCTCTAATTACCTACATAGCTCTTAAATTTTTCAAATTGAGGTAACATTTTGACTTTTTATGATTAAACTAAGCATGTTATTATTTCAAATTGAGTTTTAATTGATTAAATCAAGATTTTAATAAATCACTTGATTTTAAGTTAATTTTGGCTTGAAAATTGTTGAACTCGTAATAATAAGCTAAGCTATTATTTCAAAGTTATTTTCAACTTATTTTGAACCAATTAAATTTTTTTACACTTAATTTAACAAGTCTTTATGTAATTTTAAGGAATCGGCCATTTTCCCTTTTTTAAAATCCATTAAGCTTGATTTTTTTTTGAAAAAGTGAGATCCATGTAATTGAACAAAATTAAAGGTTTATATCTATAATTAGATGATATTTAGGATGATCGATAGAGAAATTAAGGCTTAGAAATGATATTTGAGTGGTGAAATTCCTATTTCAGGAAAACTGCTAAGTTTTTAGTATAGAGGATGAGAGGCTTTGATATGTGATTTTAGAATGATTTAATTGTCTTTGTTGTTTTTTATCATGCCTTCATATTGTGTTTGATGTTTATGTAGAGTGCCAACTCATTTGGGAGCCTCCACAAGCAAGGATAAAGGCAAACAAAAGCTTACTTGAGCTTGCCGTTGAAGCAAGTTGTTAAGGTAAGTGGTCTGGTGTGCTATAATTAATGCACAAATCAGTGAGTTAAAGGGGGATTAGGTGGTCTAATAATATAATCTAAGTCTTAAGTGTAACATCCCATTTTTCAATAGTACCAAAAAAGGTGATTTTAAAACCCTGATTTTCGATGATTGAGCCAGTAAATAATATTTACTAGTCTATTATGGAGTTAAATTAAGTTTTTGTCTATTAATTTTAGTGATTGAATAATTAATTAAAGAAAAAGTACTAGATCGTAAAAGACTAAAACTTCATCACCATTAATCTGTATTAATTAAAATGTATGATTAATGTTTTTTTAAGGATTGAAATGGTAATTTTCCATTTTTAGATTAGTGGACGGTTTCTACTTAATTTTATAATATAATTTAGCTAAAGGTTAAGTTAACAAATTAGTTAAAATATATTAAACATAAAACTTAAGTGGATGGCTATTTGGATTTATCATCTTTTCTTCCTCACTTAATCCAACCACCATTATTGTTAGCTTGAGGAATTTGGTCACTCTTCCTTACCTTGCATGGTGAGTAGTTGAAACCCGATTTTCATGATTTTTATGTTTTTGAGATGTTGTAGCTTAATCTAGCTAACCTAGGGACTATTCCATAAAACTGTTAAGGTTTTGAAACTTTCCATTAATGGTTTCTACATGTTCTTGGTGTTAAATGATGAATTCGTAAACTTGTTGTTAATTAGGACTATTTTGTAAAGGAATTTTTGTTAGTTTTGAGTTTAGGGACTAATGTGAAAATATGTAAAATTTTTCATGTAAATGCTATAAAATTCCAAGTGTTTGAAGGCTGATTTAGAATGATATTATAATTAATTTTGTGTATTAGGGATTAAATGTGACAATTTAATAGTTTCAGTTTTAGTTTCTAAATTAACAAAGTGTAAAACCTCAGGGAAAATTTATAAAATAAAATTTATGAGTCATATGCATAAAAATTAGTATGATAATGTATTTGAAATTGATAAATTTAATTTAACTATTATATAGATCAAGAATTGAACCATACAAAGGAAAACCGGGGAAAAGGGAAAATTGCAGAATTGTCGCTAGAAATCAGGTCATTAACCAAATATATTAGGTAAGTTCATATTGTATTAAAATGTATTTGTAGATTTTATTTACCGTAGAATCTTGAAAATATAATTTGTAAATGTTATGCGATGAGATTAATTTGTTATAAGCGAAAGCTAAGGTGAGTACGAACTAAATCGTGAACTTTGAATATTGTCAAATATGAACGATATGATTTCTGAATGAATATGAATTATTGCAATTTACGTATTGCTTATCTAGAATTGTCTCCGATTTGTAAATGTGATGAATTCTACTAAATGCCCGTTTGAACATAGTAAATGATTAGGATATGATTGGCATGCTAATAAGGTTAGAATGCGTGCTTCTACGAGATTGCACTTTGGTGCCTCTGTTTACACTTTGGCATCTTTGGTTGCACTACAGTGCACATATTTGCACAATCGTGCCTCTTTTAGAACTACAGTGTCTCTGTATAGCATTACGATGCTCTCTAATGTGGTTTAGTTATCGAGTGTCCGAGTGATGTTAATATAGTTTATCGGGTTAGATAAATATGAGATTAATTATAAAAAAGGTGAATGGAACTAAATGAGTATATACAAAGGATTTTTTATTGAGTAAACATGATCTATCTTGATAGAATGTGTATATATATTATCCTGATTGAATTCACGGTGAATATGATTTATGTGATGATTTAATCTTATGCAAATCTCACCTATTTCATAAATTGAATGTCAGGTTACTTTAAGTTAGGTGTTTAAATTAAATTAATTTAGTGAGGTAAGTTGGTTTAGATTTAACTATGAACTTACTAAGCAAAATAAGCTTACTTTCTTCATTTCTTGTTTTATGTAGTTAACGTTGTGAGGAACTAAGCAACGGATCAACTTCCAGGCTCACATTATCAAGCTTCTTTCTTGGTAGATTTTGACTCGTTATTTTGATTTTGTGGCATGTATATAGGGTATTTTGGGTTGGTGAATTTCAAGTCTTAGGGTGCAACTGTAATGTGTTTAAAGGTTGATATATAATATGTTAAATCATTCGTGCTTAATTGGTAACGCACAAGTTGAACCCTTCAATGATATGGTCTAGAAGGCTATGGTAGTAGAGGAAACACAGGTTGAGCCACCGAGATCAGTTGTGACAGAGTTCAAAAAGAGGGGTTCTAATTAATCTGGAGCATCGGGACGACCTTCAAAGAGAGGTTGTGAGTCATAGAGTTTGGGTAGGAGTACTCAACAAGGATTCTAATCAGGTCAATCCAGGAACTAGGGTAGTGCTGGAGGTTTGACGGGAGGTTTAGGATTTCAGCTTTGTGGGCACGGTAATTGTAGGCATTCGAGAGAGTGTTGGAAAAGTACTAGATCTTGTTTTTTATTTGGTTCAAAGGACCATCTATTGAGGGATTATCCGGAGAGGGCTTACGTGTTCTAGACATAGAGTTTTATGTTTACATCTGCTAGAGGTTGAGGTCGTGGTTGTAGAGGTACTGGGAGACCGATTGGACAGAGGACCGTTGCCCATATTATAATTGCACAGACTGAGTCCAAAGGTCTAACTCGTTTATATGCTATCAGGGAACCACAGGATCGAGAGACGATAGATGTGATCGCAGGTACTTTCACTCTACGTTCTATTCTTTATTTTCGTTGATTGATTTTGGTTCTACACACTTATATATTCTGAGTGACCTAGCTAGTGAGTTGGGTATTCTGGTAGATATTATCATTTTGGGTGTGACTGTTATGAGTTTGTTGGGCGAAAATGTTTTGGTGAATAGGGTATACCATAGGTGTCTTCTGACGATTCAAGGGTATGTGTTTCCTATAGATATGATAGAGTTGTCATTCCATGGTTTCAATGTGATACTTAGTGAATAAGCATACGTAGCTTATGTGCTAAATTTGAGGACCAGTGAGTTGAGAGTTTAGGATATTTGTACCGTAAGGGATTTTCTTGATGTTATTTTCAAAAGAGCTACCCAATTTGCCACCAGATTGGGAAGTAGAACTCAATGAGTTGAAGATCCAGTTGCAAGATTTCTTGGATCTAGGATTTATCTGACAAAGTGTGTCTCCTTAGGGTGCATCGATATTGTTTTTGAAGAAGAAGGATGGTACTTTGAGGTAGTGCATCAATTAACGACAACTAAATAAGTTGACCATCAAGAACAAGTATCATTTGCCCTGGATTGACGACTTGTTTGATCAGTTTAGAGGTGTAATTATGTTTTCAAAGGTTGATTTGAGGTTTGGTTATTATCAACTCAATGTGATGGAATCTAATATTATGAAGATTGCGTTTAGGATCTAGTATGGTCACTATGAATTCTTGGTCATGTCATTCGGGTTGACTAATGCCCTTGCAGCTGATAAGTCTAAATTAGATAGGTTTATTTAGAACCATTTTACTTAAAATTTATGCAAATTATAAGCATATAGATAGCTAATTGTGTAATTTTAGTTCATATTGAAACATTGGACATAATTTAAGTAAATTCTGTAATTTTACATAATTAGGTGTTAATTTTACATAATTCAACTGAACTATGCTACATGAAAATTCATTGTGAAAATGTTGCAGTTTGGACCATTAAAATTACTTAACGTTGGGATTTTAAGCAAGGGAACACATGCAAGTGAGCTACCTATCCAATATTAAGGACAGTAAATTTGATTAATTACGCTCATAAAAATTGCCTTGACCTAACTTGGAAGATGGTTGTTAAAGAGAATGATTTTGCTTTCTAATTGGTTTGCCAAATTGTCCTAAAGGGGGAAGAGAAGCCCAAATTCAGCAAGACATCAAGAGCAACCCAAAATCAGCGTTGGAATAATTAAAATAAAGGTCCCTACATTTTTAAAAAATCACAAATTAGCCCCCAAAAAATGCCTTGATTGCCATCCAACCCCATGCCATGAATCAAGGAAGAATCTGTCAAAAAGTCAAGTAACCATCAACCCCTCATCCCACAAATCATGGTCGGCTATGATTAGGAGATTCTCAAGGGATGTGCATGCCATTTTTCTCAAACTCCCAAGATCTCCCTCAAGTATAAATAACCCTTCCATTCACCTTTCATCTCATCCCACATATCCCTCAACACTAATCATTCTCTCATCTTTCTCTTCTCTCTTCCACGCCTAAAGCTCTACATCTTTCCATTTCTTTTAGCTAGAATTTCCTTGAGAAAACTCTCTTGTTATGACCACCTTGAGGAGCGATTTGAAAAAGAGAAACCACAGGTATTGGAGGACGCCACCACGATCAGTCTTTAGGAAATCACAGAATTCATCAAGAGATTCATCTTTGTTTATCTTTAAATTATTCTTATGTATTCAAAATGATTGCAAATTTTTTAATTTTTTTTCCATCAATGATGATGAGTTAATTTGTTTTAGCTAGAATAATTATAATGATTTGATTAAACTCATTTGATTCATGTTTAATTAAAATCATTCATGTTATTCATGCATTAAAATATGTTTGGATGCATTAGAATCAATTGCTTACTCCTAATCAGATGGTGATTAATGGACACAATAAATGGAAGGTGCATGCTTAATTTATATTCGACCCAGAATAAATCAAATTTTCGTAATAATTCGAGAGAACATTATTACCTTGCATAAATTTAGGTTTATGTGATTAAATTGTTTTAAACCTAACTCATCCCTATTACTTCACATAAATTCTAAGGAATCCTTAGTTAAATATGAACATAGATATATACATGTTTTTCTAAGTATAAGACTTCGAAAGAACTTATATGATATTCCAAGTTAATGAATGATTGAGTTGCCAAGGAATATTTTTCCGTGACATTGTTGAACATGATAAAGAATGAATTGATTCAAGTGTTGTAATTGTTCTAGCTTATTCATGTTATTGTTATTAAAACTTGTCATTTGCATTAATTTAATTCTAACATCCATCACCTTATAAATATTGTGTTTTCCTTAACCAACTTGTGAACATTAATTTTACAATTATCGATTTAAACACAATCCCTGTGGACACGATACTCTCTTTACTTATTACTTGATAATGATTGTGTATGCTTGGACATTTCGTTGCAAACCAATAATTTTCATGGATCTGATGAACTGTGTCTTCTGCTCATATCTGAATTAGCTCGTACTTGTCTTTATAGATGAAATTCTTGTGTATTCTCAAACCGAAGATGATCATGATGCATATCTGTGGATTGTTCTTCAAATCTTGTGAGAGAAGCAGTTGTATGCTAAGTTGAGAAAGTGTGAATTATTGTTGAGAGAGTTGATGTTGTTAGGGCATGTGGTGTCTTCTGAGTGGAAACATTTGAAGAACGTCATTAAGGTTTGAAGTTTCTTGGGGTTAGCGTATGTCTCGACACAGTTGAAGCCTCATGAGTGTAATTACCCAACCTATGATTTTGAGTTAGCTGCAGTGGTCTTTGCACTAAAAATTTGGCGTCATTATTTGTATGATGAGAGGTGTATCCTTTACACCGGTTAGAAGAATCTTAAGCATTTCCTCATGCAAAAGGAGTTGAACTAGAGACAGAGACGTTCGATTGAGCTACTAAATGACTACGATTGTGTGATTGAGTGTCATCTCAGCAAAGCGAGTGTTGTTGCTAATGCCTTGAGCCAGAAATCGATGGTTGAGCTACTAGAGATGTTTGCACATCTTAGTGTGACTGATGATGGTGGTCTATTGGTTGAACCTCAAGTAAAGTTGACCTTTTCGCAATATATTAATGAGAGGTACTTGGTTGATGACAGTTCGGTGAGGATGAGTCGACACGTTGAAGAAAGTAGTGGTGGAAACTTTGAGTTGAATTCTGATCGTATTTTGAGTTTTTGAGGTGACTGTATGTGCCTATTATTTTGGAGCTTAGGCATGTGATTCTTATCGAGGAGCATACTAGCCCATATGCTATGTATCTCGGTCGTAATAAGATGTATTGGGATCTATTGGAGTTGTATTGGTGGCTTGGTTTGAAGCAGGATGTGACAAATTTTGTGGCGAGGTGTTTGGTTTTTCAGAGGGTTAAGACGGAGCATCAACATCTTTATGGTTTGCTTCAGTCGCTTAAGATACTGAAGTAGAAATTAGAGAGAGCCACGATAGAATTTTTCTCAAGTTTACCTCTAACCTCGACTAAGTAGGACTCTGTTTGGGTGATTTTCAATCGATTTTTGAATAGTACGCATTTCCTTGTTGTACGTACAAATTATTCGTTGCAAAAGTTAGTCAAGTTGTACATTATTGAGATTGTTCAACTTCATGGTGTACCAATTTCCATCATTTATGATAGTGATTCGTGTTTTACTTCAAGTTTTGGAGGAGTCTACAAGAAGCTTTAGGGTTGAAGCTTAGCTTCAATAGAACTTATCATGCTCCACCCAATGGTCATTCAGATAAGGTAATTCAAATACTCGAGGACATGTTGTGCAGTTACGTCATCAAGTTCAGTGGTTTTTGGGAATGGTATCTGCCTTTAGTCGAGTTCGCCTACAATAAAAACTATCATATAAGTATTCAGATGACACCGTTTGAGGCGTTGTATGATAGGAAGTATCGAACTCCGCTATGTTGGTCCAAGTTGGATAAGAGACAAATTGTTCATCTGGATCTAATTCGTAAGACGGAAAAGAAGGTGAAACTGATTTGTGATCGATTGAAGCCTGCTTCTGATAGGCAAAAATCTTATGTAGATCTAAAATGCTACGATATCGAGTTTCAAGTTGGGGACAGAATGTTCCTTAAGGTTTCAACTTGGAAGAAGGTCTTAAGGTTCAGTCTTAAAGGTAAGTTGAGTCCAAGACTTGTTGGACCTTATGAGGTTATCGAGAGGATTGGACCGATAGCGTATTGACTCAGGTTACCCGCTAAACTTGAGTGTATACATGACGTGTTTCAAGTGTCCATGTTGCGAAAATATCGATCTGATCAGTCGCATGTAGTTCTTATTAAAAAGATGAAGGTTCTACCTGATTTGACATATGAGGAAGAATCGATTAAGATTCTAGCACGTAAGATGAAGGTATTGTAGAATAAGAGCATACCTCTAGTTAAGGTTTTGTGGTGTAATCACAAAATTGAAGAAGTTACTTAGGAGGCTAAGAACGCAATGAGACATCAATATCCCTATGTATTTGGTTCAAGTAATTTCGAGGGCGAAATTTTTTTTTGTGGGAGAGAGTTGTCATATCCCAAAAATCAGGTTAGTAGAATTAGGTTAGTAAATCAGGGGTTAGTGAACCGAAAACTGTAATTAAGTTAGATAATTAAAATCATTAAGAATAAATAAAATAAAATATTAAAATAATTAGAATTGAATATTTAACTTTAGAAATTAAAATAAAGTTTCCAGGAATTAATTTGGTTAAAATAGATTTTTAAAATGAGATCAAATTTGAAAATAATTGAGAAAATAGTTTAATTGAAAATTAAGGATCTCTTTGGAAAGGGAGGAAACTCGAGGTGGTTAAATGGGAAATTGCCCAATCTTTAAAAATTGGTTTCCTATTTAACAACCCCCACCATCTCCTTCCCTCCCATTCGACTTCTCATTCAAAAAATTTCCTATAAACCAAGTTAAAGTTTTTCTCCCGAAATTAGCTCATCCTCAAATTCTCAAAAGATCTTCACACGTTTTAGCTAAAATTAACTCCATAGCTCATCGATTTTGTCAAATTGAGGTAACATTCTGACTTTTTATGATTAAACTAAGTATGTTATTATTTCAAATTGATTTTTAATTGATTAAATCAAGATTTCAAAAGATCACTTGATTTAAGTTAATTTTTGGCTTGAAAATGGTAGATCTCGCAATAAGCTAAGTTACTATTTAAAAGTTATTTTCAACTTATTTTGATGCAATTAAAAGGTTTTTACACCTAATTTAACAAGTCTTTATGTTATTTTAAGGAATTGGACGTTTTTCCCTCTTTAAAGTTCATTAAGCTTGATTTTTCTGAAAAAGTGAGATTCGTGTAATTAGACAAATTAAAGTTTTCTATATGTAATTAGATGATATTTAGGATGATCGAAAGCGAAATTAAGTCTTAGAAATAAGGTTTGAGTGGCAAAATTGCTATTTCGGTAAAACTAGCTAAGTTTTTTGTATAGAGGATGATAGGCTTTGATATGTGATTTTAGAATGATTTAATTGTGTTTCCTGCTATTTTTAATGCCTTTGTATTGTATTTGATGTGTATGTAAACTGCCAACTCATTTGGGAGCCTCTACAGGCAAGGATAAAAGCAAACAAAATCTTATTTGAGCTTTGTCATTGAAGCAAGTTGCTAATGTGAGTGTTTTGGTGTGCTATAATTAATTCACAAATCAATAAGTTAAAGGGGGCTTAGGTGGTATAATCATCTAATCTAAGTCCAAAGTGTAAGTTTTCTTACTTGAGCTTTGTTATTTTGCAAACAACCTACATGTGTTGTGACGTGTTTAAGTGTATAATGTGAATATATGTCTGATTATGCCTTGTGAACAGCTAATATGTGTGACACCCCTAAAGTGACCCTAGTCAGAAAGCGGTTTCGGGACCGCTAAACTGAGTCACCAAATTATTTGAATATGATAATTATTGTCTAAAATATGTGAATATGAATGTGTGAAAGTTTTAGGCTTCGATTTAGTAAATTGCATGTGAATTTAGTCAAAAGGACTTATGGGTGACATTTTTGAAATGTGATAGGCTAATCTACAAGGACCTAATAGTGCATGTAATCAAAAGGGAGGACTTGCATGTCAATTTCCCCCCCTAATATGTAGTGGCCGGCCATGAGCATGGGTGGACAAGATGTTATGGCTAAAAACATGTCATAAACATGTTGGGGTAGTGCATTATGTAAGGATTAATAAAATAAAGAGCATGGGTGGACAAGATGTTATGGCTAAAAACATGTCATAAACATGTTAGGGTAGTGCATTATGTAAGGATTAATAAAATAAAGGGCATGGGCAATAAAATATTAGTGTTAGTAGGATGAGAAACAAAAAAAAGAAAAGAAAGGATGTGTGTGATTGTCCCCCCCCATTGCCGTGAGTGAAGAAAAGAAAAAAAAGAAAATTTGTTCATCCTCTTTCATTTCTTTTGGCCGAAAATTCTAAGGAAGAAGGAAGGAGTTCTTGCTTCATGTTCGGTTGGTTGGTGTTTAGGAGGAGGAAATGTTGAAGAGATTCGGCCATGCTTGTAGCTAGGTTAAGGTAAGTTTGATGTTGTTCCATGAGATTCATGCATATTTTTGATGTTAGTTTGAGTTCTACCTAGCCTATGGTTTAAATCTTGCTATGTGATGAAGATGATACTCGGCCATGGGTGTTGTTTTCTTGGTTGGTGTTTGTTTCATGCTAAATCTAGATGAACAATGGGGGTTGTCATTTAGGTTAAGATCAAAGAAATTAATCTTGTTAAAACTTTGAACTAATAATGCCCATATGTGTGATAGCCGAACATAGACTTTGTTTAAAGTCTTGGTCAAAGGCCGGTTAAGTGTTTTGGAAATGATTAAGCTAGGTGTTTGATCTTTTTGGTTCGGCATAGTACATAAATGTTGCTAGATGGAGAAAAAAATTCGGCCAGCAAGAGGTGTGCTAAGGCCGAATATAATTTTGTATATTAATGAGTAATGCATGTGTTGAATTGATGGAATGGAGAGGATGTTTTAATAGTGCATATATGTGTATTAGCCAAGTTTTGAACTTGAAACAAAATGGTATTTGGTCAATACAAGTGACCATACTTGTAGAATGTATTAAGTATGCAATCGGCCTCAACATAGACATGCATGTTCGGCCACACGAATGAATGCATAGATTGATGTTGTACATTCGGCTATAGGTAAGCATAATGATGATCCTATCTTGACTTAGACAATCGGCTCAAGGAGAATTTGTTAAGTGCTTAGTTAATTGATATTAGGTTAATGATGTGTGTATTTGGTCATAAAGGTGCACATGAGGAAATGTTTGATTAATTGTACTAAATTGCTTAATGTGATTAAAAATGCGTATGACCATTTTGTATTTGAGCTAAAGGTGGCCATATGACCTATCAAATTCATTGTCATATTCGGCCATAAGCTAGCATAATGAGACTTTAATAAGTTAAATTTGTTTGAATTAGCTCAAGAGCTTAGAGGACCAAAGTTGGATAAAGGAAAGGAAAAAGTGATCGAATAGCCGCCGAAATCGTTCGACAACATCCGAGGTAAGTTTTAAGTGATTAAACGTTGAGTAAATTCAATCATAATAGGACATAATGAGTTGATTTAATAAGATATTATGTGGCCATGATATGTTACTCAAATGGTAAGTTCATAAGTGTTTGGACTTGGAAATTTAAGAGCAAATTGTAATAATTTGCTTTGGACAGCAGCAGTAACGTGATTTTAGAAAATCACTATAAATTGTTGGTGTGGAATTATAGGCTGCATAAAATATGTAATCAAGGCTTAATTAGTCTAGTTTCTTATAAAAGAGACCTTGTGAGCAAAGAAATTTCCTATAAAGAGATATTTAAAGTTGTGTGAGACGGTGTCAGAATGACTCCGAAATCCCTGTTCGGTTTTTAGAAAATCATTATAAATTGTACAAAATGGTTATAAGATCAAATTTATATGCTTAGACTCCTTAATGAGTCTAATTTCAAATGAAATCAAATACAACACATTTTGAATTCTGTAAAATGAGAAATTTGATTCGTAGTGAAGAGTGGTCAGATTAGTCAAACAGTGAAACAGGGGAAACTTTAAGAAAATCTGGTATTGATTGGCCAAACCTAAAATTCTGGAAATTTTATGGATGGAAGATATACGAGTCTATGTTCAGGAAAAATTAACGGAAAGTGATTTGGAGTTTTTAGCTCCAGTTATAAATAATTTAGTGACTATTGCTCAGGAAAAACAGCTTGTGCTGAATTTGAGATTATGTTGTAAACCTTGATAAACTTGTTTTAGTTGCTCATAAGCTATTGATTAAACCCATACGTGAATTCTAAATTGTGATATTGGAAAATGATAGATGTAGATTCAGCCAAGACAGTGTGTATACGTGAAAGTATATGTGGTATGTGAAGTATATTTGGATAATTGTGATGTGAATACATGAAAATTTATATTTTGATTTAGGATTTTATGTGATGGATGTGAACATGCGTATGTGTGATAAGGCCGAATGGCCAATGTGATGAATGTGAACATGCGTATGTGTGATAAGGCCGAATGGCCACTGTGATGGATGTGAACATGCGTATGTGTGATAAGGCCGAATGGCCAATGTGATGAATGTGAACCCGTATATATATGTGTGATAAGGCCGAATGGCCAATGTGATGAATGTGAACCTGTATATATATATGCGTGATAAGGCCGAATGGCCAATGTGATGAATGTGAACATGCGTATGTGTGATAAGGCCGAATGGCCAATGTGATGAATGTGAACATGCGTATGTGTGATAAGGCCGGATGGCCAATGTGATGAATGTGAACATGCATATATGAGATAAGGCCGAATGGCCAATGTGATGAATGTGAACATGAATATATGTGGTAAGGCCGAATGGCTAATGCGAAACGTGTATGAGATGGATATGTGGTAAAGCCAAATGGCTAATGTGAGATATGTACGAGATGTGTATATATATATATTGTGGCCAAATGACAAACGGTGAAAGGTGTGTATTATTAGATTTTTGGATGAGGCAAATGAATTACAAATATGACAGTCGATGTGAATGTTGTAACATGTGATTAAATGTACATGAAACTTGGAAATATATTCCGGGTAAGACCCGATGACTACGTGTGGAGATTATGTCCGGGTAAGACCCGATGACTACGTGTGGAGATTATGTCCGGGTAAGACCCGATGACTACGTGTGGAGATTTTGTCCGGGTAAGACCCGATATCTTCATGTGGAGATTTCGTCTGAGCTAAAGGTCTCGCCGATAATCCGAGTAGAGGTTAGAGCTATAAGACTTCGTAATAAGAATTGCATATAAATATATTCAACGCGAAAGGTTAAACAGGTATGTACTCCAAGTTTATATGTGAGCTTGATTTGAACTAAATCATAAGGTAGTTATGTGATGCATATGAGAGCAATCTATGAGACTATTCCTATGATTATGTGACTTCGGATCAGTGTGAGAGGATATGTGAAATCATACAATATATCTATGTCACATGAGCTCACTTTTATGTGAAAGTTTATCTGCCTATTGTATATGATGAGATGTGCATATTCGGTAAAGGGATGGTATGCCCGAAGGAAGAGTGAAATAAAAATATGAACAACTATGTTATAATTTGATTGTTATCTGTTGTCACTGCTTAAAACTTACTAAGCATTGTAATGCTTACTCCGTTTACTTTGTTTTCTCTATTTTATAGATCTCATTGCGAAGCTACAGGCTCGGGGATCATCAGCAACTAGTCACACTATCACTATCCATTGTTTGGTACTGCTACATTTTGGATTATCTTATGGCATGTATAGAATAGACTAGTAGTGAGAGGATATTTTGGTTAATGTATATAAGCCATGCAAAAATGGCATCTTTTGAATGTGTACTTATAGAAGTTTAAATTGTATCCCTGACTGTCTCTAGTACTTATCTAAAGGAATGTTCAAAAAAAAATTTACTGTTCTGATATGAGTTTCAAGATTGGTAATGCCCCTTTATCTATTCCGGCGACGGATACGGGATTGGGGTGTTACAATATGAGAGTGTATTTGGATCAATGAGTAAAGTGTTAGCACTTGAAGTGCATTATGTGAACATATGATAAGTGTTTGACCATGAAAACCATTGTAAGTGTGCATAAACCAAAAAATGAATATGTTATGGATATGTTGGCCTTGTGAACTGTTGAAAACATTAGATATAGTTAGCATGCCATAGGATTTGAGTACTCATTTATCTGGTTTGATATTAGGACGTGTTTTTAGGGATAAGGTAATGTAGAGCAATTCTTCATTCATTTGGATATGTTAGTGTGTTGGAGAGTGTTAGCTTCATGCTACACTTACTTGGGACATGTAGACTCTTTTGAACCATGGTGTGGGAGATTCAAGTATCCAATGAGTAGTATTTGTATACATTTTCATATTCACAAGTTGTCAATGTATCAATGTGATGTGATAGTTGATGATGCTATGTTATAAATGTATTTAGCATGCTTGTTTTTAACTCTTATTTTTGTGACTTATTGTAGCATCTTGAACACTCACTATGCTTGTTTAAGCTCACACACTTGTGTCTATTTTGCAGAGAAATAGCTTGTGTGGAGTGGTGAAGTGAGCAAGCTTGTGATCCCAAGGCGAAAGCATATTGGTTGTACGTGTAAGATGTTTTTTGGTTTTTAAGGGATTGCAATATGGGTTTATTTTAAGGGATTAGACTTTACTTTGGTTTTGAGTTTGTAAATGGACTTTCCACTAACTGTTTAAAGACTTTTATTAATTGTTTTCTGCATGTTTATATTGCTTGGATGATTACATGAAGTATGCTAGATGAGTGATTGGATATTATGTTGAATAGCATGGATGTGCCATAGTGATTTTTGGTTAGAATGGTTTAAATGACGTGTTGAATGCTTTGACAGAAGCAAAATGACCAATGAGAAGGTATGCACCTGTTATGCCTTTTAAATGGCCTTATATGCAAATTTGATATGTTGAGTAAATTAAATTGAGACTATAGATAAGTATGCTAGCATAGGTGATTGATTTGTTTGCCAAAGTATGTTACTTATGATTTTGTATGCTTGAACATGATTTATATGATTTATGTTTTCCATATGACATGTTAGAATAGGGAAAATGGCATGAAATCAGAAACAGTATGTGTATTTGAGTGTCAAAGTGTCATATGTAAGTGCTACAATTTTTCTGCTATAAACTGTAATGTGTCATCATGACGAGGTCTACCGATTTCGTGTCATGGAACTGACGTCGTGAAGAGGGCACATCTCTAGGCAATGTCGAGACGTCAAAAAGTATGTGGTCTCAACATGGCTGATGAGTGAATTGCTCATGTTTTGTAATTTTTGTAATTAAGCCATGATTTTTTACAATAAAATTGGATGCCTTAAACACCACAAAATGTTTTGAAAAATTACATGACATTCTTTTAAATGATAAATTTCTCATAAAATGGTTTGTTTGGATATTTTGTAAAATTTATGTTTTAGTCCTTAAACTTCGTTTTGAAATAAAATGACTTTTAATGGTTTGAGCTAAATTTTTCAAAACTGATTCAAAATAAAATATACAATAAACTTGTTGGATTAAATACATGATTTACGAGTTTTTGTCGATGTTATGCAAAATGATGATTTTACCCTTGTTTATATTATGCAGTTTTTGTGTTAGACAAAGCATGTTTTAGGCTTGTATGTTTAAAATTTCTTCACTAAGCATGTATTTGTTTGGTGTGATAGGTGGTTTTATGGTATGTTTGGTGATTGGTAAGGAGAGTCACGTAAGTGGCTAATGTGATGTTCTGGATTTGGTTCAGTCCATCCCAACCAGTTTGAAGCGGCCACACTTTCTTTCCGGATTACAATCTGATCATGTAATATCGCTTAGTATTAGTTTAAACATTAGACAACCAGTGATCCAATATTTTCTTTTATTTTTCTATGCATGCAAAAACCACATGAGGACAATTATAAGAAGTATGTTAATGTAATCCATAAAATGTTTTATTAACAAATCTGTTCGAAAAAAATTACAAGTTTACAAACGAATATACTACACTCGAGGCATTAGATCAAACAAGGTGGCTATGGGAACGTATCACTTAGCACTAAGTGTCTTTTAGTAGATAGTTCTTCAGAACACTAGGTGTCTGTGAGAACATATCGATAATGTCCCTTAAGCACTAAGTGTCTATAGGAACGTATCCATAACTCCTGAGCAATGAGTGTCTGTAAACGTATATTGGTGTGATGGTGGAATAATTTGTGTATTTTCTTTAGCCCGTGTTTGGTTTATAACACCCTATACTCGACCCTATCAATGGGATTGGATATCAAATGTCACAAACTACCTAATAACCTACCAAAATTTCTCGAAGAATTTATTTAAGTGTTTTAACTCTACCATATTAAGAAATATAACTTTTAAAAATTTACTACCTTAATAATCTTAGCGATGTTTACAATTCTAAATTAAAACTTTAAAATTGTTACATTCAACTTAATCCCCAAGGCATGGCCTCTAAGGGAGCCCCTCTATACACATGAATGACTTCCACGCCTAATTCTCAAATTTGGAGGTGCCTGGCTTGACCCCTCCACTTGGTTTCCAAGTCAGAACATATATCCTCCAAACAAGCAGTAAATTCATAAGTTCAAATGAACTTAATGATATTCGGTGAAACAGTGCAACAAAAATATTCCATAGAATTCAAGAAATAAAATTTAAAATAGAGAATTCAAACTCCTTGTCTATCATTTGCCTTTCGCAAATTTCATCGGCGTGGTTGCTACCCTGCCCTTTTTCGCAGCTTACTGTTGGCGGACTTATTCTCTATCTTAGACTTAAGTGCGTCCTTTACGATAATGGTTCTCTATTGTCCTAGCTTGATTCCGCCTTATCCCAGATTATTTTGTACCTTAACAAGCCTAACTTTCACAGTTAACCATACACTTGGAACAGTAGCTGTCTTCCACTTATATTCTCCTTAAAATTGAATCCTTACCCTTATCCGTTCATCCAATACTAGATTAAACTTAGGATTTTCCACCTTAACACTTCCTCAAGTCCAAATTCATAACTCTAAACATGATGATAAGCTAATTGAATAAACGCCTAATGTTCCTAATAGATTCATACTTTACAATCTAGCCCTAAGATATTAGTTTTCCTTGTTCCAATCTTCTGAAAATTTGAAATTAATAGATATTTCCTAACGGACCATACCATTTGCTACTTTCCGACGGACTGTCCACCTAAGGTAGCCCTTGGCAAACTTCTTCTTCTGTTAGCCCATGTGTTATATCCTGTGTTACATAATCGTGGTCAACATCCTTCCTCTCTATAGATTTCTGGTAAACTACCAATCAGACTGTTCGAGTGATCATTACCTCCAAGTGAACCTTGGTGGACTTACACATTTTTGGCTACCTTTTTACCCACATACCCCTAGGCTTAGGTTTCGCTTGATCATCTCATTATCACCCCCAAAATTTGGTTTACTCACAAAAAACCTGCGGACTCATACCCACGAATACTTCATATCTCAACATATTTATCCCTCTTATTTCCGCTGCATTGTCTAGAATCGCATATTCCAGTTTCTTTTTCGTAACAATTTCATAAATCCCCTCGTCAACAAGCTTACATGCATCCTTAGACATTTCCATCCAATTTTCATATCTTCAATATTTGGTGGATTCTTGGACTAATCTGTTTACTCGTGTTCTCAAACACACCATATTCGTTCGATCATACTACTCTACGTACGAGTTATACAACTATCTCCTTTTTTGTCCTATCAGCTTTTTGGTTAAACATTTTCTTAAACTTTATCTTACGCCATAGCTCAGCTATGGTCTTACATAGTATGAACCCATGTTTAATGTCTTAGCGGACTCCATATGTTACCATAGCCTAACTAATGTCTTACATATTGTGAATCCCATGTTTAATGTCTTGGCGGACTCCAGATTCTGGTGAATCACTAAACTTCTTCCGGGGAGTCACTCCAAAGGACCTGATAATAATTTTTACGGTGTCATCTCGAAAGACCTGTATAATACCACCATCGTAATGTCACTCCATAAAATCAATGCACAGTCATCACCGTGTCGCTCTAATGAGCCATTCAATAATCGCCATCACGATGTCACTCCATAGAGTCGATAGACCGTCGTCACAATGTCGCTCTAGCAAGCCAATTGATTACATTCCACGAAATTGACATACTCCTCTATATCATTTAACAATCCATCCATTTCTGCATTCTGCCAATTATTCCTAAATTCATCTACCCCGTCAAGATGAATTACCTTCATACATCGTAGATAATATAATAATGTATTTCATACAATTCATTGTTCTAGTTATTATCACATATAGTACATCATGCATCTATTCGATAATTCGCAACCATATAACAATAAGCAATTTCACTTGTCACATTATGTATACACAGCTTACTGATCCTCCATATTCATACACAACCATGGTTTTAGACACAACTCAAGCAAGACACAGATGTGGTTCAAGTAAGCAACACAACATGAGAAATCATCCAAAAGTTAAGTATAGAGACTCACATTGTTTCCTTTATCCTCGACAGCTTCACTTGTCCAAATGCCAGAGCCTCCTTCCTTTTGGCAGCTAAGCATAACAACCATTTACCGGTCAGTTCGAAGGTATTTCAATCTTTAAAACCCAAAATCCATAATTATATAGAAACTTTTCAAGAATTCTCACTTCTCTTCCCTCTAATCCATGGGGTACAAGGAGGCTTAGGGCTTACCAGCTTATCCAATTCTCTTCTTCCTGGACTCAAATCTCACATTTACTGCCTCATGTAAAGCCTTCTTAAATTTTTTTTCTTCCTCCTCATAGTAACCAGTAAAGACGTTTCAGATGAGAGGGATATTACAAGTTAATTCAGGAGAATTCTTTCCTCTCCACACACATATATCTAACCAAAGTTTGCATCGTCTCTTTAGTCCATTTAAGTAATTCATTGTTAATTATTTTGCCTCCCACTACAGAGATAGCTGGTTCCAAACTAACTAAACTAGAATTAAGATCTAACTAATTACAATTCAGTCACTAAAATTTTTGAATTTCCCAATAAAGCCGATCAATTTTCCAATCCATTCAATTTAATCCTAACTTTCCTTAACTTCGGGACATAAAAGATAATCGAGTGTGACACGGTTAATAAGGGAAAAAATGTAATATGGATAAAGTACAAAGTGTGTATGAAAACTGAGATATGAAAATGGCATATGATTGAGTATGAAATATATATACATGAATGATGTTATGAAATGAATCAAGATGTTTGATACTTGAAATCAAAATGTAAAGCCCTATGGTTGTTTCATTATAATCGATAACAAGAATAAGACATATGAAAAGCATGTGAAAGACCATGCGTATTATAAACTAAAAGCCCCGGGGGGAATATGATACTACGTAAATGAACTGAATTATTCTATATATGAAAATAAGATGCAAAGCCCTAAGGGTGCATCAATAAGTTAGCATACAAGAAATACCTTGAAACTATGAGGTTCTTAATAACAGTTAAGGCAATGCTATTAAGAATATAACTTGTTATAATGGACTTTATTAGATGACATGCCACGATGAATTAATAGCATGATATATATTACATACATTTATATAATGAATTCAAATTATACTAGCACCACTAAGCATCTAATCTTCAGTGTGTAGACATGTTTGTTTTGTGCGCAGGTATCAAGTAACTATAGATCTACCACCCTAACCCGACCCAGAAGTTATGGTCCGATTCTGATGGCAACATTGACCATCGAAATGTCACAGTAACAAAAATGATTAGATTCTTAGAAAATTTATTCTTAAAATATTTTTGCTTCTCTTTATTTTTTAAGAACATTAGTTTTTTCCAAGTTTAATTAAAGTCCAATTAAAAAGTTATTAATTTTACAAACATATTTGATTATTAATTTGTTGTTCAGAGTTTCGAAAACTAGTTTTGTAGTGGAAAAAATGGCATGTTTAATTTGTTAGTAAAACCATATTTTATAATTTAAATGTGATCAGTTATTAAATCAGTCCAATTGTTTAATGTCCATGCATGAAAATACTAAAAATATCCCAAAATCAAACCCCATGCCATAGTTTATATACAAATAATTACAGTCCTAAACAATTATAAAATTATAAAATTAAAGATACTTTATTTAGCAAAAACTGGGACGAGACCTCTCAAAGCTGAGTCCGAGCCCTAACCTTGTGGGTTACCTGGAAGATGTTAAACTAATGGGGTGAGCTACGAAGCTCAGTGTGAGACTAATAAAAAAATAAATAGTGTACCAAATACCATAAAAGCATTTATGAACATAGTATACAATATCCCAAAATTTTTGCATGCCTACATGAATTTCAATGTAGTTTTCCAACCCATCCATCCACTACACACCATATCCAACCATACACACTATATCGGAAGGAGCCTTAGCTCATTATGGTTAAACCACCGATAACGAAAAATAATTGCAGTTAAACTACTAGTTAGATTTTATGGTTAAACTGCCAAAAAAGTGTTACGGACGAACCTCTAGAAAAATATGCAGACGAATTGCTACAACTCCGAATAAAACTCCAAAATTTTGGGTTTACCACTGAAACTCCAATAAATCACGAATATACCGCCAGAACTCCACAAATCTCCTCTATCTTCAATCAACCCAATCTCGATGTAATGCATAATGTCATTTTTATCATAATAGATGAATCAAATACGGTTAATTCAGAATAGTGGCATGTTTTACAATCATGCAAACAAAAGATACAGAAAATAACAACATGATTATCAGGCATACAATGTGGCAGAACAGTAGGCATGTCCTCATGCATTCAATAAAACATGTGAGGTCATTAAAGCGATATACATTAGTAGTTTATGCATGTCCAAACATAAAAAACAAGCCAATACACAAGTCATCCAACTTAGTAAAATACATGCAAACATATTCGGGATGCAAGTAAACACAACCAACATTTCCCAATTTTCTAATTAGAAAAACCACATTTACATTCGACCATGCCCTAAAATAGCCACCATGTTTTCGGCTACCATAAGCATCACGATTAGAACATATAGAAATAAGAAAGTCCTGCACCTTAAATTTGTAAATACGTAGCACTAATCCAAAAAAAGTCTACACTTCCCTACTATACATCTAAATAACCCTAGATCAGATTTGCACTTAATACAATTGAACACAATCAAAATCAGCCTTGGAACATCCATATAGGGTTCGGTCAATCAGTGATTTTCAACAAAGAAGAGAAAGCCTCAACAAAAATTTAGTTTAATTTTTTTAAAAAATATGATAGTCTTTTTGATCAATCAGATAAAATATTTTTATATTCAAGTTAATCAGGAGATTTTCAGTGTTTGAGTCAGACTGAAATCTAAAAAAATTGGCTAGAATATGGACGGCACAAAGATCAGTTGAAAAATAAATGTGAGCGAGAGGAATCAAACTTGAGTCTCAAAGCCAATTACACTATCTCCTAACTGACTCTTAACCTTTAAGCCAATAAGTCATTCTTGTTATAAATGGACAAACATAACCTTAAGATTCAAGGTGTGACAACTTTCAGTTCACTAACTCAATTCCTTCTACCTTGATTTTTAGGATGTGACATCTTGTTCGTACAACTCGAAGGCATCCTAAGTTTTATAGCTCAGCTCCATTAAAGTTTTTTTTATTTTATTCTAAATATTAGAAGTGTCTTGGCATGTACCTAAGTTATTAGTAGTTAAAGGAGTCCCTTTTGTTTATTCAAATAGTTGGCATTGTTGAAGTTGTATGCTTATTATATGGATGTGTGTTGATCGTATCTAGATATGTTAATATATTTGTCAATATATGGTTAATGTATAAAAAAGAGATATGAATATCAATCATATCATTGATGAGTTACTTACTTGCCTAGTATGCTAACTTGATGTTTAAGTTTGGTAACTTATGAGCATTATAGGTGTAACAGCCCATTTTTAACGATATCAGAATAGTGGTTCCAGGACCACAATTTTGACGAGTAAATTATTATTTTCTTATTATTTTAATTTCTAAGGGAATATATTAAGCTCGTGTTAAAATTTCATTAACAAATTTTGATCTTTACATATTTAACTAAGTGAAAAGGAGTTCTATTAGTTAAAAAGGGCTAAATGACTATGTAAATGAAATTAAATGGCCTTAAACGGTAATTATACCATTCATAAGGTAAGTGGAAAAATATAGACATGATTTAGTTGATTTTGAAGTTAATAAGTAAGGTTAAAAAGGTAATTTAATAAACTAAGTAAAACTAAAATAATGTAAAATTAGTATCATCTTATTTAGTGTTGTTTCTCCACAAAAATTATGGAAATAAGAAGCCATTTTCATACCTTTAGGTTTCGACTAGTTCAAGCCTTTGCATAGTATATGATTGTGGCCAGTTTTTAGTCATTTGTATTTTTTGAGTCTGTTTTAACTTAATCTAGCTAACTCAGGGGTCAATTTATAAAACTATTCAAGGTTGAGAGTTATACAATGAATGTGCTTGAATGGTTTTTTTATGTTAAATGGTAGATTATGAATCTTGGTTGAGAAATGATTAAGTTTTGTAAAGTGATTTTTGATGAATTTTAGAAATTAGGGACTAATTTGTTAAAGGTATAAATTATAGGGTTTTATTGTGAAATGATGATAAATATGGGTTGTTTCAAGGTCCCTTGCATATTTTATTAACATGGATTGAGATTAAAATGGTTAGATTTTAAGTTATAAGCTTAAGGACTAGATTGTGAAAAGTTAAACTGTTAGGGGCAAATTGGTAATTTTGTATAAATATGAAATGTGGATTAAATTGAATACTAGAACTATTTAATTGATTGAAATTACCTATTTAGATCAAGATAAACCATGTACAGACCTAGATCAAAGAAAAGTAAAAGCTTCGGATTAGCTCGATTTAACTTCCACGCCCTTAGTCATCGAGGTAAGTTTGTATGAACGGTTATCGTATTAATGTTGCTTAATTTGAATTTTTACTATGTTATTTTTAATATAAATGGATTGATGTATAAATATATCAAAGCTATGATGAATTGACGAATATTGAGTCCCGATTGAACCTTAAGAACTCTTAGGATACAAATGACATGTCATTAGGGATTTCATGTTTCGGGTGCTAGTCTTGAATGCCCTACCAATGGCTGAGGTCCTGCATTTATTTTGGATTCTCCACAACTCATGTGAACAGCAACGTGTAGCTTACATTTCGACCCACAACTTGTGTGAGCAATGATGTAAAGGAAAGGTTACGGTTATATGTAAAGGCACACTTCGTGTGAGCTTTCCCGAGTATCCAATGAAATTCTAGATGGTTCAACGGGTAAGAAAGGGAACGAAAAGGCAAGTATGAAATTGTACTGAATCATGACATTATGGAACATTAAAGGTGCAAAATGTTATGTTTATATATGATGAACATATGTTCTATAGATGATTTCATATATATATGAACAAGTGTACTAACTTGTAGATTAATGATGTTGTTTAGGCTTATGTCAAGCTTATGGTTATGGTTGATTTTATGCTTATGCTTTATACTATGGAAATGAAATGGTAAGTTAAGTTTGGTTTATACGAGCTTACTAAGCATTAATTGCGTACGTAGTTTCTTTCTTATGTTTTATAGATTATCGGAAGCTTGATTTGTTTGAAAGCTCATCGAAGATCTATCACACTATCCAGAAGTCAATTCGGTAGTTTTTGTACATTTTGGCCAAATTTTATAATGGTATGTATAGGGTATTTTAATGTGATGTTTTTGATGAATATGTAAAAGTGTAACTTGTTATGTTTCTGCTTGGATGCTTATGGATTGTTGATGAACTTACAATGCTTGCTTAGATAAGTCATTTTGGTCACTTATAAGTGTATGTATATATGGTTCTTTTGGTAAGATTTTAATGGCTTGATAATAGTCTTTATGGTATGTTTTGTATGTTTAGGGAATGGCTAAATGAGGTATGTTTTAATACCTAAATGATTTAGAATTTTATGCATGGAATTTGGCATTTGAACATATCTAGATTGGTAATGTTTGGTTGTTAATTATGTTGCCTTTGAATGACATATTGGTTAGTTGAGTTAGGATCTTGAAATGATAAATCTATGTTTGTTTAGATCATGTTTTGGTGCTCTGAAAGTGTGCATATTTGGTTTAATTGTTTATGTATGAAATGGTCTAGGAAATGGCATGATATTAGATAGATTTGGGTCCACACGGGTATGTGACTCAGCCGTATGAGACATACAGCCTGGTGACACGGCCGTGTGTCATCTGTTGATTTCTTATGTTGCAAGTTAGTGAGTTACACGACTTAACACACAGCCTGGCACATGAGCGTGTAGGGCAACTCAAATAGTTACATGGTCTGGCACACAGGCGTGTGACACAGCAGTGTGACCCTCTTCAGAGAGTTACACGGGTGAGGACACGAGCTGGGACATGGCCATGTGTCCCTAGTTAAAAGGTTACACGGCCTTAGACACAAGCGTGTGTCTCAACCGTGTGAGGCACACGGCCTAGCCACATGGTCGTGTGACCCTTGTTTTGCAAATTTTGCATGTTTTTCCTAAGCTTTCCAACTTGTTTCAAATTGGTCTAGATTTACTTCTAAAATGTTTTTAAGGTGTCGAGGGTTCAATTTAGGGAAGGTATGTATATGATTGGTTTATGATGTAACTATATTATTGAATGATTTTAAGCTTAAATGTTCTTAATTGTACGGTAATGCTCCATAACCCTAATCTGACGATAGATACGGGTTAGGGGTGTTACAATAGGGTCCATTAGGTTTTAATGTGTTAATATGAGTTTTAATAGTGTATTGCACTTTATATATGAGTTTTATAAGTCATGATTTTGGTTTGAAAATGTTAATGGTCAAATTAGGCGGGCTTTGAGGTGATTTTTGTGTCTAGGCATAGTTGTTTCAGAACAAGTGGCATGTTGTTTCAATGAGTGTAAGTCTATAATAAAATTTCAATAGTATTAGGGACTTTTATCAATATAGTTCCAAGGTTTCACCAATACAACTATGACAGAACAGGGTCCCTTCCCTATTTTGAGTTGTTTCAACCCCCAGAGACTCTTACCCAATCCCAATCACCTCCAAAAACCAATGAATCATTTTAAAATGTGTCTAAATTGTTTTAAAAGCATTAATAATGAATTTAATAAAGTGAAATTTCTTGATGTATAATTTTCATGTTGGATTCGAAACATAAATTCAGACTGGTGCATGTGTTTTGAAATGTTGCTACAAATAATCAAACTGGTGCATGGTGCATTGCAAAATATATGCAAACTAGTTGTTGTGTATATGGATTAATCCTATATATCTCATTTGTAAAAATATTTTAATAGATTTAATTTTATACATTGTATAATATATGTGGGAAATTATTTGGTTCAATGCTAGTGGAATTTAAAATTTCACAAGCAGGGTTGGGTTGATGAAAAATGTACATGGGGTAGAGTAAAAAAATTAAAAAATATGTAAAAATGACTCATGGAAAATTTATAGGTTTGCATGTGGAGTGAAAAATTTATACTACTACTGAACCAAATGCACACCCAATATATATTCAACCCACCCTTAAATTTCAAATATGTAAATCATGTGTGGGTGAGTTAATTCTTTTTTTTTTCTTTTCATAATAAGGTGAGTTAATGTGAGTTGAAGCTTTTTTTTATAATGAGTTTAGTTAATTTATTTAGTTATTCTCTTTAATCCTTGTGATAATGATTCTGTTGTTATTGTTTATATGCTCGTAAAGTTCTAACGTCAAAAAAATTATAGATTTCATTTTGAATTTACCTTTTATATATTTTTTCAAATTAGTTTCATTATAAATTTCATCCATATAGTTTATGAAAATTGAATATTTAGTCTCTTTAATTTATCAAATTTTAGTTTCTTCACTTTAGGAAACTGAGAAGTATAAATGAAAAAAATTAGCAAAAATTAGCAATCCAAGTTTACGTGTTTACCAACAACTAAACTAACTTTTTAGTTTTGATAAAGTATGATGACAAAATTCAAACAAATTATTAACTAGCCACTGATGTAGTAGCAAATGATTTTTTTTTGTGCTTAAATCCTTGTTGACATCAGGTTCCAAATGCCCATTGATAAAAAAATTTGACAAATTAAAGTAAAGAGAATATCTTCTCAAATTTTGTAAAGGGATGAAATTGTTAGTGCCTATTGCAACATCAACTGCAACTCACTTTACAACTAGATATAGTGCAAACTTGTCTTATATGTTGGTATATCTTTTATTAGAATTTTTTGTTTTGAATTCTTACATATCTTTGAGGATTTTGAGCAACAGGTAATTGCATAGGATTATGATAAAGACCAATCAAACAATGATACTATTTCAAGAGCACTAGTGTGATCCATTTACTATCTTTAAAGAGATTATGTTTAAAGAGAAGTTCAAATTGGGAAGATCTCTACTTACTTTATGTCTTACATAAGATCAATTGAAGCACAATTTCAATGGTATTTTTAGCTCACACTAGCTGAAGATTACGAGTAAAAAACTCATATATTGAAAACTTGTTTTGTGTGTTTATGTACAAATTAAAGAGCACTTATTCTATTCATTACAGGAATTTCTTTTAGTGAAAAATATTTGAAAACAAATTGTTTTGATATTCAATTTGTAACAAAGCTTTCAAGGGGAAAGTCTTAATGGGAGAGTGCTCATAGTTGAAATAGTGGAGTAAGGTTGCAACTTGATAAGTGAGTTGAACTTAAATTAAAATTTATAATGTTGATTTACAGTGGATTACTCTCTAAGAAAGGCCTCACAAATGTAGGAAAAAGTTTCAAATTGTGTAATCAATTCTTGTATCCATCTTTGTTGTTTTACTTTTTCAATTGTTTTTTTAGTCGCAATTTAACTTACAACATGAAAGCAATTCAACACTAACAATTGGTATCATAGGTAGTCACTTGACGTATTAGGTGAAGATCCTATTATTTATTTGATTAAAGATAGAAGGATGCTTCATCTCGAGATCTCATATTCTCGATGGTTTCAACAATGCCTACTAGAAAGCCCAAATGACGGCATTTATCAAGTCTTTGGATGTAAAGCTTAGAGAGTTGTCTGTGGGGAAGATAAACTAGCTAATACAAAATCAAAAGCTCTTAATGGCATCTTTAATAGTGTGGATTCTCTAGAGTTTAAGAGGATATCCAAATTTACTACAACTCTAGAAGCTTAGATAATCTTTGAGGCAACACAAAGGGATTTCCACCATCAAATAGTCCAAACTACAAATATTAAAAACCATGCTCAAAACTATTAGACTGCTTAAGGATGAGTCACTATATGAATTTTATGCAAAACTGTGTAATATTTCTAACCAAGCATTTGCTCTTAACGAGGAGTATTCAAATGTCAAGATGGTTTACAAGGTGCCTAAACGATTTTTTATCAAAGTGACTATTATATAGAACCCTAAGTATATTGATACAATGAATATTGATGAAATCATTAAGTCATTTCAAAGCTTTAAGATGAATCTGAAAAGGTCCAAGAATAATAAGATCAAGGCAAAAAATAATGCTTTACAAGTTGCATCTTTAGTAGCAAATAAACAAGAAACTAACATTGATGACTTACAAGAGCGATTAGCCTACTCACAAAGAACTTCAATAGGGCATTCAAGAAGTTGACAAGAAAGAGTAAGAGCTTTGAAGGGTTTGTAGTTTCAGCAAAGCAAAAGGGAAAGTTGTGATACCAATGAAAAAGCTCTTAATGAAAAAAAATAAAGGCATTCAATGCCACTAATTGTACCAATACATTAAATAAAAATAAGAAATTCTTTTATGTTACCTAGAGTGATGACAATTCTTCAAGTGAGCTAGAAAAAATGAGGAACAACTAAGTAAATATGTGGCTTTCACCTCCAAAATTGTGAGTAAAGTTGCAACTGACTCAGAAAACTACAATGATAGTGATGATGAGCTTTCTAAAGACTTCATGGATACTTATAAGACAATTTTGGATAAGGGGGATTGGGTTTTCAAAATTAACATGAGCCCCACCGACGAAAACTCTATGCTAAAACAAGAGAACCAAAACTTTTTAAAGAAACTTTAGGATAAAGACTCACTATTTAATGAGAATAGTGACGAACTTGATGCAATTATCAATGAATTTAATGTTCTCATTGAGTGAAAAGCTAAATGAGATTCTTGCCCTAAGAAGAAGAAAACAAAAAAATGTGTAACACCCTATACTCGGCCCGGTCGCTAATCCCAAATACTAGGACGCTACACCACCGTCTCGCATCCTGTTCATACCAAATCATCATGTTACTACATATGCATCTTTTTTTATTATTATTAACATAGCATTCACATGAATTGTAAGTCATACATTTACTTTTTATCGATAAAACATTATTAAGCATTCATTAAATTAATATAAAGTAAGTACTAAACTTGTATTAGGACCACTTAGCAAAATTTCCCAAAAATGTTACGTAGGCATAGATACTGAAAAGGAGGTATCGATAATTCTCTCAAGCGGTATCGATATCGCTTGGAAAATCGATACCAAACTAGCTTATTAGTTTTCATTTTAAAAACCCAACTATCAAAAAATATCGGTACTACAGAACAGATATTGATAATTTCACCCTAAGTATCGATACTTGTGATAAAATATCAATACCAACTAGCAAAACTGACTTCTTGCACTTCAAAAATTTTAGAGGTGTCATTTTTAAAACTCAAATCTCGATGCCTCTGTTGCAAACCTTAAAAACATAGCATATATCAGCATATAAATCACACCAAAATAGTTCTAAATGTCATGCATCAGTTACCTTATAAAATAAACACCAAAATGTCTCAAATAGTAGTCTCAAACATCATATTTTAAGTCCGCAAACCATCAAGCTTAATAAGCATACAATCAACTAAAGATCATAGCAAAATCGACATAAAATCTACCACATTGTCTTTTATTCCCAAAAACACAAATAATTGAAAGAACACCTACTAATAGCAACTAAAGCTTTAGCTTGGATCACCCCTCAAGACCATACTGCTCACACTGGCACTACTTATCTGCAATGGTTAAAAAGGAGTGGGTGAGTTTAACAAGCTCAATGAATGCTCAAAACAACCACTACGCAAACAAGTCACCATGCATCGACTAAGCAGACATGTAACATATTCATAACATATCTAACTCTAGTATCATATTTCACACGTTTATTCATCTTCCATTTATACCATTATGCATTTAACACTTTAACCACGTGATTATTTAAGCATATATTACAGCACATATAAACCATATTTAATCACATTAAGACACATTATAAGATAGTTTGGCTCTTTGGGATATGAAACATAATGTGGACTCTATCACCACACATCAGATACACGGATCTCCAACACACAAAAATGACTCATCGTGTCGATTATGTCCCATAAGTGAAGCATATAGATAACACTCTCCAACACACCAAACACACATATCCCGGTGAATGGAGCTTAGCTCACATTTCCTTATCTCTCTAAAAACTGACCCTAGGCCTCAACACCCCAAAAATCACATCACAAACGTGAGTACTCACAATCCCATGGCATTCCAACTATATCCAACGGTCTCATAATATCACAAGGCCAAATTATCCACATTATTATCACATATTTACTTATCGATTTTCTGCCCATATTAACTGCATATTCACATCATTAGCACATTATAATCATTGTCACATGGCATGAATAACATATCCACATATTTACTGTCACACGTCACGAACAACACACCCTCATATTCACTTTTATATCAGTCATCATAAGCTTATAGCACATGCCATAGCATCTCATTTATGTTCATAATTTCACAGTTTCACAATTTCACAAGTATACATATATCACATTTAGTCATAGGTACGAGAACATTTACACCCGAAATTTAGATTAGGGCTTTAGGCTACCTCTAAATTCCCCATTACACAATGAATCATTTATAAGCAGCTATTTCAAAACACTCACCAAAAATACGCTTTTACCAGAAAGCCGAAAGCTCAGACAAGCTTTTATTTGCCTTTGTCTCTACTCATTGGAAGTCTTATTGAATCCGACACTTCAACAAGGAAAACTACATAAATACACGTTCAATAATCAATCATCGACTCACCTTAAACAATCAAAAACAATAGCCTAAGCTGCATTCACTTATTAACCGAAACATTCATCATAGAAACTTTAAAATTCAAATATATAGGCCTATGCTTAATATTTTCACACGAAACAAATTCCATTCATCTACATAGTCATCTAAAACTAATTATCAACCTTTAAAGTACATAAAACTACACGTTTCAAGGTATCAAAATTTTTCGACAAGTTTTGGCCATTATGACAATAATTTATTAAAACCCAAGAAATTCTTAATGAAACTTCAAAGTAAATTTAGAAACCTTTTAATCATGTTGAAAAAAGTTTTAAAACACTTGAAACCACATTTTAATCCAAAATCTTGAAATTCACCATTAACGACCCAATTTTCGGGTTTTATTTAAAACATGCGTTTCAATGGCTAATAATTCAATTTAAAGAAATAAATAACATTTAGAATTATTAGAAAGACAAATGGTTACCTTGAATGCAAGAAAAATGAGCTTTGGTGCAAATCCAGGAAAACCCACTCTTGAAGAAGAATATGAAATTAGTGAGGTTTTTGGGTGTTTTCTTGGTTTTAATGGAGATTTATAGTTCAAGGGATGTTGGAAACCAAAAGATATTAGGATTTGGAGATCAAAAGCAATTGGAAGAGTAAAAGAAGATGAAGGGACGACAAAACACAATTGGGGAGTTTCTATCGTGAAAACAATTTGAGGAATGAGGTTTTTATGTTGATTTTAAAATAATGGGTAAATTGCTTCATAAAAAGTCTCAATTTTGACTCTTTTACAAATTAGTCCTATTTTCAAAATTAAAGGTATTTAAAGTTCATTTCCAAAAATTGACTTAATTTCCAATTAGCCATTGTCGAAAACATTATCGATTACTAACCTTACGAAATACCAAACATATATAAGATAAAATTCCTAAAATACCCTCAAAACTTCTAGGCCCAATTTTTGGGTGTTACAATTCTCCCCCTCTTAAAAGAATTTCATCATCGAAATTTACCTGAGCTGAACAAATAAAGATATTGACATCTCATCACTTTCTCGGTTTCCCAAATAGCCTATTCCATATTGTGGTTGCACCACAAAACCTTAACCAATAGAACTCTCTTGTTTCGCAAAACCTTCTCTTCACGAGCTAAGATTTTTGTCGGTTTCTCTTCATAAGTGAGATCAAGTCGAACATCGATCCCTCTACCAGCACAATATGCCATAGATCTAAACAATACTTTCAAAGTATAGACACATGGAAAACATCATGAATTCACTCAAGTTCCAAAGACAACTTGAGTCGATAAGCTACCGGCCCAATTCTCTCAACAACTTTATAAGGCCCAACATATCTTGGACTTAATTTACCCTTTCTTCCAAATCTTAATACCTTTTTCCATGGAGAAACCTTTAAGAACACCTTATCGCCAACTTGAAACTCGATGTCTCGATGTTTCAAATTCGCATAAGATTTTTGCCTATCTGAACTCAATCACACAACTTCGCAACATTTCTTCTAACACTTGAATTACCCTCTCAGATTGGCCATTAGTTTGAGGGTGATAAGCCGTACTGAAAGTAAATTTCGACCCCAAATCCTCTTACAAACTCTTCCAAAACCTTGAAGTAAAACGAAGATCTCTATCGGATATGATAGAAACTACAACTCCATGAAGACGTACAATCTCTGTAATGTACAACTCTGCCAACTTTTATAAAGAATAATTGGTACACACTGCCAAAATGCGTACTCTTCAAAAATAGATCTACTATAACCCAAATCAAATCCTTCTTCAATAGCGTCAAAGGCAAACCCGAAATAAAATCCATAGTAATTATTTTCCACTTCCATTCAGAAATCGCAATCGGTTGCAACAAACTTGAAGGAAATTGATGTTCAACTTTCACCTTTTAACAAACTATACATTGAACCACAAAATTCGTAACATCACACTTCAACCCAAGCCACCAATAAATCTCACGAAGATCGTGATACATGTTACCACTACCGGGAAGCATAGCATAAGGGCTACTATGCACCTCGGTAAGGATCGCTTGTCTTAAATTCACATCTTGTGGCACATACAATCTACCTTAAAAATTCAAGATACCTTCTGCATCAACATCAAAGTCTCCCTTAACACCTTGCTCGACTTGACGAATCATTTTCAACAAATCTCTATCTAATTTCTCCTTAATTTCTTAAGATAAAGATTCAGGCCAATAAACTAAATGAACAGATACGGATATATGATTATCCACCCAAAACATGTCAGAATGCTCAATTGAGCCAATCCAACCAAGAACATATCTGGGCACCAAGTGCCTAGCCTGTAGGCTAACATCCCTCCAAAACTACGCTTAGGCACCAAGTGCCAAGATCGTAGGCTTTATATCCCCCCTAGAAACATGTCAGGATCACTGTAAATATAACTCGATAATCTGCAACAAATATTGCATTCCATTACATTTAGTGTATAATATCATGTCATATATCATCATCTCATCACATATCAATTTGGCATGCCAATTGTATCCTATCATATGTTCATCTGTGATACGAGAATGCGCGCGGACCAAGATCGAGTTGCCAAGTCACGGGAAACTCCTACGAAAGCTCTAAACGAACAGATCTGAAATTAAACAAAGAACGAGATTAAATCTGGAAAATTAAAATCTGGAATAAGAACCCTAAAAAAATAGCAAGATCTAATCAAGGAACGAAACACTTATGAAAGAGGTTTCTTGAAACCAAGAACACGAAATTGATTCCCAAGAATGAACTCCCACAAGGCGAATCTGTCAAAGAACACCAAATCAGCAAGCAAATTAGATCGACCAGAATTTCTTGAAACAAATTAGGGTTTATGCGTCAATGAGAAAGAAAGAAATTGAAGGCATAAAACGGCTATTGAGGCTGAGAAAGCAAGGGCAATCTGCTCAATTGACCACCACGAAAGTTTCCCCTAAGTTTCCACAACCAAATTCACCCAAGAAGAATAAGTGTGCATTCGGCAAGAACCCTAGAATTTGGGGATTTAGGGCTGATTGTCGAACTCCAGCAAAAAGTGAAATTGATCAATTCTTTAAGATAAACGAGGGCTGGAAACACAAATAAAACAGCAAATAGATTAGAATTAAGATTCGGCACAAGTAGAATTAAATAAAAGAAATTGAACAGCAAAAATTAAAGGATAAGTCCTAAAGATCCTTGAATTCCCGAAAGAATTCACAAATTCCTTCAAACGGCTCTAATCTCCCCTCCAAAGAATATCGATGGCAAGAAGAAGGTTGAAGATGGCTCCCACAATCAAAAGATTGTTAAAACAACTTCTAAAGAAAACTCAAGAGAGAAGTCTTGGAGAAAACCCCAAAGAAAATTCTGCACTCAACAAATCTGAAATTTGATAGAAAAAATAATAATAAGATGATTTTACAAAGGGTAGCTGGCCAATGCTTATATAGGCCTCCAACAAATCCTAATCTCACAAGTAACTAATAAAAAATTAAACCTAATTAATAAAATAACAAGGTAAATTCGGCCATGCACTTATATGGGCTGTTTTGGGCCGAATTTTACATGTAATGCTCCTAAAGATTAAAAAATTAAATTAAACAAGTAAGATGTTTACAAATTGGGCCCTTTGACATTTTGGCCTGATTTTCAACTAAGTATGAAGAAATTTCTTGATTGGGCTGGATTTTGGTTATTGGGCCTCACCTTCAAGAATTTGGGCTCGTGATCCATCTCCTACCAAAATTGGGTCGTTGACTCTCGTAATGGAGATCCAATGCCTTTTGGCTGCAAGATTTGGTTTCCTGGACCAAGATTTCCAAGATTTGAAATCTTGATTTTCTTGATTCTTGAAATCTCTTCGAACAGCAAAATTGGGCCAAGATTCGATTTCTTGATTTTCTTGAAAACAAGAAAGTGAATCTTGATTTTCTTGTTCTCTCGTGTATGAATCTAAGGCCTTACTAACAAGCTCTTGAATGGTCCCATTTAGTTTGGACCGCATTTGTCGGGCCTTTGATCTCGTTATTAGGCCTTGTGGCAATTTGAGCCCATCACGTTCTTGAACTTGGATTGGGCCTTTATGACTCGTATCATTCCCCCCTTCCTCAAAAAGATTCGTCCTCGAATCTAAAAAATCAAATGGGGACAAGTCAGCCACATTAAAAGTAGAACTTACATTGTACTCACCAGGTAGATCAATTTTATAGGCATTATCGTTGATCCGCTCGAGTACTTGGAAAGGCCCATCGCCCCTTGGGTCCAACTTAGTCTTCCTTTTTGTAGGAAATCGTTCTTTCCTCAAATGGACCCAAACCCAATCTCCGGGTTCTAGTACAACCCGTTTGCGCCCTTTGTTTGCTTTGTTGGTGTTGGCGTCATTTGTTTTGGCTATTCGCTGTCTAGCCTTCTCATGTAAGGATTTCACCAACTCAGCTTTCTGTTCGCCATCTAAATTCATAACGTGTTCAAGAGGTAATGGCGCAAGATCAAGTACTGTTAGTGGGTTAAAACCATAAACAAGTTCAAATGGGGAATAACTAGTTGTAGAATGAATAGATCTATTATATGCAAATTCAACAAATGGTAGGCATTCTTCCCAATTTCTAATGTTCTTTCCCACAACAGCTCGTAATAAAGTCCCTAAGATTCGATTAACTACTTTAGTTTGACCATCAGTTTGGGGGTGACATGTAGTAGAATAAAGCAATTTAGTACCAAGCTTACCCCACAATACCTTCCAAAAGTGGCTAAGGAATTTGACATCTCTATCAGAAGCAATTGTTTTAGGGATGCCATGAAGTCTTACCACTTCTTTAAAGAATAAGTCTGCCACATGTGTAGCATCATCTGTTTTGTGACAAGGAATAAAATGTGACATCTTTGAAAACCTGTCAACAACAACAAATATACTATCTCTTCCTTTTTTTGTTCGAAGCAAACCTAAAATAAAATTCATGGATAAATCTACCCAAGGTGAAGTAGGAATCGGTAGAGGAGTGTAAAGGCCTTGAGGCATTACCTTAGATTTTGCTTGTTTGCATGTAATGCACTTGGAACATACCTTTTCCACATCCTTCTTCATATGTGGCCAATGGAAGTGTTCTTGCAATATGTCTAGTGTTTTGGCCACTCCAAAATGTCCCATTAATCCTCCACTATGGGCTTCATGAATCAACAATTCTCTCATGGAACACTTTGGTATGCATAACCTGTTTAAACGAAAAAGAAAGCCATCTACAAGATAAAATTTTTCAAAAGCAGTATGTCCACAATTCTTATAGATATGGCTGAAATCAGTATCATCATCATATAACTCTTTAATATGTTCAAACCCTAAGACTTTAGCATTCAATGTAGTTATTAAAGTATATCGTCTAGACAAAGCATCTGCGACTACATTATCTTTACCTGTTTTATATTGAATCACATAAGGGAATGTTTCAATGAATTCTACCCATCGGGCATGTCTTTTACTCAACTTACCTTGTCCCTTTAACCATTTAAGAGACTCATGATCTGTATGTATGACAAACTCATTAGGCAGCAAATAATGTTGCCATACTTGAAGTGCACGAACTAATGCCAATAGTTCTTTGTCATAAGTCGAGTAATTTAATTGTGCACCGTTCAATTTCTCACTAAAATAAGCAATAGGTTGCTTATCTTGCATTAAAACGGCGCCGATTCCAATTCCTGAAGCATCACACTCAAGTTCAAAAGTTTTAGCAAAATCAGGTAATTTAAGCAAAGGAGCAGAACATAACTTAGCTTTTAGAGTTTGAAAAGCTTTTTCTTGGGTTTCACCCCATTTGAAACCCACTGATTTCTTTATAACTTCAGTCAATGGGGCAGCAATAGTAGAGAATTTTTTCACAAATCGTCTATAAAAACTGGCTAAACCATGGAAAGATCTTACCTCAGTTACCGATTTAGGAGTCGGCCACTCCTTAATTGCCTTAACTTTGTCCTCGTCGACATGAATACCTTGAGCACTAACTATGAAACCTAAGAATATTAGTTTATCACAACAGAATGTGCATTTATCAAGGTTGGCAAATAATCTTTCAGTTCGTAGAATATCCAAAACGGTTCGAACATGGAAAACATGATCATCTAATGACTTTGAGTAAATTAAAATATCATCAAAGTAAACTACTACAAATTTACCCAAATGTAGCCTCAAAACATGATTCATTAATCTCATAAATGTACTAGGTGCATTAGTAAGGCCGAAAGGCATAACTAACCATTCATACAATCCAAATTTTGTTTTAAAGGCTGTTTTCCATTCATCCCCTTCCCTCATTCGAATTTGATGATAACCGCTTTTTAAATCAATTTTTGTAAATATTATTGAACCATGTAATTCATCAAGCATATCATCAAGTCTAGGGATTGGGTGTCGATACTTTACCGTTATCTTGTTGATTGGGCGACAATCGACACACATACGAAACGTACCATCTTTCTTTGGCACCAATAAGACAGGAACAGCACAAGGACTTAGGCTCTCACGAATGTACCCTTTGTCTAGTAATTCCTCAACTTGCCTTTGCAATTCCTTTGTCTCCTCGAGATTGCATCTATAGGCTGGTCAATTTGGGATTGAAGCTCCGGGTACTAAGTCAATTTGATGTTCTATCCCTCGTAAAGGTGGTAAACCTTTAGGGGCTTCACTAAAAACATCCTCATAATCCTGCAAAAGAGATTGAAACACACTAGGCAAATTTTCGTTAATGTTAGATAAAGATAAATAATTTTGCCTAAACCTCACAAGGATACAAGGCTGTTTATTAAGTAGGGCTCTCTTCACATCTTTTTTTGTTGCCAAAAGATTTTTTCTGCTCATTTTACCACTAGAGGATTCACTCACCTTTGGGCTTTTTAAATTTTGACTTTTTCCACTACTATTAGCCTCTTTTCTCTCTGTCTTTTGTACTTGCTCTTTCTCCCTTACCCCCTCACAAAATTTTATCATCCTTAATTGATCTTTATATACATCAGTAGGACTTAAAGGAGCAAAAGTGAATTTCTTGCCTTTAAATACAAGGGAGTATCGATTAAGTTTACCTTGGTGTGTAACATCGCGATCAAATTGCCAAGGTCGTCCAAGGAGCAAGTGTGCCGCATGCATGGGGACTACATCACACCATATGTCATCCTCATAATTGCCGAGTTTTAAAGTGACCAAGGACTGTTTCGTAACTTTAACTTCGGAACATTCATTAAGCCACTGAAGGTGATATGGCTTAGGGTGTTTGGTACAAGGCAACTTTAAAGAATCCACCAAATAACTACTCACTACATTCGAGCAACTCCCACTATCAATAATGAGTGAACATAAGTTACCTTTAATAAAACACCGAGAATGGAAAATATTGGTCCTTTGGCTCTCATCATCTTTCATCTGAATGTTAAGGGTTCGGCGAACTACAAAGCAATGGAAATTAGCAAAGTCCCCTTCTTTTGGTGGTTCGACCAACTCTTCGCCATTATCACTGTCATCCACAAGTTCTGGCATATCTGGATCTGTTTTGTCAGAGTCGGAAGTGTACTCACCATTATCTTTCAGAAGAAGTAATCTCGTGTTAGGGCATTCCCTACTATAATGACCACGCCCTTTGCACTTAAAGCACTCAATCTCACGAGTCCTCTTCGCACTCGAATCTCCTAAATTGGGCTGCTTAGAAGGTGTTTGCGTTTTAACAGGAGCCCCTTTTTTCTAATCTGATTGCTTGCTTCCATTACTCAAAGAAGGCTTGTTAGTAACGAAAGGTGATTTTGAGCTCTTAAAATCAGAATTGGAATTGTTACCTCGGTAATATTGCGAAGTCGAGAAGGAACCAAACCTTTGTTCCTTTAGTTGTTGCTCGATCTCAATGGCTTTATGAACTACTTCTTCCAAATCAATGTAAGTTTGTAGCCTCAATGTATTAGCTATCGGCCTGTTCAAACCATCAATAAATCGAACCATAGTTGTTTCTTCATCCTCCTTCACATTAGCTCTCTGAATGAGCATCTCCATCTCTTTAAAATATTCATCCACTGTCCTACTACCTTGGATAAGTCTTCTCAGTTTTGTTTTAATTTCTCTATAGTAGTGAGGTGGAATAAACCTTTTACGCATAATCTGTTTCAACTCATCCCATGTCGAAATCTCACCTTCATAATTCCGATGGCGGTTTACCCCAAGTTGAGTCCACCAACTTAATGCATAATCAGAAAATTCCAGTGTTGCTAACGCTACCTTTTCATCATCCGGACATTTATAATACCAAAACATAAGTTCAATCTTAGATTCCCATTCACAATAAGCGTCAGGATCATTCTTACCACGAAATTGGGGAATTGTGAATTTCGATTTTGCCAAAGAAGGTTGCCCACGATCATGAAAATCATCATCCATTCTAGTGACACGTCGAGGGCCGCGCCTCTGGGGTTGGTTATCCCTATCTTCTTTGATTGGATCTCGATATTGAGGTTCTTGATTCAATTGCACCTCATTGATGGTAGCAGTCAAAGCTCGAAGAGCAGCAGCCTGTTCATCCAACTGTTGTTGGAATTTTTTAAATATGTCACTATTATTATCACCTGTAGACATTTTTTTTTAAACCTGCAAAACACTCAACACTCAAAAATAAAAGTTATCAAACCTCACCGTTAATCACTCAAAAAGAAAAAATCAAATTCTCAATGAGGTAGAATTCAATCTTGTGAGTTCTTTATCAGAGTTTATATCAACCAATTAGAGAGTGTGAACCAAACTACCAAAGAATCCTAATTTGCACTAGGATGCCAAAAACTGACGAGACACCAATTGATTCGTGTTGCACCGAGGAAGAAGTTGTGCACACGTTTAAATCCTACTAACACAAGAAACAAGAAGGTGTTAGATAACGTAAAGGAAGAATAAAGGTAAACAAATGAAAACCTACAGCTAAGAATCAATAAAAATTGCTGAAAACCGAAAACCCGAAAAACTGCGGAGTAACTTGACAACTTCGTTCGAGGTGTTCCCGATCTCCAAAAATCACGAAATTAAATCTGGAGTGTCCTTATATATTGAATTTTTGATCTGGAAATTTTGGGCACCAAATTCAACCCGCTGAATCTTTTTTTAAATTTTTATTGAATTTCGTATTTTTTGATTTTTTTGACTTTTTTGACTGATTTTTTTGCGGGAATAATTTTTTTATATTCAATCACAGTTCCAAAAACATGTATGTAAAATTTCAGATCAATCGGACAACGTTTACCCACTCAAATGAATTTTTTTTGAACAATTTTTCTGGGTAAAACTGCTGTTTATGCTTTAAAAAATAGAGATCAGTTTAGAAATCAACCAAGAATACCCAAAACGCCCAAAATCTGATACCAAATGATACGAGAATGCGCGCGGACCAAGATCAAGTTGCCAAGTCACGGGAAACTCCTACGAAAGCTCTAAACGAACAGATCTGAAATCAAACAAAGAATGAGATTAAATCTGGAAAATTAAAATCTGGAATAAGAACCCTAAAAAAAACAGCAAGATCTAATCAAGGAACGAAACACTTATGAAAGAGGTTTCTTGAAACCAAGAGCACGAAATTGATTCCCAAGAATGAACTCCCACAAGGCGAATCTGTCAAAGAACACCAAATCAGCAAGCAAATTAGATCGACCAGAATTTCTTGAAACAAATTAGGGTTTATGCGTCAATGAGAAAGAAAGAAATTGAAGGCATAAAACGGCTATTGAGGCTGAGAAAGCAAGGGCAATCTGCTCAATTGACCACCACGAAAGTTTTCCCTAAGTTTCCACAACCAAATTCACCCAAGAAGAATAAGTGTGCATTCGGCAAGAACCCTAGAATTTGGGGATTTAGGGCTGATTGTCGAACTCCAGCAAAAAGTGAAATTGATCAATTCTTTAAGATAAACGAGGGCTGGAAACACAAATAAAACAGCAAATAGATTAGAATTAAGATTCGGCACAAGTAGAATTAAATAAAAGAAATTGAACAGCAAAAATTAAAGGATAAGTCCTAAAGATCCTTGAATTCCCGAAAGAATTCACAAATTCCTTCAAACGGCTCTAATCTCCCCTCCAAAGAATATCAATGGCAAGAAGAAGGTTGAAGATGGCTCCCACAAGCAAAAGATTGTTAAAACAACTTCTAAAGAAAACTCAAGAGAGAATTCTTGGAGAAAACCCCAAAGAAAATTCTGCACTCAACAAATCTGAAATTTGATAGAAAAATAATAATAAGATGATTTTACAAAGGGTGGCTGGCCAATGCTTATATAGGCCTCCAACAAATCCTAATCTCACAAGTAACTAATAAAAAATTAAACCTAATTAATAAAATAACAAGGTAAATTCGGCCATGCACTTATATGGGCTGTTTTGGGCCGAATTTTACATGTAATGCTCCTAAAGATTAAAAAATTAAATTAAACAAGTAAGATGTTTACAAATTGGGCCCTTTGACATTTTGGCCTGATTTTCAACTAAGTATGAAGAAATTTCTTGATTGGGCTGGATTTTGGTTATTGGGCCTCGCCTTCAAGAATTTGGGCTCGTGATCCATCTCCTACCAAAATTGGGTCGTTGACGCTCGTAATGGAGATCCAATGCGTTTTGGCTGCAAGATTTGGTTTCTTGGACCAAGATTTCCAAGATTTGAAATCTTGATTTTCTTGATTCTTGAAATCTCTTCGAACAGCAAAATTGGGCCAAGATTCGATTTCTTGATTTTCTTGAAAACAAGAAAGTGAATCTTGATTTTCTTGTTCTCTCGTGTATGAATCTAAGGCCTTGCTAACAAGCTCTTGAATGGTCCCATTTAGTTTGGACCGCATTTGTCGGGCCTTTGATCTCGTTATTGGGCCTTGTGGCAATTTGAGCCCATCACGTTCTTGAACTTGGATTGGGCCTTTATGACTCGTATCAATCTGGGTTCGATACATTTAACTGCATAACACTTTCCATTTTCTCACCATATCAATTGTAACTTTCAAGTTTGGGTTTAATATTACCAAAATACATAATTCAATAAAAATATTACCAAAATACACAAAATAATACCGTATAAACTTACCAAGGCCAAACAGTAAGGATAGCAATAACAAGGACTAATCTACAATTATCTCTTTTCCTTGATTATCTACCGGTTCTTTATTTATATAGTAATTTATTTCAATTTATTAGTCTCAATTGCATTACAACATCTAATTTGATGCATATGACCTCATATTAATATTTTTCACTATTAAAGCCTAGACTAACATGTCAAATTCATAAACTTACTTATTCAATCCTCAAGTACTAAAATTTTACTATAAAACCATGTCGAATTTAACATCCTTTGAATCTAGCCCTTAAACTTAAAAATTATACAAAATCACTTTACAAAATGGTCCTATTTCATCATCAAGCTTCAAACTGAATCATAAACAACTAAAAAGCTTCAAGAACATCAATGGTAAGTTTTTAAAACTTTAACATTATTTCAAAATAGTCCCTGAGGTAGCTAGGTTAAGCTACAACAATCTTAAAACATAGAAATTACGAAAAAAAAACTGACTAGATTTAGACTTACATACAAGAACATATGCTTGGTCGAATTCCTTTGGCTATAAATAATGGAGTTTAAGTGGAAGAGAAACCAAATGAAAAAGATGATGCTTTTCTTTTTATGTTTTTAAGTTTTATATATTTTATTTTAACATTTATTTAATAAAAATCCATTATAAATTTAACCATAAATCGTCCACTATCAAGATTATGTCTAAATTGCCATATAAAATCATTCAATTATATTTTTTGCACTCATTTAGCCTTTTTAATCTAATAACAATTGACTTTTGTAGTTTTTACAATTTATTTCTTTTTTTCTTTAATTAGCTAACCAAATTCCAAAATTACCAGAACAAACTCAATATGACACTATAATGACCTCATAAATATTAAATAAATAATATTTACAGACTCACGCATTGGAATTGTGGTTCCAAAACTACTATTTTTGATACCACTGAAAATAGGTTGTTACAGTGAACCAAGCATAGAACCAGAAATGATTTTTCACTTTTTATAACACCCCTAACCCGTCTCTGTCGCCGAATTAGGTTTACAGAGCATTACAGTACAATCTAAACATTTAACTTACAATAAAACAATTGTACAAAGTAATTGATAACATTCAATAACTTAATTTAACTATAGTATAAATACACTCACGGGCCTTAAATTGAGCCTACGAGGCCCTAAAAATAGTTTGAAAACATTCAAGGGTCATTTTGAAATAGAACAAAAAAATTAGAAAGCAGGGTCACACGACCGTGTGACATAGCCCAGACCGTATGAGCATTCGAAGTATGAACATTAGTCAACTGGACTTTTTTCTTTAATAACCGGTCATGTTTTAATTATAGACTAATGTTTTTTTAACATATTAAGCACGTTAGTTTTTCCGCTGCTAAGATCGATTTCTATAACTCTGAGTAACATGTTAATGTTTAAATATGTTTTTTTAATTTATATGGAAGTTTTAATTGGACTTCAATTAAATTTGGCTACAATTGACTAGTGTTTTATAAATTAAAGAGAAGGTCACTACTGGTTTTTTGAAAAATACAAGCAAAAGTGTTTTATGAATAAATTTTCTAAGGAGTCTGAATGGTATTTTGCTTTTTGGCCATTTCGGTGGCCAATGTGACATTTAGAATTCAATCAAAACTTTTAGGTCGGGTTTTGGGTGTTACGTAAATAAGTTTCTCAACCCAATTCTAATTTCATTAAAGTCATGAAAATTTTACTATAAATGAATCTATGGGGAAATATATTTAATTTTCATATTTAACAGATTAACAATGACCGATTAATTTAATTTTAGGTTTGAACTTCAATTATTTGATTAAATAATAATTCAGAAAACTTAAATTAATTCTCAAGTCATTTCCATACTGTATCATTTCAATCTATTTTTTTAATTCTATTCTTTATGAAATTCATTTCTGGTTGTAACGAGCTAGCAAATGAATTGATTGAACATATATAATTAGGGCTCAAATGATTTATAATGAAGTTTCAACTTTTTTCCTATTATATAAACTCATTTGGTCACGAAATCATTCCATTATAGTATTGTGACTAAGCTCTCCCTAATCGCATACCATTACAAAAGCTACTCGATCAGTGCTCATCCAATGATCTTGTCATAAGTGTGTTACCCTCATAGCATACCTTTAATCTCTTTGGGATAAATTTGTTCTCCCAATATAGTCTTATTTTATCTCATGATAACCATTATATCTTCCTTCATGAAAAGCAAGTTACTATCAAATAGTAATCAAGTCATTTATCACAAAGACAAATGACTCGTGGTCATGTTTACTTTTCATCTATCATATAATGTCAATGAGAAGATATCATTTACCCATTTCTTGGGTTATAAATTCCACTATTGTGAATGATGTTACATGTTGTAGAAGTCGTATACCCAACACATCAGCTTTCGGTTTCTTATCTATTTAAACTCAGGCTTTTACTTACATCAAAGTATACGAGTCACGCATACATAGTCCATCATCAACTTAGGATTAAGATATCTCGCACTATGAATATCACAAGTGAATAAATCCATAAATAGATCCAGGATCTATTCTACTTAGGTCATGTCCAATGTACTATCTGTCCAGTCAGACACATCTATGTATCTATCTTCTAGAAGCCGTCCACTTCGGTGCTCAAGAAAAAATACCTCCCCAATTAGACTTGATAGACGAAATATTAGTCTTTCAACCAATTTTCTCGTTTCTAATTTAGACTAAGGACATGTTTAGGTTCATCTACTAATATAAGATGTCTTTTCATATTACGATTCGACCACGTAATACCGCTTAGTATTAGTTAAACATTAGATAACTAGTGAGTCAATATTTTCTTTCATTTTGCTTTCCATTCAAAAACCATTAAGGAAAATATAAAAAAGGTACAAATGTAATTAATGGACATTATTGTTAAATCAATTTGTTCAAAATACAAGCTTACATAGACTAAAAGACTACACTTAAGGTAGAGGTAAATCAAACATCTTAATGTAGAGGTAAATTGCATTGACAAAAAATTACACTCCCTAAACAAGAAGATAATTGTGCTATTTGTTATGAAGCTGGCCTTCTTTTTTGTGGGACTTAATAAGCCTTTAGATTTTTTTTTAAATGGGGAGATATATGCAATATTAGTGAATCTAAGTCAAGGGGAAGAGCTTTGATGACCTGCTTTGATAATCTAAGGACTTTTGAATGATTCTTTTTTGGTTGATCTGTACTTAATTTTGGATGGTTAGATACTTAATATACTTAATATACATATTTTTTTACTAAAAAGTCTTGTCTTATTTATTACATCTCTTTAAAGATCAAGGTAGCAATTAACTGAATTGGATTATAACGAATATCGATTAAGAAAGGATATTATTTTAAGAGTCCTATGTGATCCACTTACCATGTTTAAAGATATCATGTTGTTATAAAAGTTCAAATTGTAAAGGTCTCTACTTATTTTATACATTGTAGAAGATAATTGGAGCACAATTTTAGGGTATATTTCGTTCACACTAGTTGGGGATTACAACTAAAAATGTGTATGTATTGAAGACTTGTTTTATGTGTTTGTGTATGAATCAAATAGAACGTTTGTACTATTCACTATAGGCAGTTTGTTTTTAGTGAAAAATACTTGTAAACAAACTATTTTGATGTTCAATTTATAACTGAGCTTTTAAATGGAAAGTTTTAATGAGAGAGTGATCATAGTTGAAGTATAGGAGTGAGGTTACAACTTGGTAAGTAAGGGGAACTTAAATTCGGATTACCATTTAGGTAAAGCCCTGTAGACATAGGAAAATGTTCCTAAGTGGGTAACCAATTCTTGTAGGGGAAATTCTAGCATGAGCTCTACTAAAAAAAAGCCTATAAAATGTTTTTACCAAAAAATCTAATTATTTACCAATATTTTTAACAATTTACCAATATTGGTCTTACCAATATTTTTAACACTTTACCAATATTACTAATGATATATTGATAAATCTTTAAAAATATTGGTAAATCGTTAGATATTTTAGTAAAAGCTTTTAGTAAGTTTTTTTAGTGAAGCTCATGCTAGAAATGTTCATTATTGTGTCCATCTCTACTATTTTACTCGTTCAATCGTTTCTTTAGTTGCAACTTAACTTACAACTGACAAACAACTCAACACATACAAAATTCATATTTAAACCTTTCAAATTTGTTACAAAAAAAAGAAAGTTTAAATATGTCCCAAGCTCTTGTACTTTCATACAGTTGGAATTTAGTTCATCTACTTTTATTTCAAGAAATTTAGTACATTTATTTTTGGGTATAAAAATGCAATTCGAATTGTTAAGACCGTTAAAATTCGTTTGTTAAATTCAGATTAATTAAAATGACTTCTTTTTGTTACAATATCACATTAATAAATTTATTAGAAGAATTTAATTGGAATTAACAATTGGATCTGAATTTTAAAATACGAAAGTAGATAGACTAAATTTTTGAAAATAAAAATAGAAGCTAAATTCTGAATATGCAAAAAAACAAGGACTTGGAATATATTTTAACCAAAATAAAATAATCCTTCATTTTAATAATCTATAAAGGAAAAAAAAAGTAATCTAACTCCAACAGTTAAGAACGGGTTTGGAAGACAATTGGAGGGGGGGGAGATGAAGATCTTACGTGTAAATGGAGGGTGGCCGGCTTGTATTTTTAGTATTTTACATGTATTATATGTAATTAAAATATAAGCAAAAGTTTTACCGAGTGAGATTAATTATGAGAGATTGTACCTTTGAGGGGATGTTTCTGAAATTTGGGCCATCTTTCTTTCTCTCTCTGCCAGTGGGATCAAGGTTCAACCATTTTCATTGGCAGTGTTTCTTACTTCCCTTTGAACCAGTTTTTATCGAGTCCATAATACCTGAGGATGATGAGGGTTACCTTACCATGAAAGAGAGAAATGGATGAAAAAGCTGATACTACTATTTACTATTACTAAAGCTGAACACATGTTTTATAGCCTTTAAACCCAAAGCTGATCAATATAATCATCAAACCCTAACAACAAAAAACCAATCCTCCCCTTCTCTCCTCTCCATGATCTCTTAGCTTTCTTTTCTTTTTTGTTTCCTTTTTCGTCTTCTTTTTAAATAAAGACTGTTCAACTTTGCAGAGTCAGAAAATTAAAAATATATATTGCCTTGGTATCTTTGGGGTTATATTAAACTAGTTAATCGCTCGCACCAAGAAGAGAGCTTTTGGTGGAATAATTACTCTACTCATGTTGGCCAATAACTCTTGTTCCTCACTTCCTTCCTCGGAGCCATTTTCGTGCTTAGAGAATGGCACTACTAATATCAATAAGAGGAAAAGAAGACCCGCAGGAACACCAGGTACGTATCATATCATATTCATATATATATATATATATATATTATATATCCAACATTAAATTCATATATATAATTGTTTTTTTTCATGATTGCTTTTCTTTGGGTCGTAAGTAGAATGAATATGCATATAATATACATGGGGTTGGGGTTTGGGTTTGTTATGTAGATCCAGATGCGGAAGTGGTTTCTTTGTCGCCTAAAACGCTGCTAGAATCGGACCGATACGTGTGTGAGATCTGCAATCAAGGATTCCAGAGAGACCAAAACCTACAGATGCACAGGAGGCGGCACAAGGTTCCATGGAAGCTGCTGAAGAGGGAAACACCAGTGGTGAGGAAGCGGGTCTTCGTTTGCCCGGAGCCCACTTGCCTACACCACGACCCTTGCCATGCTCTCGGCGATTTGGTTGGGATCAAGAAGCACTTCAGGAGGAAACACAGCAACCACAAGCAATGGGTCTGCGATAAATGTTCTAAGGCCTACGCCGTTCAATCTGATTACAAGGCTCATCTTAAAACCTGCGGCACCAGAGGCCATTCTTGTGATTGCGGCAGAGTATTTTCAAGGTTTCTTTTTTTGGTTTTCCTTTTCACATACACACACATACCATAATTAAATATCTCCATTCCTTTTTTTGTCCTCAAAAAAGTAATCAACAGTGTTTTAGATCTATACTAAAATTTTGCCGGTGTTTTTGCATCTTTTGGTGGTACATATTCTGAAGCAAAAGAAGACCATGATTACATGTTGAATTCTCTCTCAACCTGGTCCCTTTTCTCATGACTTGAGTTTTGACTTGGAAAGCATAAAAGCAAACAAAGATAGAAAGAAAAATACTGTATATACATCACTTTGTTTTTTGACTGATGGAACTTTAATCCACTACTTAAAAACTTGTTTATAGGCAGCTCAACACATTTCCCGAAGATCAGTTCCCGTTGGTGGTGTGATTGTTCGTTTCAAAACCCCATAACACATCTTTATTTCATGTGACTGTGTATGTCCTGAATGATTTGCTTTCAGTTTATCTTGTTTTTTTTTTTTAGTATATAAATTCTCTCCTACTATTTTTCTATGCAATTCATAGATTTCAGTGTTACTTTCTTTATTATATCAATTAATATTATATTTATATGTAAATGTATTATTAAATAGTACTTGAAAGGGTTTGATGATCTCCTCTTTTTCCTTGTTTCTTCACCAATAAAGACATACACATACTACTAGATGAAGCCATTTGAATAAATCTGACTCATTTTTATAATTAAGTTTTCCTTTCTATGTTTATAGAGTTGAGAGTTTTATTGAACATCAAGATGCTTGCCATATGGGGCGTGTAATACGGCCAGAATCACAAGGGGTGCAGTTGGCTTGCTTGTCACGAACAGCTTCAAGCCCCAGTCCCTCCAATGATACCAATTTCAGTACAGCTCCTTGCCCTTGGCCTAGTTTGGCGTTACCGAAGACAAAGGATGCCATGTTCTTGAGCCCTACAAAATATCATAATTCCCCTAAAAATGCGCTCTCCCACAATTTGGAGCTTCAACTCTTGACCACATCAAATCCCAGTGAGGTATCAGTTTCACCCAAAAAACATGATAACGATCCAACCCACTTACAACTCTCAATCGGCTCGTCTGATATTGGGGACAAAGTTGAATATTCAACAGTTACTTGTACACACAAGGATGCAAGCAACAAATCAGGTCATCATGAGAAACAAGCACCCCAGCCGTTAAGAGTGGCAATGGAGGAGAAAACTTATGCTGAAGAGGCAAGACAGGAGGCGAAAAGGCAGATTGAAATAGCTGAGCAAGAGTTTGCAAAGGCAAAGAGAATCCGGCAACAAGCACAAGCTGAGTTAGAAAAGGCTCAAGCCTTAAAGGATCATGCAATAAAGCAAATAAACTCCACCATCCTTCAAATTACTTGTCATGCTTGCCAGCACCAATTTCAAGCAAGAACACCACCCGAAGAGAACTCCCTTGTTGCGAGTTACATTTCATCAGCGGTAACAGAAGGTGAAGTTGAAAACGATATTCAAACAAGTCTTACAAAGGCGACTAACACATAAACCCATCTAAACATATCGCACCTGTACTTCATCAACTTATTTTTCTTACTTTCATTCATACTCTATCTACTGATAGACCAAAAAATATAATATTGTTGTATTAATTTGATAAGGTTGGAGTTTGGTTAGTGGAGTGCTGTACCCTGGAATTTGTGTGATGTAATTTGTTCATTAATTTGATTACATTAATGGAAGTTGTGTAGTGTTGGGTTTTGTTGGTAAAGTGTTGCAGGGTAATAATAAAGGTGATTCACAAGCATAACTGTTGTTCATTAGGTTTTTTGCTACTCTCAACTATTACATTGGTTGGATTTGGATTTTGTGATTGGACTACTATTTGAAGATCTCTGTAGGAGTCAGCAAATGGAGGTGGCCTGGCCTGGCCTTGCAAGGCATTGAAGAATACTACTGACGAATGTGTAGTATGCAACCTAAAAGCTTTGATAAAAATCAGAACAAAATAAAAGCAAGAGAGAGAGAGAGGAATCTGATGGTCCTTTTCCAACAGCTGCATGCACTCTGAGACTGCAATGGTCATCTCAAATAAATGGTAAATTCAAAAGCCACCATGTTTTTCAGTGCCGCGGTTGCATTGGTTAATGACAGACTCAGTCGTCCCTCTCAACGCATCCAAACACGCAGACACAAACAAACTCCATTGATTATCTCTCTCCCTCTCTCTCTCTCGGGGCCATAGGGGTGGGGGGCAGTGGGTTGTTCAGAACAAGAGTACCATCTTCCCATTTAGGAAGAGACCACCCATTGCTTTTCAGGTCAGTCGGAAGATAATAATAATAATAATAATTACTCAGGGTCCTATCGCTGTTATCTTATCTTTTTCACCATTTCAACCCCAAAACCAAAGCCGAACCGCATGGCTAAATAAAGCTGAAACCCTTTTCGATTATGTTACACTAGTAAGTAGCCTTGTCTTTCTTCTCTTCTGACTCGCAATTATTTCTCTTTTGGCTTTTGCTGCAAAACAAACACTACTAATTTATTAGTAGTATACACTTCAGAGTTTGTTTGGTAGGAAGTTAACTTAATAGATGATCACCCAGAAATTAGCTTTAAAGCGTTGGCATTGCATGCGTAAGAAGCACAGCTTCATCAGTTTTCATACTGTATTTTGCGGAGGCAGGTAGGGACGGGTGTCTCGATCGGAATTTACTAGTACTTTTATGCGTAACCTTGTAGACACCATACCTTGTTTCCGCTCCTTACTCCATTTAATATCGACTTGGCCCAACTTGGAACTTCTTTGGAGCCACTCCATAAATTTTGAAACCAGCGGAAGCCTTGATCTAGAGGCCAGACCCAAGACCCAATTATAGTCTGAAAATATTTAGTTGTTTTTTGGGGCCGAAGATGAGTATGTTTTCTTTTTTTCTTTTATATTACATGTTTAGGGTTAGTCGTTGACACTTCTAATAATATCATTTTTAAAGTTTAAACTTGAATCTTTCACTAAAAAAGTAATATGTTTTATTACTGCATCTAACACTTTTTTATGCCGTAAATGAGTATTACAATTAAGCTATTCAATATTTGAAAAGTGATGAAAGTTTTTTCATTTTAAGAGTTTTGTAATAAAGAGATTTGAGTTGGTACATTACAAGATAATTGGAGACAAATTCACATAAGAAAATGTTTAGATTTTTCGAAAAAGGAAACAACATTTTTAAATATTTTTATATAAAATCTATAAAAAATAATTTAAACCAAAATAAATATCAAATAACATCAACATATAATGTCAGTTAAACCTAAGACATTAAGGTTTCTAGAGCTTCATTCTTAGCATTTCAACCAAAGTCTTATTTATTTTTTATATAAATATTTAATAAATATAATTTTACATAAATTTGTTCACTCGGATACCATAATATAGTTATGTATAAATTGAAAATAAACCAAATGTTGAAAATTTATCAAATTTTAAAAATTTTGAATGCATCACATTAGGGGCATTCGATTGGATCGAGTCAAATCGAGTGAAAAATTTTGAGTTAATCGAGTTTATGAGTATTATTTTATTCTCCTAACTTGGTTTAAATTTTTTTAATCGAATAAAGTAAAATGAAATTCGAGTCGAATCAAATTGAGTGAAATTGCTCAAGTTGAATTAAAAAATTGAACATGTCAAATTAAAATCTTAGTATAGTATAACTAATTCCATGTTAGAACACATAAATTTGAAACCTTTTCAAGAGCAATATAATAAAAAAAATACTTTAGTATGATAAACTTGAATCACTAATTAACTTATTTAGGTCCAAAATTATTATTTTAGAACATTTTTAACTTTCTTTATATATTCTTTAGATGATTTTTTTAAAAATATAAATTTTTTAAAAATATAAATTTTAGAATTTTTTATAAATATTTGAATTTTAAAAATTATTTTAATTCTTTCTTATAATTTTTATTGAGAGAGACCAATTTGCTCATTTTCAAAATTGATAGGGATCAAAGAAGTATTTACACAAATTCGTTATTTAAATTATTCGAGTTATTCGAATTGTAAAATTCTAACTTGACTAGAACTCGAAACTTGAATTGCTTATTCGAGTTGACTCGAATAATTCGATTCAATTAACTTGAAATTCAATTTTTATTTTCTTTTATTTTTTTCAAATCGAATCTTACTCACATCTACCTCATATAACTCATTATCAATGCACTACAAAAAAAAAATTAACTTTTCATCACTTTTCTTGTGTGACTTTTAACATGAACAGTACCACTATTAGTGACTTTGAATAAACATCATGGTAAGCCATTACGGTGACTTTTGTTGCGAAAGAGGAAAGTAAAGAAAGTAACGGCAAATGATGTTTTAGAACGTCACGAAAAAAGGAACTTTTCGAACGCTTTAAAGATATTTTATGATGCTTTGAAACCTTACCAATGAAAAATGGGGACATTAACCCCAGACCATATACCCTGCTAATATATTTGATCATACTCAAGGCATTATCTTATTAATTACACTATAGAATTCGAACATTTAATATTTTCTTACTACTAAAATTATTTATTTATTTACTTTTATAATAAACATACAGTTAAAAATATTATAATATATAATTTTAGGGATGAGAATCTTGTATTGTCAAAATAAGAAATAATATCATATTTGGTACAATGTTAATTGATGACATGATCAATACATATGACCCACTTAAAAAGTGACACATGACAATCAATATCATATTTTTCATCTTTTTAATTCTATCAAGAACTCGATAATAAATATTCCCTTAACTATTTTAAATAGAAAAAAAAAAGAAAAGTAAAAGAAATTATTCACTTAACTTTAATTACTAGGTAACAAAAAAAAATCATTAGGTTGGATCAAAACTAGAGTTCTCCATGCCCGAGTCACCTAGCTAGGCCTGAAGATTCACTCGAAAAGTGAGAGGATTTGAGTAAAAATATAGGCCCAAAAAATGGGCTTAGGAAAAAAAATAAGGCCCGTTTAGAAAATAGGTCGGGCCTCGGGTGAGGTATTTTTGGTCCAAGTCTGGTCTGGCCCGAATTTGTAAAAGAAAACTTTTGTTGTTTTGTTATTATTTTCTCATTGTTTTGCTACCATTTCACAATTATGTTGCTACTATTTTGCTGTTATTTTTTGAATAATATATAACTTTTGTTTTATTATTAATTTTGTTACTATTTTAGAGGCATTTACTTGTTAAGTTGCACCTATTTTAATATTATTTTGGTATAAAGACTTTTTAATTTATTTTCAATTTGTTAGAAAATATTTATTTTTTAATTTTTTGTGTATTTGATGTATTATATTTTTTAATTTTTTTATAAAAAATAAAATAAAAAATTTTAATACGAACAGACCGAACCTAGGTTTTAGACCCATTTTTCGAGCCGAGCCGGGCCCAAACCTATCAATCGGGCCTAAAATTTTATTAGGGTTCAAACCCGACTCAGTCTATGAATAACTCTAATCAAAATCAAAAAGAAAATTGAAAATAAAAAATTTTTCTTCTTCTCTCTTGAACCACATACTCTGAAAGGCCTGGTCTTTCAATATTCAAACAAAAATTAAATAAAAACATTAAAAGAAATTAAAATATTCAAGTATAAATTAAAACTAAAATTAAACCCAATTTCTTCTTCCTTCTCTTTTTTCATTTTTCATTTTTCTTTTTCCAAATTAGTCAATAGAAACATTTGGGTTCTTTCCTCTCTTTTTCTTCTTCTTTTTTTTTTCTTTCCGGTTCTTCTTTCTTTTCTTTTTCTTTTTTTTCCAAATTAATCAATAAAAGCATCAGAGTTCTTTTTTATCTTTCTTTTTTGCAGTTACATGATAACAATATTTAAGTTTCATGGTTGGTTAGTTTCACTAAAATCATATATTGTATTATCATTCACATTTATGTTCATGCTTGAAACTTTAATTTTTCTGCAAATAAAGTCGACTTCAAATTTCAAATTTTATTTTTTCATTAAATTATTTATTAACCAAATTAATAAAACCAAAAGGAAAATAAATAAATTCATCGAACCAAAATCCCTAAAAAAACTCGAACCCATCAGTCGAAAGAAAATTCACATCACAAAAAAAAACCCATCAATATCCATAAGAACACTGAACTTAGAAATTTTTCAAACCCCAACAAACATACTGGTGGCTGCTCACAGTTGCTAGTTCCACCGCCAGTGATGGCGTAGGTGAACGAAGGGCATGGTGGTTCTGGTGGTCTTCAAAAAGTTACTTTGACCAAACCTTGATAAAAAAGAAAATGCTAGAGAAAACCCAATTGCTAATCCTAATGATCTCATGTATTGAAATACTTTCTATTTTTGAATTGGAAGAAAAACAAGAAGAAAGAAAGGCTTTATACTATGAAAAATATATTTAAAAATAAAATTTGTGAGTAGATTTTATCTATGTTTTTATTTGGATTTAAAGTAATTAAATGTGAAACTGAGATGGCACACAAGAGAAGCCATGGAAGCTGCCATTAAGATTTTTTTGAATCATTTATTTTTTAATTTCTATAAAACACATTTTGTTTTGGGCTGAAGTTTGTATCCAAAGGGACACATTGAAGATTAAAACAGTGAATAATTTCATTTACTTTTACTTTTTTTTTTAAATTTAAAATAGTTAAGGATACATTTATCATTAGGTCCTTGCTGGAATTAAAAAAGAGAAAAAAAATCTGACATTAACTGTCATGTGTAACTTTTTAAGTAGGTCATATGTATTGATAGATCATCAACTAGCATCAAGTACTAAAATTGAATTTTCTATCACATTAAAAATTAATATAATAGAAGTTATAATTATAGGGATAATAATAGCATTGCATGACTTTTTTGTATTAGTTATAGTTATAATAGATATAATACTAAAATAATGAAAAAATGACACAAACATTACATTTTGAAACCATGGCTTCCAAGTTAAAGGCTAATGCAATAACCATCCAAATCAACAATTAGCTATAAAATATAAAAATAATTAAAAACTCATGGCTTTTCATTTATTTATTTATATTATCACATTTAATACTTCTCCTGACTTTATCTAAAATATGAAAATAACTAAAAACCAAAAAAAATATCATTATGCGACTTCTTTTTTTCAATTTTTATGGCATTTTTTCAACATCACAGATAGCCAAACATTTTGCGACATTTTTTCTTTTAAAAGTCATTAAATAGAGTTATTTTGGGATAAATTACATATAAAAGCCTATTTTTTAAAAAATTTATCGAAATGATTATTTACCGGAATGGTCCTATTTCCCCGAAAGCGCGTCCACGTCAGCACGATGTTAGGGGACGTGGCAGGAAAATGCGTCCCTGAGGAAGCGTTTTGCCTACGTGGATAGAAATCGCTCCCTCAAGGGCGCGCTTTATGTCCAAGTAGGCAAAACACTTCCTCAAGGACGTGTTTTGCCCGTGCCTCCTGTAGTAGGGTTTTGGGTTATTGGTTTAGGGTTAGGTAAAGGTTATGGTTTTGGTGTTTTTAAGTTTAGGGTTTTAAAGAAAAAATTAAATAAATAAGGGATTAGAGTTTAGGGTTTGTCAATTAAATTAATTATAAATTTTTCAAAATTATATTAATTCTCGTGGTTATTATTTTTTAAGAAAAAATTAATTAAATTAGGGTTTAGGGTTACTTGAGTAATTTAATTAAAAAAATTGTAAAAATCATATTAGGGTTGGACGCGCTTTTGCTACAGTAGCTCCTGAAAAAATAATTTCGAGTAGACGTTTCTGAGCAAACAGTGTCAAAAACGCTTTAAGCAGGATGCTTTGTCAGCAGAAGTACTGAAAAAAGCTCTCACTTGGACGCGCTTTTGCTATAGTAGCTCCTGAAAAAATAATTTCGAGTAGACGTTTGTAACACCCCAAACCCGGCCTAAACGTTATGGCCGAATCTGGCGATGTCACATTGTAACACCCCTTACTCGTATTTAACGCCGGAATAGGGTACGAGGCATTACCAGAACATATACACTTATAAACGTATTAAACCGAGTTATAAAATTTCATACAGATTAAAACTTTCTAATTATTGTCTTCAAATCGCTAATTAGGGCTTACGAGGCCCAATATATACTCATTCGATCCAAGCCTTATAGTTTCCACCATTGTAATATGGTAAATATTCAATATCTCGTAAAGATTCGCTAATCTATCCTATATACTTTCACACAGATTATTTCACAATTCACAAGTCTTATCATTTCAAAGCTTATAAGACACATGTACATATCTATACTAACTCGTATGAGTCTCATACTCATTCATATGCTCAATAAATCCGTTAAATCATTTCAACATCGAAGAATCCACATTATGTCAGAAACAATACTAATAACAATCATAAATATTTTCATATTAATTTCATGTACCATTTACTAAACTTCATATATCATTTCATAAATATGTAATTCACTAACACATCTTGCCATATACAATATCCAATTGGTGAAATCACTTAATTGAATTCAACTTCAACAATCAGAATAAATCTACCACTTAAATATGAGTCCATGTAACACTTACCAACTTTGTCAAATTAGTGAACGTATTACGGAATTGAGTAATTATTTTCTCGATGCCATAGTCCAACTATGGTCTTACACGTAATCACATAACATATACCAATGCCATAGCCCAACTATGGTCTTACACTTAATCACATAACATATATCGATGCCATAGCCCAGCTATGGTCTTACACGGAATCACATATCACTGAACGAAAGTACTCAACCCTGCGTTCAACTCAATTTGAACTTTCATCCTAATTTATCTATCTTTCTCAACAATCATAATTCAACCATGAATATGTATATAGAATAATACATTAAGTCATGCATAATACTAACAAATAATTGTTTGGTTTCAGCCATATGAATTTACAATTCAATTCGTAATAACTAATTGAAATGAAACATTATGTCATTTCTAATTCAACGTTTATCAAATATAATCGGGCATATGACCAATTTATATTCAAATCATTCACATATTTTATATTTCCTCCTCCTCTTCCTCTCCATTCCACATCCTTAATGTACATAACACTCTTATAAATAACATTTTCTATAATTTTACTATTCACTCACATGTATATTCAAAGCTATCTATCCGAGTCAGAGTCACTAAATTATTCTTATCCAGAGCTACAGAGCTCTAAATTAAGATCCGTTAATTTTATCTAAAACTAGATTCACATATATTCTTACCATAAAATTTTCATAATTTTTGGCTTAGCCAATAAGTACAGTTTATTCTTTAAATTTCCCATATTTCATTGCTCAACAATTCTGACCTCTCTTCACTAAAAATTAATTATCTCATTGTACAGAATTCGAATGATACTTACGTTTATTTCACTTGAAAATAGACTCATTCAGGGTTATAAAAATATAAAGTTTATCCCGTAATTATTTTTGTACAATTTTTAACAATTTTCCAAAGTTAGAACAGGGGACTCCAAATTCATTCTGACCCTGTCTCACTAAACTTAAAATATCTCAAAATATATAATTCTTTTGCTTACTCTGTTTCTTTTATGTAAAAATAGACTCATTAACCTTTCATTTCATATCTTATTAACTCTCTAATTTGATATCCACCATTTTTTGTGATTTTTCAAAGTCATGCAACTGTTTCTGTCCAAAACTATTTTGCTGCGAATTCTACTATTTCATAATTTCACTTTTTCACTTTCGATCACTATTCAATTCAATTCCACACATATATTCATCATTCAATTACACTTATTTGTTACATAATCTCATATATTTTCACTTAGTCAATTTCCCATTGAACACTCGGAATATACACGGATACGTAGAGAATTAGCACATAAGTGCCACATTGATACGTAGCCGAAGCTACCACTGATACGTAGTTGTAGCTACCACTTAAATGTAGCCGAAGCTACCATTGATATGTAGCCGTAGCTACCACTGATCAATAACACTGGAAACGTCCACGGGCCTACTTACACAAGCTGTCAGGTGTTTGCAACACATGCTTGATCACCTAGCACCCGGGACTTACTGTAACACTGTAACGCTGGTCTCTAGTGACATGTCACTTGTATCCACTTCTATTCCTAAGTTCAATCGGGAATTTACACTTAACACTTTATTTTAAACACTTCATCACTTAAATAATTCATGAAAAATTTTCCTTCCACATTCAATAATAATAATTCACATATCAAATATAATTCACAATTTATAAAAATATATTGCTATAATAACACATTCAAGCTCGACATGAGCAAAGCCTACGACCGCGTGGAATGGGGCTTCCTGAAAAGCGTGTTGTTAAAATTGGGGTTCTCTAGGGTGTGGGTTAATAAAATCATGGAGTGTGTGTGCTCTGTCCGGTATAGAGTTAAATGCAACTCTATTACTTCCGATATCATCATCCCGGAAAGAGGGCTCCGGCAAGGGGACCCTCTTTCCCCATATTTGTTTCTCTTCTGTATGGAAGCTTTGTCTCGTATGTTGATCCATGCCCAGGAGACGAATAAGATTAAGGGCATTAGGGTCAGCAAGGATGGCCCGAGAATCAACCATCTATTTTTTGCTGAAGATGCTTTATTGTTTGTCAGGAACAAACAGAGCGAGGTGGAGGCTTTCACAAAGATTTTGGAGTCTTTTGAAAAGATGTCTGGCCAAAATATTAATATGGAGAAGTCGATGATTTATTTCAGCCCCAGCACTCCCGGTCCTCAGCGTGCCAGATTAAGCAGTATGCTTAAGATGAGGGTGGTCAACAACCTCGATGCTTATTTGGGGCTGCCCATTCCAGTCGGCAAGAAGAAGTCTGCGGCTTTTCAAAGCATTCTTGATCGTATGGCCATTAGAATTAATAGCTGGTCGAAGAGGTTATTGTCGTATGGTGGCAAAGAGGTCTTTATCAAATCGGTCCTCCAGTCGATCCCCACTTATGCGTTGTCGGTGTTCTTTGCTCCGGAGGGTATTCTTGAGAAGATCCAATTAATGATAAGCCGTATGTGGTGGAGTGGCAAGGATAAGTCTAGAGGTTGGAATAGTTTGGTGTGGGATCGGGTTTGCTTCCCAAAAGGCATGAGGGTATGGGTTTTAGGGACCTTCGGCGGTTCAATGTGGCGTTGCTTGGGAGACAAGTGTGGAGATTGGTTAGTTGTAGAGATAGGTTATGTTTCAAAGTCTTGAGTGCCAAGTATTTCCCGGAGGCTGATGTTTTTCGGCCAAAGAAAGTTGACAAGCCTTTATTTACGTGGAAGAGTATCGCTAGAGCTGTCTGTATTTTGCATGAGGGGTTTGGGTAGAATGTGGGAAATGGCAGAAAGATTGATTTTTGGCAGGAGAACTAGGGTGTTGAAGGTCTCTCGGGTGAGTCTATTCGGCTGAACAGAGGGGAGGTGAACGAAACCAGGGTTTGTGAGCTTATTGATGAGCTGAGTGTTGGCTGGAAAGAGGAGAGGGTTCGGGAGATCTATGGTGACTACATGGGGGACCAAATCTGAAAAATTCCCATTCTCCATAATGGCCCTGACGATCACCGTATTTGGTTTCATAATCCCTTGGGGTCCTACTCTACAAAATCCGCTTATTCCTGAATGACTCTCAAGCATGTGGGTTTCGGTCCCCATCGGGTCTTTTGGAGGCTTATCTGGAAACTTCATACCTTACCAAAAATCAAGGTTTTCTGCTGGCGTATTGGCCATGACATTCTGCCAACGTACGAGAATATTTCTAAAATCAGGAGGGATTTTAACTGTATGTGCCCGCATTGTGGGATTGAGAAGGAAACCTTTATACATGTGCTTAAAGATTGTCCGAAAGCTAGGGCGGTCCTGATTTACGGGGGCCTTGATAACGTTTTGGTGGAAGGTAACTACCGCAGATGCGTGGACTGGATAGAAGATGCAGCGCGTTTGCTGGACAAGAAGGCACTTTCGGACTTTGTTACGGTGCTCTGGAATATTTGGAACAGTAGGAATAATAAACTGTTTAGTAACAAGGAGGAAAAGGCGAAGGTTATCTGGGATAGAGCTGCTTTGTTGAATAGGGACTTTCGTATCTTTAATCTTGTGGAAAAGCCGATGATTCTCAAGCCGGTCGATGAGAAAGGTTGGCAGAAACCTAGAGCTGGGGTGGTTAAAATAAATTTTGATGCTGCTGTTGTTGGGAGAATGATGAGCTTCGGGCTAGTGGCTAGGGATCACGATGGTTTTGTGCTTGGGGGGCGTGCAGGTGTTTTGGAGATTAACACTGGAACTGAATGGGCCGAGTTGCAGGCGTTGGTTGAAAGCATGGAGCTGGCGGGGGAGAAAAGGTGGCTCAAGCTGGAGCTGGAATCGGATTGCGCAAATTTGGTGAATCGGCTAAAAAGAGTGTCCGTTGACTTTTCTACCTTTGGTTTCCGTATCCAGCAGCTTCTAAATTCTTTTGACCCATGTTTTGTTTTTAATTTTGTTTGGACCCCGCGTTGTTGTAATAAAGCGGCGGACCAGCTCTGTAAGTGGGCCTTTAAAAATAATTGTACTAAGGCTTTTGACATGGACTATCCGATTGAGATCCATGATGTAATTTTGAGAGATGCTATTAATTGAGCTTTCGACCTTCGAGTCTTTCCTTCAAAAAAAAACTTACTTTGGTGCAACAATATAAAAATTTAGCAATTTAGTCTTTAATCTTTTCTTTTCTCCGATCAAGGTCGATTCCACTTCTTTCTTGATCTATAATAACACATTTAACTTATTTAATACTCACATTTATCAAAACAGTCCTTGACTCAAACTTTGGCAAAATTACAATTTTTCCCCTAAACTTTTACATATTTATAGTTTTGCCCCAAAACTCGTAAATTAAACTTCATCCCTTATTCTTATGTATTATGACATGCTGAACATTATTCTTATGTATTATGACATGCTGAACATTTTTCCCTTCTATGGCAATATCAAATTCTCACTCTAACACTTACTTATGAGCATTAGGTATTTTTACCGATTATGTCGTTTTACTCGTTTTCACTTAAAATCACTTAGCAAAAGTTGTTTAACATAATTTAAAGCTTTATATTCTACCATAAAACATCAAAATAAACACATTTCACCTATGGTTATTTTTCCAAATATAAACCCTAGGTTAAATTATTGCTAGAATAAGCTAAATCAAGTTACCAGGACTCCAAAATCGTAATGAACATTAAAAACAGGGCTTGGAATCACTTACTATGGAGCTTGGTAGCTTGAAAACCCTAACTATGGCTTCCCCCTTGCTATTTTCGTTCATCATGGAGAAGATAAGCATATTTTTCCATATTTTCCCTTTTTAATTCTTTTTATTACTAAATTACCAAATTGCCCCTAACTTAAAAATTTCCTATTTCACTTATCTCATGTCTATTTTTGTCCATAACTTAACCAATGGTCTAATTACCATATAAAGACCTCCAATTTAAAGTTTCATAACAATTGCAAACCTCTAACATGTAGAACTCAACTTTTGCACTTTTTACAATTTAGTCCTTTTGACTAAATTAAGTGCCCAAACATTGAAATTTTTTAACGATTTTTCAAAAAATCATTTCGTGAAATCGTAGACCATAAAAATATAATAAAAATAAATTTTGTCCTCGTCAAATTTGTGGTCCTGAAACCACTATTCTGGCTAGGCCCAAAATCGAGTTGTTACAACGTTTCTGAGCAAACAGTATCAAAAACGCTTTAAGCAGGATGCTTTTTCAGCAAAAGTACTGAAAAAAGCTCCCACGTGGATGCGCTTTTGCTACAGTAGCTTCTGAAAAAATAATTTCAAGTAGACGTTTCTGAGCAAACAGTGTCAAAAACGCTTTAAGCAGGATGCTTTGTCAGCAGAAGTACTGAAAGAAGCTCCCACGTGGACGCTAACTATGGAGCTTGGAAGCTTGAAAACCCTAACTATGGCTTCCCCCTTGCTATTTTCGTTCATCATGGAGAAGATAAGCACATTTTGCCATCTTTTTCCCTTTTTAATTCTTTTTATTACTAAATTACCAAATTACCCCTAACTTAAAAATTTCCTATTTCACTTATCTCATGGCTATTTTTGTCCATAACTTAACCAATGATCTAATTACCATATAAAGACCTCCAATTTAAAGTTTCATAACAATTGGAAACCTCTAACATGTAGAACTCAACTTTTGCACTTTTTACAATTTAGTCCTTTTGACTAAATTAAGTGCCCAAACATCAAATTTTTTTAACGAATTTTTCAAAAAATTATTTCGTGAAATTGTAGACCATAAAAATATAATAAAAATAAATTTTGTCCTCGTCAAATTTGTGGTCCTGAAACCACTATTCTGGCTAGGCCTAAAATCGAGTTGTTACAACGTTTCTGAGCAAACAGTGTCAAAAACATTTTAAGCAGGATGCTTTTCAGTAAAAGTACTGAAAAAAGCTCCCACGTGGATGCGCTTTTGCTACAGTAGCTCCTGAAAAAATAATTTCAAGTAGACGTTTCTGAGCAAACAGTGTCAAAAACGCTTTAAGCAGGATGCTTTGTCAGCAGAAGTACTGAAAGAAGCTCCCACGTGGACGTGCTTTTGCTACAGTAGCTCCTAAAAAAAGCTCCTACGTGGACGCACTTTTGCTTTAGTGGCGCATGGCCCGAGGCTATAAATAAGGTAAAATTTTCCCTCAAATTGCATAAGTTACTTACAGCAAAAAAAATTTAGAGAGGCTAAGAAGGATAGAAATTGAAGATGAGTGAACGTATTAGTGTTGTTATTTACTATGATAGTGAGGTTTGCCACACTGAGAACGGTGTTGTTTTTTTATAAGAGAATACAGTGCGACTGGTTTTTAACCAGAACAGAGATTTGACAGAACTTCGTAAAAGAATTAGGCATAAAATATTCGGAACGACACCAATGAAAGTTCTGTCTATTACGTATCGATTTTGTTCTTCTATTGATCCGGTGACATATGACTCGTTCGACATAAAAGATGCTCGTAGCTTGAAGGAAATGGTGCAGACTCATCTCGCTAGTAGAGCACCGTACATTGAGTTATATGTACAATTTACATCGCCAAATGATGCACTTGCGACTGGTGTTCGAGAGGTATACGCGACCCCAGCCCGACACTCGATTAGTGGGTTACAAAACATGGAGCAACCTATGTTTGGTAATAGTGTGGAATACACAACCCCTGCACGACACTCTGTCGGTGGATGAGACATGCATCTCGGTGGGTCGATGTTTGATGCTGGAAATACGTACTGGGGAACGACATCAACTTCTACTGGTTGGCAATCTACATCCAACTGGGGACGTTATTAAACACCTAGAAGAAGGGATGATGTATTCCCTACGACGTCCACCGGTGAGGGGAACTCGTACGTTGCAGATGATGGTGGGTTAGAATATGACTCTGATGTGGATCCACCTCGAGAGCCCAGGCCCAATAGTGCAGAAGTTGGATTATTTTCTAAACCGGAGCCTATTCCAACCGAACTTGAAGATGTTGAAGGGGGTTCAGATGAAGAAGAAGATCCACGATTCAGGGTATACTCACCTACAGCCTACATGCATAATGTCGATCTGTCTACAGATGATGCGTTGGAGTTTCCAGACCTACCACACCGGTTGCGTGATCGTACAAGTTTGATACTGGATTCGGGTGAATTTGAAGTTGGTAATCAATTTTCCAACAAGGATAGTTTTATTGGTGCTTTGAAACTACGTAGCATCAATAATGGCGTTAACTACCATGTCGTTAAGTCTAAAACTGATAAGTTTGAGGCGAAGTGTACAGTGCAAGATGATACATGTTTATGAAAAATCTACGCCTCGTTAAGGAAAATGATAGGGTTGTGGAAGATTAAAAAGTACAAAGGTCCACATACATGTACTGCAGGTACAGTATTTAGGGTTTCTGAATAATACTGTTATTATGTAATGTTGCATTATTTAATGTACTCTGTTTATAGGTATTTCACAAGATCATCCCAAGATAGATTCAGCTATGTTAGCTAGCTTGATACTACCTCCGGTGAAGGCAGATCTCAAGACTTCAGTACCGGTGTTAATTGCCAATATTCGTAGCCAAATGGGGTACACGCCCTCTTACCGCAAGGCTTGGATAGCTAAGCAGAAGGCGTTGGAGAAGATGCATAGTGGGTGAGACACTTCATATAATGAAATATGGCAGTGATGTCAAGTGCTAGAGACATACGTCCTAGGTTGCATAACAGACCTTCAAACCAAACACGCATACTACAACGACCAATTACTACGTGGATGCCAAGTGTTCAAACGCCTATTTTGGACCTTTAAACAATACCGAGATGCATTTCCATACTGCAAGCTATTGGTACAAATTGACAGTACCTTTATGTTCGGTAGATATACCCATCGGCTATTAGTAGCAGTGGCACATGATAATAGTGAGAGAATTCTTCCACTTGCGTTTGCAATAACACTGGGGGAATCAGCTGATGATTGAGATTTCTTTCTATCTAGGTTAAGGAGGCATGTGTGCCCCCAACCTGATATTTGTGTTATTTCGGATCGGGGCACCGACATACTAGCTACAATTGATCGACAGGGAAGCTTATGCCAGCTCACACACCATCAGTATTGTCTAAGGCATGTTGCTTCCAACTACTATAGGCAATATCCATCTAAGAGTGAATGATGACAAGCGACCAACATGGGTATTTAGTCTCTCTATTAATAAAATTTCATTTGTCATTTTAAATTTATTCTAATTGAAAGAGTGGTACGTAATATTCGCGTTGAACTTATATTGGCAGGGTATAAAATAAATAAAGATCATTTTCATGAGATGTTGGCAGTTTTACGTTCAATTAACGGCAAAGGCGTGGACTACCTTTGCAACATACCTTTCGAACAGTGGGCACAAGCATACGACGGCGGCCTACGATATGGTCATATGACCTTAAACGTGGCTGAATGCATAAATTCTGTTCTAAAAGGAACGCACCATCTACCGATAACATCGGTTGTGCGAGAGAGATATTTTCATTTAGCGGCGCTATTTCCAAAGCGAGCAGGGTGTTATGCAGACCAGATATAAGGATGTCATGTATGGTGCAATAAGGTAGTGCAAGAAATTAACAAGGCCAAGGCGCAATTGAACACCATGTACACAGTCTGTCATGACCGAGACAACTTATGGTTTCGCATGACAGAGTTTGACAGACCGCACCAAGGTGTTATTGGCGGGCAATATCGGGTACACTTGCGAAATAGGACTTGCGGCTGTGGGATGTTTGACGCACTTCGTTATCCATGCGCTCATGTAATTGCAGCTTGTCAAAATCTCCGTCTGGATCCGATGAGCTATGTCGATGAAGTGTACAAATTAGAAAACATGTACAATGTTTGGAGACACGTATTCCCACCGGTCCCAGATAAACGTAAGTGGCTGTCTGTATCGCTTGCTCCCTTTAAGATGTTACCGGATAGAGAATTACATCGCAAACCGAAGGGTCGACCTTGCTCAACTAGAATACGTAACAATATGGATATCTGAGAAACAGCTAGTCAACATAAGTTGTGCAGATGGTGTAGGAACTCAGGCCATACAAGCCGATCATGCCCAAATCGCAATAGTTGAACGTTATTGTAAAAAACTTTGTATTATTAATATTTTTTAAATCAAAAATTGGTACAAATATTCAGAATATTGACTTATTTAAAAGAAAATATATTTAACATATTGCCTTATTTAAAAGAATTTCTATTATATTAAAAATGTAAAAGTAAATTTCTATTTTAGTACATTAAATAACATAGAAGAATTTCTATTTTATTACATAAAATAATATCAAATTATTCAAAATTTTTGTACAAATATATTAAAATAAAAATCAATCTCCGTGCCCGCCGGAGTCAGTGCCACATGGCGGCTGTCGATGATTACGTGCTGGATTCCTTCTTTGTCCAGCTTCTAACGGGGATTATGGTTGCTCCGATGGGGATTCTGGTTCTTTTGGTAGGGTATCTAGTTGTCAGTGTTGGGACGATGAACCACCTTGATAGAATAGTGACTGTGGAGGTGTTTCCATCACAAACGGCGAAGCTGTTTGAAACCTATACGGTGACGGGGATTGGTAAAAAGAAGAGCTCCCCGACGACCATTCTTGCGATCCCTTGTACGACACTAGCCTATACATCGGCAGTCCACTCGACATAACAAAAAATGGAGATGAATCGGGCCATAGACTTCAACCTGCCATAGGACTCGAAAAAGGAAACATATAAGGGTTAGGATACATAAAAGGGCTAGGGTATGCACCTAGAATCATCTGAAAAGGCTGTGCTATGGGTATCGTCGATTGAACTACTGGGTCGGGTGACTGTGTCGGTGCTATTGCTGGGCCTGGTGATTGTATGGGTATTGATGATGGGCTGGGTGAATGTTTGGGCCTCGTTGATAGGCTTGCGTCTTCGTCCCTTCTTCTTAGATTTAAAGGGCCACATCGTTCTCTTTGGACATGCAATTATCGCTGCCTCTCCTCTGCCGACAGTAAATATGGCTTGCCATGGATCCTAAACTATGACATGTATTTTGACACGCACGCTAACTCTGGAACGATGATCGGTTCCAGAGTTGATATATAATCATATCGATCTTTCCATATTTGGATGTAATATGACTAGAATCTCGGCCATTCCGTATGCAGTTGACGTAGGTCGATTTTGTGATGGTCATCCAACACCTCAGGTGCCACGGAAATCGATTGTCGGAATCCAAATTGCCGTAATACTCTGTTCGACTGGTGCATCTCCACAGTCGCATAGTTGAATGCGACTTTCGCGTGCCAAGCGTTTGGATTTTGGAAGTACTCATCCAGAATTACTGCCTGAATTGCCGGATCCTCGTATGGTGTCCATTGAAACTATATGAACATGATGGAAATATTAGTTATATACATAATACATAATACTAAATACTAAATACCAATCGACTAGCTCATGATGGAAATATCAATTTTATTTAATACTTACTTATACTTCCGACTGTTGGTCTAATAGAAGCTGTATATCTTCAAGAGAGCTAGGTAATCCAGCATAACTTGCCGGACGATTCCACCTAATTAAATAAAATTTTAGCATACTATTATATTTTAAATCTACGTAATAATTGTAAAATGTAATATAAAATTTACCTCGTCGTGAGTGGGAATGTATATGGGTGGTCCACTCGATGACGTAAAAATGGAAAGCGAAACCGTACCCATGACTGCAGTAGTGATAGGCAACCTCTGATTTTCGCTTTACTTGGTCGCGTCGCCCCGCACATCTCCCGGTACAATGTGGCCAAAACGGCAGACCCCCAATTCAATTCACCAGCTGCTCTAAAATCAACGAGTTTCAGCAGCCATCTTAGATGTACGAGGTTCCGTGACAAGTCCGGCATCAAATAACCTCCAATTATCTGAAGAATATATGTCCGAGCATATTGAATTCTTTCTAGTTCAGTTGAATCATCATTCAGATCCGAGAATATGTCTCGTAACTAGCCCATCTCGATCCGGACTCCGTTAATATTCTTTTGAATAGCGTCCAAAAGCTCGTAGCATACCGCTCCCCAATCGCCAGATTGAACAAACCCGGTGACTGGGTACCCGTCCACCGGCAATCCCAATTATAGATTCACATCTTCCAAAGTGATAGTGCTCTCTCCACATGAAAGATGGAATGTGCGTGTCTCGGGTCTCCACCTCTCAATCAACGCACTGATAAGTTTCGGGTCCAACTTGCATCCCCGGCCTACCGTCGCCATGTGCCAAAAACCCGCTTCCCACAGGTAATTCTCTACCAACAGTGATGGAGGACCATGCATATTACGGATATAGCATTACAATATCCGATCTACAGACTTTTATAACAAATAATAAATTAATAATTATTTAAAATTGCATAAATAAAAAAATCTTAAATAATATTTAAAAATTAAATTTAACACTTACCATTTTCATTTGTTCAACGGATATGTGCTTGTCATCAAGACGAACCAATTCTCTGGCCATTGCTAAATTCGTACAAATTTTTACGATTTAAAAAAATTTTAAAAAATAAAATTTAATTTTTTTAAAAATAATTAAAAAAATTAAAGCTCTTTTAAATAGGGATTTGAGAGAAATTTCAAAGGAAATTGAGAGCAAATTTAGAGGAAATTGAAAGAATATAAGAGAGAATATTAGAGAAAGGATTTACTTGTGAAAAAAAATGAAAGGGGGGGTTTTATATATTTTTTTTACCGTTGGGGGGTCACCAATGGTAAAAAAAGTAGCCGTTTCTACTATTCACGCGCGTGCAAAACGCGTCCCCAGGAGAGCGCTTACGTGGCAGGAAAATGCGTCCTTGAGGGAGCGTTTTACTGCCACGTAGGCAAAGCGCTTCCTCGACGAAGCGTTTTCCTACCACGTCCCCTGACATCGCGCTGACGTGGATGCGCTTTCGGGGAATTGGGCCAATCCGGTAATTAATTTATTACCAGGCCCATTTCGATAAATTTGTTAAAAAATGGGCTTTTTTTAGTGTTTTGCCTGTTATTTTGGTTCAACTTTTTGTGACGTTTTTAAAAGTCGCCAAATAAACATATTTTTTATCACGTTTTGTTTGGTTAACGTGACGCTTATAAAAACAAAGGAATAAAACATTTTCCATGACATTTTTTACTTTCAACGACATTTAAAAGTGTCACAAAACACCTCTAGAGACGTTTTGAAGTGTCATAAAAACATTTCATTATTCATTCATGATGACACTTTCCTACATTTAGTTGAAAAGTCCATGAAAGCTCAAAAACTACCTTTCCGTGATGTTTTTTTTGTGTTTTTTTGAAAACGTCACACAAAAACTATTTTTGGTGTAGTGATGTATAAATTTATACTATTAAAATATATTATTAATAAATTAAAGGGTAAATTACACCAACAGTCACTCAACTTTGATGTAGCTGACAAAACACTCTGGTTTTAATTCAGTCACTCAACTTTTGAAAAATAACAACGTAGTTCTTTTAACCATTTTCCCTTACATATGTAATGTGAAAGTGACATGACAGTTGACGAATTCCTTGCTGTCAATAACAGACCAACTAGACATTAAGCACCAATTTAAATAGCCCCTTTTAGCACCAGTTTAGGGTTTAGGCAATAAAAGAAAAAAAAAAAGAAGAAGAGAAAACATGGAGATCCAACCGTGATTCTTATTTTAGCTTTCATCTGGAATTTGCATTTCACTTTGTTGTGAGATTTCCCACTTCAAGATTTCATCTTTTTTCTTGCCCAAAGTTGTAGATTCCTCCTAAAATCTACCAATACCGATAAAATTTTGAGGACCTGAGTAATACCAATAATCCATTAAAATTTCTAGATTTGGCATCATGATGACTGAATTTCCTCGAAGTTGCAAAGTTCCTTTGCCTTCCTTGACGAGGAAAGCCCATTTCCAACAGTTGCTTTATTTCAAGTTTGGATTTTGCTTCACCTATATCAGTAGCTGAAAACTTGAGCAAATTGGAGTGAAAAATTTGGGTTTGTGGAGGTTGGATTAGGGCCCTAGTTGACTCTAACTCAGCTGAAATAGTAAAGACACTGTGGCGAGGGCCGGCAATCCGACAGCTTAAGGTTGCAGTCAATGCAACAAGCATTAGAATGCTTTTCAAGGGTCTGAGTGACATCTTCATGAGAACAATCACATTGGAAGGACAATAAATGGGGTTTTTTAGGTACGACCAAAATAAGAAAAAAATACAAATCTTGAATAAACCTGTATTGGATTCAGACCCATATTCAAGTTCAGTAGATTTTGGCATCCCAAATAGAGAAGAGGGGTTTAAGCACAAAAAAGATGCTATCTCAGGATTGGGTTTTACAGGAAACGAAGAAAAAATATCTGATCTTCCTCATGAAAGGACAAATAATTTCTTATTTTTGAATAAAACCCAGAAACAGAAAGAGGAAAAATGAAATCTTGAAGTGGGAAATCTCACAAGAAAGTGAAATGCAAATTGCAAATGAAAAATACCTGTAAAGTTTGACCCTTTGACTACTCCTCCAACATGGCAAGTTAACTGGCCACGTCAGCGGTCCCATTAAGACAGTGACGAAAAATATTAACAAGTGACTAATTTGTTACTTTTTGATAACGTTAGTGAATGTTTTGTTATTTTTCAAAATTTAAGTGACTAAATTGAAACCAGAGTGACTGTTTTCTTAGCTGCATCAAAGTTGAGTGATTATTGGAATAATTTACCCTAAATTAAATAATGCCACCTCATTTATACTTGTTAGGCTCTAATGTTACATGTGTTGCATGTGACTTTACGTTTTCAATTTTTAATTAGTTTTAAAATAACATGTTTGTACTTTTTATTATCTGTTATTGATAATGATAACATTTTTTTTAAATAAGATACAAATTTAGAACTATATAAGAAATTAAACTATAATCCCAATTTGAAAAAAATAAAAAATAGGTTAAGTAACATGCAACAATTATAATAATAGCTATTGATAAATACAGAATATATTTACATTAACTTAATAAACAAATGTAATAATTGTGATTAAAAAATAATTGTTGAACTTCGACTTTCTTTTCAAAACAAACCCATAAAATATTTTCTACCTACACCAAACACAAAAAACAAATGATATAAAAAACGATTTTAAGAGTGTTTGGTTCACACAATGTAAACAAACACAAAATTTTAAAAGTACCATAATATTATATTACCTCAACATCAATTAAAATAATTTTCGGTCACTCTTCAGTGTCATTGTTGTTTGAATATGATTTAATATGCATATTCAAAGAACCATTGCTTTAATGCTCCATTCCTTCATTTTAATGCTAACCATCTCCATTTCTTACCAATAGTTTTTTAGATGCTACTTTATTGAATATGTCTAAGTATTAGATGTTATTTATATAGCTAAACTTAAATTTTAATTGGTATGTAACTCTAATATTAATTAAAGTTGTGTTTGATAAACCATTGAAAATATTTGAAAATAAGTTTTTTCAATATTTAATATTTTAAATGTATTTGATAATTATTAAAAGTTTAAAATAAATTATATATTTTTTAAATGAGATATTATCATATTTATTTTTCATCCAAAGTTATCCAAAATAATATAAAATATTATCTTAGTAAGATTAAATTTTAAAAATAAATAGTCTTTTAAGAAATATAATTTACTTTTATCAAACAACATAATTATATTCAGTACATATATTTATTAATTTACCAAAAAATTTTAATATAAATTCAACAATTATAAAATCTAATAATAAAATTTCAGTATTTAAATTTTCAGTTTATCAAACACACCCTAAGTTATAATTAAGATGCTTAGAATTTTATTCAAGTAAAAACATTATTTTACATCAATAACATTAGCACAATTTTTTTTAAATAAAAATAATTAATTGTAAATTAAATTATAATTATAATTATCACAATTTTTACTATATTTTGTGCTCAGAGTTTTATTCAAATAATAACTTTGTTTTAAAATTAGCTCAACTTTTTTAAGTAAAAAGTATACTATTTTTAAAATTAGTTTAGTAAAATGGTGGAAAATAAATAGTACTATTGTGATTCAAAAGTGTCTCCAAACTGGTGCTTATATATTATATTAGAGATTAATTATATAAAGAAATGATTTTAACATGATTTGGTTATTATATCATATTTAAAATAAAATATTTTTATTGATAAAAAATTATATTTATTTAATTAAAATACTTTATTATAAAAAGTCTTGGACTTTTAGTATTTCTAATTTATTCAAATGATTTTATAGATTTAAAATGTGTTATTAATTAATAACATATTATGCTATTTTTAAATATAAATTTTAGAATACATGACCAAAATTTTCATTTATATACTATCTTAATATTATTTTTGCTATTATTACATAATAATTATTAATATACTAATAAATGAAAAATAAAGAGTTGTTCTCTCGATTGAAAAATTTCTCCAAATTAATGCTTTTATAAATTTTGTCAACCAATTAATTTGTTAATTGATAAAAAACTTTTTTTAATTTAAAATTATGATTGATATTAAAGTCAAAGTTGACCCACTTCTCTTCCTCGTATAAAAAATTGATATTTTAAACGCTAACTTACAAGCTTATTTAACATATGGATAAGTAGCATCAATCGATTCATTAATTTATTGAAAAAAGAGGATACGTCTGTAAATATTTTATTGTTGTTAGGCTTGCTTCCACATTACTTTTAGCTTATGAGTTTTAAAATGAAATTATAAAAATATCATTATTTATATTAATTATTTAAAAGAGATTTAAAATTTAAATTAATATTATATTAAATTATTGAAATATTAGATTTAAAATTTTGAAATATTTCATATATAATTAATTTTATAAATAATTTATATTAATTAATTAAAAAGGTATTTAAAATATAGAATTCATGTACCATTATGTTAAATTATTTAAATATAATCTAAATTAATTTATTTTTTAATTGCTAACCACATGTTTAATATAAATATTTTAACTTTCCACCATACACATTTCAACGAAAATCAAGGCGAAGCTAAAAATTTTGTTGAGATAGTCGAAATTAAATTGTATATTTTTACGATAGTAAAAATGTAATTTCTCCATTTTAATATCTATATCTTTATAAATTTTAAATGATTAAATTAAATTTTTATATTTTTGGGAGCCAAAGTGAAATTTCACTTTTACTAATTTAAATTTTATAAGCTTTAAAAGAACCTAAATGAAAAAAAAATATTTTAAGAGGGTCGAGGCCTTTGCTAAGCCCCTTGACTACGCCTCTTACTACAATAGTTATAAAAACTAAACCAACATAAAAAAAAATTAAGGCGAGCAATGTTTTTGGGGGGCAAAAAATATTTTTCAACCCCCAAAGACAATGCCTAACACTTGACTTTTACCGTTGAAACTTGAAAATGCTTTAAAAAGGTGCTCTTAAAAAGTATTCTTTCACCCACATACAAAAGCTAAGTTTTAAATGCTTTTGATGACTTTTGCCTTTTGAGTTTTGAAGTTAAACTTTTAAAATACCCTTATCTATATTAATTATTTAAGATATCTTTTAATTTTTTTATTAATTTATATTTTATGTATTATATTATTAAATTATTTAAATATAAATTATTATTATAATATTAAATTATTTAAACATCATTTATTATTATATTTAAACTTTTAAAATATTTCATGTATCATCAAACTTAAAAACAATTTATTAGTTATTTAAAATATATATTTAATTTATAATTATATTAAATTATTTGAATATGGTCTAAGTAAATTTATTTTTAAATTTCTTACATCATATCTAAAATTGACATTTTAACTTTGCACTATAATTTTTTTAAAGAAAATTGCATTGCAATTTTTTATAGCAAAGCCAAACACTTGAAACTAACAAACCACATTTTTTTCATAGCATTTTTTCACGACACTTTTTTTCTAAACTAAAATTTTTAAAATAACTTCTCAACCACAACAACAAAGCCAAGTTGGCCCTTATCGATACTGCTTTATTAAGTTAGTATTACAAGTTAGCTGGGCACAAACTAAAATTGTTGAGTATGCCACGTATTTCAATCAAATTTGAAAGATAATCTCCTAGTTAAACTCTGTTTATTTGTTTCACTTGAACTCTGATTAGTCTAGATTATTTTTTTATTATCTGACCTACAAATTTAGCCTATAAATAGGCTCTTTTACAACCTTAGAAAATACACTCTTTAAAGATTTGAACTCATAACACTTTTGGAGAATTTTGTGTTTACGTTTTGAGGTTCTTTGTTTTCGGGTTTTGGGGTTTAGTTTTTTATCTCCATCTTTTGCACCATTCGTTCTTTCGTCGTTATAGTAAAATTAAATTTACGCATGGTTTTTTTATCTTCTTTGGAGGGATTTTTCCACATTAAATTTATGTGTTCAATTTCTAAATTTCTTCCGCTATTTTTTCTTATTCGTTGCTTAATCAGGTTGATCCCCAATAAAGTGGTATCCAGAGCTAGTTTGATTTCTGCAGATCATCCCATTTAGAGATGCAAACAACAAGGTTTGACATTGAGAAGTTCGATAATGTCACAAATTTCAATTTGTGGCAAGTTTGAATGATGACAATTCTAGTTCAGATCGGCCTGAAAAAGGTCGTTATCGAAAAAGTGAGAATCCAGATCAGACAGAATGGGAAGAGCTTGATGAAAAGGCCATGCCTACAATCCAATTGTACCTCACAAATAGGGTATTACATGAGGTATTGATGGAGAAAATCTCATCCGCCTTGTGGAAAAGGTTAGAAACTCTTTATGCGACTAAGTCTCTGGTTAACCGTTTAGTGTTGAAACAACATCTATTTACGTTTCGCAGGAATGAATGTGAGCTTCTTAGGGATCATATTTAGTCAATTTATTACTCTTTTGAATGATTTAAAGAATGTTGAGGTTATGATTGACGATGAAGATCAGGCTATGCTATTATAATGCTATTTACCCCCTTCATACAAGTTTTTTAGGGAAATCCTAATTTATGACAGAGATAAACTCTCGTTCGAGGATGTGAAGGGTCATCTGTTTAGTAAATACAAACTCGACAATGAGTTTGGTTCAAATAGCAAGGCAAATAGACAAGCTTCCGTTTTGGTAGCATCAAAGAAGCGAGACAAAAGGTGTCACTATTATAAGAAGTTAGGTCACGTTAAAGCATATTGTTATAAACTACGAAATAAAAGGGTTGTTGAGAGCAACGAGGAAGATGTAGCTAGTGCTAATTTAGCCGACGAAGGGGGTGATAATTTCTTGTTACCACATGTTTCTCAACAGAGAATGGTTCTCCACATATAGTTCGCTTGAAGGAGTTGTGCTCATAAGAAATGGTTCATTTAGTAAGGTAATCGATATTTGTACTGTTAAAATTAAGATGTATGATGGGATGATTAGAACACTGTCAGATGTCAGGTATGTACTTGATTTACGAAAGAATCTAATCTCTTAGAGTACTTTAGACTCAAAAGCTTATAGAATCAACATCGAGTCAAGCAGCATTAAGATATCTCGTAGGGCTCTCATTTTGATGAAAGGTAAAAAGATTGACAATCTTTATATTCTGGAAGGTTCTATAGTGACCGGTGAAATTGGATGCCCCTCATCCATTATGGAGTCAAAGTTAACTCATTTGGAGCAGAGGCAACTTGGTCGTAGGGGGAAAAAGGTATGACCATTTTGTTAAAGAGAGGTTCTCTTTTAGATGTAGTTTTTGAAAAGTTAGAGCACTGTGTTCGTGAAAATTAAACTTGGGTTAGTTTTGATTTGGTAGTGCACAAGTTGAAGGCTAAAAGTCTTCCAGTTTCTAAGTATAGATTCGACTCAGTTAATTCCCTGAATAGTTCAAGATAGGCCCGTGACGGGCTTTGGCAAAGATGGCGTTGTGGAAATACGAGTCAAAGTGGAGATTTGTTTAGTATGCCACATATTTCAGTCAAATTTAAAAGATAATCTCCTAGTTAAACTTTGTATATTTGTTTCACTTGAACTCTAATTAGTCTATATTATTTTTTATTATTATTTGACCTACGAATTTAGCCTATAAATAGGCTATTTTACAACATTAGAAAATACACCCATTAAAAATTAGAACTCATAACACTTTTAGAGAATTTTGTGTTTACATTTTGAGGGTTATTTGTTTTTGGGTTTTGGGGTTTAGTTTTTTTATCTCCATCTTTTGTACTATTCGTTCTTTTGCCATTATAGTAAAATTATTTTTGCCCGTGGTTTTTTATCCTCTTTGGGGGGTTTTCTACATTAAATTTGTGTATTCAATTTCTCAAAATTTCCACTATTTTTTACTTGTTCTCTGCTTAACCGAGTCGATCCCCAACAAAAATAAAAAATACTTGGAAATCGTTCTTTTTGAAAAAAAAACTATTATTATAAGAGTGTTTTTATCTTTTTAATACTTTTATATAAAATCTATAAAAAATAATTTCAACCAAAATACATATTGGGTAAAAACATATAATAAGACTTGAACCTAAAACATTGAAGCCTTTAAAGCTTCATCCTTAGAATTTAAACAAAATTCCTATTTATTTTTTATATAAGGTTTTTTTTCACCATGTGTCATAATCTAATTATGTATAAATTGACAATGAACCATATGTTGTCATTTCATCTGTAATGACTCGATTTTAGTCGTTGTCGAAAAATTCAATATCCAGGTCAGATTCTTTAAAACAAGTTTATTCAAAAATTTTAATGGAGGAATACTTCTGACATTTAAAGTTATAGTATCAATTTACCAAGTGATTAAGTTAGAAAAGTTGCTAATTACAATACAGGGACTTAATTGGATGTTAATTGTAACACCTCTACCCAACCTGTTAGCTGCATTCAGGTACGGAGTGTTACAACTGAATTGGGTTGATGTACACACTTAGGACTCACTATTTAAAATCATATTGTATTACCTATTTATTTAAAGAAAAATCTTTACAACAAATACACTCATTTTAATTCAAAAGTTCATTGTCTCAGCTTCAGACTCTAAGGGAATTTCATAATTACAATGTAATGAACTCCAAGGTAAAACCTCACATAGTTCCCCCTCCTATGTGCATGAAACTATAACGACATTTAATTCTTGAATTAACTCAGTTTGGCTTAGTACCTCCTCGAGTGCCTTGGCACACACATCCTGCAACTATAGGTCGAACCCTTGTAAGTCCGAATGAACTTAGTGAGTTTCTACATTACACGAAAATAAACCCCATTTTATAGAGATTTAAATAGAAAAAACTAAATATAAATAAATCTATGCTTGTGTGAGTAAATTTCTCTTAAACCTGACGTAGTGGTTTTGATTTATTTCCGATCCTATCCATTGGTGAATAGATCGTTAGGCGATTTCCTCCTAGGTAATCCCAACAACCTTCGATCAATCTTGACGGTTTCTTGTATGTCTCGCCATCTCTACAGACTTTGTCATTTCCTTTACGTATTTTCTTTCTTCCACTTATCCTTAAGGTGAATTCTTGTTTCCACCATGTATGAGGTAGTCCTTAGGTCTACCTCCTAAAGGTCATTGGGTATATTCCCATTTGGTGATCATTTCAAATTTGTTCAGTCCATGATGGACTCCTTATCTTACTATAGCCTCGAAGGATTTGCTAACATTCCATCCGTTAAGATAACTATTGAGGTCCCTTGCCACTCTGGTGGATCATGTTCCACTTGAGAAGAATAGCAGTTGGATTACTTCCTTATAATTTGCCTTGTTTAGGAAACCATGCTCGTAAGTGTGACATATTTGTCTGTTGTGAACCACTTTAACCTTCAATACCTAATAGACTATCTTCGGAGTGATCATCTGTGTTCACATTTTCTCCATTATGTTGGTTCCTTACGGAACTAGGCATTAGCTGGTATTTTCTTAGTAGTTTTCTCCTTGAAGAGAAATAGTCTTTAAAGATATATCTATCACACGATGTATCATTCTTTGTCAATAAGTTCTAACTAACCCCTCTTTTCCTTGTAGACCCACCAGTGTACTTTATGTTCAATCTCTAGCTTACAAGATGTCTCTGAACAGCCACTAGTGGATCTTAATGGGGATCTTTATATGTGATTCTTGGTTAAACCATCTTTTGTTTGCCTGTAGACTAGGTGTTACTAGTGAGTCATCTCTCGTGACAATTTCTTGTTGTATTACCACACATATGCCCTATTAGCTTTCATGGCTACTATTTTAGTAGCCTTTTCCCACATCCATTATGTTTTCCGTTCATTGGTGAATTCCTTCGACATGTTGGCTAACTATTGCGTGTCTATACTTCTATTTTCCCTCAAACTATTTTTTCCTTGTTTGAAAAATTTCCCACTATTGTCGCCCTGATTGACCACCCACGTTTACTATCCCGATGGACTACATGTTTACTGTCCAGACGAACTACCCTGTGTTTACTATCCCGACAGACTATACTGGTTGCCCTAATCGAGCTAGGGTCTTACACTTTAAACCTCTTGGAGGTTTTACCTCGAAGGACCCTACTGCTGTCGCGGTGTCACCTCATAGAGCATTCTAACCACCATCGGGGTAATACTCTGTGGAACCTAAATACCATCGTCATAGTGTCACCCCAAATAACCAATCAATAGAATTTCTTTTCACATTTTACCTTGATGCTCGAACACTGAAGTGTCCCCCCTACATGGCCTGGAGCTTCACACATTACGGTTTACTTCCAGCAATCCCGAATGGCAGAATCTTAATAGAATTCTGATTTCCCTTTTCCTTCGCCCATTCCTCCATTTTTCCATTCCTAACCTTAAGGCTCGAACACTGCAGTGTTCCCTTCGCAAGGCCCGAAGCTTTGCTAATCACAGGTGCACTCAGCAACACCGTATGGCGGTATCTAACAGAATCACCCATTTTTCGTAATCCTAGATTTGTTTAACTTATCAATAATCCCCTTTCACATACTACCATTATAAACATGCAATTTATGCATTGCATAGATGAAGTGCCATGGAATCATAGTTAATTTATGTATATTGAACTAAAGTACTAGATAAGCATATACCTATTTGACATGAAACGTACTTAGCATCCTAAGAATGTAGTACATAAACTTACCTGATGTTTCTTCATCTTATCAACTTAGCTTTTTCGAATGCTAGAGCTTCCATTCTCCAAGAAACTAAGCATGACAACCAAAATCATAGGTTAAACTCAATATTTTTAACTTAAACCTCAATTTTCCAGAAACATGCAGAACCCCTAAAATGGTTTCAAGAAATTTTTATCTTCATTTTCTTAACCTTATGTATACATAAGGAATAAAAACCTTATCAACTTACTAGATTTTCCATTTTTCCAACTTAAACCTCACGATCATCACTCCTTACAGAACTTCCCATAACCATCTCTTCTTTAAAGCAACCAAGGAAGAAGATAAAGAAGAGAGGAAAATGAAAAAGAATTGAGATGAATCCCCTCTTGGAAGTTACCTCTTAGCTATTTATAGCCCTTCTCGCACGGTCTTCAACCGTGTAAAATCCATCCATTGACAATCATTGTGTTTTCCACTAAATGACCAGTTGGTTTAAATCTAACTGAACCAGTATTTTATTTCAACCAAGTCTAAATCAATTATTATCTTCCCCTGATTTTCTAGTAGAGGCTACCAACTTATAGCTTCTTTCAATTTAACCCCTTAATTATTTCTTAATTTCCAGACTTAGTGGAATTTGGGTATGACAACTCTAGGAAGGTTTGATAACTAAAACCTTAGGAAGGTTGATTAATCAATGGGAGTGGTTAGCTTGGGTTTAGGGTTCATAAACTAGTTATTTGGATTAGGTTGAATGTGATCAAACATTAGAATTGATGACTTTAGAAAGTAATTTAAGTAGATAAGATCAAAAGGGTATTCTTGTAACACTCCAAGCCCAACCCTGAAGGAGGATTCAGGAATGGTGCGTCATTGCCTTAAAATCATTATTTTCCAAAACCGTGTCTGGCGTAAACCTATTTACACCACAGTATAAAATGTAAACCATTAGTCATTCAAGAATAAATAAGACAACACTCTTTGAAAACCAAAAATACTTCACTGAAATTTCATTAGAACCATAGGTTCACACTACACCAAAATAGGCTTTTAGCGGCATTTTTAGCGGCGTTTGGATAAAAAACGCCACTAAAAAGCAAGCATTAGCGGCGCTTTTACAAAAACGCCGCTAAAGGTCGAGCATTAGCGACGCATTTTGGAAAACCCCGCTAAAAATAAGCATTAGCGGTGTTTTCCAAAAAGCGCTGCAAAAAACCTAAGCCCAACGACGCCGTTTTCAGAGTTTTGAGGGCATTTAGCTGCGTTTTTGGAAAAGCGCCGCTAATGCTTGGGCCTTTAGCGGCGTTTTTGAAAAAGAGCCACTAATGCTCGGGCCTTTAGCGGCGATTTTGGAAAAGCACCGCTAATGATCGGGCCTTTAGCCGTGTTTTTAATGCTCGGGCCTTTAGCGGCGTTTTTGAAAAAGTGCCGCTAATAATAAAATCTAAAACCATTTCAATTATCTCATTCTTTGATATATTCTCAAGTAATGTTTCAATTATATTTTTTTATTATAAGTTGAAAAAATTAATATTTCGTTGTATTTATTATATATTGGTCAAATTTACATTTATTTTATAAGAATAATAAATTTTAATAGTTCGACTAAATAAATCAAAGAAAGTAATATAAAACGCCAAATATCGTGATAAATAATATTATATATTGATAATTTTATTACCAAAAATAATTTTATATTTAGTTAATCAAACATGAACACAACAATGACCTAATAGTACCTACTCAAGAGTAAGAACTGAAAATGAATGAAAATGGACAAATGAGGTTGTTACTTGGTCTAATACCCATTAGAAATTAATACTAGATTTTTTAGGCTGAGAAAGGGTTATAGGAAAATATTATAAATATTGAAATTCGAATAAAATTTATTAAATATTGAATTTTAGAAAATAATTAAGTGAAGTTGGGATTCAATTTAGCTAGTAGAGTCGGTGGGGTTAGTTGGACGATTTGCTCCCGAAAAGAAAAAAGCTGTTTGTTTTTTCTTGATAACAAAAAGTGTTAGCTGGGTCTCGAGTCTAGAGCCGAATGCTGCTTCAGGTGGTATAGTGGTAGTGGTGGACAGGTAGGTCTAATTTATCTGAATAGCCCAATTGCAAAAGAAAGCAAATATCTTATATTTGCAATCATTAATCAAATTAAATTGGGTACTTCGTTAGGGTGGGTGAGTGGCGAGTGCTGAGGTCCAGGGTTGGGAAAACAAAATGAGCAAAGCAGAGTAGGGTTTGCATTTGGATTTGGGTCGGGTTAGAGGATAATGATGAATAAATATCATCATAATGTTTATTATTTTAGGATTATAGTTTTGAGTTCAGGGTTTAAGGTTTAGGTTTAGGGCTTGGGGATTGGGGTTTAAGGTTTAGAGTTTACATTTTAGTGTTAATATGAGGTTAGTGTTTACGGCTTATAAGATAATGATCAAATTTACTGTTTTAGGGCTTGATGTTTAATCTAAACCATTTTATATTTAAAAATGCTTTTATATTTAAAAATATTTAATCTAAACAATTTGATATATTTAAATATTAGATTTAAAAAAAACATTGATAAATAAATAAAAAAAAGTAACATATCAATATGAATAGACAACTAAAATAGTTCTTCAAATTAATGCTTTTATATTTAAAAATATTTAATCTAAACCATTTGATATATTTAAATATTAGATTTAAAAAAAACATTGACAAAAAAAAGTAACATATTCATATGAATAGACAACTATCTATTTTAGATAGGACCAAATTATAACAAATAAAAATGGAAGTACAAAAAATAAAATCATTCCACATCGAACATCTAGCAAAATATTAGTTATATTTTAGTTAGAAAAAAATATCTTTAATAAAATGGAGATTAAATCAGAAAAGAATAATTTAAAATCTTGATTAACGTTTCAATCTTTAATAGAAATTTGATATGTGAGAGGTTGATTGTTTATATTAGATAATTCTAAGTTAATAATTAATTACAATCATTTAATTATTTTTTATTAAAATATATAATATTTATTTTGAGAATTCTTGATTTTTTTTATAAAAATCAAATTTATAAAAAATAGTAATAAAAAATATTTTATAAAATTAATTAATTAATACTTTTTAGCAACAAAATAAAAAATTTTTAGCAGAGCAAAACAACATCATTTTATTTTAAATGAAATAATTTTTTGTAACGTTTTTATGGAAAACACCGTAAAATATAAACAATAACGGCATTTTTATAAAAAAACGCCGGAAAAATATTTTATTTAAAAAAAAAGGCGATTTTATACTAAATTTTTCCCCTGAAACCCCTAAAATTTCCCCCTAAAATCGATATCCTCAAAACATCTAATTCTTACTGAGCAACCCCAAAAATCACGCCTTCTTTGGTTGTTTTTTTCTTTGGTTTTTCCTCAGATTTCTCTCCCATTTCTTAAATTACATCCCCTCCTCCTCCTCCTTCTTCTTCTTCTTCTTTTTATATCTTTCTTTCCTTCTTGTTTATATATGGAGAGCTGAAGCCAGTTCTGGGTTTGCCTTAAACCACAATAAAAATGGCTTCTTCACTCTCTTTTCCATGCCCCAGGATCTTTTTTTTTTTTGAAAACAAACCAGCAAACCCAAACTCACAAGGTTTTTTGTCTCTTCCTCCAACTTCAAATTTCAACTCCAAATATTGCAGGCGTTTGAAGAGTTATCGCAGTGTGGAACCAAGGATGAAGGGCTTCCGTTGGATAAATTCTGTGATGCTTGTTCTTTAGTTTCTGTTCTTTTTAACTCCCTCGGTCTCGCCTTCAAATTCGCGGAGATGGAGTACGTCGCCAAGGTTTATTTGATTTCCCCCCTCTCTATTTCGAACCAATCACTGAAAACTTTAATTTATTAATTGATGATGGACGGATGGTTTAAATCAGGTAGGTAATCTTGTGGAAGCATCAAAGAGGTTTGCCACTTTAGAAAATATAGTTGATGCAGATGTAGGTAATGGGACAGTGAAAAAACAGAGAAGCCCTTCGCCTGATCTGCATCGTGTTAGACAGGGTCTTGACCTCGTACGAGCTTTATTTGAACAATTTTTGTCATCCAAGTACGTTATATGCCCTTCCATCTTTAACTCTTTATTTTTCTCTCGAAGGAATCCTGGTGTTATCCTTGAATGTGAGCATCTCTTAGTGCTTGTTACCTTTATTTTCTCTAGCTTCTTATAACTCAGCTTTTTGAAGGGTTTGCTTGCAGAATTTGGGATTTTAGAAGCTCTCCATTTAAGGTACTTACATGATATATGTACGATCTCTTTCAATTTTTTTTTTTGGGGGGGGGGTTAGTATATTTGTTAGTTTAAGGTTTTGGGTTTCTGTGAATTATGTTGTTCATGATGAAGGCAATCTTTCTTTCTTTTCTTTTTTTTTTCTGGATGTGTGTTTATTATTTTCTTGGGGAAGGGGTCAGGAAAGGGTAGATAACTATAATTCTCAAAAAGTGAGCTTTTTTTTTTAAATTTTTTTACAAGGTTGTTTCTTTGTAAGTATTAACCTGTCTTTGGATCTCTTTTCTCTATGTGTCAGATATTTTCTTGGAAAATTGTTTTCTTTTAACCTTTAAACTGCTAAGATTTTTATTTTTTTTTGCTGGTGTTTAATTTTTGCCCTCAAAATCATGGATTTTAGGGAAAAAAGTGGAAAATTCTATACTATTTTGTCGTTTTTTTCTTTGTTCTGCTGGGAGAAGTTTCTTCTGGAAAAGTCCTTTAAGGAAGTTTATGCTAATTGTCAAGGATTCATATATTATCTTTTTTATTATATATATAAAAGAATGACAAATATATCTTTTATGATCTTTAACAAAACAAAATTTCAGACTTTTTCTGCCTGTATTTATTTTCTGCAATTTGGACTGATACATTAGTTTTCATCTTAGCTTGGAACCTTTATTTAATGGTGTTAAGTGAGAAACTAGAGGTTGTGTTTTTTTGTTTGTTTAACTAACATGGAAGCCGGTTCGGTTATGAAGATTCCCCTGTTTCTTCTATATACCCTTTGTTCGTAAAGAAATTTTCGATTTTGAATTTGTTTGATTCATTGCTGGTAGTGGATATAACCTTAAATAGAGCTTCTAGCCTGTTAATGGTATGTAACTATGAATTTTGAGTTCCTGGGATTTTCTTGTTGACCTTTCTCTTCTCTATAATCAAGCTAATTTCTTGTTATCGTGTTACATGTCTTGATTCTAGGCAGTTTCATCTGATTTCATGGTCGAGAACTTGAATTCTCGAATCTGTTATTTATGCATACTTTTATGTCTGCAGATAGAAGTATATACATTTTGATAATACACAGTTTGGGGCTGCTGATATTTGGTTTTTCTATTTCATCCCATGCTTTGGCTGACATGGTAATGCTGGCAGTATGGGAAAGAAGGGAAGTTGGTTTTCTGCAATTAAAAAAATTTTCTTTCCACACTCCAAGGAAAAGCTAAATAATGTAAGTATGAGTAGCAGGAAATGTACATTTTTTTCTGACATTTTTTCAATTAATAAATAAATAAATGGGGCTAAAAGTATGAATGAAGTTATGAAGCTAACGGATTGTAAAATGTTTTATTTGGTATAATGTGCATAGTCAACACAGTTAGCAGTTTAACTTTTATGATTTCCAAACACATTTTCCCTTCTTTTTTTCTTACTATGTAAACCATAACCATGCAATCTCTGGATATATTCATGCGAGCATCTTGCTGGTTTCTTCTAAACATTCAAGTTCTAAATTTGAAATAACGTGTCATCTAAATGTCATAATCTATTGGTTCCAGCTCTTGATTGTTCTTAAATGTACTGTACTTTGTTTATAGTCAAATGTCTCATGATGGTTGCCTACTTGTGTAGGTCCAATCTACATCTGATGGAACTGATTCCACTCTTTCAAACCCCCTGTGCGAGGAGTCTGCTCAAAATTCTTCAAAATACTCTAACAGACAGAAGTTTGCTTTTATTTTCACTTTGGACATTAACTGTATTGTTAATGATGCTGACAATTCTAGCTGGCTTTTCAATTGTCAGCATACATCCACCACCTGCCTTTGGCTCATCGCCTAATCTTGAAGCCCTTGCACTTGAAGCAAATAAGTCTAAGGATCAAGATGGAGATAGTTCTTTACTTGACAGTTCACATCTTTCCCGGTATTTAACTATTTATTTATGCCTTAGCATGTCCTTAGGTGAGGGCTGATTGTTTATACAAAAATTTTGGTTAAGTTAGTGGTAGTTTGGTTTTTTTGGACTTGATCATCATATACTTTTTGAATATTATGTATTGGATCTTTAAATTATTTAGGAGTGCATTAACTGATAAGGTCCTGTCAAAGTTCAACTTTCTTACCTCAGAGCAATGCTTCACCACCATCTTTAGTTGACTTCAGTTTTAGGTGTGTTTTTGCAAGTTTATGTCATCATATTTAGTTTTCATCTTCCTGCTTTACCATTCTCATACCGATGCTTCTGTCATTTTTGGTGAAGCTTTATATATACTTTCTATCCATTTGGATGGTGAAATTTACATTCTTTGGTGCTGATGCAGGCCCATGCATGAAGTTACATTTTCAACAGAAGACAAACCAAAACTTCTTAGTCAGGTATATGATAGGGAGCAGTACTCGAAGTACTTGTTCTTCATAAGCTTATTTCTTAAACAAAATAACTTATATTGTGTAGTAATTGATTGTGAGGTAGCTTTATAGGTATCTGAGTCTTTTTATACTAACTATATATTGCAATTGGTTCCAAATATTTGGTGAATTCAATTATTAATTTGCACTGCTAGTTTCGTGGTGTCATATGCCTTTTGTGTTAGAATTTGAATTGTTCCCCCTAAACAATTTTCTCTATGTACAGGTTTGATTGTGGCATGTTTATGTTAAAATATATCAACTTCTACAGCAGAGGCTTAAGTCTTTGTTTTGAGCAGGTAAGTCCATGGAACAATTTTTTATCTTTGTAGTTCATGTTTTATTTTGATTTTTCTGTGATTAAACTCTAGTACTCAGGGCAGTAGTTGTTGGGATGTAAAATCTATTGTCTATCTGCCTAAATATATGACAAAAGGCAGAAGTACATATTGGAGATACTCTCACATGCACATTCATTTGTTTGAAACTCGATATCTAGTTATTTGTATTTGAACTGAGTTGGATTTTTCCATGCTTATGTAGGAACACATGCCCTATGCCTTATTTTCGTTTAAGGACCGCCAAGGAAATTCTAAAACTGAAAGCTGATTGATCGGATGTGTATGCCGGCTTTCATCAACCACTTTCGAAGGCCTTACTAGGAATTGAAATGGTGTGCAAAGGGATTGCTTCTTCTGATCTGATTTTTCGATATAAATACTGGACAAAGTATGGATATTTCTTGTCAGTTGCATTTATGCTGTTAGTAAAATAGGATTCTTTTCTTAGGATCTTAGTTTCTTCACTTGTATTAGACTCAACAATGGCTTGCATTGCATTGGTGTTGATTTTACCTAAATTTCGAGGTTTACAATTTTTAATTTTTATTAATTATTTACGTTTTCTCACTTTTATTAATTTTTATTATTATTTAAGCTTCCTTTATTTGCCTTTTTTTTTATCATTTTCATAGAAAATTTAATTTAAATAATATTTTTTTTATTTATCCTTAAAAGTATATTGAAAGTTAAAATTTTAAAAATAAAATAAAATAAAATAAAATATTTATCATAAAAATAAATATTATTTGATTAAAATAATTTTTTTGCATGATATGTTTTTAGCGGCGCTTTTGCGAGAAGCGTCGCTAAAGGTTTGTTCTATAGCGACGTTTGTGATAAAAAGCGTCGCTAAAAGTCATGTTCTTTAGCGGCGTTTGTGACAAAAGTGCCGCTAAAGGTCATGGTCTTTAGCGGCATTTGTGAGAAAAGCGCCGTTGAAGGTCATGGTCTTTAGCGGCGTTTGTGGGAAAAGCGCCTTTGAAGGTCATGGTCTTTAGCGGCGTTTGTGGGAAAAGCGTCGCTAAAGGTCATGGTCTTTAGCAGCGTTTGTGGGAAAAGCGCCGCTAAAGGTCATGGTCTTTAGCGGTATTTGTGACAAGAGCGCCGCTAAAGGTCATGGTCTTTAGCGGTATTTGTGACAAAAGTGCCGCTAAAGGTCATGACTTTTAGCGGCGTTTATTTCTAAAAACGTCGCAAAAGTTAGCGACGCGTTCAATAGCGACTTTTTTGCGGCTTAAAAAAGTAAATAAGGCCTAAAAAAGCGCCGCTAAAAGTCTGTTTTGATGTAGTGTTATGATCATGTTTTTAGGTGCAAAATACATTCTTCAAATTGTAAATGTCTTGACACCATCCTCATGTCATACATAATACAAAATATAATAAGTCTCACAACGATGATAGTCCTTTGGCATAGTCTTCAGTGAATCCCTTACTTCATTAGCACGCCTGAAAAGGAAAGGTAACCAAGTAAGTTTAAAGAACTTAGCAAGTTCAAGAAGAAAACACTGCAATAGGTCCATATAATTCAATAAGCCTTTCCAACTCAGTAGAGTCACACAGTTCGCCAATTGGCAAATACCAAACATAGATAGGCTATACGTCAGACACTTTTCCTTTAGTGTGTACACTACACCCATGCAACCATACAAACTACCTTCTTCGTGTTAACCACAAACCCTAGTCCATATACAGAGCCGTATCAATCTTTCATTCATTTTCTTTGTCATGATTTGCCAATCTGGTTTGTAATAACACTTGCCCTACCAGAGGCTACACGATCATTTTCATATATCGCGATCTGTTAGTTCAATGCTCATTTCATTGAAGGCAAAACCATGAATTCATTTCCATATATTTGATCATGTTATTCATTTCAGAAGCAAGAGGTAGTGGCTTCAACAAGAAAGAAGGTTCTTACATCTTAACACGGATAAACTAAACCAGACTAATGACAACAAGCATTCATCACTCTTGGGCAAATATTTCATCTTCACAGAATATATATACTTACCTTAAACTAAACATAAACAAAGACATTGCACACATATGGAGTAAGAAGGAACTCACCAGAAAATGCAGCAAGTTCAAATAGCAAGACTTTTGCCCTTATCACGAGAACTTATAGGAGTGTCTTGAGCTATAATATAAATAGTTAAACTTATCAAACTATATACCAGAAAACTAAATAAACTTGCAAGTAACATCATCACAAAACCCAGATTTAAGAAGTTTTCTGCCTTACACTCAAAATTGATTCTTAAGTGTGCAACTCTAAAGTCACGTAAATAACCATGAAAATAACCTAAGGTTCACCGACATTTACCAGGTGCTAAAACAAGGAAAGAGTTGGTTGAGTACAACGAACCCAAATCTTTAAGCAGATCTCTGGTCTTAGACTTTCTGAGAGAAAAGTGAAAAGAAAGTTTGAGAAGAAACTGTGAAGACAAAAGAAGACGTAAAAGCTTGCTCAAGAAGCTAATACCAACTTTATACAAATAAACACGAAAGCTAGGTTTAGTGGATAAATCGATTATTCCACTAACCTCCTCGATTCTTGTAACTAAGAATTTTCTCTCTCATCATAAATACGAGTCTTATTGGCTACGGTAATTTAGTTCTATTCTAACTAATTCCCATATGTCTAACTAAATTGTTCAGCCAGAATAATAAAATAATAATAATATAATAAATGGTTCTATCAAGCTGAGGACTTAACATATTCCTCTAACAGCCGAGGTGGCATATACTCTTCAAAAGAGTCCGCCAAACCATCAAGCTCGCCCATCACAAGCTTCTCCCAAGGGTGCGCTCACAGACTTACATACTTAGTCACAATTAATACCTTACCCACTCAGAACTTGCTCTAAACACCATACTTTGATAAACAATATTCGAACACTAGGACTACATCGGGTGGAATGTTACAATTCTACTTAACACCAGTTCAACCTAGCTCGACTTAGTTCCATCAGGTCAAAAGATAAGTGGTCTAAGACGATTAATTAAGTTAGTTATAGGCTGAAAAGTATTGCCTAGGTTAATTATTAGCTAATTGGTAAAAATCCCTGAATCTGAGTTAATCATGAACATGGAAGTTAATCACCTTTTTGCCTGGTTAATTTGATTGTTAATTTGGTATTTAATAATCAATGCAATTTAGTCCTGTTTATTGAAACTCGTAATTTTTGCTTTAATCGTAATATGACGAGTAAATTAGTAACTATTTAAACCTAGGTTAGTTTAATCAAACCTCCCTTGGTTATGATCTTCAGACTACTTCCAATATTTCATTGTAATTATAATTATAATACAATTCGACTTGTACACTTGCAGACATTGCATGTAATCTCATATATTTAATTGCATATTTCTAAGCCCAGGTGCATGCAAGTCAGGGCTCGGTCATTATACTGATTGAAATATACTCTAAGTCCCTATACTTTTTGCACATTTGAAAGTTAGCCCTCCTTTATTATATAATTTTATATTATATCATATAATATATAATATATTAATAGTTTATATGTATGCACCAATGATTGAACACTATAATATCTTGTAATACTACATTTTTATTATAATCTATAATATAATAATAGCCATATATAATAGTAGTACATATATATATTAATTATTATATATTATTGTTTATTATATTGATTGAAATATGCTCTAAGTCCCTATACTTTTCGTACATTTGAAAGTTAGCACTTGTTCAATATTATATTATGCTATATCATACCATATAGTATACAAAATATTAATAGTCATATATGCATCAATAATTAAACATTATAATATCAAGTAATACTATATCTTTTATTATAATCTATAATGTAATAGTTATATATAATAGTAGTACATTATATGTTATTGTTTATCATTATATTGGTTGACATATGCTTTAAGTCCCTATACTTTCGTACATATGAAAGCTAGCCTTTCTACTATATTATATAATGTTGTATCATATCACATACTAAATAATAAATAATATATTAATAGTTTATATGTATGCACCAATGATTGAACATTATAATATCATGTAATACTATATCTTTTATTGTAATCTATATTGTAATAATAGTTATATATATTAGTACCACATTATATATTACAATTAATAATATTTTATGTATTAGTAATAATTATATATTATATTATATTATTAATAGTATATATTATGTTAGTTTATGTAGTAGATATATTCTAATTTAGTATATAGGTTAGGAAATTGATTTTGATAATAGTAATATAATATATGTTAGGATCGTCCCAATTAAGCAACAAACAAGTAAAAATAGCAGAAGAAATTGAGAAGATGAACACACAAATTTAACGTGGAAAAACCCCTCCAAAGAGGATAAAAACCACGGGCAAAGATAATTTTACTATAATGGCAAAAGAATGAAGAGTACAAACGATGGAGATAAAACTAAACCCCGAAAACCCGAAAAACAAAGAACCCTCAAAACGTAAACATAAAATTCTCTGAATGTGTTATGAATTCTAATCTAATGGGTATTTTTCTAAGATTGTAAAAGAGCCTATTTATAGGCTAAATTAGTAAGTCAAATAAACTATACTAATAAATGTTAAATATATTATACTAATAAATACTAAATCTTCTAGAAAGAAAATATATTTTTGTTTAACTTGACTTGCAAGCAATCTCTTAGAATTTGGGTCACACAACTCTAACAATCTCCACTTTGACACGAATTCTTTCAACGCCATCTTTGCCAAAACCCGCCACGGGCCTATCTTGAACTATGCAGGGAATTAACTAAGTCAAATCTATGCTTAGAAGCTGGAAAACTTCTAGCCTTCGACTTATGCACTGCCAAATCAAAACTAACCAGGGTCTGATTTTCACGAATACAGTGCCCTAACTTTTCAAAACCTGCATCCAAAAGAGAACCTCTCTTCAACGAAACGGTCATACCTTTTTCCCTCCTATGACCAAGTTGCCTCGGCTCCAAACGAGTTGACTTTGACTCCGTAACGGACGAATGACGTCCAATTTCACCGGTCACTGTAGAACCTTCCAGAATATAAAGACTGCCAGTTCTTTTACCTTTTAACATAACGAGAGCTCCATGATATACTTTAATGTCGCTCGACTCGATGTTGATTCTGCATCCTTTCAAGTCTAAAATACTCAAAGAGATGAGATTCTTTCGTAAATCAGGTACATACCTGACATCTGAGAGTGTCCTAATCGTCTCGTCGTGTATCCTAATTTTAACAGTACCAATACCGATTATCTTACTAGATGAATCGTTTCGCATATGCACAACTCCACCTTCAACTGAACTGTATGTGGAGAACTATTCTCTATTGGGACACATGTGGAAAGAACATCCTGAATCTAGGATCCACTCAAACGTAAGCTTGGAGTTATCGCTCGTTGACACTAACAAGAAATCATCACCACTTTTATTGACCAAATTAGCACCAACTACATCTTCCTCGTTACTCTCAGCAGCTCTTTTATTTCGTAGTTTATAACAATCTGCTTTGACATGACCTAACTTTTTACAATAGCGACACCTTTTGTCTCGTTTCTTTGATGCTACCAAAATGGAAGCTTGCCTATCTGCTTTGCTATTCAAACCAAACTCATTGTCGAGTTTGTCTCTACTCAACAAATGACCCTTCACATCTTCGAACGAGAGTTTGTCTCTTCCATAAATCAAGGTCTCCCTGAAAGACTTGTATGAAGAGGGTAAAGAGCACAATAATAGCATAGCTTGATCTTCATGGTCAATATGAACCTCAACGTCCTTTAAATCATTTAAAAGAGTAATGAATTGACTAATGTGATCTCTAAGAAGCTCACCTTCGTTCATGCGAAACATAAATAGACGTTGTTTCAACACTAAACGGTTAGCCAAAGACTTAGTCACATAAAGAGTTTCTAACCTTTTCCATAAGGCGAATGAGGTCTTCTCCATCAATACCTCTTGCAATACTATATTCGCGAGGCACAACTGGATTGCAGACAAGGCCTTTTCATCAAGCTCTTCCCATTCTGTTTGATTTAGATTTTCAGGCTTTTTCCCTGTAACAACCTTTTTCAAGCCGTTTTGAACTAGAATTGCCATCATCCGAACTTGCCATAGATTGAAATTTGTCTCACCATCGAACTTCTCATTTCAAACCTTGTTGCTGCCATATCTGAACGGGCTGATTTATGAAAATTAAACTAGCTCTGATACCACTTGTTAGGATCGTCCCGATTAAGCAACAAACAAGTAAAAATAGCAGAAGAAATTGAGAAGATGAACATACAAATTTAACATGGAAAAACTCCTCCAAAGAGGATAAAAAACCACGGGCAAAGATAATTTTACTATAATGGCTAAAGAATGAAGAGTACAAACGATGGAGATAAAACTAAACCCCGAAAACCCAAAAAAACAAAGAACCCTCAAAACGTAAATATAAAATTATCTGAATGTGTTATGAGTTCTAATCTAATGGGTATTTTTCTAAGATTGTAAAAGAGCCTATTTATAGGCTGAATTAGTAAGTCAAATAAACTATACTAATAAATGTTAAATATATTATACTAATAAATACTAAATCTTCTAGAAAGAAAATATATTTTTGTTTAACTTGACTTGCAAGCAATCTCTTAGAATTTGGGTCACACAACTCTAACAATATATTATTATATTATCATTAAAGTTTAATTTTATATATTTATTATACACTTATAATTATAGTATTAAAATATTTTAAATTAAATTAATATTCTAAAAAAATTATTTCACTTTATAATTTAATATAAAATTATTTTCCCAATTAATAAAAAATAGTACAAACATGCAATACTTAGGAATAAATTTTCAAAAAAATCATGGTTTATCATTTATTTATATTTTAATTTTATTTTTAAGTAATATCATAAAATTATAGTCTACTATGATTGTTTAGTTGTAAAGTCGGGCTTTGAGTCAAATTTATCTTGGGCTCGGATTTTGTCGGGTTCTAACTTTCTCGAGCTCGAATTTTTTTCATACTTTTTGGGACTCGGATAAGCATGGGCGGGCTTTCGGGCTCGAGCCTATTTTGCCAACTCTAATAATTTTTAAATCTTTTATAATTTGAAAAAAAAATGTGATTTTTTTGTTTTTGTAATATTCTAAGTTTTAAGCCTTTGGGGGGTTTTAGATTTTTTTTTTAAATTTTTATGAATATTTTAAAAATAAGTGAAATTATTACTTTTTCTTAACACGTGACAACATATCATTATACTTAACATTTACTGTAAGAGAAATTTAAATTGAGATAACCGAGTATACAAAATGGAGACCACACTTATAAAAGTTTGTACAATATTTTAGCTAAAAGAAGTATTAAGCAAAATTTTGAAATACTAACTTTTCTACAAAAAGAATCGTATGCTAATGATGAGAAAAAACAGTACTTTTATTTATGCAGACAGTAATTATAGATGCTACAGCCTACAGTGTTGGTCTTGGTTAAGCTAAAAGTAGAAGAAGCATCATTTATCTAAGTGAGAGACATCAATTTGATGCTTTTCACCATCTTATTTATTTGAGCCATAAATAAATAAAAATGAAAGAAAAATATATGTTGTTGCTGGCCTCAACTCAAAGTCAAAGATATATCAAGTGTTGTTGGCATCGGAGAGAAATCATTCATCGGAAGAAGAAACCTTTGTTTGTGGCGTCGGTGGGGGGTCGGCGGGGGAAGGAAAATTGTGAAAGAATAGCCATGCATAAGAATGCACCTGCTAGAAGAGCCGTCGCCACATATCCCTTGTTAAAGAAACCTTCCAAGGGAGTATCCTTGAAATCTTCCCCGAATAATTCGAAGAAATCACCATAAGCTACTTTCAGATCCGCAGTGTCCAAAAAACCGGCACCAACACCCGATGCCAAAACAAAGGCAACCACCTGTCGTAGTAATGAAATATAATTAGCATTTAGCAATGTTGGTGACTAAAAGGAGGAAATTTAATAATGTAAATGGCGGATACCTTGTCTCCATAAAAGTACAAGGCAGGCAAGAAAGGACCACGAACGAGCTTCTTTCCGGTACAACAAGCACGGTACATTGTAAAGGGTAACAGCAATAGGCAATAGGCTGCTGCAACAGCAGCGGTGGCGAAAACATACTTGTAGCCAATGACATCCCTGAATGTTACATTGGAATCGCCACCGTTGGGAGCCTTGTCTAGTATGAGAACCACTATACAGCCAGCTGCAAATAAAATAGTGAAAAGTCTAAGCACAAGGCTAGCAATTGCCATACCCTTCTTGGATGCCATATATCAACCACTTAATTATTTAACACTAATTCCTCTTCCCCGATTTTATTCTATATCTGAAATGAATCCTGATTATAAGTGATATGTATAGGGGGGGGGGGGTTATAGAAAACAAAAAGGCTTCTTATTTTCTTGGTTGTATCAATATATATGTTTGTATTTTTGGTTAAATTATTTAAAGTGCAGTGCAGGCCTCTCGATGTACAAGTCCGTTTGTGTGTACTGAGTCTTGAATATAGGTTGGGTCTTTCGATGTTTCCAAGTTAATCCTTGTTCACTTCAACGGCGCAACGTTGTAAATGATTTTTGGACTATGTATTCCAACCTAACAAGTCTAATTGAGTTTCACGTCAAACACTATCTCAACATCAGTGAAGAAGGTAGAAATTATGTGCTAAAAGCTAAAAAAATTTGTATAAAAATAATTTAAATTTAAATTTTTAATTTTTTAAGAGGAGTCAAAATTGTATTTTTTATTAAAAAAATGGTTAAAAGTTCTTAATGGAATTATTTACATTTGAGAGGCACTAAAATTCTAATTATACTATTCAACCAAGGGTCCCTCTATCCAATGTATAATTATAAAACATTTGTATTCAAGTACATGAACTAAAAACGATCAAATTGGAGAAGAATTAAATTCATAACTTACACATAGTGTGACACTAATAATAGAATTTGACCTAATAAATTTAATTGTTACCATTGGATCAAAACTAAATTTTTAAATTTTAAAAAATATAAAAAATAAAATTAATCAAATCAGAATTTAAAGACTAAACTTATAATACAAAAATTAATAGCAAATCTATTTAAGCATCGTTGGAATATCGTTTGGGTCACTGAAATTAATTCAGTTATCAAACCTTAATGTTAAAAATTATAGATAAAAAGATTATGCCACACGCCCTTTCGCCTCTCGCTACTTTTAATGTTGATAGTAAAGTTTGGATTCAAAATATCTTTCTGATTTTAGTCGAGCAGTTCGATTTTGATTTTACTATTAATATGTCATAAAAAAATAGTATACATATTAATTAATATTTTTTATAGTGCAATTCACGAATTATTAGAATGTGAATTTTGATATAATATGTAATATTATTATATATAAATTTTCATTTAGTGCATTTGTATACATCAAACTTTAATTTTGGTTAATTTTCACATTTCACTAACTTTGTTATCTATGTGGCACAATTTTCTTTTAAGTCATGCATAAATTGTTGACATGGTATTTTTTTTGGTTAAAAAACAAACAAACAAATTTAAATTATTTTCACTGAGATTAAAAAATAAACAAGTTTCTTGGGAGAAATAAGAAACCCTTTTTTCCAAGTGTGTTTTTTTTAATCTAGTTGAAATTAATTCAAATTTATTTGTTTGCTTTTAAACATAATAAAATGTCAATGCAACAGTTTACACATGGCTTAACGAAAAAATATGCCACATCAATAATGTCGTTTGTGAAATGTGAAAATTAAACTAAAATTAAAATTTGATATATACAAATGCACCATACTAAAGTTGATATATAACTTTGCAACTGTATCAAAGTTCATATATAATTTTAATATTTATTCCAAATTACCTACATATTTAGCCTTTAAATTTGTTTGATTATTGGGAATAATTTGTTTTTTAAAATTAGTAATAATTTCAAATACACAAAATCAAGAATAATTATCTTGTATATTTCAATTTTATTTATTTCAAATTGTTTAAATTTTTAATTTTAATAACTTATAACATGCAAAGTCAAGATTTCAATAAAACTTCTAAAATTATCCACAAATTTGTTTGAAAATTACCATGAATAATTTTTTTTAAAAACTCAAGAATTATTTTAAATACGTAAAATCAAGAATATTTATCGTGAATATTTTAATTCAATTTATTTTAAATCATTCAAAAAATAATTTATTTTGATAATTTAGCACATAAAAAATAAGGAATTCAAATAAATTTGGAGCTGTCCACGTGTTACCAAATAGACAATCCATGTGTCATCAAAATAAGTTGTCACATCAACTTTGGTTTTAGACATTGTAATATATATATGTAACATCCCCAAAACCTCATTTGTAACGCCTTCAACCCAATCCGATTCGCCGAATCTGAATATTGGGTGTTAAAACTCTATTAGAGACTGACACAAAAACAAAACGTACTAATTTTCAACATTTACATCTTATTTAAATACTGCTCCAACTGACTTACAACTGGATGTACTGTAGATAATTACAACCCTTGTACAAGACTTTAAATAGTGAGGACTTACAAGCGAATATCATAACTTAATTACAATGTTCTATTTGTTTTAATCCTTTAGTGATAATACTGACTACAATTGTGCTGTCAACACGTTCTGTATGCATAATAGTCTGACCTGCCACCTCTAGCGTAGCCTTGGCGTCGTCTCTTCTGGCGTAAACCCAATCAGCTTACCTGTAACACAATACACAAAGGTAAGTTCATGAGAACTTCGTGAGTTAAACTCGATCTACCTGTATTGTCTCAATATAATGCATTTGGGAATTTCATTATCATCTCATTGTTCTTTGTTCTTCAACTTGACTTTAGCAAGTACCTTTCTTCTTCATACCATAAATGCCATACCTTACTTTGTGACCATGACTAACCCTTAGCATCTTCAATACATTACTAACGTTCTTCACCCAAAATTTTTGTGATTCTTTAATTGTTCCCATTCTGGAACCCAAACCTAGAAAGCATTGTTGATCGAGTTGTTCTTCTAATCCACTTGGTTCATACTATTAATTCGCCACATTCCTTGGCACATTCCATCTTCTCTATACATATCTTAAGACTATGTAGGATACACCACAACATTTTCTATGGAACCATTTCTCTTAGAGTTTGCCATACATATTATTCCTTCAGAGTTCGCCATATGTACTATTCTTTTAGAGTTCGCCATACGTACTATTCTTTTAGAGTTCGCCATAAATACTATTCTTTTAAAGTTCGCCATACATACTATTCTTTTAGAGTTCGCCATATGTACTATTTTTCCAGAGTTCTCCATATGTACTATTATTTTATAGTTCGTTATATGTACCATTCTTTCAGAGTTTACCATACCTACCAGTCCTTTAGAGCTAGACACACATATCGTTCCTAAGTTTATCGTACTTACCATTCTTCTCTTTCAAGGTCCATCATAAAATTTTTTCCTTTAGATGAATGCCATAAGGGCATTCCTTTAGAATGTGCCACGAATGTGTTTCTTCCTACAGATCGCTACAAAGGCTTCAATTTTATAAATTGCCACAAAGGCTTTCATTTCATAGATTTCCACAAAGGCTTTAACTTTTTTGTGTGTTCACGATAGGGATTCACCTAAACTCACATTACGTGAGGTTTTCCCTCATCGTTTTGGGCCATGCAGAGAAATCCATCAGGTAATAACCTTCCTTTAATTCTTGCCATATGATGCCATAACCCACCAATTATGGTCTTATACAATATGATGCCATGAACGTTTCTTTTCAGAGAATCATGTTTGAAGTCCCGAAGGGCTCTTTTAGACGACTCCACCACGGTGAACAGACTCAGACTCACTTGACAAACCTTCATGCATTGACCCCAATTAAGACTAACATATTTCTTTTCAATTCACTTTATAAATTCCAGAATCATTCATACAGCCTTATTTTATTATCAGAACATTCATCACATACTCAACTTATCAGATACTATATAGACAGCACATGCAAAACTCATTTATTGTTCATATCTCAACATCATCTTCCTATCATACTTTCCTAACTTCAGAATCATAGTGTGACTATTTTCTATAGAAACATCTCAAATAATACTATGCATGCAAGAGTCGACTTAGGGACTCACCTGAAAAGAATGTATAGTAGCTTGAGCTCTAGATCCAAGATCCTTTTAGGAGTTGCAGCAACCACTGCCTCTTACAACAAAATAGCACCATAAAAATCCATTCGGATAACCTTTCCATCATCTTAAACACAAATATCCCATAAAAAAAGCCTTTCTTCTTCAGGCATTCATGTAGATCTATTTTTTAGAGCCATAAAACTCACCTCGACATGGATAAATTTTTAGAAAAATCCAGAGTTTCAGATCCAACTTAAAGAAAAATGCTTCTCCTTTCCCTTCAGCCTTAGATTTCAATATTTCCAAAAGAGAAAAAGGGAACTCCTTTTATTTCAACTTGAAGACCTATTAAAATACTCCAAGTCTTTTTTATCATTGACAAATGTCACATCACTACTGACTTGTCTTATCAAGGGTCTACAACTTCTGAGGAAACCAATTGATTACTTCCCCTTTCTCTTGAACTATCATGGTTCTTGTTCGGTTAGTTCCTAACCAACTTACCTTATAACGTAACCTGTACAGTATCACGGGGAAAAAAATGTACTACTTCTGACGTAGGCTCATACCTTCAATATCTATTTACCTAACCACATCCTTATTTTATCAAATCACAATTACCTGGTGTGGAAATCTCAACATCTTGAACACATAACTGTGTTTGCCTCTGTTATACGCCAGAAAGTGCACTTGGGCGATTACCAATTTGCCAATCTACTTTTCAAAGACTACGTCAGACCTTGTGCCCACCAGAACCAGGGCATTATAGGCTTGCTCAAAGAATTCTTATACTTATTCAAATTCTTATACTTTACATGCACTCAAAACTAACTCTTTATGCTTTACTTTCATAGACATTGTTTGAACACTAGGGTTTCGTCGGATGGAATGTTACACCATTGGTTGTAAACAATGCGAGATAAAAAATATACGTGAAATAAGGTATAAAATTAAATAAATTTGAATAAAAAAGTATGACATGATGTGTTAAATTGAGAAAAGGACTAAATTGTAAAAGTATGAAAAGTGTTGTGGCACTAATGTAAATATTTAAAAATCATGAGGATAATATAAATATGGAAAGGTTAAGGGGCCAAAAGTGCAAATTATGTAGGCATATTGATATATAAAGTTGGGAAAAGCAAAATATGGACTAAATTGAATAAAGTGGAAAAGTATAGGGACCAAAGTGTGATTTTTTAAATTATGGGTGAAGGACCTAAGTGCAAATTTTCCATTATTAAATTATATTTGGAGACATAATCATGACGTTAGAATATCTAAGTGATGAGGTATAAAGAAAAAGGTGAAATTTATGGAAATAAGACTTGAATTATGGTGGAAATTGATTAGTTGATAGTACAATGACTAAAATTGAAATTAAAGAAATATAAATAGATTTTTAGAGGGGAGAAAGATGGGATGGCAACAACTAGACATTAAAAAAATAAAAATAAAAGGGAGAGAAAAAAAGAAAGAAAAGGAGAAAAAATATTTCATGAGTTTTCTTTGAGTTTTACCTTAAAATCATAGCCTAATTTCATATCCTAGAGTGTTATGAGATTGTTTTCTACCATGAAAATAAACTAGATGAAGAAGAAAATGAAGGAAAGGTATGGTAAAGTGAAGAGAAAGTGAAGGATAATAAGAGGGGAAAAGGAAATAGATGAAGGAAAGATTTAGATTGAAAAGAGAGATTTTGAATTCAAGGGAAGAAAATAGGTAAGTACCTTATTGAATTCATGAAGATTTACCTATAATTTGATGGTAAATGCCTATGTTAAAGTGAGATAAATTATTAGGAAGTTACTATGATGAATGAAGTTTAGAAGTTATGTGATTAAATTAAATTATTGTAAGATTTATGTTTAAATAAAAGAATGTCAAGAATGTTAAGAGTTACAAGTAAGTAAGTATGATATTTGAATATGTTTATGAAATAGAATATGATTATGATTATTGAGTATGGATAATGAAATGAGAAAAATGAACTTAACCAAATCATGGAAGAGTAAAATGTTTCACTAAATAGTTTATGGACAATAGTGGTAGTACAACTTTGAAAATTCACCAAAAATGTATAAATCGAGTTAGAGGTTGAATAAAATATGAAATTAAATCTTATTGAGTCTAGTTTTACATAAAAGCAATGGTGTAACAAATGAAATTGTGGATTATGATATATAATAATTTTTATGAGACAATGTCAATATGATTTCGGATTTCCCTGTTCTAACTTTGAAAAATCATTATAAATTGTAAACAAATGTTTAGGAGATGAAATTTATATTCCAAAAAGCTTAATACATTTATTTTCAAGGGAAACAAATGACAACATAATACGAGAATTTTATTGAAATATATTTATTTTTTAGTAAAGAAGTGTTAGAGCTACCTAGCAACAGAACAGGGGAAGATTTGAAGGAAAAACTATAGTAATTGGCTTTAGGAAAAACTATATTATTTAATTTGAATTCAAATTATATCGACATAACTCAAAGTAAAATTTATCTTATTCAAAACTCAATTTGTATGAGCTAGAATTACCAAGCCAAGCGAGCTGCTCAACCCATAAAGAGTTTTACTCCAAATTTTTTACTTAAGAAAAATAAAAGATGAAGATTTGCTTTTGTGGAAACCAAAGCTACAAGTATAGCCTTTAGTAATCAGGATTTCAACTTTGTGAAAGATTCTTGAATCACTTTACAGATCACCTTACAATTGAATCGTCTTTTATTAGCAACAATTGAGCTCTATGTGTAGGTGTCACAGGGCAGGCAAAGGAGCCAACAACTGATGTACACATTTCAGATCCTTCATGTTCCCTTGGGGTCATTCAGCCTGACAAGACTGGCTCATTACTTGGAAAAGACTCAAGGCCCATCAAATTGGATCCTAGTTAAAATGTAAACACTCTAGTAAATTGTATTTTTACCAGGATAATTATTGCAAACTTAAAGGATAAAGATGCATAGAGTTTAAATCCATTAGGACACTTATATTGTAGATAGGCACTAATCTTAGACATTGATGTAATTTGATCTGTATCGTTGGATTTGGGGAGCTCAACTATAAATAGAGCATTCCCCTTTCATTTGTAATCACTTCATTCTTGAGTTAAAGAATACTTTGAGAGAATTTGCTCAAAAACTTGGTGTGTTATTACTTTCTTGTTGCTTTTTTGTTCGATTCAAGTCCCTTTGTCATTTCGACATGCTTCCGCTTTATTTAGGTGCCTTAGAGAATTTCTGTGAGAATTCTTATCTTTCGAGAGTTATGCTGACTTAAGCTCTCGAGGCCTTAGAAATACCTTAGAAACAATTCGGGACCACATTGGAATCAATCGAAAAGTACAAGAAAAATTTAGAAAAATTAGATTGCAGGGTTCACACGGTTGAGACACACGTCCGTGTCTCAGGCCGTGTAACAATGAAATGGGGACACACAACTGTGTCTGAGCTTGTGTCCTCACCCGTGTAACTCTCTGAGTTGGGTCACACGGCCAAGACACACACCCGTGTGTCAGGCTGTGTAACTCTCGAAATAACCTCACACAGTCGTGTGCCAGGCCGTGTGTTAGGCCGTGTAATTGCCTGACTTGTGTGCAATAAAACTTATAGGGACACACGACCATGTAGCCAGGCCGTGTGTCACACACGGCTGAGTCACAGGCCCGCGTCTTAGGCCGTGTGGGCATGAATTTTCCCAATTTCAAGCCATTTCCAGCCCCAAAGCATGCATACACCTAGAGACATTTTGTACATACAAACAAGGCATCCAAATATGACCGAAACCTACATAAAATGACCAATTCAATAGTTCAAGATCATTCAACCAATATGCCATACAAGGCACCTCAAATGCAAATATTCAGTCTTACCTAAACATGCAAACAAATATCACTTCTCATTCATCAATCACATTAAACTCAATACCATCTTCAACATACCAAAACTTGACCATATTTCAACCAAATCAACACTTACTATTTTGGTCATTCAAACATGCATCAAACATTACCAAGATACCGTTATAAACTATTTTGCATACAAGATATCAAAACAGACCTACGTTTAAGTACTATATACACCTACATCAAACACCATTATAAACATCCTAATTACGTTTCAATCTCAAATACTACTCTACAAGAAATAAGAACTACCAAAGTCGTTTGATAATGTGAGCTGAACATTTGATCCGTCCCAAGTGTCAGCAACAACGATCTACAAAATCAACCACAAAAACAAATAAGCTTATAAAGCTTAGTAAGAACGTAGCATATCATAATCTAACGTTAAATTTAATTAGATTCACATTTCATTGAGTTCAGAATTTTTGAAGTCTAAACAGGGGCATGTGTGTGCAATTCAGGGGTATCGAAGTACAAACAGGGGCACATATGTACAATTCAGGGGTACCAAAGTACAAACAGGGGTACGTATGTGCAATCAGGGGTACCGAAGTACAAATAGGGGCATTCATGTGCAATTCATCAATTTTCTTCTAAACGTAATAATTAAAGCCTTATAATGCAAATACACAAAATTAAAACTTCATTAATATTAAAACACTACGAACTTACCTCGACAGTTATAGCGTAACAACGAAGTCAATTAATCTGAAGCTTTAGCTTTTCCCTGATCTAAATCCGTACAAGGTCTATCTTTATCTAAATAGAAAAGTTCAGTCCATTTAATACTTTTATTAATTAATTTGAAGCTTTAGCTTTTCCTCGATCTAAATCTGTACGAGGTCTATCTTTATCTAAATAGAAAAATTCAGTCCATTTAATAATTTTATTATTCAACTCAGTCCATAATTCATTACAAAATTACCATTTTGCCCCTAACATCTTAAGTTTTCACAATTTAGTCCTTAAACTCATAAATTGAAATCTAAGCATTTTCATCCTTATCTCATGCTAGTCGGATTCACTAGGGACCTATATCAACTCATAAAAACCATCATTTCATGAATTTAACTTGAAATTTTACTACTTTTACAAATAAGTCCTTAAATACAATTTTCATCAAAAATTACTTTACAAAACTAGTTTATATAACAACAAGGACTCATAATCCTTTATAAAACATCAAGAATCATGCAATAGCATTCATGGTACAATCCTAATTCTTTAAAAATTTTACAAATTAATCCCCGTGCTAGCTAGATTAAGCTACAACGACCTCGAAAACATAAAAATCATTAAAAACAGGCTTAAAAACCATACCATGCAAGTGGAATTCAAAATGAAGCTTTCTCCCCCCTTCAATGGTGTATTCGGTCAACAAGAAGAAGAAAGTGAAAAGATGATAACATTATTTCATATTTTCTTACTTAATTTCCATTTTAATTCTCTAATTACCATTTTAGCCTTATTATTAATTAAAATTTACAACAAAAACTTGCCATGAATATCCACTAACATTAAAAATGGTCTAATTACCATCTAAGTCCATTCACTTTTAAATTTCATAACTATTTGACACCTTTAACTAATAGAAGTCCACTTTTACACCTTTTATGATTTAGTCCTTTTTACGAAATTAAACATGAAAACGTCAAAATGTCTTAACGAAATTTTAACATGACCTTACTAATGTCCCATAGATATTAAAATAAAAATAAAATATTAATTTACTCATCGGATTTTTGGTCCTAAACCACTATTTTGATTTCATTGAAAACAAGCTATTAGAATTCGCATACATTATAATATGGTCATAGCATGTACATAAACAATTCACATAACCTTTAGGAAACCTAATAGCATATTGTGACTTAGAAGCATGTATATAGTATAGTACATATCATACTCATAACACATTGTATAGATATATTGGCAAATTGTGACGGTGAAACATAATCATAAATCATATCAATTGGATAAACGGATATCCAAAAACACCAAATGATTCAAAAAGTCCTACTCTATCTCCAATAAGTGTAGCACGAGTGCTAACACTCTCCAAACACACCATGCTATCTTCGGTGAATGGAGCTTAACTCTACATTTCCTTTCTCTCCAACACTATCTTCAGGCCATAGTACCTTATCACAAGAATAAAGGTGAGTACTCACAATCCTATGGCATGCCAATGATATCCAACGATTTAATAGGTTCACAATGCCAACATGTCACTTTTACCATATTCATAGTTCACAATTAATATAGCTCACAACTTAGCAAAGCTCATAAAATAGCACCGTTTATAGTGTATGGCTTGCATTTCACATAGTTCGCAATAAGGCATAGTTTGCAATACACATAGCTCGCAATAGAGATAGTTTGCATATAATGGTTTGCATATAGCATAAATTGCATAATAACATAGCTCACATAAATAAAACACAATTCACATGATTATAGCCAAGCTCGTATAGTATAGTTCACTTGTTATCATAGCTCACATAGACATAAGCACATACTTTAGGAACATAGGATAGGTGTTTAGACTACCTAAGCTCCCATTATCATGCGAACTGGTGTTTAATTACAGCACTCATAACCACTCACCTTTGTTATTTCCCTGCTTGCTGTCAAACCTAGGTAAGTTTTTTCTTGCCTCTTTCTTTGTTCGGTGAGTCTTCTCTTTGACTTATCACTTAATTTGAAGAATTCCATAAGATTTGGATTGATTTGAGAAAAAAATGTGTTAAGAAATTATAGAAAATTGAAAGATAAAATATAAGTGTCTTTGGAAATTGGAGAAGAAAATTTGTTTGGATGCTTAAAAAATTTGGATGGTTGAGAGAATTTTGAGAGAAAACTTCTAATTTGGATCTAATGAAAATTTGTTTCAATTTAATAGCTAGTGATATATATTTATTTATTTTTAACTCAGTTATTATTATTTTTAATTACTTTGACTCTAATTTTGATATCTTACTCTAGCCCATGACTTAATTAATTGATACTACTAACTCAATTTTTTGGATGTGACAACTCTCTCCCTCTAAAAAGAATTTCGTCCTTAAAATTACCTGAACCGAATAGATAAGGATATTGAATTCTTATTGCATTCTTGGTTTCCCAAGTAGCCTCTTCAATTTTGTGATTATGCAACAAAACTTTTATTAAAGGTATGATCTTATTGTGCAACACCTTTATCTCAATCAGTTCCTCCTTATAGGTAAGACCAGATGGGACCTCAATCTCCTCGATCAAAACAATATGCGATGGGTTGGATTGGTATTTTTGCAAGATGGATATGTGAAACACGTCATGAATATGCTCAAGTTCAGTCAAAAACCTGAGTCGACATGCTATCGATCTGATTCTCTTAATAAGCACATAAGGTCCAATAAATCTCGAACTCAACTTTCCTTTCCATCCGAATCTCAAAACTTTCTTTCAAGGTGAAACTTTATGGAACGCTCTATCCCCAACCTAAAATTCGATATCACGACTTTTCAGATTTGCATAAGACTTCTACCTCTCAAAAATAGTGTAACACCTCTAACCCGTCTCTGTCGCTGGAATAGGATCACGGGATATTACGATGATTAACATATTCGATAATACTTAAACACAATTCAAAAATCAATTTAAATATCATAAATCCATGTTCAATCAATAATCATAGCATTCATACAAAAACAACCTTAAATCAATCCTATGGGACCTTAGAAAAAATTTGGAAACAAACAATGAGTAATCTTAAATAAAACAAAAAATGTGGAAAATGCTGAAAATAGGGGTTACACAGTCGTGTGACAAAGGCTAGCCCGTGTGGCTACCCCACATGCCCGTGTGCTCAGATCGTATAATCTACTGTGACCGTGTGAAAAATTCTGCACCCAAAATGACCCTTAATGCAAACCAATTCAACATCCATGTCTTGGACACCAAACCAAACATTTCCTAATCACTTTCACATTATTAAAACACATTCAAACTTACCTAAAACATTCTAAAATCATTCATCCTATGTGTCTAACCAATATGCAATCACTTGGCACCACAATTCAAACATTGAAACATAATCCATTCAAGTGTAACTACTTAGCATTTCATACTTCTTCAACTACCAAAGATACCTCATTTATTATGACCAAAATCATCAACCAAGATTTACCAATTTACCTAAGCATTTGTACTAATTCAACCCTTCCAAATCAACTATTAAAAATGCATTTAAAACAAAAAAAACATACCATTGTCATCACACCCCACAGTCAACCAAAATGCTAGTGGAGATTTACATCAATATACACATCTCATACTTCGAATAACACAAAACATATCCATAATGCTTATAACACATATAAATAACATCCTAATTACATGTCACTTATAAATGAACCAAAATCTGACGAGAAAATTTATTTTAATATTATTTTTGGTATTTAAATCATGTGATTATATATGTGTGAAAGTTATGTAAAGAAATTTTACTATTTGAATGCTTAATTCGGTAGAAAGGACTAAATCGCGTAAAGCGTAAAAGTTGTGTTCTATAAGCTAAAAGTGTCTAATAGGTATACAACATTAAAGTTTAAGTCCTTATATGGGAATTAGACCATAAATGATGATAGTGAATGTGTTGGCTTGAAATTTTTGAAATTAGTAATATTTTATAAGGTTATAAAGGTAAAATAATTAATAATGATAAAATCACATAATAATTATATGTCCATCTTCTTCACAAAAACACTTCAACCGATTCTAACATGGAGAAAACATAGCTAGGGTTCATCCTTGCTTATTTTTCTTGATTGATCAAGAAAGAAAGAAATCAGATTTAGATCAGGGGAAATCGAAAGTTGACGAGTAGTTGATCCGATCCGTTCGTTTCCGTACGAGGTAAGTTCATAAGCAAATAAATGTTTTTGAATTTAAATGTATATGTTTTATACATTGCCAAATTTGATTTGTATATAGATATACATTGCCGAATTTGAATTGTTTATAGATATACATTGCCGAATTTGATTTGTATATGGTTATACATTGCCGAATTTGATTTGTATATGGATATACATTATCGAATTGATTTGTATGTAGATATACATTGCGGAATTTGATTCGTATATGGATATATATTACCGAATTGATTTGAGCATTGGATGACTGGTTTCGTGGATGAATTGATTTAATTACGAAGTCAAAAGCTCCAAATGAACCTTAGTAAATGTATTGGATATTGATGTCATGATATTAGGACTTCTGAGGTGAGATTTCATGTAAGATCATAGCTGGGCTATTGGCATCGATTTGAGATTTTATGTAAGACCATAGCTGGGCTATTGGCATCAATTTGAGATTTCGTGTAAGACCATAGCTGGGCTATTGGCAGCGATACGAGATTTCCATGTAAGACCATGTCTGGGATGTGACAGCCCTAAATTGACCCTAGTCGGGAAGTGGTTTCGGGACCACAAAACCGAGTTATGAAAATAATTAATTGTTATATTCTATGCTTATTATGTGTGTGCATGCATATGTGGAAATTTCATTCCCTAATTTTGCCAATTGTATGAGGAATTATTAAATAGGGATCAACATGAGACATGGTGAAATATGATAGGGTAATTTTAAAGGGCTTATTAGTGCATGTCAACACAAAGGTGGACTTGCATGTCAAATTTGCCCAATTCCCTTATAGTGGCCGGCCAAGATGGATTGATGATGGGCAATTTATTTGTTGAATTAGATATTATAATAGGAAATTGGGTTATTGGAGACATAATGAATTAAAGAAAGAATAAAAAAAAAAGAGAAAGGAAGCCACTACCATATCATCTTCTCCATTGTCGAAACTGGAGAAAGAAGAAAAAGAGAAAAGCTTGGCTAAGGTTCGGCCATTGGGAGTTAGGTTAAGGTTAGTCTTTTGTTTGGTTTTTGATAATTTTCACATTTTTGATATCATTGCTTTGTGTTCTTTAAAACCCATGGTTCAATTTTGTGAATTGATGATGATTTTGTGTTTTGCCATTGATGAGTGCTTGAGCTTTTTGATAGTTGTTGATGAAAAATGAAAGATATGTTAAAGATTAATATGTTTTGTGTTGAAGTTTTTGGTGATTTTGAGTAGTTAGGGCTAAATTACAAAAATAAATTTTTGAAGGACTCAAAGGTGAAATAAATGAAATGTATGGACTTATATGGGTACTAGGAAGATTCGGCCCTTAAGGAGTGTGACCAAATTTTGTGTATTTTGTGTTTTGTGGAATAAAGACTAAATTGTGAAAGTGCGAAATATTAGGGGTAAAAATGTAATTTACCCATTTATGCGTTATTAGACTAAATTGAATGAAAATATGTTAAAATGAGATTTATTTGAATATGTTAAGATCAAGAAACCAAGAAATTGGATTTAGATCGGGGAAAATCGAAAGTAGTTGAGTAGCCGATCAATTAGTCGACGACATCCGAAGAAAGTTTATAAGCAATTAGATATTAAAATTTCGGAATAAATGTTAGTTATATATGCTGAAATGGAAATATGATAAATGTATATATAGCTGAATGTGATATGTGTGAATTATATGTTAAATTAAGGCTTGGTAAGCTAGCTATTAAGGTGAAATGCTAATGTTAGTATTTGATTTGGTAATAATCTGTTTGGGGACAACAGCAGTAAGGTGATTTTGGAAAATCGCCATAATTTGTAGGAGTTGAATTAGAAGCTGAGTGAATTATGTCATTAAAGCTTGAAGAGTCTATTTTCTTACAAAAGAAACTATAAAAACAAAAGAGTTACCAATCTTGAGATATTTGAAGTATTGTGGGGCTGAGTCAAAATGACTACTAGATTCCCTGTTCTGTTTTTAGAAAATCATTATAAATTGTACAAAAATGATTATAAGATAAAATTTATATGCTTAAACTCTTTAATGAGTCTAGTTTCAAATGAAATCAAATACAACACATTTTGAATTCTGTAAAATGAGAAATTTGATTCGTAGTGAAGAGTGGTCAGATTAGTCAAACAGTGAAACAGGGGAAACTTTAAGAAAAATCTGGTATTGATTGGCCAAACCTAAAATTCTGTAAATTTTATGGATGGAAGACATACGAGTCTATATTCAGGAAAAATTTACGGAAAGTGATTTGGAGTTTTGTAGCTCCAGTTATAAATAATTTAGTGACTATTGCTCAGGAAAAACAGCTTGTGCTGAATTTGAGATTGTGTTGTAAACCTTGATAAACTTGTTTTAGTTGCTTATAAGCTATTGATTAAACCCATATGTGAATTCTAAATTGTGATAAGGCCTAATGGCCGATGTGATGAATGTGAAAGTGTATATATGTGATAAGGCCTAATGACCGATGTGATGAATGTGAAAGTGTATATGTGTGATAAGGCCTAATAGCCGATGTGATGAATGTGAAAGTGTATATATATGTGATGAGGCTTAATGGCCGATGTGATGAATGTGAAAGTGTATATGCGTGATAAGGCTTAATGGCCGATGTGATGAATGTGAAAGTGTATATGCATGATAAGGCTTAATGGCCGATGTGATGAATGTGAAAGTGTATATATGTGACAGGGCCGAGTGGCCAATGTGATGGATGTGAAAGTGCATAAATGTGATAAGTCCCGAAGGGCATTTGTGTCAGTACTATATCCGGGTTAAAACCCCGCAGGCTTTATGCGAGAATATTATCACTGATTAATGTCCCTAAGCTTCGTGCTCGTACTATATCCGAGTTCTAAGGACCCGATGACTACGTGTGGGGATTTTGTCCGGGTAAGACCCGATAACTTCGTGTGGAGATTATGTCCGGGTAAGATTTCGTAATAAGAATTGCTTATAAATATATTCAATGCGAAAGGTTAAACAGGTATGTACTCCAAGTTTATATGTGAGCTTGATTTGCACTAAATCATAAGGTAATTATGTGATGCATACGAGAGCAATCTATGAGACTATTCTTATGATTATGTGACATCGGATCAGTGTGAGGGGTGATGTGAAATCATACGATATATCTATGTCACATGAGCTCACTTTTATGTGAAAGTTTATCTGCCTATTGTATATGATGAGATGTGCGTATTCGGAAAAGGGATGGTATGCCCGAAGGAAGAGTGAAATAAAAATACGAACAACTATGTTATAATTTGATTGTTATCTATTGCCACTGCTTAAAACTTACTAAGCATTGTAATGCTTACTCCGTTTACTCTGTTTCCTCTGTTTTATAGATCTCATTGCGAAGCTACAGGCTCGGGGATCGTCAGCAACTAGTCACACTATCACTATCCACTGTTTGGTACTGCTATGTTTCGGATTGTCTTATGGCATGTATAAAATAGACTAGTGGCGGAAGAATATTTCGGTTAATGTATATAGCCATGCGAAAATGGCTTATATATATTCGAGCATAATGTTATAATCATTTAGTATGGAATGGTTGATCGCTATCATGATTTGTGCTATTTATGCTAAAAGGGCTAGTTGAATCATGGAAACTATGAAATAGGTAAAGTCTACCTCAAAGGCAGATGCTGGCAGCAGCAGTGATGTAGATTTGGAAAATCACTAAAAATAGTAGGATTGGAATTAAATAGTGAATAAATTATGTAAACGAACCTTGATGAATCTATTTTCATAGGAAAGTAACGAAATGATCATATGGACAGTATGTCAGGAGATATTCAAGTTCTCGTGAGACAGGGCCAGAACGGTTTCTGGATTCCCTGTTCCGACTTTGGAAATTTATTATAAATTAACCAGAGATAATTATGAGTCATACCATATATGTCTGGATTTCTCTCTGAGTCTAGTTTCTATAGAAACAAACGGCATCAGTATTGAAGCCCTGTGCAGGGAGATATTCAAGTCGTAATGCGCAAAGGTCAGTGTAGTCAATCCCTGTAACATGGGAGACTTTGACTAATAAACTGTACTAATTGGCCTGACCAAAAATTCTAGAAAAAAATATGTAGATGGACATATGAGTCTAGTTTCAGGGAAAAATTACTAAACTGATTTTCGAGTTGTGAAACTCAAGATATGATTTTTAAGGTGACAGTGTCGCAGTTAGCCAACTGCCTGGAAAATTTTAAAATGGACTGCGATAGTAAGCGAATTTAGTCTGTGAACCCCTCGTGTCCGACTCCGGCAACGGTCTTGGGTACGGGGTGTTACATGGGACATGGCATTGGTACGATACATTATGTTCAAGTTTTCCCAAGTACCCTTAGTGTTCCAAGTGGTTCAACGGGTAATGCAAAGATTATGTCAAAGAAAAGATAAGGTATGATCATGTTGAAAGGATACAGGTATGTACGGAAAATTCATGAGTAATGAACTCGATGTATATTGGACATTTTCGCAAGAATGTAAATGAGTAAGTCATACTTATGAGAATGATCTTGTGGTGACCTTGTGAGTATAGGTCTATACTTATGAGGTATAAATCTGTGGTAAATTTGATTGATGAATGTGTAAGGCTTTTAGGCAAAATTAAATTGAGACATGATATGTTTAAGTCTTTGTTGTTGATGTATAGGTGAAATTGGCCAATGAATGACATGTGAATATATGATAATGATTATCTACTGGAATGGCTATTTATGGGTATGCTTTGGTGTTATGTGTGTCGAAATAAATGTTAATACAAAGAAATCATGAAAGAGTAAAATTTGGAATAAAATAGTTTTGGACAGCACCAGTTGTATAAATTTGAAAAATCACCAAAAATTGTGGAAATCGCATTAGAGGTTGAATAACACATGAAATTAAATATTATTGAGTCTAGTTTTACATAGAAAAAACTGTGGAAGCAAAAGAATCTCATATTATGAGATATTTTAATTTTTGTGAGATAAGGTCAAAATGATTTTAGAATCCCCTATTTTAACTTTGGAAAATCATTAAAAATTTTATAAAAATAATTATTGGTTATAATTTATATGATTAAAATTATTAATGAGTTTATTTTCAATAGAAATAAATAGGAACATAATCTAAATTCCGCACTAAGAGATAATTAATTTTTAGAGAAGAAAGGTCGGAACTATCAGATAGCAGAACAGGGATGACTTTGAAGAATTAACTGTACTTATTGGCTAAACCAAAAATTCTGAAAACTTTATGGTAAGAAGATATGTGAGTCTAGTTTCAGGAAAATCTAGTGGATCTTAATTTGTAGTTCCTTAGCATAAGATATAAATAATTTAGTGACTATGACTTGAGTAGTCAGCTTGATGTGAACATGAGTAAATAGTGGAACTATGTGCAATTATGATTGTATTATCTTGAGAACATATTGTGAGGATTGGTAAAAGCATGTTAACGGATTACTTATTATTTACATACCAACTTACTAAGCTATATAGCTTACCCCTTTTCTTTCTTTTTCCTATAGTGTCACAGATACTAGCTCGGGTTGGAGACCGTCGGAGATTCTATCACACTATCAAGCTATCGATCGGTATCAATGTATTCAAGAATTTTAAGTTTATGACATGTATATGGACTCATTCATTTTGTGTATGAGTTATTATGTTTTGGCTTGTAATGGTTAAAGTTTGATTTATGTGTAGCCACGTAACTTGGCTTATATTGGCTAATTGGTTGTAAGCCTATATATATCAATTATATGTCAAAGTCTTGTGATGTGAGTTGTGTTTGCATGATACATAATGAGTTGTGGGACCCTCATTTGCTAATGACATCATAAGCAGAGAGTTACACGGGCTGAGGACACGGGCGTGTCCCGAGCCACATGGGCGTGTGACCCTCCAAAACATGAAAATTTTCTTAGTGTTCCAAAGTTCTCGGTTTAGTTCCGAACCACTTCCAACGTATGTTTAGGGCCTCCTAGGCCCTTATAAGGGACGGTACGCATGTGTATAAATAGTTTTATATTTAACGAAATTTTATGGCCCGATTTTGTATGGTTACTTGTGTTTGAGACCGGTAATGCCTCGTATCCTGTCCCAGTGTCGGACACGGGTAAGGGGTGCTGCATATTCTTATCATTATTATTTTTATTATTTTTATTTTTATTCTTATTATTACTATTATTGTTAGTTTATTGTTATTTTTACTATTCTTCTTAGGCTTATTATTATCCTTGTGATTAATATAGTTTTATTACCACTATTATTGTTTATTCTTTTTATTGCCATTAGTTGAGGTTTGCTTTTCCTTAAATCATTAGTATAGTTATTATTATTATTAGTTTAACAATTGCGATTTTATTTTATTAGATTTTTTGTTTTGTTTTGTTTTGTTTTGTTCTGTTTCATTTTTGTTTTTCCTTGTCGTTCTAAAAGTAGGTTATTGCTCTATTTGTATTATATTTTGGATTTCGTATTGTGATTGTTCGTGTTGATGTGTTTTAATCCCTACACGCCGACCTGTCTTCTTTTCTGCTATATTCAATATTGGTGCATATTTTACTGTTTCTGTAATATTGGGTCATTATATTTTTTTCAGGCACATAATGTCAAATACACGTGGTAAGACTAAGGTCGTCTTCCCCGTTTCGAAAAAGCAGAATACTCCAGGCGCGGCCTTATCCTCGAGCACATCCTCTAACGCACACCATCCTTCCCTACGATTTCCACCAGGCCCTCATGAGGACCTATATCAGCTTCTTAGGAAGAGACCCTTAGGTTTAGGGCGTTGCATAGTCTGGGAGGCATTACAGATAGTACATTTAGTCAGAGTGCACACCCTAATCGATACAACTCCTTGTGATAAAATTTTCTCTATCATCGAGCCCACTTACTTGAGGCTTACACTAGAGTTTTGTTTGACATTTGTTCTACAGCACGTGATGTCGAGACATGATGAGTTGCGCACTATTTCTTTCCGACTCGATGGTACGACGCGTTATCTGAGCGTCCTGGATTTTAGAGCTGCCTTAGGACTCTATTCTGATGAGTTCATGAGTGTCGAGGGATTCCTCACCTTATACTTGCATATCCATCATTCACCGTCTCTATGCTAGACAGAACATACTACTAGTACGACGCCATATTACCCAATTCAATTGAAGGTGACTTCTCTACCTCTGGCATTATGGTACATTCATGATATCTTGGTACATACGTTAACAAGTCAGAAGGAGAACATCGAAGTTGTCGATACATTCGACGCTTATTTTCTTTGGAGCATGTGATGCGATGCACCTTCGATCTTTCTTACTTCGTCACCCTATTTTTTCTCCATTAGTTTGACCGCAATAAGAAGGTTCCTATCTGTTTGAGCCCTTATGTGACTCGTCTAGCGAGGTATTTTGGCATCCTTGATACTCCAGAGCAGACATCTTTGTTTACACTAGTTGGAGAGATGATCTCATAGGGATTATCAATTATGAGTCATATGAGGGTGATCGAACGACAATGTGGAGTAGGTCCTCTTCATTATGGATTGTCTCATTTTGACCCTTAGAATGAGCATGAGGACCTTCCTGATGATGATCCTTTTAACCATGAGGATCCACCTCGTTCTCCACCTCTGAGTCACCCTACCGCTGCTTCTACTGTTACACTAGTAGATCTTTCTAAACGGTTCACCCATTTGGAGCAGCGATGTTTTGAGCGGTTCGACAACATTGACACGGCTTTGCAGCAGATCTATTAGCATCTCCATATTCCTTCTACTGATCCTGCGCCTCACAATCTCGACGCATCTCACGATGATGATCTATGATCTATTTTTGTTTTATTTATTTTATTTACATTTGAACTTCTATATTTCTTTCCGGTTGTTTTATTTTAATTTGTTAGACTTCTTTAGTTTATTTTTATTTTGAACTATGTTTTTATTTTTCTTATTTTGATGGTTATTTTTATTCAAGTTTGTAACCTCTAGATCTTCTTATTTATTTGTGTTTCTCTTCTTATTAGTTGCTCGGAAACATGTACTACATCTAGGTTGGTTCACAATTCTAGTTTTCTCTATTCTGACGATTTTATCCATATTTAGGGCAATTTCAGTTCTCTGCCTCTCTTTTGATATTGTGCTTATTATGTGCTTATATTTGTTTGTACATTGAGGGCAATGTGCATCTTAAGTGTGGGGAGGTTGTTTATATTTGTGATAAAATCCCTGAATTATTTGTTGTGTTTAAGTAATTTTCTCATACCCGCCATTAGAGTGAATTGTTTTAAAATTTGGACTTTTTATTGAAGTTGTTTTGGATTTATTTGTGGATATTTGTCCATTAGTTTATTCAGTCTTTAAGACATGAGAGAGTCGAGCATGATAAGTTTTTTTTCAGAAATCATATTTTAGGTTGTCTCATTGAATTGAATTATTATCTTGAAATTTTGAAATTGCAAGTTTGACATCAAAACCATTTTTTTTTTGTGAGCTTTTGAGCCTATAGAGCATTTTTTTCATGTTCATTTTATTATTGGTTATGAGTGTGTCAACTTGATTTTTTATTCTCGAACTGCTCTGATTATGCATGTTGAGACCACACCATTGATTTGATATACTAAGATGATAAAGACACTTAGGTTTTAATGCACTTAACCTGTAAAAGCTTACCTATTGAATTAACCCTTAGTGAACCCCATTGATCCTAACACATTGTTCGATTAACCCATTAGTGTTAACCTATAACCCATATGTTTATTGTAAAATTTCCCCATTTTATTGACTCTCTTTTTGAAGAGATTTGATTTGGTTAGTTGCCTAACTATGTTTCATTTTTCTTGATTTGTTGAATCTTATTCTTGTTCTAAAAAAATCAAAAAATTGAAAATATAAAAACATATATATTTGACTGTGATCGAATCGTTAGTTGCATATTTGTTGAAAAGCTCATTTTTATTCTTGATTAGTCTTGTTGGTGTTAATTATGTTAATTCAGCAACTGATTATTTTCCTAGTTTGGTAAGTTATTAACTCGATCTCGATTATAACCAACTTGTCTGGCCTTTTCCATACAGCTAACCTAAGCCCCATTACAACATTTTAAAGACCTCTTGATTGGTGTGTCATCTCATTTTATAATGGTGGAGATTTTATTTTCAAGCAAGCCGATGGCAATGACATTTCTCATTTGACTGCTGAGTGCTTAATATTTGAACTTTAAACACTTTGAGTGCTTTGAGTGAATCTTTAGTTAGGATGTAAATTCTTTTTTATTTTGAATGTAAGGTAATTATTTGGATAAGGGGAGACACCTATATGTTTGCACTTTAAAATTTTCAGCTTGGATTGTTTGAATCTTTAGTGTCCTTTTAGTTGAATTACCAATGCATGATTGTTTGCGAATTATCTTGAGACATTATTGATGAAAATGATAAATTGAGAAAAGCTAAATTTATTGTGGGTTGAGAATTTGGCTTGAGAACAAGCAAACGCTTAAGTGTGGGGATATTTTATAAGTGTCAAAAGTAACATATTTTAATCTCGTTCTTAATGCATTTTGGTGTGATTAATTAATGCAAAATGGTGAATCTTATGTTCTTAATCCTTTAAATTCATGTTTCTATACTTAGGAGAGCATTTGGCAGCAAAACAACCAAAAACGAAGCAAAAATCAAACAATTGAAGTAGATTTAGGAGCCACACGAGCTGGGCCATCCTACACGAGCTAGACACACAACCGTGTGAGCTATATGGGATGTCACATGGCTAGGTGCCAGACCATGTGGATTTCATGATTCACACTTTGAACATGCGAAAAAACTCAATTTAGGTTTTTCTTGCATTTTAATACCTATATATACCAAATATAAGAAGAGGAAAGGGTGTCGTCAAAGAATATTAAAGAAAAAAACTCGAAAAACGCCATTGAAGCCGACTTTGAAGCAGATTTCCAAAAAGATTGAATATCTCCTTTTAATTTGTTTCAAGTTTATTATGAGTTTTTTTATTTCTTGTGGTTATACTGACTTTGAAATGTTTTTATTCGCGATTATGAAATAATTTTCTAAATACCTAGGGGAGATGAACCTTATGATGAATTTTGTCTTTTGATTTTTGTTTTACGCAATAAATGCTTAAATCTTGTTCTCAATTATGTGTGCTTAATTCTTGATTTAATATTTTTGAATTATTAATTCATGTTTGAAGTGTTTAATTCAGAGGAAGAATATACCTTGTTTAAGAGTAGATCTAGTATAATTGAGAGGAGTTGCATACGATCCTAGAAATAGGACAACATAAATCTACTAGATTAGAGTCAAATCAAATAGGGGAATTCATAGATCGAGTTAATGCGATAATAGGGGTTTTAATTAGAAAGAAATTCCAATTAATCAGCCCAATGTCAGTTGCTTTTAGTCTTGAAGAGAGATATTAACATAATTTAGGGATTTCTACAGATCAAGATATTAAGTGAATAAATTGTTTAATTCATATTGATAATGACTGATGCAGTCTAGGTGGATTCTTTCCTGAGTATTGTTTTGCTTCTTGGTTATTATTCGATTATTTTCCTGATTTGTTCTTTATCAAGTTCTTAGTTAATTAATTTAGTTCATTTTATTTTAATTCAATCACTTCAATTTTTCGGCTAAATAATAGAAAGATGGTAATTACTAGTACTTTTAGTCCTCGTTGGAACGATATCTTTGCTCAACGCAACTATACTATTTATCGATAGGTGCACTTACCTTTGTCGTATTTTTTTTGGTTTTGTGGACATCACCTCGGTAAGAATCACATGCCTAAGTTCCACATCAATAGGCACACATAGTGTCAATCGAAAACTCAGAATACCATTTGCATTCAACTCAAAGTCTCCTCTATTACCTTCCTGAACCTGACGGATCTTATTTACTAAAGACTCATCAATCAATTGTCTTTCATTAATCTGCTGCGACAAAGTCAGCCTCACTTGAAGTTCAACCAAAAAACCACCATCATCAGATAAGCTCAATCGTGCAAACGTGGCTTGCAACTCAATCATCAATTTCTGGCTGAATGCATCTACAACAACATTCGCTTTGCCAAGGTGATATTTGATCACGCAGTTGTAATCCTTTAGCGATTCAAACCAACGCCTTTATCTCAAGTTCAAATCCTTCTAGGTCAAGAGATACTTAAGACTCTTTTGATAGGTGTAAATGACACACCTCTCACCGAACAGATAATGACACCAAATCTTAAGCGCAAATACCACAGCACCCAACTCCATCTCATGTGTCGGGTAATTACACTCATATGGCTTCAACTATCTCGAGGCATATGCTACCACTTTACCATCCTGCATCAGAACACATCCAAATCATGTCTACGATGCATCAGTATAAACCAAATATTCCTTACCAGACTCTGGTTGAATCAAAATTGGCACTTCAGTCAACACTGCCTTAAGCTTCTCGAAACTTCTCTGCCTCTCATCGTCCACTCAAATACCATATTTTTCTCTAGTAGATTCATTAAGGGGGCAACTATGATATAGAAACCTTCAACAAACCTACAGTAATAACCAACCAATCCTAGAAAAGTAAGAACCTTGATAACACTCATCGGCTGTTTCCACGCCAATATCGCCTCAATCTTCTTCAGATCAACTCGGATACCTGAAGTAGATACCACATGTTTGAGAAACATCACTTCCCTCAACTAGAATTCGTACTTACTTAAATTAGCATACAAATGCTTCTCCATCAAAATCTGTAAAATAATTCATAGATGTGCATCTTGATCATCCTCGATATGGGAATACACAAGAATGTCATCTATAAAGACAACTATGAACTGATCCAAATATGGTTGAAAAACTTGGTTCATCAGATCCATGAATGCTGCTGGCGCCTTCGCCAGCCCGAACGACATCACCAAAAACTCATAGTGACCATATCGAATCTTGAATGCAGTCCTCAATATATCTGACTCCTTCACCTTGAACTGATAATACTAAGATCTCAAATCAATCTTTGAAAATACAATCTCACCTCTAAACTGATCAAATATGTCATCAATCCAAGTAAGGACACTTGTTCTTTATGGTCAACTTATTCAGCTGTTGATAATTAATACACAGCCTAAAAGTACCATACTTCTTCTTCACAAACAACACTGGCGCTCCCCAATGTGATATTCTCGATGAATGAACCCTCGATCAAGAAACTCTTACAACTGTACCATCATCTTTTTGAGATCCTTTGGTGCAATGCGATAACGGGAAATGGACACTGGTGCGGTACCAAGAAACACCTCAATATCAAACTCAACTTCCCGATCTGGTGCCAAACCAAGTAACTCTTCCAGAAACACCTCAGGAAAATCCCTCATGGTATGAATATCCTAAACTCTCAACTCCTTACTTCAAAAATTCAGCACATAGGCTATGTAAGCTTCACAACTTTTACTCAACAACATAAAAGAGAAATTTGATTCTCTCCCTAATGAACACAATCTCTGATCCATCCTGAATTCTTAAGATGATTCACTTCAAATCAAATCGAATCTTTGCCATATGCTCGGTCAACCAATCCATCCCAAGAATCAAATTTAAGCCATGTAATGATAGCTCTATCAAATCAACCAAACATACTTCCCCTGAATCGTTAATGAACACCTTCAGTTGTAACAACTCGTTTTTCAGTGCTATCAGAAATATTGGTTTCAAGATCACAACTTTAACGTGTTAGTCCATAAATATTAATTATTTAATGTTTACGAGGTCATTAATGTCGTATTAAATTTGGTTATGAAATTTTATCATTTAGATAGTTATTTAGGTAAAAATGATTAAATCGTAAAAGCTGTAAAGCATATTCTCTATTAATTTAAAGGTACCAAGTGATAGTGCAACGATAGGTTAAGGGCCTTTAATATTAATTATACAATTAGAGAATTTAGTGGATGGTTTTCACTTAAATTTGGCTAGAATTATCTGTGTTAATTAAGGGTAAAAATGTAAATTAATAAGTAAAGCTAGTTAAATGAAAATAAAACAAAATCAACTTCTTCAACCTTTTACCCACCAAAATTAGAGAAGGAAAACACCCATTTGAGAGCTTAGGGTTTGGACAAGAAAAGGTGAAAGCTTGTAGGTGATTTTCTCACCCGTTTTTAGTCATTTTTATATTTATGAGCTCGTATTAACTTAATCTAGCTAACCCGATGACTAATTTATAAAAAAATCATATGTTTTGAATTATTTGATTGATGATTTTTTATTATTCTTGAAGTTTTTTCATAGATTACTAAACTTGGTTGTTAGATCGGACTATTTTGTACAGTGGTTTTTGATGATTTTAATGTTTGAGGACTAAATTATTAAAAGTGATAAAATTACTTGTACTTGATGTGAAATAATTACAAATATGGGCTTTAGAGAGATCCTTGAATAACCGGCTAGGCTTATATTTGAAAAAAAGGGTTAAATTGCATGTTTTGGACTTAGGGACTAAATTGTATAAAAGTAAAATACTGGGGGTAATTTTGTAAAAATGTATAAAAGGATATAATTGTGTAAAATGAGTGATTTTTTTGTTAGAATTAGTTAATTGAATGGAATTGTTATTCTAGATCAAGAACGAGCTGAGAATCGTGGAAAGGAGAAAGTTACAAAATAGTCATTGTACTTTGGTTGTTACTACAAATCAATCTGGTAAGTTTGTTTAGTTTAATTAATATATGCATTTAAATGTATATTAGAGGAATTAATTTTTTTTGGCTTGAAATTATGATAAAGCTATGTATATGAGAATTAACGTAATGGATCGTTATGGCACTGATTGTTGATGAAATGATTTGAGCCAAATAAACGTAGGATAGAGTATGATTGGCATGCCAATAAGTTATTTTGTGTGCGGTATGGGGTTGATATGAAAAGTGGAGATGATTTCTGTATATTCTATGTTCGTTGGATATGCCGAAGTCCTGCATTTGTTGCGGACTTTTGTGTTATATTACAGTGTTATTTGGTGTGTTGGTTGGTTTGGCTCATACAAGCATCTGGTGTGCTGGATGGTTAAATGTGTACTTGTATCCATTTATTTTTCATCGGTTATGTTTATCGATCTCTGAAAGTTATTCAATTGTGGAATTATTCTGTACTATTTTACTAAGCATTACTCACCTGTTGTGAGCTATGATTGACAGGAACTCTATTCTTTAATCTTGATATATGAAATTTTTTGTTTAATTCAGTAAGTTTTATTGTTTAATCGGTGAACTTACTAAGGTTTATGTAAACTTACGTGTGCCTTGTCTTTTCTTTGTACATTTTGTTTTCGTGGAATGAGAAGATCGGATCAACTTGAGAAGATCACACTATCCAAAACCTTTTTGGTAGCTTTTAATTTAAATTTGGCTTATATGGCATATGATAGGATAATTTGGCTATGTTTGTAATGGTTCATAAGTTGTTGTGGTGTGTATGTGTTATGCTTTTGATATGGTTTTGAACAATTATATAAAGTATGCATGGGTGATTCAAGGTTGATGCTTAAGTAGCTTAACATGAAATGGTAATTGTCATGTTCAAGATATGGTGTGGTGAGATGGAATAGGTTAGTTGTCAGTATGATATATGGCTTGTAGGTAATAGCTATGATAATGTTGGATATGTGCATTTTATTGAGTTCCATGTTATACATTGGTTTGATCTAGTGAATTAAATTGACATGTTTTGGCTGTTCTTAAGTGGGATTATAGTCTTGTGATCATGTGTTATGATCTAGTGATCATGTGTTATGAATTAGTTTAGGTACCTATGCAATTGGATGAAAATAAGCATGATTTAGGTCACTTTTGGGCACACATGACCTGAGACACGGGCTATCACATAGTCGTGTGTCAATTAAGGGTAGACCACACGGGCGTGTGCCCTGAATGTGTTAGGTACAGGGTAAACCACACGAGCGTGTGCCCTGAATATGTTAGGTGCAAGGTAGCCCAAACTCGATTCACCACTATACTCTCACCCAATTAACTCGTAATTGTCACACCCATACCAATAACTTCTACAATAGTACCCAATTCACTAGCCAAGTCATTCAAAATATACAAATGAGTAGATCCTGAATCATCCCGCGAAAACAAAGAAATAGATTGCAGCATGAAAGTACCAGCAATCACGTCGATCGATTCACGATCCTTCGACTCCCAAACTGCATAAACACATGATGAACCTCTTAACTAAATCGGTGTAGCTACAGAATGAGCGACAGTCCTCTAACCCATCGGTCTCTCATTACCACCACGACCTCAACCACGGCTTCTAGCAGGTGCAGTAGTCTAAGCCAACTAAACCCTCATCAGCCAGTCTTGTAGTTGGTGCTCCACATCGTAAACACGCCTTAGATACTCACCAACACAATCTCTGGTGTCTACATCCACAATGCTCACAAGATTTCACCTCAATCGGTCCACCCATAGTAACCACTACAGTGCCATGCTATCTAGACTAACTCAATCAAAAACTGTGTCGAGCATTCCTCCTGAACATTTGAGAATCACAGCCTCTCTTACTCTGCCTCCCTAAACCACCTAACTGATCAGAGCCTCTCCTTTCAGAATCAGATACCACTAGTCTCGATGTCTCAATTAGTGTCTCCTCAACAACCTTAGCCTTCTCAACCAAATCATCGAAGGCCACGATACTCAATGCCATTAACTGCACGTGGATATCCCATTTTAGTCCATACCAACACCTCTTAAACTTATCCTTCTCAAATTGAACCACATCTGGACCATATCGGCTGAGCAGCAAAAACTCCAACTCATACTCCATCACCGTTATACCTCCCTGAACCAAGTTAAGAAACTTTCTCTTCCTCGCATCCAAATATTGGTCACCCAAATACTTCCTTTAGAATGACTCAAAGAAGAAATCCCAAGTCAATCGATCAGCTTTGGTCCCTCTCCTCACTATGTTCCACCATCGATGAGCTTCACTGTTACGTAGGGAATGGTGCAACCAAACTTGTACTCCTCTGAGAAACTAATCTACTCAAGGATCCGCTCTACACTCTTCAACCAGTACTCAGCAACGGTCAAATCAGCTCCCTTCGCACCACAAAATTCCTTACCACCCAAAGCTCAAAGACATTCAAGTGGCAAACCTCTGTTAGCTGGGGCATGGTTTCCGCCTACTATCCTTTCAAACACCCCAATCATCGCTTACATTAGGGGTTCAGCACCAACTTCAGGTGCAGCTTGTCTCGAAGGAGGCTCCTCCGACACAATAATAGTCGAACGCCCATCTCTAGGAGGCATTTTAATATACTATAAACATAAAATTAAACAAAACCAAAAAGTGACAAGTGATTCGAAGCAATTCCTGCAAAGAAAACATTTTAAATAAGGCAATTTGTTCCCATTCCTATCCCACAAACAAGTAAATTCATACAAGGGTATTTTCATCCAAGAATTAAATATTCTCGATTCTATTTCAAAATCAAATCATTCAAAAATATTTAATGCTTTTTAAAAAAAATTGAGAATTAATAAACAACATGACAAAACCTGTGGCTCTGCCCAGTTTTTTACGAAACTTGGCTCTAATACCACCAAATATGGCACCCTAAACTCGTTCAGGACGATCCTACCCAAATTCCAAACGTCACATTTGTGACAGCCCTAAATTGACCCTAGTCGGGAAGTGGTTTCGGGACCACAAAACCGAGTTAAGAAAATAATTAATTGTTATATTCTATGCTTATTATGTGTGTACATGCATATGTGGAAATTTCATTCCCTAATTTTGCCAATTGTATGAGGAATTATTAATTAGGGATCAACATGAGACATGGTGAAATATGATAGGCTAATTTTAAAGGGCTTATTAGTGCATGTCAACACAAAGGTGGACTTGCATGTCAAATTTGCCCAATTCCCTTATAGTGGCCGGCCAAGATGGATTGATGATGGGCAATTTATTTGTGAATTAGATTTTATAATAGGAAATTGGGGTATTGGAGACATAAGGAATAATGGAAAGAATGGGAAGAAAACAAAGTCTTAACTTTGTTCTTCTTAGCCGAACCAAGAGGGAGAGAAGGGGGAGCAAACATTCGGCCATTGAAACCTAAGGAAGGTTAGTGAATCAAGTTAGATTTTTTTTTTTGAAATTCTAGTTTGTTTTAGGTTACTCATCATGCTACTTACTTAGCCCATGCCAAAACTTTGAATTTGGATGGTTGAATTGAACATTCGGTTATGGTAGATAAGGAAGGAATTTGATTTTTATCTTTAAGTTTTGATGAAGAAATTGTTGATGAAAGAAGTTGATCTTGTTAAAAACTATAATTTCTAATACTCATGTGTGTAATAGCCGAACCTAGACCTTGCTTAATGCCTTGAGCAAATGCCGATTTGGTGTTTTGAAATGGATGAATTAGGTGCTTGATTTCCTAAAGGTTCGGCATAGTACATGATATTATGTTTAATTCTCTATAATCGGCTAAATGAGTGATAATGGGTTATAATGTTGAATGGAATTATATGTATAAGTGGTTAGTAAAGTGATTAAACTACCGAATTTAATTAGTAAATGTGTTCTAAGCTTGATGAATTTTGAGATGCGATTGGGAGTAAATTTGTCATGAGCATACTTTGTTAATAATAAATATGATAAATGTATATATATATATAGCTGAATGTGATATGTGTGAATTATATGTTAAATCAAGGCTTGGTAAGCTAGCTATTAAGGTGAAATGCTAATGTTAGTATTTGATTTGGTAATAATCTGTTTGGGGACAGCAGCAGTAAGGTGATTTTGGAAAATCGCCATAAATTGTAGGAGTTGAATTAGAAGCTGAGTGAATTATGTCATTAAAGCTTGAAGAGTCTATTTTCTTACAAAAGAAACTATAAAAACAAAAGAGTTACCGATCTTGAGATATTTGAAGTATTGTGGGGCTGAGTCATAATGACTGCTGGATTCCCTGTTCTGTTTTTAGAAATCATTATAAATTGTACAAAATGATTATAAGATAAAATTTATATGCTTAGACTCCTTAATGAGTCTAGTTTCTAATGAGATCAAATACAACACATTTTGAATTCTGTAGAGTGAGAAATTGGATTCGTAGTGAAGAGTGGTCAGAATAGTCAAACAGTGAACAGGGGAAACTTTAAGAAAAATCTGGTATTGATTGGCCAAGCCTAAAATTCTGAAAATTTTATGGATGGAAGATATACGAGTCTATATTCAGGGAAAATTAACGGCAAGTGATTTGGAGTTTAGTAGCTCCAGTTATAAGTAATTTAGTAACTACTGCTCAGGAAAACAGCTCGTAGTGAATATGTGATTTTGTTGTAAACATTAATGAAAGTTTGCCGATGAATTATTTATTGATTAATATAAAGCTTGCTATAATCTATGTGTGTGAAAGTCGGATCAATATATATAATATTATTCTGAAAGTAATACTTGAATAGTCGATTAATGACTATTTTAAATTTTGTTGAACTTAAGCTCAAGAGCAAAGGGGAACTAGATCCGATAAAGGGAAGGAAAAAGTAATTGAATAGCCGTTGAAGTCGTTCGACGACATTTGAGGTAAGTCTTCGAGTAATGACCCTACTTGAATTATATTGAAATGAATAGTCATACTATGACGGATAGTCGAATGTGCTTAGAGACTATGTTATAAAGCCAATTGAAATTATGCTCTTTGTGTGCGGCTACTGAGCCGAAATTTGAAAGGTTTAATAAATGTTTTGTGTTTGAGCCTTAGTAACGAAGAAATGAAATGGATGTGTTATGATTATTGATATATGTGTGCATGAGCATTGGAATATATCCGGGCTAAGACCCGAAGGCAATTATGCGAGTTGATATATCCGGGCTAAGACCCGAAGGCAATTATGCGAGTTAATATGTCCGGGCTATGACCCGAAGGCAATTATGCGAGATGATATATCCGGGCTAAGACCCGAAGGCAATTATGCAAGTTGATATGTCCGGGTTAAGACCCGAAGGCAAAGGTGTTTGCGGTTGTATTCGGTTAAATACCGAAGAAACTTGGGTTTGAATGTGAGCGTTTTGTGCTGTAACTAATTCAATAAATATGCTCGACCAACCCGAACGATAAGGTGTGTTGCATGTGCATTGGAAAAGTCGATTCGTTTTAAATAGTATTCGTGCGATCGGCTAACGAATTTTCGGCTTTTAGAAAGGTTGATACTTTGTGTATATATGTTGATGGAGTGTGAAGTAAGTATGATTATGAGAATGTGTGTTAATAAAGTGACTTAGTTAGTTATGTGAATGTAATTACTGTAGTCAAAGCCGATTTCATTACTTGAGACTTACTAAGCTTAAAATGCTTACCCGGTTACTTTGGCTCTCTGTTTTATAGATTTTGTTCGTTAGCTATCGGATTCGGGATCAGCGAAGTCGAAGTCATCTACACTATCAAGCTCTTTTGGTACTCTTTTAGTTGAACTCTGGATATGGCATGTATAGGACTACCCCCTGTTGTTTAAGTTCTTTTGTGATGTATGTGTGTAAAGCCATGCGAAAATGGCTTGTAGATGTGGAGTATGGCATTAGACCATTTGTGTTTATGTATGTATATATATGGTTTCACGATGTGACTATGGATTGAAATGGAAGTGTTGGGCTAATGATCAGCCATTGGAATGGCTAAATATGATCACATGTGGACCTATGTATGGCAAAACCCTAGTTGGTCCATGGTAACCACAAAATAGGTAAAGTTTATCTTGAAAACAGATTTTGACAGCAACAGTGGTGTAGAATTGAAAATCACATAAATTCGTAGGAGTGGAATTAAATAGTGAATAAATTATGTAATCGAACCTTGATGAATCTACTTTCATATGGAAGTAACGAAACAATTATAGGAACAGTACAGAAAGAGATATTCGGGTTCTTGTGGAACAGGGCCAGAACAGTTTCTGGAATCACTGTTCCGCCTTTGGAAATTCACTATAAATTGACCAGAGATAATTAGGGGTCATACCATATATGTATGGATTCCTCTCTGAGTCTAGTTTCCATAGAAACAAACGGCATTAGTATTGAAGCCCTGTGCAGAGAGATATCCCAGTCGTAATGGGAAAAGGTCAGTGTAGTCGACCCCTGTAACATGAGAGACTTTGACTAATAAACTGTACTAATTGGCCCGACCAAAAATTCTAGAAAAAAATATATAGGTGGGGACATGAGTCTAGTTTCAGGGAAAAATCACAAAACTGATTTTCGAGTTGTGAAACTCAAGATATGATTTTTGAAGCGACTAGTACTCAGACTGGGCAGTGTCTGGAAATTTTTTAAAAGTCTGTCAACACCTCGTATTCGACTCCGGTGACGGTCTCGGGTTCGGGGTGTTACAATTTAGTGGTATCAGAGCTACGGTTTAGTCGATTCTAGGACTACCGTAATGTGTTGGGGTCTAGCTATACATGCCATTTTATGTGATTAATTGATAGTGTGGTGATTTCTGACATTTGCAAATGTGTTTATTTATAGTAATGGATCCCGATCCCAACCGAGCGGTAGCTGATGATCTTGAGAGTGTAGCGCCTGCTCCCGCACAAGGGACAGCGCCGGTGGACTCTCAACCTAATGCGAGTAACCCGAACGATGAAGCTAGACAAGCTTTCTATAGCGTGATGAATGATTGGTTCAACCAATACATTCGAACTAATACGGCTGTTCCACAACCTCCATTCCCGACAAACACCACCCCCGCACCTACAATACCTCCGGTAACTGACCAAATAAGGTCAAATAAGCCCCCAGTTGACCGAATCCGAAAACATGGGGCTACTGAATTTAAAGCTACGGATAGCGACGATGCCGAGCAAGCTGAATTTTGGTTGGACAACACTATCCGGGTACTCGATGAGCTATCTTGTACACCCGATGAATGTCTAAAGTGTGCTATCTCCTTGCTACGTGATTCTGCCTACTATTGGTGGAGTACTCTGACTTCTGTCGTGCCCCGGGAGCAAGTAACTTGGGAGTTTTTCCAAACTGAGTTTCGGAAAAAGTATATCAGTCAGAGATTTGTTGATCAAAAACGGAAGGAATTTCTTGAGCTTAAGCAAGGTTCTATGTCAGTTACTGATTACGAGCGAAAATTTGTTAGACTTAGTAGATACGCTCGGGAATGTGTTTCGTCCGAGGCTGTTATGTGTAAACGCTTCGAAGATGGGCTGAATGAAGATATAAAAATGTTCGTTGGCATTCTTGAGATACGAGAGTTCGTAGTACTTGTCGAGCGAGCTTGTAAAGCCGAAGAGCTTAGAAAGGAAAAACAAAAGTTGATGTGGGAACCGGGGAGTTTCGTAAAAGATTCTCGGGAAAGTCTCATCAACAGGCATCGAAGAAATTTCGAGATGATGTGGGCCGGTCTAAAAGCACTTCGGGCCTTTTTAGACGAGATCGTGATCGACCCCCTGTGGGTACACGAGGCACTTCAGTCGCCAGTGTTGGGAATGAACGTCGAGGCCGAACGGAATGTCGACATTGCGATAAATGGCATTTGGGGAGTTGTAGATTCCATGGCCGCTCCTGTTACAAGTGCGGATCAGTGGACCACTTCATTAAAGATTGCCCGAGGCTGTCCGAACAGAATGTAAATCAGAGTGGGAAACCGGGTGCTACCACTGCTCGAGGTAGACCATCTAGAAATATGGGCAATGCTAGTGGTGGTCAGAGAGGATCTAGAGATGCTACGACCAGATCCGAGGCTAGTGCACCTGCTAGAGCATATGCTATACGTGCCCGCGAGGATGCTTCTTCGCCTGATGTTATTACCGGTACTTTTACTCTCTTTGATACTAATGTAATTGCTTTGATTGACCCCGGTTCTACTCATTCGTACATATGTGAAACCTTAGCATCCAGTAAGACTTTACCTATTGAGTCTACTGAGTTTGTAATTCGGGTGTCAAATCCCTTGGGTCGTTACGTGCTTGTCGACAAAGTGTGTAAGAAATGTCCCCTAGCAATTCGAGGTTCCTGTTTTCCAGCGGACTTGATGCTTTTGCCGTTTGATGAATTTGATGTTATCCTTGGGTTGGATTGGTTGACCGTGCATGATGCGGTTGTGAATTGCAAAAGCAAGACTATTGATTTGAGGTGTGCAAATAACGAAGTAATCCGAGTTGAGTCTACGGATTTGGATGGGTTGCCCGCTGTAATATCCTCAATGTTGGCCCAGAAATATGTGAGAAAAGGGTGCGAAGCATACCTTGCGTATGTACTGGATGACCAAGAACTAGAAAAGAAACCTGAATCTGTGCCGGTGGTTTGTGAATACCCGGATGTTTTTCCTGAAGAATTGCCGGGTTTACCACCTGTTCGGGAGATAGAGTTTGGTATTGAGCTTGTACCTGGGACTACGCCGATTTCGATAGCTCCGTATCGTATGGCACCAACTGAGTTAAAAGAGTTGAAAGCTCAGCTGCAAGAATTGACGGATAGAGGTTTCGCTCGGCCAAGTTTCTCACCTTGGGGTGCACCAGTATTGTTCGTGAAAAAGAAGGACGGAACCATGAGGTTGTGCATTGACTATCGTCAACTGAATAAAGTGACGATAAAGAATAAATACCCACTACCGCGTATCGATGATTTGTTTGATCAACTAAAGGGGGCCTCAGTGTTCTCAAAATAGATTTGAGATCGGGTTATTATCAGTTGCGGATTCGAGATTCAGACGTACCCAAAACTGCTTTCAGAACGAGGTACGGTCACTACGAATTCTTAGTGATGCCGTTTGGGCTCACTAATGCCCCGGCAGTATTTATGGATTTGATGAATCGGATCTTCAGACCATATTTGGATCGGTTCGTAGTTGTGTTCATTGATGACATCTTGGTCTATTCAAGAGATGAGACCGAACATGCTGAGCACCTGAGACTAGTGTTGCAAATTTTACGGGATAAGCAGTTATATGCTAAGTTCAGTAAGTGTGAGTTCTGGTTAAGAGAGGTTAGCTTCTTGGGTCATGTGGTATCCGCGTCGGGTATTCGAGTTGACCCGAACAAAATTTCAGCCATACTTGACTGGAAACCTCCGAGAAATGTTACTGAAGTTCGGAGCTTTTTGGGGCTCGCCGGTTATTACCGACGATTTGTGAAAGGTTTCTCGATGATAGCCACACCAATGACGAAGCTACTTCAAAAGGATGTTAAATTCGAGTGGACGGAGAAATGTCAGAAAAGTTTCGACCAACTGAAAACTCATTTGACTGAAGCTCCAATTTTGGTGCAACCCGAATCGGGTAAAGAGTTTGTCATCTATAGTGACGCATCCCTACTTGGGTTGGGTTGCGTATTGATGCAAGAAGGTCGAGTCGTGGCCTATGCGTCGAGACAATTGAAGCCACACGAGAGGAATTATCCGACCCATGATCTCGAACTAGCTGTCATCGTGTTTGCTTTAAAAATATGGCGACATTATCTGTTTGGTGAGAAGTGCCATGTATTTTCGGATCACAAAAGTCTCAAATATTTGATGACTCAACGAGACTTGAATCTGCGACAAAGACGTTGGCTTGAGTTGTTGAAAGATTACGAGCTTGTCATTGATTACCACCCGGGAAAGGCTAACGTGGTTGCGGACGCCTTAAGCCGGAAGTCATTGTTTGCTTTACGAGCGATGAACGTGCATTTGTCTATTCTACCAGACAGTGTGTTAGTAGCTGAATTAAAAGCTAAACCATTATTGACTCACCAAATTCGTGAAGCTCAGAAAGTTGATGATGAATTGGTTGCAAAACGGGCTGAGTGTTTTCCGAACGAGGAATCGGAGTTTCAAATTGATGATGATGATTGTTTGAGGTACAGAAATCGTTTGTGTGTTCCAAGGAATTCGGAACTCATTTCGATGATTCTGAACGAAGCCCATTGTAGCCGAATGTCAGTTCACCCGGGGAGTACGAAAATGTACAACGATTTGAAACGTCAATTTTGGTGGCATGGTATGAAACGGGACATCTCTGACTTCGTTTCGAGATGTTTAATATGTCAACAAGTGAAAGCAGAACATCAAGTGCCTTCGGGATTACTCCAGCCGATCATGATACCCGAGTGGAAATGGGATCGAGTCACAATGGACTTTGTGTCCGGACTGCCTTTGTCAGCAAGTAAGAAGGATGCGATATGGGTTATTGTTGATAGACTGACTAAGTCGGCTCATTTCATCCCCGTACGTACGGATTTTTCATTGGAGAAACTAGCTGAATTGTACGTTTATCAAATTGTGAGATTACATGGGGTACCTGTTTCTATCGTGTCGGATAGAGATCCGAGATTCACCTCACGATTTTGGAAGAAATTGCAAGAAGCTCTGGGTACCAAGCTGCATTTTAGCACTGCTTTTCACCCCCAAACCGATGGTCAATCCGAGCGGATAATTCAGATACTTGAGGATATGTTGAGATGTTGCATCCTCGAGTTCAGTAGTTCATGGGAACGGTATTTACCTTTGATTGAATTCGCTTACAACAATAGTTTTCAATCAAGTATTAAGATGGCACCTTACGAGGCTTTGTACGGTCGTAAATGCCGTACACCATTGTTTTGGACCGAGCTCGGTGAAAGCAAAATTTTCGGAGTTGATTTGATTAGAGATGCGGAACAGAAAGTAAAGGTAATCCGTGAAAGTCTGAAGATAGCCACGGATCGTCAGAAATCGTACGCAGATTTGAAACGAAAAGACATCGAGTATCAGGTGGGAGACAAAGTGTTCCTTAAGGTTTCACCTTGGAAAAAGATACTCAGGTTCGGCCGTAAGGGCAAGTTGAGCCCAAGATTCATTGGGCCGTACGAAATCTCCGAACGAGTTGGCCCGGTTGCGTATAGATTGATTTTGCCCCCGGAGCTTGAAAAGATTCATGACGTCTTTCATGTTTCGATGCTTCGACGCTATCGATCTGATCCATCGCATATAATTAGCCCATCAGAGGTTGAAATTCAAGTCGATATGAGCTATGAAGAAGAACCGATGCGTATCCTAGCTCGTGAGGTGAAAGAGTTGCGAAACAAAAGAGTTCCGCTAGTAAAGGTGTTATGGCTCAAACACGGGATCGAGGAAGCTACTTGGGAGACCGAGAGCTCGATGAAAGAACGATACCCAAACCTATTTACCGGTAAGTTTTTCGGGGACGAAAATTTCTTAAGTGGGGGAGAGTTGTGACAGCCCTAAATTGACCCTAGTCGGGAAGTGGTTTCGGGACCACAAAACCGAGTTAAGAAAATAATTAATTGTTATATTCTATGCTTATTATGTGTGTACATGCATATGTGGAAATTTCATTCCCTAATTTTGCCAATTGTATGAGGAATTATTAATTAGGGATCAACATGAGACATGGTGAAATATGATAGGCTAATTTTAAAGGGCTTATTAGTGCATGTCAACACAAAGGTGGACTTGCATGTCAAATTTGCCCAATTCCCTTATAGTGGCCGGCCAAGATGGATTGATGATGGGCAATTTATTTGTGAATTAGATTTTATAATAGGAAATTGGGGTATTGGAGACATAAGGAATAATGGAAAGAATGGGAAGAAAACAAAGTCTTAACTTTGTTCTTCTTAGCCGAACCAAGAGGGAGAGAAGGGGGAGCAAACATTCGGCCATTGAAACCTAAGGAAGGTTAGTGAATCAAGTTAGATTTTTTTTTTTTTGAAATTCTAGTTTGTTTTAGGTTACTCATCATGCTACTTACTTAGCCCATGCCAAAACTTTGAATTTGGATGGTTGAATTGAACATTCGGTTATGGTAGATAAGGAAGGAATTTGATTTTTATCTTTAAGTTTTGATGAAGAAATTGTTGATGAAAGAAGTTGATCTTGTTAAAAACTATAATTTCTAATACTCATGTGTGTAATAGCCGAACCTAGACCTTGCTTAATGCCTTGAGCAAATGCCGATTTGGTGTTTTGAAATGGATGAATTAGGTGCTTGATTTCCTAAAGGTTCGGCATAGTACATGATATTATGTTTAATTCTCTATAATCGGCTAAATGAGTGATAATGGGTTATAATGTTGAATGGAATTATATGTATAAGTGGTTAGTAAAGTGATTAAACTACCGAATTTAATTAGTAAATGTGTTCTAAGCTTGATGAATTTTGAGATGCGATTGGGAGTAAATTTGTCATGAGCATACTTTGTTAATAATAAATATGATAAATGTATATATATATATAGCTGAATGTGATATGTGTGAATTATATGTTAAATCAAGGCTTGGTAAGCTAGCTATTAAGGTGAAATGCTAATGTTAGTATTTGATTTGGTAATAATCTGTTTGGGGACAGCAGCAGTAAGGTGATTTTGGAAAATCGCCATAAATTGTAGGAGTTGAATTAGAAGCTGAGTGAATTATGTCATTAAAGCTTGAAGAGTCTATTTTCTTACAAAAGAAACTATAAAAACAAAAGAGTTACCGATCTTGAGATATTTGAAGTATTGTGGGGCTGAGTCATAATGACTGCTGGATTCCCTATTCTGTTTTTAGAAAATCATTATAAATTGTACAAAAATGATTATAAGATAAAATTTATATGCTTAGACTCCTTAATGAGTCTAGTTTCTAATGAGATCAAATACAACACATTTTGAATTCTGTAGAGTGAGAAATTGGATTCGTAGTGAAGAGTGGTCAGAATAGTCAAACAGTGAACAGGGGAAACTTTAAGAAAAATCTGGTATTGATTGGCCAAGCCTAAAATTCTGAAAATTTTATGGATGGAAGATATACGAGTCTATATTCAGGGAAAATTAACGGCAAGTGATTTGGAGTTTAGTAGCTCCAGTTATAAGTAATTTAGTAACTACTGCTCAGGAAAACAGCTCGTAGTGAATATGTGATTTTGTTGTAAACATTAATGAAAGTTTGCCGATGAATTATTTATTGATTAATATAAAGCTTGCTATAATCTATGTGTGTGAAAGTCGGATCAATATATATAATATTATTCTGAAAGTAATACTTGAATAGTCGATTAATGACTATTTTAAATTTTGTTGAACTTAAGCTCAAGAGCAAAGGGGAACTAGATCCGATAAAGGGAAGGAAAAAGTAATTGAATAGCTGTTGAAGTCGTTCGATGACATTTGAGGTAAGTCTTCGAGTAATGACCCTACTTGAATTATATTGAAATGAATAGTCATACTATGACGGATAGTCGAATGTGCTTAGAGACTATGTTATAAAGCCAATTGAAATTATGCTCTTTGTGTGCGGCTACTGAGCCGAAATTTGAAAGGTTTAATAAATGTTTTGTGTTTGAGCCTTAGTAACGAAGAAATGAAATGGATGTGTTATGATTATTGATATATGTGTGCATGAGCATTGGAATATATCCGGGCTAAGACCCGAAGGCAATTATGCGAGTTAATATATCCGGGCTAAGACCCGAAGGCAATTATGCGAGTTGATATATCCGGGCTAAGACCCGAAGGCAATTATGCGAGTTAATATGTCCGGGCTATGACCCGAAGGCAATTATGCGAGATGATATATCCGGGCTAAGACCCGAAGGCAATTATGCAAGTTGATATGTCCGGGTTAAGACCCGAAGGCAAAGGTGTTTGCGGTTGTATTCGGTTAAATACCGAAGAAACTTGGGTTTGAATGTGAGCGTTTTGTGCTGTAACTAATTCAATAAATATGCTCGACCAACCCGAACGATAAGGTGTGTTGCATGTGCATTGGAAAAGTCGATTCGTTTTAAATAGTATTCGTGCGATCGGCTAACGAATTTTCGGCTTTTAGAAAGGTTGATACTTTGTGTATATATGTTGATGGAGTGTGAAGTAAGTATGATTATGAGAATGTGTGTTAATAAAGTGACTTAGTTAGTTATGTGAATGTAATTACTGTAGTCAAAGCCGATTTCATTACTTGAGACTTACTAAGCTTAAAATGCTTACCCGGTTACTTTGGCTCTCTGTTTTATAGATTTTGTTCGTTAGCTATCGGATTCGGGATCAGCGAAGTCGAAGTCATCTACACTATCAAGCTCTTTTGGTACTCTTTTAGTTGAACTCTGGATATGGCATGTATAGGACTACCCCCTGTTGTTTAAGTTCTTTTGTGATGTATGTGTGTAAAGCCATGCGAAAATGGCTTGTAGATGTGGAGTATGGCATTAGACCATTTGTGTTTATGTATGTATATATATGGTTTCACGATGTGACTATGGATTGAAATGGAAGTGTTGGGCTAATGATCAGCCATTGGAATGGCTAAATATGATCACATGTGGACCTATGTATGGCAAAACCCTAGTTGGTCCATGGTAACCACAAAATAGGTAAAGTTTATCTTGAAAACAGATTTTGACAGCAACAGTGGTGTAGAATTGAAAAATCACATAAATTCGTAGGAGTGGAATTAAATAGTGAATAAATTATGTAATCGAACCTTGATGAATCTACTTTCATATGGAAGTAACGAAATAATTATAGGAACAGTACAGAAAGAGATATTCGGGTTCTTGTGGAACAGGGCCAGAACAGTTTCTGGAATCACTGTTCCGCCTTTGGAAATTCACTATAAATTGACCAGAGATAATTAGGGGTCATACCATATATGTATGGATTCCTCTCTGAGTCTAGTTTCCATAGAAACAAACGGCATTAGTATTGAAGCCCTGTGCAGAGAGATATCCCAGTCGTAATGGGAAAAGGTCAGTGTAGTCGACCCCTGTAACATGAGAGACTTTGACTAATAAACTGTACTAATTGGCCCGACCAAAAATTCTAGAAAAAAATATATAGGTGGGGACATGAGTCTAGTTTCAGGGAAAAATCACAAAACTGATTTTCGAGTTGTGAAACTCAAGATATGATTTTTGAAGCGACTAGTACTCAGACTGGGCAGTGTCTGGAAATTTTTTAAAAGTCTGTCAACACCTCGTATTCGACTCCGGTGACGGTCTCGGGTTCGGGGTGTTACAACATTAGCCACCGAAGTGACTTTCCAATCAACAATCACCAAACACACCAACTAACCAATCACACCTCACAATTATTTAATCATTATAAAAAATCATAAAATCATACTTCTCTAATTAAATTTATCGCATATTAAACAAAATCCTTCAGATGTACTATACTTTCACTGACATACTTCGCATGCATCAATTAAGTTCGCTCGACTCTTCACAAAGTCAACCCACACATAAGACAACCAACACAGTGAAATACACACAACGTAAAACAATTTAGTTCCTATGAGCTCCTAAAGTCTAACATTTTCAGGCTCGCAAGTTGGCAAGGTTTGCACCTTGCAAACTCTAACTTCTTGTTTGCCACTTCGAAGATGACATTTGTAACAATCTAGTTTAGACCCTAGTCGGAACAGTAGTTTCAGGATCACAAATCTGAGCCAGAACAATATTTTAATAATATTTTCTGTGCTTAAAGTATGTGAATTGATATGTGTGAAATTTTCGTATGAAAATTTCATCGTTTGAGTGCTGATTTGTGAAATGGACTTAATCGTGTAAAATGCAAAAGTGGAAATCTAATTGTTAAAGCACTAATTTACTTTGGTTTATTAATTGTGAAGTCCTTAAAATGAAATTTGGCCATTATAAAATTGAGTGGATGGCATTAGGCTTTTAATATATAGTATTTATATTATTTTATAATGGTTAAAATGGTAAATTATGTGTTAAATTATAAATAAATAAAAACAAAACATTAAAAAAAGGCATGCATTATCATCTTATTGTTGGCCAAATGTGAGAAGAATAACACCATTGTTGAAGCTTTAAGTTTCGGCACCTAGGAAGCTTAATTCGGGTATGTTCTTTGTTCGTTTTTTGATAATTTTTATGTTTTTAAGATCGTTGCTTCGAATACTAGTAAACTCATGCCTTAATTTTTGGATTTAATGAAGAATTTGAGATTTTCCATTGTTGATAATGTGATGAATTTTTTGTTTAATGATGAAAAAGAAATCTTTGTTGATAGATTATTATGTTTAATTAAGTGACTTTTGATAAAAATGCTATTTAAGGACTAAATTGTGAAATTTGTGAATTGAGGGTTTGAAATGTGAAATAAATGAAATTAATGGGCTGCTAAGGACCTAAGGTAAATTCATTCTAACATGGGTTTGATGAGATTTTGTGTATTTTGTGTTATTTTGAAATAGGGACTAAATTATAAAAATGTGAAATGTTAGGGATTAAAATGAAAAATGCCCAAATTATGTGTTCTTGGATGAAATTGAATGAAATTTTGAATAAGTAAGTTAATTTCAATATTAATTAGATTGGAAAAGTGAAATTCGGATCTAGATCGAGGGAAAGTCAAAGTATTGGATTAGTCGACTTAATTTGTCGTTACTGCGAACGAGGTAAGTTCGTATTTTAATAGATGTTACGAAATCATGTTATAAATGCATATTATTTGTGTGATTGAATTCAATAATGAATGGTAATGCAAATATATGTATTTTGAATAAATTATATATATGTCTTTATGATATTGAATTGTTCGAGAAGCAGAATATATGAATAAGAGAAAGTTCTGATAATGTGACGATGTCCGAAAAGCCCCGTACGAACCATAGGAATAGTTAGGATACATATGTCGTGACATAGGATTTCGATATGTTTTATTGTGTAAGACCACGTCTGGGACGTTGGCATCGATTTGAGATTTACGTGTAAGACCATGTCTAGGACATTGGCATCGTATATGATTTCGTGTAAGACCCTGTCTGGGGCAGTGGCATCGATATTTGATTACATGTAAGACCACATCTGGGATGTTGGCATTGTACGAGCTTTTCGAGTTATTTGAGTATCCTTATTGATTCCGAACGGTTCAACAGGCATTTCGAGAAATAAATGATTAAGTGAATGACATTCCAATTCAGATACGTTGAAATGTATACAATGTTTGAAAATGAAAGGTAAGTGTATGTGCAAAGAATGTTATGTGATATATATGGAAATGAAATGTGAAAATGTGCAAATGAAACATGAACAAATGAATAAGATGTGATTTATAAAGTTACATATGTGAAATTGGCAGATGCCATATGAATGAAAGGTGAATTTGAGTTTAAATGATGATATGAGATTCATATGAGAAAGATATATGATTAAATGTGTTATTTTCCATAATGTGCTCATTTGGATATATAAAATTATGAATTGAATGATATATGAGAATTGAATTGAATAAGCTTCTGAAAGCTAAAGTTGGCTAAGTGAGTAAGTATACTATTGAATGATGATAATTCGATATGAGTACATGTTATAAAATTTAGAAAAGTTGTGTGAGATATAGCATATCATGCTTATGGCATTGTAATGAAATTATTTGTTATGTTAAGTTTATTAAGATACGAGCTTACTAAGCTTTCAAAGCTTACTCGTGTTTTCCCTATGTTTATAAAGTTCGAAGACTTGCTCGGGCTGGAAGTTGTAGGAGACCACATCACACTATCCGGTTATTGTTTCGGTAAACAAAAGCTTTGAATTTTTGGGTTATGTGGGATGTATAGGCTAGTTTTAATATGGTTATTTTGAATTGTGTTTGTATAGCCATGCAAAAATGGCTTGATTTTAATCCTAATCTTGGTGTGTATTCGGTCTTGCTATAAGCCTATTTTGGAAGTATGCCTTTATGGTATTTAAACATGTGGTGTTTGGTTTTATAAATTCGGCATTGAGAAATGATATGCATGGCCTATAATTAGCTTATTTTGGTAAGCCTGATTCATAGTATGTTTTCCATTTTTTGATTGATATAATTCGACTTAAGTGAAGTAAATATGATTGATGGATATGATTAGATTGTGGATTATCATTGACTTGTATTGGTTGTATAATTTAACTTGTGAATTGGTTTGGAAGTGGTAAATGATGTGCATGTATATTCGACTAGTAATGAGTAAAACAAATTTATATACCTATGATATAATCATTTGTGGTTTGGCTATTTAGGTAAAGTTTGGGATGATAAAGAATGAATGTGTTTTATTCGTTGGTTGGTTGGTCATTTTTGGTACTTAGATAATGGCTAATAATGAGCATGTATTGTAGTCTTAAGGTTATTTCATAATCTGCCGTGTTAATAACTTAGCTAGCCGAACTGATAAGAAATGAATTGGTTATGTATATGTAATATTGACATGTTGCTTAGCACATAAGTTTGGTATGTTGGTTCGGCAATTGAGCTAGGAAATAGATATTGATAACATGGTAACTATGCACTTATAAATAGATGGTATTAAAAGCATATTTGACCATTTGCTAATGTTGGCTAATGGTTCATGTATGGATGCTTGATAAGCCATATATTTTGTCTAGTTTTTACTTGGTGTTAAATGCACATACGACTATGATGTTTAAAATCTGTACTTGACCATTTTGTGAAGTTGTTTATGCCAAATATTCTAAAGGACAATAAGCCATGTGATATGGATTATTCTGTTTAATATCTACATGAATTGAAGGAATAAGTTCGATAATCAGCTTATGAAATTTATGTAATGATATATGCTCGATTAGAAGTTATGCATTAGATTGTCATGATTCATTGGTTATAATGTTTGAATATTACTTTAGGAAATGTATGAATGGCTGCCTATTAATTGGTTTGAAATGATACAAAATGGAATGAATTAGATATGCATGAGTAGAGGAAGCAATGTGGCTTAAATCAAGCCATATTTCGTGCCACACGGCCTGACCACACGGGCGTGTCACCTATGTAACTTCGAAAAATGTTAAAATTCGGTAAAATTTTATATGTGTTCGATTTAGTCCTGACCTCTTCCTAATGCATGTTTAAGGTCTCATTGACCTAATAAAGGAACTTTATGATGATGTTTGACTACGAGATGATGATGTATGACTTATGATTCTGAAGTGATCGCGAATTGTTCCGATATGTCTGATAATGCCTCTTAACCCTAGTCCAGTGACGGATACGGGTTAGGGGTGTTACAGCATTTGGCGAACTCTATAGAAGTCTGTTTTGCAAACACCCATGAGAAAGAGAACATGCGAACCCTTTTTAACAAACTATCCATTGAACATATAACTGGCATATTGTCTCGTGTACAGTCTATCACGAACCACCATTTTCTCATGCTAACCCTATACTAGCAAACTCTACCCTCACATATTTCATTTTTACTTTAAAACTTATTTAATGTTTTTACATGACAACCCTTTACCATTTTACAAAACCCTTACTCTTTCGACCCCTAACATGTTTCTACCTTCCCATTCATTCACCAATTAGACAGTTCTCAGGCATCAATAATTTCACTCAACAAGTCAGAATTTATCTCTCATGCATACCAAGCATCAGATTGTCTCAAACATACTTAAACAATTTGGGGACGTACCTTAATGCCCGACGAGCTCTTCCAACTATATTTACATGTTAGTCAAACAATCAAACATACAAGCTATCACGCCTTCATAATTTAAGCATTCAAACATTCATTTAACAAGTTATGGAAGTTCCGAAAAAAGAAACAAAATTTAAATAGCCCATAATGTCAATTTACAATCCATCAAATTTATTTAAAATCTAATCTAATCCCTTGGAATACTCCCACGTTGCCTTTACCATTTGGGGTTGAAAAACATGTCAACATACTCAAATTTCCTTACGATGGGTCACTTGGAAGGTTCAATTTGCCACTTTTTCCACAAACTATTTTTCTAACACACGTTATTAAACAGTTCGCATACAGTCTCATATGGTCATATCATATAAATAAACAATTCGCATAACCTTTAAGAAACCTAATAGCATACTGTGACTTATAAGCATATATATAGTATAGTACATGTGATACCCATAACACATTATACTGATATATTAGCAATTTGTGATGGTGAAACATAATCATAAATCATATGCATTCAATAAACAGATATCTGAACACACCAAATGAATCAAAGAGAACTACTTTATCCCTAATAAGTGTAACACCAGTGCTAACACTCTCCAAACACACCACACTATCTCCGGTGAATGAAGCTTAACTCTACATTCTCTCCAACGCTATCTTTGGGCCACAATGCCCTATCACAACAATAAAGGTGAGTACTCACAATCCTATGGCATATCAATGATATCCAACAGTTTCAAGGGTTCACAATGCCAACATATCACTTTTAACACATTCGCAGTTCGTAATTAATATAACTCGCAACTTAGTAGAGCTCGTAAAATGGCACAGCTTACAGTGTATAGCTCGCATTACATATAGTTCGCAGTAAGGCATAGTTTGCAATACACATAGCTCGTAATACAGATAGCTCGCATATAATGGTTCCCATATAGCATAAATTGCACAATAACATAGCTTGCATAAATAAAACACAATTCACATAATCATAGTAGAGCTTACACAGTATAGTTCACATATTATCATAGCTCACATAGACATAAACACTTACTCTAGGAACTTAGCATGGGTGTTTAGACTACTTAAGCCTCCCTTATTACGTGAACTAATGCTTAATTGCAACACTCATGACCACTCACCTTCACTATTTTGATGCTTGCTATCGAACCTAGGAAAACTTATGCATGCCTCTGTCTTTACTCAATGAGCCTTCTCCTTAATGTGTAACTTAATTTGAAGATTTCCACGATATTTAGATTGATTTAAGAAAAAAAAATGTCTTAATAAATTATATAAAATTGAAAGAGAATAGATGAGTTTCTTTTGAAATTGGAGAAGAAAAATGTGTTTGGATGCTTAGAAAATCGGGATGGTTAAGAGAATTTTGAGAGAAAGCTTGTAATTTGGATCTAATGAAAATTTTCAAATGAGTAGAAATACGGAGGAAAAAGCCTGTGGGTGTTCTTATATAGCCAACAAATTTTCAAAAACTGGTTTATTTCCCTCGAGGCCACTTCCTATTCCCCCCTTTCTCTACTAAATCCCATTTTAATTAAAACTCCTTATTTTCACATTTGATCTCTAATTTAAAATCCATTTCAATTTAATCCATACTAATATTTATTTATTTATTTTTAACCCTATTATTATTTTTTAATTACTTCGACTCTAATTTTGATATCTCACTCGACCCGTGACTTAATTACCCAATTCTATTAACCCAATTTTTAGGGTGTGACAACAATTGTCGCAAAATTATCGAATGATGTACAAGTCTACACAATCGTCAACAAGTAATAAAATAGTAAGTACAGAGTATTGTCTCCATAGGAACTATATATGAAAGGCAAATATTTTGAAATTTATCATATGGCAAGTTGGTGATAGAAATAAGGAAAAGTGAATTGAGTGAACTATTAACCTAAATGAAATTATTAAGTATGCTAAAACAAATAAAAGTGTAACATAGAATAATAAGCAGCAAATCACAATATTAATTTAATATGGCATGGAGCTAGATTAATTGCTTTCCTTGACTTAAAATTATTAAAATCAATGTCAATGATGTTACGGCAGAACCATGGCAATTTGGCTACTTACTAACCCATAATTTATAAGTTACAAAGTCATACTTTTTTTAACTTTTAAGTTTCTTTAGCATACTTCTATATTTAGTCAGCTTCAAAGTTTCATAAGCAGACATCATATAGGGGTTATACAAGGTAATAATATTGCTAAATATCATTACTAATTCAATAATTAAGAGATCAAACATACACCATCCAAATATTGTGTCTACTAATTACCATCGTGTTTGGATTAAATAACTAGTTCATATGCTTCCCTACATTAATTATGCGTGAGTAAGAATGTTCATGATTTTATTTGAATGAATAAACAACCAAAGCACATAGCAACATCAACAGAGTATTAATACATAAGCCAAGGGATTATAATCAATTTAGCATCAACAAAATTAAGTCATTATCATTAAATTGAAAGCAAAAGAGTAAATGCAATCATGTTTATCAACTTTGAACAAAATAAAATATTAAAGGAAAAGAAACTAGAATCTATTCCAATGATTTTTTGTGGCACTACTCATGTTGTTTTTCCTCATTTCTTCTCCTTTGCTCTCATGCACAACTGCTCTCAAAATTCCAAACTTGGTTGCTCTAAAAAACCTCTGAATTGCTCTCTCAAACTTGTGTTTTTCTCTTTCAAATGTGGTATGAGTGGATGATAAATGAATGAATAATTGATGAGTGATTAAACCCAAATGATTAACCGTACGTGTACTTGTTTCACCCACTTATTTTTAGCATGTCATCCCTTGATTTCGCCATGTAGGTGGTCGGCCCTTGATTTGAAGAGGAGGAGTGGTCGACATGCTTGTTTCAAGGGGAGGAAGTTGCTTTAATTGTGGAGAGAGGTAGATAGTGGCTTGATTTATGGAAAAGAGAGATCCTTAATTCTCTCAATGTTGATTTGTTGGTTAAATTAGGTGAATACCAAGTCCCATGGATAGTTTGGGCACCTCAAGTGGACGGTTGGGCTCCTTTCTGCCTTACTGGACGGTTTAGGTATCTCAAGTAGACGACTGGGCTCCTTCCTCCCTTAGTGGATGGTTTGCGCTCCTTTCTCCCTTAGTGGGCTATCCAGATTTGTTAACCCACTTTAAATTTGGGTCAAGAGGAATTCTGAGGTCCAATAAGCATCTTTGGGGTATCCAAAGATGGCACCACATCAACCCAATCTCATAGGGCTTTTTCTGTAGATATGTTTCAACACTAAGCATTCGTAAGTGAGTTTCAAATCCATATTTCCTTCCAGTACTCCAACTATCTTCAAAATTGCAAAAATCATATGTTTAGCATATAAAATTATCACGATAACAAATTTACCTTAACATTATCCAAAAGGAAAGAATTATAATAAAAACTACGAATTTTGTTATCAACCACTCAAATTTTACTTGAATTATTAGTCTAAAAGTATTGAAGATAACTCTATATTCTAAAGTTATCACACCCAAAAAACTTAATTCATTTCTCGTCCCGAGTGATAACACTTGATAGAGGCGTTTTGTTGTTATGCACGATATATGTAATAATTGCATGCTATTTGATATTCTTGAATTTAGTTCATGTAAATATTTTGTTGACCGGACCAGGTGAGGAGTGTTATATTTAGTGGATCAGAGTTACGGTGTAGTTGATTCTAGGACTGGATGTAGTGTGTATTGAGTCTAGAAATACATGCCACATTAACTTCGGATAGTGTGATCCAATATGATCCGATCTAACCCTATTTTCTTTTATTTATATTACGTCAACTGAGTTTAGTCGTGCAGTATCAGATAAGGTAAATGGTAATGTTTTCACTTCTGATCAAGGAGTTATTCATAGTGTGCCCATTTCGCAAAGGCCAAATAGTGAAATACGAGATGTTTTCTTTTAAAAGATAAACTAATGGTTCTTAGAGTTTATGTGAGCAAATCCTGTGGCTCCGCAACCTCCACCCTCGACTGTGCCTCTCACGGCACCCATTATCCCTAAAAGTTGATAAAGGTTCACAAACCTCCAATTAAAAATGATTCAAAAAAATAGTGTTGAATAAATAAGAGGTAAAATTGATGATAATCTGATTAAAATTGAACAATAACTAGAAAATACTAAGTGAGTTTTGATGAAATGGCATGTTCGTCTGAAGATAGCCTAAGATACACCATGTCACTTTTTGAAAGATGAAGCTTATCATTGATGGACAACTTTGAGAGCAGATGATTTTGGTAATCAAGCAAATTGGAATTTCTTTCAATTAGAGATCAAAAAGTGATACATCAATAGATTGTACCTAGAAAAGGAAAAAGAGAATTTCTAGAGTTAAAACTATGAGACTCTTGTAAATAGAGTATGACTAGATTGTTTTTGACTCCTCCACCGAAGAAGTCAAAAGATATTTATAGTCATTTCACTTCTCCATCAGGATTTTCGAGAAAAGGGTAAGCCGAAATTGAGTAACATGATATCCCAAACTACATCAGTAGCCAACGTTGGTAGTGTTTGTATAATGGGTAGATCGATTTGTGCTCACTGTTGAAAAACTCATCGAGGTGAGTATCGACTAAAAGAGTGGGACTGGTATTTTGAGCGGTTTCAAGGAACATTGGAAATGAGATTAACCAAACTGGGTGGATTGAAATAGAGAACAGAATGTAAAATCTATAGCTATTCCTCAAAAAGTATACAAATGGGAAATAATGGTAACGTGGGAAACAACTGAGTTGACACTAAAGATATGGTTGTCAAATTTGAAGATCAAAAGCCTGCCACCTATTCGAAAATTGTGAGGAGACTGCTACTCCTGATGCTCATACTAGTACATTTATTTAATTTGATATTTCTATATATAGTTTATTGATTTTGAATCATTGCATATGTAACCGAAATAAATTGCTAATAGTGTTGATTGAATATGATGTTAGAGTAACAAACCTGTTAAATTAGTATGTTATCACTTTTGAGATAGGAAGAAAATGTCCATTGAAAATTTGAAACCGTGAACTCTCTGTTGATCTAATGTTACTGTAATTTATAAATTTGATATTATTCTTGATATGAATTGATTAACTTTGTACGATAAGTTAGAAACTGTAAACAAACTTGAATTGTACTGATGTCAAAGAATGAATCGATTAATGTTAGTGATTGATAAATATGAATGTTCCACCAATATAATGGTAGTACTATCTGCTCAAGCACTAATCAAAGAAGGTCTTGCATTTTAGATACAGAATACAAAGATTGAAGATAAAACAAGTTCGATGGTAAATGTATTCTTTAATGTGTTCTCAGAAGATTTACCAAAGTTCTCGCCCAAAAGAAAAGTTGAATTTCTTATTGAATTAGCACTAAAAACTGCTTCAATAGATGTTGTTCCGTACTGATGACATCCTGATTTACTCGAGGAATAGAAACGAATATGATCAATATTTGATATCTCTATGGCAGACTTTACGAGAAAAGAAATTGTATGTAAATTTTATCTAATATGAATTCTGACTCCCAGAAGCAAGATTACTGGAACATGTAATACCGGAAAAGGTATTCGTATTGAACCGAACGAAAGATCATTGGATCTAGTTTATAAATATTTGAAGAATACACAGAAGCGCACAGTTTTTTGAGACTGGATGAGAATTTTAGACAGTTTGTTTAAGGCTTCTCGACGATCGCATTATCGATACCGAAGTTGTTAAATAAAAATGTTAGTTTCAATGAGAAAGAACAGAATCGAGAGAGTTTCAATCAATAGAATACTATATTAACAGAAGCTTTAGTGTTAACTCAGCCTGAAACCGAATAGGAAATTGTTGTTTTCAGTGATATTCCGCATAACAGTCTAGGTTGTATATTAATGTAGTAAAGAAAGGCATTTATCTCAACAATTTAAACCGCACGAACAAAATTTCTCTACACATAATCTAGAAGTATTTACTGTTATGAATTTCCATTTACTATAGAATGTAACGATCTATCTCTGAGAACTTGAAAACTAAATTGATGTTTATACAAAGAATTCAAGAGTTTTGGGAAGTTTATCTAGATTTATTAGCTAAACAAAGACTTGTTAAAAATAATCAAACTTCAGAGCATCAAATCAGCCAGAAAGTAGCAATCTAGAATCATCAAGGGACAATTTCTACAAATTTTTTTGACTAACACATATTGACCTAAAGGAATCGTTACTTTGATCACAAATTTAGTTGACTCATAAGGTATTTTCTTATCTGAGACTAAAGTTGTGCATAAATATAAGTGCATTAAACCCAGGTCAATCAAAGCATTAACATTAGTATAAAAGATAGAAAATGTACCGGTAATTACATCAGGTGTCGAAGCTTCCTCACGATCTAGAATTGCATAAGCCCTAGCTGGTGCTCGAGCCTCAGATCTAACTGTAGAATCTTTCATTCCACTTCGACTATTGCCCACATTTCCACTTTTTCTAAATGGTCTCCCTTTCGCAGCCGTGTTACTCAAACGAGTGTTCTGAGCTTTCTCTCTATCAAATCTTTCAGGGCAGCTTCTAACGAAATGATCATAGGAACCACATTTGAAGCAAAATCCATCTCTCAATTTACACTCCCCAAAATTTCTTCTATTGCACTATTGACATTCAGGTTTATTATTTCAAACACTACCGACACTTACTACAGAAGTAGCCTGAGGTCTACAAATTGAATGTTGCTTTCTTTTATCACTTCCCAAGAATCCTACTGAAGCTGATGTACGACTGTGAAATTCCTTTGATTTCTTTAACAGAGACGAAAATGATTTTCCCATAGGCCATTTACCAGTGTCACGAGCCTCGAAATCTACCTTTCTTTTAGTTTTACTAAGTTCTTTAGCTTTGTGTGCTCAATCCACCAAAATCACGAATTCATTCAATTCCATAATCCAACTAATAGTTTGATATCTTCATTTAATCGTCTTCAAACCGGGTACACATAATAGCTTCTAATGGTATACATTCTCGAGCATACTTACTAAGTCACACGAATTCTTTTTCGTACTCGACTACCGTATTCGAGGAACTCTTTTCGCTTCTTGTCACAATACCGCTAAATAACATATTTCTTCCTGAATTCAGTCTGAAAGAAATCCTAATTCACACGGTCCTTTGCTACCACAGGAATCAAAGTATTCCACCACTGATACGCTGAGTCTTTCAACACAGATACTACACACCTTAAAAAATCAATGGAAGTGCAAAACAGTTCATCAAAAACCCTCACAGCATTTTCAAACAAAAATTTAGCTTTTTCAGGGTCGTCTTCAACTGTTCCTCAAAACCCTTCAACCCCATACTTATGAATTTTATCAACTAGAGGCTTGCTTACACGTACTTGTTCCAAACCTTGAGGAATAATGGGGACAGGTTTGGGCACGGGAGGGGGTGGAGGTCGTTAAGCCATTGGGTTCGTTCTAATGAACTCAAAGAACCACTCTGACATCATTTGGAAGAAGGCTTCTTTCACCTCACTTCCCCGGCCCTCAGCTACGGGCCCACTACTAGTTGCTCTGTGTACGGAGGCTTGCGCATTACTTTCAACCTCATCAAAATCAGCCCGGTTGGATGACATCTTTTATCTATACGAAACCATTATTCAATTTGAGTTAGGAGATATCACACTATCAATGGTTATATAATGGCATGTACTTCTAGACTCCATACATGCTACATTCAATCCAAGAACCGAATAAACCTAGCTTTGATACCACTAAATGCAACACCCATAACCTGTCTCCGTTGTAGGATTAAGGTTACAAAGTATTATTGTTTAATCAAAAAATATTTATCATCGTAACATGTAAATAATGAATCTCAATCAAAACCACATCAAACATATGCATTTGGTCCCTAAATCGAGCCTTCAAGGTCCTAAAAATAGCTTAGAAGCAATTCAAGACTAAATCAAAACAAAACAGAAGTTTTAAGAAAAAGATGTAAAAATGTGAAAATAGGGGTCACACGGCCATGTGGCCAGGCTGTTTGACAACTCCCAGGCAGTGTAACAATCGAATAAAGGACACACGGCCGTGTCCCAGCCCATATATTCACCCGTGTAACTCACTGAGTAAGGTCATGCGGCCGTGTCACAGGCCATGTAACTCTCTGACTTGCCACACACGGGCAATCTATAGGCCGTTTAACTCATTGACTTAAAACACTAGGAAATTTCTAATGACACAGAGTCGTGTAGCTAGGCCGTGTGTGTCACACAGCCATGTAGCTAGGCCGAGTGTGTCACACGACCATGTGACTCCAAAAAATTTACCTAAAATCAAGCCATTTCAAGGTCAAACCATACCCAACCAACCATTCCATTGGAGCACACATCCAATGTGACAGCCCTAAAGTGACCCTAGTCGGAAAGCGGTCTCGGGACCGCTAGACCGAGTCACCAAATTATTTGAATGTGATAATTATTGCCTAAAATATGTGAATATAAATGTGTGAAAGTTTTAAGCTTCGATTTAGTTAATTGCATGTGAATTTAGTTGATAGGACTTATGTGAGAAATTTAGAAATGTGCTAGGCAAATGCAAGTGGCCTAATAGTGCATGTAATCAAAGGGGTGGACTTGCATGTCAATTTCCCCCATTTAAGTACTAGTGGCCGGCCATGACAAGGGATGATGGGCAAAACATGTCATGAAACATGTTGTGTTAATGGAAGAATAAAATAAGAAGCATGGGCAATAAACTAATAAGAAATTGAAGGAAGAAAAAAAAGAGAAAAAAATGTGTTCATCATTCTCATGCATGACCAAAAAAAAGAAAAAAAAAAGAAGAGAAAAGCTCTCATGTTGTTCTTGGCCGAATAGGAGAAAGAAAAAGAAGGAAAAAGAGCTTTGAGGAAATCGGCTATGGTGGTTTGATAGACTAAGGTGTGTTTGATGATGTTCCATGAGATGCATGCATGTTTTAGTAGTTAGCTTGAGTTCTAAATAGCCCATGGTTCAAATCTTTACTATGTCATGGAGATGATATTCGGCCAAGGTGGATTGGTGTTGATATCATTTGCATGCTAAAAGTGAAGCTTTGTAATGGTGCATGTGATGGTGGATTGATGATTCTTGAATCTTCTTTTTAGCATTTTTGAGTGAGACATTAAGTTCTTTGTTTAACCATGACCAAAAATTGAAATGGTATGGTGTTGTGATGCAATCGGCCCCAACATAAACATGTATGTTCGGCCACATGAATAAGTACATAAGTTATGTGTATGTTCGGCCATAGGTAGCCTATTGATGGCTTTAGCTTGACTTAGAAAATTCGGCTAAGGGGAAATATTAGCTAGTATGTTGAATTCGATTCGTGATTTCGTACATATGTGACTCTAGTGTCTAATGTATATATGGGCTAAGTACCTTGAGCTTCTCTTTTGATGTTCGAATGAATTGTATTAAATTGCTTGATGTGATTAAAAATGCGTATGACCATTGTGTATTTGAGCTAAAAGGTGGCCATATGACCTATCAAACTCCTTGTCATATTCGGCCATAAGCTAGCAAAATGAGACTTTAATGAGTTAAATTTGTTTGAATTAAGCTCAAGAGCAAAGGGGAACTAAATCCGATAAAGGGAAGGAAAAAGTGGTCGAATAGCCGTCGAAACCGTTCGACAACATCCGAGGTAAGTTCTTGAGTAATAGAGCTTAAATTATGATTTGATTAGATCATGTTTTAAGCAAATCAAAATCATGCTCTTTGTGTGTGGCTATTGAGCCGAAATTGCAAGACTGATAAGTGTCTTGTGTTTGAGTTTTGCTAATGAAAATGAAATACGAATGTGTCATGATTTATTGTTAAATGTGCATGGTTATTCGAATGATGTCCGGGCTAAGTCCCGAAGGCTTTGTGCTAAGTGACCATATCCGGACTAAGATCCGAAGGCATTTGTGCGAGTTACTAATTCCGGGCTAAGCCCGAAGGCATTGGTGCGAGTTACTAAATCCGGGTTAAGTCTCGAAGGCATTTGTGCGAGTTACTATAACCGGGCTATGTCCCGAAGGCATTTGAACGAGTGGCTATATCCGGTTAAATTCCGAAGGTACGTGATTTGGGAATGAACGATCTTGCTGTAAAAATTTCAGTTGATACGCTTGTAACATCCCAACATTGAGGTATGTTTCGTATGTGCTTTGAATTAGTTGAGCCCTTACAAATAAGTATTCGCTCAGTTGATAAATGAGCTACCGGCCTTTGGCTAAGTTGATCTTTGTGTATGAATATAAGGGTTGGTAATGTGAAGTAAGTATGATATTGAAAATTTGTGCATATGAAATTATCTGTTTAGCTACATGAATGCTATACTTTTGTTGTGCTGGAATCCCTTGCTCAAAACTTACTAAGCATAAATTGCTTACTCCGTTTCTTTGTTTCTCTGTTTTATAGATTTTGGCTCGTCAGCTATCGGACTCGGGATTTTTGGAAGTCGAAGTCTCCCACACTATCAAAGCCCCCTTTTGGTACAATTTTGGTTGAACTTTGAAATGGCATGTATAGGACTACCCTTTTGTTGTTGGTCATGTACCCTTCGGTTTTGTGTAAATTTGGATAGCCATGCGAAAATGGCTTAAATATACTTTGATCATAGCATTATAATCGTTTTGTATGTTGTCCGTCGAGAGGTATGGAAATGTTGGTAACGGTTAGCCATGGGAAGGGTTATTCTTGATCACTTTTGGAATATGTATGACAAACTCTAGTTGATCCATGGAGGATCATGAAATAGGTAAAGTTTACCTTAAAAAAACAGATGCTGGCAGCAGCAGTGATGTGGATGTGAAAAATTGATAAAAATAGTAGGAATGGAATTAAATAGTGAATAAATTATGTAAGCGAACCTTGATGAATCTATTTTCATAGGAAAGTAACGAAACGATCATATGGACAGTATGTTAAGAGATATTCAGGTTCTCGTGAGACAGGGCCAGAACGGTTTCTGGATTCCCTGTTCCGGACTTGGAAATTCATTATAAATTAACCAGAGATAATTAGGAGTCATGCCATATATGTATAGATTCCTCTCTGAGTCTAGTTTCTATAGAAACAAACGGCATCAGTATTGAAGCTCTGTGCAGGGAGATATCCAAATCGTAATGCATGAAGATCAGTGTAGTCACACCCTGTAACAGGGGAGAATTTAACTAATAAACTGTACTAATTGGCCCAACCAAAAATTCTAGAAAACAATATGTAGATGGGAATATGAGTCTAGTTTTAGGGAAAAATTACGAAACTGATTTTCGAGTTTTGAAACTCAAGATATGATTTTTAAGGTGACAGTGACGCAGTTAGCCAACTACCTAGAAATTTTTAAAATGGACTGCGATAGTAAGCGAATTTAGTCTGTGAACCCCTCGTGTCCGACTCCGGCAACAGTGTCGAGTACGGGGTGTTACAATTTTATTGGTATCAGAGCTACGGTTTAGTCGATTCTAGGACTACCGTAATGCGTTTGGTCTAGCTATACATGCCATTTTATGTGATTATTTGATAGTGTGGTGATTTCTGACATTTGCAACTGTGTTTATTTATAGTAATGGATCCCGATCCCGACCGAGCGGTAGCTGATGATCTAGAGAGTGTAGCGCCTGCTCCCGCACAAGGGACAGCGCCGGTGGACTCTCAACCTAATGCTAGTAACCCGAATGATGAAGCTAGACAAGCTTTCTATAGCGTGATGAATGATTGGTTCAACCAATACATTCGAACTAATACGGCTGTTCCACAACCTCCATTCCCGACTAATACAACCCCCGCACCTACAATACCTCCGGAAACTGACCAAATAAGGTCAAATAAGCCCCCAGTTGACAGAATCCGAAAACATGGGGCTACTGAATTTAAAGCTACGGACAGCGATGATGCCGAGCAAGCTGAATTTTGGTTGGACAACACTATCCGGGTACTCGACGAGCTATCTTGCACACCCGATGAGTGCCTAAAGTGTACTATCTCCTTGCTACGTGATTCTGCCTACTATTGGTGGAGTACCCTGACTTCTGTTGTGCCCCGAGAGCAAGTAACTTGGGAGTTTTTCCAAACTGAGTTTCGGAAAAAGTATATCAGTCAGAGATTTGTTGATCAAAAACGGAACGAATTTCTTGAGCTTAAGCAAGGTTCTATGTCAGTTACTGATTACGAGCGAAAATTTGTTAGACTTAGTAGATACGCTCGGGAATGTGTTTCGTCCGAGGCTATCATGTGTAAACGCTTCGAGGATGGGCTGAATGAAGATATAAAAATGTTCGTTGGCATTCTTGAAATACGAGAGTTCGTAGTACTTGTAGAGCGAGCTTGTAAAGCCGAAGAGCTTAGAAAAGAAAAACAAAAAGTTGATGTGGGAACTGGAGAGTTTCGTAAAAGATCCTCGGGAAAGTCTCTTCAACAGGCATCGAAGAAATTTCAAGATGATGTGGGCCAGTCTAGAGGCACTTCGGGCCTTTTTAGACGAGATCGTGATCGACCCCCTGTGGGTACACGAGGCACTTCGGTCGCCAGTGTTGGGAATGAACGTCGAGACAGAACGGAATGTTGAGATTGCGGTAAATGGCATTCGGGGAGTTGTAGATTCCATGACCGCTCCTGTTACAAGTGCGGATCAGTTGACCACTTCATTAAAGATTGCCCGAGGCTGTCTGAACAGAATGTAAATCAGAGTGGGAAACCGGGTGCTACCACTGCTTGAGGTAGACCATCTAGAAATACGGGCAATGCTAGTGGTGGTCAGAGAGGATCTAGAGATGCTACGACCAGATCCGAGGCTCGTGCACCTGCTAGAGCTTATGCTATACGTGCCCGCGAGGATGCTTCTTCGTCTGATGTTATTACCGGTACTTTTACTCTCTTTGATACTAATGTAATTGCTTTGATTGACCCCGGTTCTACTCATTCTTACATATGTGAAACCTTAGCATCCAGTAAGACTTTACCTATTGAGTCTACTGAGTTCGTAATTCGGGTGTCAAATCCCTTGGGTCGTTACATGCTTGTCGACAAAATGTGTAAGAAATGTTATTCTGTTATTCTCGGGTTGGATTGGTTGACCGTGCATGATGCGGTTGTGAATTGCAAAAGCAAGACTATTGATTTGAGGTGCTCAAATAACGAAGTAATCCGAGTTGAGTCTACGGACTTGGATGGGTTGCCAGCTGTAATATCCTCAATGTTGGCCCAGAAATATGTAAGAAAAGGGTGCGAAGCATACCTTGCGTATGTACTTGATGACAAAGAATTAGAAAAGAAACCCGAATCTGTGCCGGTGGTTTGTGAATACCCGGATGTTTTTCCTGAAGAGTTACCGGGTTTACCACCTGTTCGGGAGATAGAGTTTGGTATTGAGCTTGTACCTGGAACTACGCTAATTTCAATAGCTCCGTATCGTATGGCACCAACCGAGTTAAAAGAATTGAAAGCTCAGTTGCAAGAGTTGACAGATAGAGGTTTCGCTCGACCAAGTTTCCCACCTTGGGGTGCACCAGTATTGTTCGTGAAAAAGAAGGACGGAACCATGAGGTTGTGCATTGACTATCGTCAGCTGAATAAAGTGATAATAAAGAACAAATATCCGTTACCGCGTATCGATGATTTGTTCGACCAACTGAAGGGAGCCTCAGTGTTCTCAAAAATAGATTTGAGATCGGGCTATTATCAGTTGCGAATTCGAGATTCGGACATACCTAAAACTGCCTTCAGAACGAGATATGGTCACTACGAGTTCTTAGTGATGCCGTTTGGGCTCACTAATGCCCCTGCGGTATTTATTGATTTGACGAATCGGATCTTCAGACCATATTTGGATCGGTTCGTAGTTGTGTTTATTGATGACATCTTGGTCTATTCAAGAGATGAGACCGAACATGCTGAGCACCTGAGATTAGTGTTGCAAATTTTACGGGATAAGCAGTTGTATGCTAAGTTCAGTAAGTGTGAGTTCTGGTTAAGAGAGGTTAGCTTCTTAGGCCATGTGGTATCTGCATCGGGTATTCGAGTTGACCCGAGCAAAATTTCAGCCATACTTAACTGGAAGCCTCCGAGAAATATTACTGAGGTTCGGAGCTTTTTGGGACTCGCCGGTTACTACCGACGGTTTGTAAAAGGTTTCTCGATGATAGCCACACCAATGACGAAGCTACTTCAAAAGGATGTTAAGTTCGAATGGACGGAGAAATGTCAGAAAAGTTTCGATCAACTGAAAACTTATTTGACCGAAGCTCCAATTCTAGTGCAGCCCGAATCAGGCAAAGAGTTTGTCATTTATAGTGATGCGTCCCTACTTGGGTTAGGTTGCGTATTGATGCAAGAAGGTCGAGTTGTGGCCTATGCGTCGAGACAATTAAAGCCACATGAGAAAAATTATCCGACCCATGATCTCGAACTAGCTGCCATCGTATTCGCTTTAAAAATATGGCGACATTACTTATTTGGTGAAAAGTGCCATGTATTTTCGGATCACAAAAGTCTCAAATATTTGATGACTCAAAGAGACTTATATCTGCGACAAAGACGTTGGCTTGAGTTGTTGAAAGATTATGAGCTTGTCATTGATTACCACCCGGGAAACGCTAATGTGGTTGCGGACGCCTTAAGCCAGAAATCACTGTTTGCTTTACGAGCGATGAATGTACACTTGTCTGTTCTACCCGACAATGTGTTAGTAGCTGAATTAAAGGCCAAACCAGTATTGATTCATCAAATTCATGAAGCTTAGAAAGTCGACGATGAATTGGTTGCAAAACGGGCTGAATGTGTTCCAAATATGGAATCCGAATTTCAAATTGATGATGACGATTGTTTGAGGTTTAGAAGTCAGTTGTGTGTTCCAAGAAATTCAGAACTCATTTCAATGATTCTGAACGAAGCCCATTGTAGCCGAATGTCAATTCACCCGGGGAGTACGAAAATGTACAACGATCTGAGACGCCAGTTTTGGTGGCATGGTATGAAACGAGACATTTTCGATTTTGTTTCGAAGTGTTTAATATGTCAGCAAGTAAAGGCGGAACATCAAGTGCCTACGGGTTTACTCCAGCCAATCATGGTACCTGAATGGAAATGGGATCGAGTCACGATGGATTTCGTATCTGGGTTGCCAGTATCGGCAAGTAAGAAAGATGCGATTTGGGTTGTTGTGGATAGACTGACTAAGTCGGCTCACTTTATCCCCGTACGTACGGATTTTTCATTGGATAAACTAGCTGAAATGTATATTTCTCAGATTGTGAGATTACACGGGGTACCTATTTCTATCGTGTCGGATAGAGATCCGAGATTCACCTCGCGATTGTGGAAGAAATTGCAAGAAGCTTTGGGTACCAAGCTGCATTTTAGCATCGCTTTTCATCCACAAACCGATGGTCAATCCGAGCGGATAATTCAGATACTTGAGGATATGTTGAGATGTTGCATCCTCGAGTTTAGTGGTTCATGGGAACGGTATTTACCTTTGAATGAATTCACTTACAACAATAGTTTTCAATCAAGTATTAAGATGGCACCTTACGAGGCCTTGTACGGGCGTAAATGCCGTACACCATTGTTTTGGACCGAGCTCGGTGAAAGTAAAATTTTCGGAGTTGATTTGATTAAAGATGCCGAACAGAAAGTAAAGGTAATCCGTGAAAGTCTGAAGGCAGCCACAGATCGTCAGAAATCGTATGCGGATTTGAAACGAAAAGACATTGAATATCAGGTGGGAGATAAAGTGTTTCTTAAAGTTTCGCCTTGGAAAAAGGTACTCAGATTTGGCCGTAAGGGCAAGTTGAGTCCGAGATTCATTGGGCCGTACGAAATCTCCGAACGGGTTGGTCCAGTTGCGTATCGATTGATTTTGCCCCTTGAACTTGAAAAGATTCACGACGTCTTTCATGTTTCGATGCTTCGACGCAATAGATCTGATCCATCGCACATAATTAGCCCATCAGAGGTTGAAATTCAAGCCGATATGAGTTATGAAGAAGAACCGATGCGTATCCTAGCTCGTGAAGTGAAGGAGTTGCGAAACAAAAGGGTTCCGTTAGTAAAGGTGTTATGGCTCAAACACGGGATCGAGGAAGCTACTTGGGAAACCGAGAGCTCGATGAAAGAATGATACCCAAACCTATTTACCGGTAAGATTTTCGGGGACGAAAATTTCTTAAGTGGGGGAGAGTTGTGACAGCCCTAAAGTGACCCTAGTCGGAAAGCGGTCTCGGGACCGCTAGACCGAGTCACCAAATTATTTGAATGTGATAATTATTGCCTAAAATATGTGAATATAAATGTGTGAAAGTTTTAAGCTTCGATTTAGTTAATTGCATGTGAATTTAGTTGATAGGACTTATGTGAGAAAATTTAGAAATGTGCTAGGCAAATGCAAGTGGCCTAATAGTGCATGTAATCAAAGAGGTGGACTTGCATGTCAATTTCCCCCATTTAAGTACTAGTGGCCGGCCATGACAAGGGATGATGGGCAAAACATGTCATGAAACATGTTGTGTTAATGGAAAAATAAAATAAGAAGCATGGGCAAAACATGTCATGAAACATGTTGTGTTAATGGAAGAATAAAATAAGAAGCATGGGCAATAAACTAATAAGAAATTGAAGGAAGAAAACAAAGAGAAAAAAATGTGTTCATCATTCTCATGCATGACCAAAAAAAAAGAAAAAAAAAAGAAGAGAAAAGCTCTCATGTGGTTCTTGGCCGAATAGGAGAAAGAAAAAGAAGGAAAAAGAGCTTTGAGGAAATCGGCTATGGTGGTTTGATAGACTAAGGTGTGTTTGATGATGTTCCATGAGATGCATGCATGTTTTAGTAGTTAGCTTGAGTTCTAAATAGCCCATGGTTCAAATCTTTACTATGTCATGGAGATGATATTCGGCCAAGGTGGATTGGTGTTGATATCATTTGCATGCTAAAAGTGAAGCTTTGTAATGGTGCATGTGATGGTGGATTGATGATTCTTGAATCTTCTTTTAGCATTTTTGAGTGAGACATTAAGTTCTTTGTTTAACCATGACCAAAAATTGAAATGGTATGGTGTTGTGATGCAATCGGCCCCAACATAAACATGTATGTTCGGCCACATGAATAAGTACATAAGTTATGTGTATGTTCGGCCATAGGTAGCCTATTGATGGCTTTAGCTTGACTTAGAAAATTCGGCTAAGGGGAAATATTAGCTAGTATGTTGAATTCGATTCGTGATTTCGTACATATGTGACTCTAGTGTCTAATGTATATATGGGCTAAGTACCTTGAGCTTCTCTTTTGATGTTCGAATGAATTGTATTAAATTGCTTGATGTGATTAAAAATGCGTATGACCATTGTGTATTTGAGCTAAAAGGTGGCCATATGACCTATCAAACTCCTTGTCATATTCGGCCATAAGCTAGCAAAATGAGACTTTAATGAGTTAAATTTGTTTGAATTAAGCTCAAGAGCAAAGGGGAACTAAATCCGATAAAGGGAAGGAAAAAGTGGTCGAATAGCCGTCGAAACCGTTCGACAACATCCGAGGTAAGTTCTTGAGTAATAGAGCTTAAATTATGATTTGATTAGATCATGTTTTAAGCAAATCAAAATCATGCTCTTTGTGTGTGGCTATTGAGCCGAAATTGCAAGACTGATAAGTGTCTTGTGTTTGAGTTTTGCTAATGAAAATGAAATACGAATGTGTCATGATTTATTGTTAAATGTGCATGGTTATTCGAATGATGTCCGGGCTAAGTCCCGAAGGCTTTGTGCTAAGTGACCATATCCGGACTAAGATCCGAAGGCATTTGTGCGAGTTACTAATTCCGGGCTAAGCCCGAAGGCATTGGTGCGAGTTACTAAATCCGGGTTAAGTCTCGAAGGCATTTGTGCGAGTTACTATAACCGGGCTATGTCCCGAAGGCATTTGAACGAGTGGCTATATCCGGTTAAATTCCGAAGGTACGTGATTTGGGAATGAACGATCTTGCTGTAAAAATTTCAGTTGATACGCTTGTAACATCCCAACATTGAGGTATGTTTCGTATGTGCTTTGAATTAGTTGAGCCCTTACAAATAAGTATTCGCTCAGTTGATAAATGAGCTACCGGCCTTTGGCTAAGTTGATCTTTGTGTATGAATATAAGGGTTGGTAATGTGAAGTAAGTATGATATTGAAAATTTGTGCATATGAAATTATCTGTTTAGCTACATGAATGCTATACTTTTGTTGTGCTGGAATCCCTTGCTCAAAACTTACTAAGCATAAATTGCTTACTCCGTTTCTTTGTTTCTCTGTTTTATAGATTTTGGCTCGTCAGCTATCGGACTCGGGATTTTTGGAAGTCGAAGTCTCCCACACTATCAAAGCCCCCTTTTGGTACAATTTTGGTTGAACTTTGAAATGGCATGTATAGGACTACCCTTTTGTTGTTGGTCATGTACCCTTCGGTTTTGTGTAAATTTGGATAGCCATGCGAAAATGGCTTAAATATACTTTGATCATAGCATTATAATCGTTTTGTATGTTGTCCGTCGAGAGGTATGGAAATGTTGGTAACGGTTAGCCATGGGAAGGGTTATTCTTGATCACTTTTGGAATATGTATGACAAACTCTAGTTGATCCATGGAGGATCATGAAATAGGTAAAGTTTACCTTTAAAAAAACAGATGCTGGCAGCAGCAGTGATGTGGATGTGAAAAATCACTAAAAATAGTAGGAATGGAATTAAATAGTGAATAAATTATGTAAGCAAACCTTGATGAATCTATTTTCATAGGAAAGTAACGAAACGATCATATGGACAGTATGTTAAGAGATATTCAGGTTCTCGTGAGACAGGGCCAGAACGGTTTCTGGATTCCCTGTTCCGACCTTGGAAATTCATTATAAATTAACCAGAGATAATTAGGAGTCATGCTATATATGTATAGATTCCTCTCTGAGTCTAGTTTCTATAGAAACAAACGGCATCAGTATTGAAGCTCTGTGCAGGGAGATATCCAAATCGTAATGCATGAAGATCAGTGTAGTCGCACCCTGTAACAGGGGAGAATTTAACTAATAAACTGTACTAATTGGCCCAACCAAAAATTCTAGAAACAAATATGTAGATGGTAATATGAGTCTAGTTTTAGGGAAAAATTACGAAACTGATTTTCAAGTTTTTAAACTCAAGATATGATTTTTAAGGTGACAGTGACGCAGTTAGCCAACTGCCTGGAAATTTTTAAAATGGACTGCGATAGTAAGCGAATTTAGTCTGTGAACCCCTCGTGTCCGACTCCGGCAACAGTCTCGGATACGGGGTGTTACATCCAAGGGATTTAAACATCATTCAAACACACCTAAACATGTCATTTCAAACATCCTAATTCATCTAACCAATATGTCATTCAAAGGCACCACAATTGTATCAAAACATCATGGATCAAACCAAAGCAACATAGCTACTTTTCAAGCATATAATCTAGTTCAATTATCTACCAAATCATATCACAAATGACCATTTTCTAAGCCACCACAACATACCAAAAGACCATGCATTTCAATTACCTAAAGGTGGTCAAGATGACTTAACTTAACAAGCATTACAAGTCCGTCAACCAAACATAAACTTCAAAGGCATAAATATACTAAATCCACCATTTACACATCCATGAACTACTATTACAAAAGGTCCTATAAATTCCATATATAACCTTGGCATAAAGATTCAAAAACTACCGAAATGGTTGTTGGATAGTGTGATAGGTCTCTGACGAGCTTCCAACCGATCGAGTTTTCAATAGACTATAAAACAAAGGAAAGTACTACGTAAGCAACGAGTGCTTAATAAGCTCGTATAAACTTAAACATAACTTACCATCTCATTAGCAAAATTTATAGAATAAGCATAATATCATTACCAAGACCAATAGCTTAGTAAAAGCTTATTCAAGCACCATCAAACTCACAGGTTAGTAGGTTCATCCATAATACATATATATTCATTTATAACATAATAAGATTTCATAAGACACATCATTTATTCATCAACCTTTTCTGAAGATCATGAACCATTCCATTTCCTTTACTTACCTTGTCATTCCTTTTCTTACCCATTGAACCATCTAGAATTGCATCGGATACTCAGGAATACTCAGACACATAGTGTGCCTTTCCATATAACCGTAATCTTTCCTTTTCAATAGTGATCACACGAGCTATAGGTCGAAATGTGAGCTACATGATGCTACTCACACGAGCTATGGAGAATCTGCAACAAATGCAGGACCTCAGCCATTGATAGGACATTCAAGACCAGCACTCGAAACATGAAATCCCTAATGACATGTCATTCGTATCTTAAGAATTTTTAAAGTTCAAACGGGACTCGTTAACCGATAATTATTCATACATAGATACATATACGATTTCAAATTCGTTTATATTAAAACAAAATAAAAAAATAATCAATTTAGCTAACATTAATATGATCATAATTCAAACGAACTTACCTCAATAACTAGGGTCGTAGAAATAGAGTTGAACACTAATCTGAAGCTTTAGCATTTCCTCGATTTAAATCTAGTTATTATTTATCTTGATTTAAATAGATAATTTCATTCAATTAAGCACTTCTAGTATTCAATTTAAACCATAATTCATATTTATGTAAAATTACAAATTTGCCCTTAACATTTTAACTTTACACAATTTAGTCCTTAAGTTCGTAATTTGAAATTTAACCATTTTAATCTAAATCCATATTAACCAAAGCTACAAGAGACCTCGGAACAACCCATAATTATTAACAATTCACAATAAAACCCATGGATTTTTACTTTCAACAATTTAATCCTTATTTTAAAATTCATTAAAAATCAATTATCAAAATATGTTTATTTAACAACTAGAGTTAATAATCTATCAACTAACATAAAAAAATATTCAAAAAAAACCATGGAAAGTCCTTCAACCATTAACATTTTTGCAAATTAACCCCTAGGCTAGCTAGATTAAGCTAAAATGAACTCAAAAACATAAAAATTATTAAAAATAGGGCCTGAAATCACTTACATGTATCAAAAGAAGCTTGGTCAAATATTTATTCTTCTCTAATGTCTATTTTAGGGTTTGAAACAAAAATGAAGAAGATATCATCTTTATTTTGTGTTTTATTTGTTTAGTTTTTCTTTTATTTACCAATTTACTACTTTACCCTTATTATTAATCAAAAACTTCACTAAAACCTATCCATAAACATCCACTAACTTTAAATACGGTATATTTATCACTCAAGTCCATTATCTTTCCTTTCCATATCCATTTAGCTCTTTTAAATAATAGAATTTAACTTTTACACCTTTTATCATTTAGTCCTTTTTACCTAATTAACCATTTAAACTTCAAAATTTCTTAACAAAACTTTAATACGACCTTAAAATAATCCCATAGATATTAAATAGATATTAAAATAATAACTCACTCATCAAAATTATGGTCCTAAAACCACTGTTTCAGACACCACTGAAAATGGGTTGTTACATAAATGGTGTCATATAAAGCTTTATATAGTTGTAATTGCAGAACTCCGTTATATTGGTCAAAATTGAGTGAACTTTTTGTGGTATAGTCATGATGTTCATAAATCTACGTAGGCTTTGGAAGAATCAATGAAATCTCAATATTTGAACATGTTCTCAGGTAAAAATTTTGAGGACGAATTTCTTAAGGAGGGAGAATTGTAACGGCCTATTTTTAGTTGTGTCAAAAATAGTGGTTTCGATACCCCAATTTTGACAAGTGAGTCTGTAAATATTATTATTTAATATTTATGAGTCAATATTAGTGTTATATTGAATGTTGGTCTGATAAATTTGTTAATTGGGCAGTTAGTTAAAGAACAAGTGGTTTAACCCTAAACTCAGTGGTTTCTGAAATAAAGTATTGGGCGCTTATTTTCCATAAATCGAGCCCATAAATGTTTTTATTAAATATTTACAGAGTTTTTATATAGGTGAATTGAATTCTGGTTTGAAAATTTTAGTGATTAATTAGGGTGTAAGGATTAAATCGTAAAAATCACAAAAGTTAATCATTATTGATTTTTATTAGTTAAAGGGCTTAAAGGGTAAATGTTTAAGGATTTAAGTGACAGTTAACCACTTTTAAAAGGTAGTGGAAGGTAGGGACACTAATTAATTGAAAATTATGTTAAATATTATTTAATTAAAATAAGGTAAAAAGTGTTAAAAAGCGTAAAAAAGTGTTAAACATGTGTTAAAATATGTTAACATAAGGTAAAAAGTATTTTCTTCATCATTTAGAAGGATATAAAGGTATGAAATTGAAATCATAATGAAAAACGAGGCTTAAATGTGAAATTTATGATAGTTTTGGTTTTAGAGACTAAAATTGAATAAAATAAAAAACTTTAGGAAAATTGTGTAGAATGAAATTAAGTTATCATATACCTTGAACACAATGTTATAAGGTAATTGGCATTGATAATTGGCAATTAATTATTATAGGTTGGGATTTAAATCAATTGAAAGTTAATCGAGAAATAGGAGAAATTACAGATTAGTCACTAACACTTTGTAGTTGGCGTTTTCCATGTAAGTTCATATGGGACTTATTTTATTAATCCATAATATGTTTGTGTTATATTTTGTAATTTTCTAGTTGAATTATTGTGATTATAATGTTTGGCATCAAATGGACTCAACCGTAAAATACAAATTAAATGATAAAATTGAATAAGTATATGTTACTAAATTGATGTGATCAGCTATGTAATTGAATGGTATTATGTGATGGTGTTATAAAGTTTAAAATGTATATGGATTTTTATTCGATATATAAAAAGTGTGTATACAGTTATAAGATTGAAATGATATAGAAACTATAACGGTGCCTAAATGAATTTAGTAAATTATTAGAATATGAATGCCATACCATTAAGGTTCAAAAGGTAATCGGGTGTTGGTCAAGGATTTCTTTATCGATGGCTGAGATCCAGCATGTGTTGTAGATTCTCGATAGTTTGAGTGAGCAGCATCGAAAAAAGTTTGTAAAAGTAAACCTAACTTGTAGCTTGTGTGAGCAGCTCAAATATCACAGCTTGTGTGAGCAAATTCAAGTATTTGTGTGAGAAAACCAAATTATTATTTATCAATGGCTAAGATCCAGCACAAATTGTAGATTCTCGACAACTTGAGTGAGCAACATTGAATAAAGCTTGTATAAGCAAATCAACTCTACAATTTGTGGAATTAAATCAATTTTATGTATTCGAGTTCAATATTCTTTAATTCTCCGAGCGAAAATAGAAAGTGAAACAAAAAATGAACTGGATTAAATGGTGGTACATGAATAAAAATAAATACACATGTATATGTTTGCAAATAAGTTATGAAATGGCTATTACATGTTATGAAATGAGTTGTTAAAACATGCATTTGATTATGTATTAAATGCATATCATGTAAACTATGCATTTTGAGAAGGATATCTGATTATTTGGGTAAAATGAGAAAATCAAAACCCAGTAAGTTAGGGTTCGATTTCACAAAATTCCTAAATATCGAACATTGCCTTTATTTTTAAAATCCTCGTCTCGAGAAAATAACATGTCATATCCAATGCGTTAGGACACAACGTGTCGAATTCCCGAGAATGGGTTTTTATTTGAAATTTGTATGTTTAAAAAAATTCGACTATTTAGATTCAACGAGAAAATTGGAACCCAATACGTTAGGGTTCAATTCCTTCGAAGATTTCAAATATCGAACTTTGCATTATCTTAAAAGTTTTTTTTTTTGAATAAGTCGATTTCGAGACTTAAATGATATTAAACGTAATCTTTTGAACGGATAAAAACGATTGTATAATAATGTACCATACGAAATGATGATTCATAAACTAAAACGCACACTAATGAATGTCAAACAATTAACCAATGTAAATAAACAATACAATATAACAATAGTAAGAATCTCATATTATGTTGGATAAACATTAATATTTAAAGCGAAAGAATTAAAAGGAATATCTAGTAAATTAATACGAACAAGCTTTACAATAGAAAAAATAAAAAAAAATGAATAATATGCAAAAGAGGAAATTGAGAATCATTAATATACAATAAATTACATGCAAAATATTTTTATCATAAACAATATATGTATGGGTTTGAAAAAGGTTTAAGGAAACATAAAAAGAAATACTATGTGAAATTATGTTATTAAAATGAATTTTAAAGTAAATAAATAAATATATATGTAATATATCAAATAACCTACATACTTTAATCTAAATAAATAACATGTATATGAACTGAAAAGTCTAATAATAATACAAGAAATAATATATAATAATGTAAAATTTTAATTTAAAAGAAATAATTCGTATATATAAAAAAATGGTTTAAGAGAAACGTATAAACATATTTAAAAAGCCCTTAAGGTCAATAATATATATAATCAATAAAATAATTTAATTCCAAAGCATGCGTGTGGGTGTATATATATATATAAAACTATTGTATAAGAATATTATCATGCCAATCTTCTAAAACATAAAGATGTATAAAAGAGAAATTAAAAAACATTGTAAAACTATCAATGAATGTGCGCCAATTATATCGAACTTAACCCAAAAATGTGACAAGTTTAAATAATAATACAAATAATAGTAGGATTAATAAATAATATTATTATTATTTTTAAAATAATTGATAAAAAAAGAAAAAAAATATGAAAGGGACTAAATTGCAACTAAAACAGGATTACTGGGGAAGAACATAAATGAAGCCTAAAAAGGGCCCCCGTGCAATGCGCGAATAACATGGGGGACCGAAATGGGAAATATCCCGTCCCCAAAAACGCTGCGTTGCATGAGGACCGAAATGAAATTCGCAGTAAAATAGGTGGCCTAATTTAAAAGAACGATAGAAACTAGATTGAACCGATATGCAAAAGTGGAGGACTTGGCGCGCAAATAACCCTCCCCATGCCAAAACACGCGGATCTAGCCGCGGTTGGATTGGGTCATCGGGTACGGGCCCTGCAGTCAATACGGCGTCGTTTTATGAAAACTTTTAAAAACTAAACTAAAAGGGGAAACCCTAAATCTAAAGGCCCTCATTCAGTTTGGCAGAAGAAAAGGAGAGCGCCGCCTCTCGTTTTCCTTTCTCTGCCATTTCAAGTCCGAGCCTCTGCTCATTCGACTTCGATTCGTAGAGGAGGAGAAGGCGTCATCGGCGCATCCACGAAGGTAAGTTCTCGTCCCTAAGCCTCTTTTTATTATCTCTATATCTATATGAGACCAAAAGAAAATGCAAGAAGAGAATATAGAAAGAAAAAAAGGGAAAAAATAACCACCTTAGAAAGAAAAAATGATCTTTTGATTCCTCTCTGTTTTTTCTATTTGGTACAATATCCTTCACAAATGCTGAAAGATGGCCTTTTATGGCCGAAAATAATAAAAATTACAAGAGAAAAATGTGCTTTGCTCTTTTTTCCATTTGTCTTTTTTGCTGTCAATCTTTTATTGCTCTTTTGTTCTGCCTTTTCTGCGTTGTTGTGTTTGTTGCTTGTGTGCAAGTACGGCGTCTTTGTTGCAGGTGTCGTTGGCGTGAGGCCGTATGTTGACGTGGCACGGCTCGGCGCGAGGGCAAAGGCTTGGAGGCACATGTGGGGAGGCCACACATAGGGGCTTGCGGCGGTTGAGATCTTAGATACCCTAGGGCTTCTGCTTGTTTCAATTCTAGGCTAGGGGTATCGGACCACTGTAATTGGGCTGCTTGGGTTTAGGCTAGTTGGGCTATCAGGCATTTAGACTAGGATTTGGGCTTGTACTGGGCCATATATTTTTGGTAAACTGATCTGTTTAATTATTTTTGTTTGGTTTTATTTCCTTTGTGATTTTGGGCCCGGGCAAATTGGCCTACTACAATATGTATATAGTTTTGATGTGTATAAGAGTTTACTTGGAATGAGGATCACTTTGATCCTTAAAAGACATTTGAAATGAATGCTGAATCGGTATGTTATAATTGAGTGCAAAGGTAATATGGTAAGTTATGATTAAAGCATTTGAATTGTTAAATTTGTTTGTACAAATGGTAATAATGTGATGGGAATGATACTTAATTGTTTGATAGTTTGTTTTGATTTAAATGATCATTGTGCATTGGTGTCATTGAGGCATATTGGTTAGTTGATCTGGAAGTTGATATATGATATGTTTAAGTGCATGATGAATATTTTGAGTCTTACTAAGTCTATGAGATTACATGGATATGGCAGCTTTAAGCTTGGATAATGCTTGCATTTAGATGGTTTTAGTGAATTTGAATGTGCATTAATGGTATTGTATCAAGACAAGTGTTAAGATATTGAATTGCATCAATTAAATGGGATCTTGGTTGAATTTTGGAATGTTAAAGGTGATTGATAAGTAATGCTTGAGTAATTGATAAATGCTTAGGTTGTTATGATTAGTAAAATGATCATTTCATGTGAAATAGCTTGCATGGTCTTATGGTTGGTTAAATGGATGTTTTGTTATGTGTTTAGATTTATTTTGTGTAGGTTTGAATGGTCTTATATGTATCGTTTGAGCCTTTGGTTTGTCTTGAAAAGAAATAGGCACATAATGGCATATTTTGTACCATACGACCTGTCCACACGGCCATGTGTCCACTGGAAATTAGGAAGCATTAAACCCACATAGTTCTCAATTGTCACACGGACTGGCCACATGCCCATTTGAGTACTATAAATTTTGTCATTTAAGTTTCACACTACTTCAGAGAGTTACACGGCCTAGACACACGATCGTGTGACCCATGTTTTGCATGATTACCTTTAACTTTTGAAAATGTTGTAAGTTGATCCTTGATTATTCTCAAGTCAATTTTAGAGCTTTCGTAAGCTCGACTTAGACTCAGATTTGTTTGTTATGCATGATATATGTAATAATTGCATGTTATTTGATATATTTGAATTTATTTTTTCATGTAAATGTTTCGTTAATTGTTGTAGCATTCCTATAGCTTAGGTTCGGCGACCGAACTGGATGAGGGATGTTACAGGATGAGTCAATCATTGTGGTCAAAAAATCACTTGTCACTCTTCCAAAATACAAATACCCTAGCGAAGTTGGTCGTTGTGGTCAAAACGCCACTTTCATCACTCTATCACTATAAAAATTTTCTTAGTAGAGAAATCAATTGTGGTGGTCAAAACATCATTTCTGTCATTCTCCCAAAATACAAATACCCTAGCGAAGAAGTCAACCATTTTGGTCAAAGAGCCACTTTCATCACTCTTTCAGAATATAAATTCTTTTAATGAAGAATTTTATCGTTGTGGTCAAACATCACTTCTGTCACACTCTCAAAATATAAATACCATAGCAAATAAGTCAACTGTTATGGTCAAAACATCACTTTTATGGCTCTCTCAAACTATAAATTATTTTGATGGAGAAGTCAATCGTTGTGGTCAAAACATCACTTCTGCCACTATCCCAAAATACAAATACTCAATAGAGAAGTGACCATTGTGGCTAAAACGCCACTTTCGTCACTCTTTCAAAATACAAATTCTATTAATAAAAAAGTCAACTATTGTGGTCAAAATTCTTTTAATGGAGAAGTAGATTGTTGTGGTCAAGACATCACTTTCGTCACTATCCCAAGATACAAATACTCTAGCAGAGAAGTTGACTGTTGTGGCCAATGCATCACTTCTACCATTCTTGCAAATACATATCCTCTTAGTGTAGAAATTGATTGTTATGGCCAAGTCACCACTTTCATTACTGTACCAAAATACAAATTATCTTAATAGAGAATTTAATTGTCGTAGACAATGTGCCATTTCCATCACTCTCCTATGTGCAAGTACATTTAATGGAATAGTCGACCATAATGGTCAAAACGCCACTTCCTAACTCCCCAAAATACAAATTCTTGCACAAAAAAGTTGACCATTGTGGTTAATGTGCCACTTCTATTACTCTCTCTAGATACAAATTCTCTTAATGGGGAAGTTGATTGTTATGGTCGAAGCACCACTTTCACACTCTACCATAAACAAATCAAGTCATGTAATGTGAGACAAAGGTAATCAAAGTAAAAGGCCTAAAGGTCAGTTTAGATCTCCATTTACCTCCAATGAGGTGCAATGGGAGGGCCAAACATCATTTTGCTTCCCTTTGGATAGCAATGGTGCGATATAATTGAGTAAACACACCTATAATTTTTGACTGGTGCTTTTAGGTCCTGTGAAAAGATTCATAATCAATGGGAATTTTCATATCCATTATAACCTCATATTTATGTTTTGCTTTTCTTTTCCTTTCCTTTCTTTTTTTATCATTTATCTTTTAATCTTAACTTTTTTATCCATGTTACAAAAATCAGTTGATGACTATATTTTTTCTTTCTTTCTTCTAATTATAATAATTTTAAACTTATTTATTTTAATGTTTTCACTTACAATATCATTACAATATTTATTATTAATTCAAATCATATTTAATATTTTATTTATTCTATATGAATATGTAAATAATTATATTTATAAATACAATAAAAACATAAATTAATTTATATAATAAATCACGTATACTAAAAATTATAATCCATATAAATTTTAGTCTGATATCTTCAATAGTCATTTTAAATTCTCACATTACCGCTATAGTTGTGTTTGAATCAAAAAACATATCATACCATAGGTTTTAATCTCATTGCTATAGTACTTAATTTCATCTCTACGATCATGAACGCTACAAAAGTTCATTGCCTTAGCCGATAATTCCCCGATTACTTTTTACTAGCATTTTTTATTGTGAAGATATGGTAGCTTAAGGTAAATCCAAAATTTTCAGTCATTAAAAAGATATGTGATGAGAACAATCCTAACCTCACAAGGTATTTTTGTTTCACTTTCTTTTCAGTTCAATATTCAAAAATGAGTGTTAACATCGTTTTTTTTCTTTGGCCTTTTCTTAATTAAAAGAGGCTGTGGATAATTTTCGCCAAAAGAGCTTAAAGTGTGATTAATTAGAATTTAGTAGGACACTCTTTTGACATTAATTACACTGGCTTTTCACAGTACATCTCTCAATTGCTATACACCTAAATAAATTTATATATGCCTTCTGTTGTGGATGGTGAGGAAAAAAACGCAAGTGAAAATTATTTATTTTTTATTAGGGTTAAATTGTTTTATTTCCTATATTTATTTACAGTTATTTAAGGATCTATTGAAGAATAAAAAGCATAAGTAGAATTTTATCTATTTTTTCAAGAGTTCTAGGTCTCTCTCTAAATGAGATTTAAAGGTTTTAGTCTCCCTTCCACAAGCCGATTATCAATCGCCATAGATCGTTCTAGGAATAGTGATAAAGGGAAGGCAATCACTTCCTGTAATATCGCTAAAACCCCCTGAGTCAAAAATAGTGTTAGTACAAGTTGCCATGTGTTAGAATTTTCAAAAGAAATTATATAAGAATTATTCGTGTTAGTAGAGAAGGCAATTGGATATCGGAAGAAATTGAAAAGATTGGGTATTGAGAGAAATAAATTCGAGGTATTGATTAAATTGTAAAAAATATGAAAAGTTTTAAGGGTCAAAGTGTAAATATTCAAAAGTTGAGAGATTGGAATGTAAATATAAGAAAATTGAAGGACCAAAAATAAAAATAATCTAAAGTTTCTTGTGACATGAAACCGGTAAGCAAGGACCAAATTGAATAAGTGGGGAAACATGAAGGACTAAATCAAAAAATTACCAAATAAAGTAGTGATTCAAGGAAAGAATTGTAGAAAATGATTAGGGGTAAATTAGTTATTTCTCAAATAGAATAATTATCATGATAATTATGGGCTAGGTATTAAGATTTGATTAGATAAAATTATTTAATATTATTTTATTAATATCTTAATTAATTAAAGTGAATATAAAAAGAATAAAGATGGAGAAAGTTCTTCATCCTTCCCATTTGTTTCCAACGTGCATAAGAAATGAAGAAGAGAAACTTTCTTTGTTTCTACAATTTAATCCTTTTCCATAAAATTCACCTTTTTCACTCAAAAATCTTGAGAATTTCCATACCCACCAAAAAGGAAAAGTGAAATAGAGACCTTAGAGAGTTAGAAAATCATCTTGGAAGAAAGAAACTGGAAGTGAAAGTAGAGAAAGTTGTGGAAAAAGTGAAGAGATTAAAGAGACAAGATGAGAAATTCAAGTATTTCTGATAGAATTTATGTTTAATTGAAGTAGAAGTATACGAAAGTAATTTTAGTGTGAGTTTTTATTATGTATTTGATGTATTCATGAAGTAGAAAAAGAGGAGAAATAATGGAATTATTGGAAACAAAGTGAAGATGGTGACAAAAGTAAGGAAGGAAGAGAATTAAAGGAAAATTAGTGAAATCCTAACAAAAGATGTGAAATTGTTATATTAAAAATTGTGTGATTAATTTAAGAACATTTGTATTACTATTTAATTTGAAATTGATTAAAGTATAGTGAAAATATCAATTTAATTTAAATTTCAAAGTAAATTGTGTAATGAAAGTATGGAACAAGAGACTAAATTGAAAAGTGTAAAAAAAATTTGTGTAAAACGAAATAATAGGATAAAGAGTTTAAATGAAGTGTTAGGTGTGAGTGAGTAAATACAAAGTGATATTGAAGAGATATTATAGTGGTTATGGAATTTCATATGGCTAAGAACTAAATTGTAAAATATTCAAAAGTGGCTATGTGTTCTAAAATATTGTAATAAATATGTGTGAAGCAATTATGGCAATGAAATGAATATAGAAGTGAAAATATAGTGATTATTAAATTATATGTTAGCAAGGACTAAATTGAAAAGATTGTAAAGTCAAGTAAAGTCAAATAAATGCAAAGAAAATTAAATAGCAAAATGACCAAAATTTAATATGTGTAATAAAATATTAATGGAGAATTTTAATTAAGTGTTTATGGTAGTAAGTTTCAATGCTAAGTGAAATTAAAGTGACATGTCAGTAAATATCAATTTTTTTTGAAATTAATCATTAAATTGCAAATGTGTAGTGACATGGGAAATATAACAACACTTTGATAGTAAATATGGAATATTATATGTCTATTATATATTCCATGTGTCAAAGAAACAATACTATAGTGTTTATTGAAATTCTATAATAATGACTTAATTAAAAAGAATGCAAAAGTATATAAGTTATGTTCTTAGATGTAAAAGTGAAGATAATTTTGATATATTTTCCCAAGTAGATAAGATGTGAACTAGTGAGATATAGATAGCATTGAACTAAGAAACTTTCAACACGCAAATTTAAAGTGAAACTTTTGTGCAATTGATCATGGCACTTCGATGCAATTAACAGAGACACTCCGGTGCAACTGACAGTGACACTCTAGTGCAATTGAAAGTGACACTTCGGTGCAAATTAGTAATTGTTTTGCATATCTTATATGTCCTATTGAGCCTATTGTAGGAAAAACGAAAAATGTTAAGTGAAATTGATCATAGTGAATCAATAAGTGAAATGTGGTAAGATTGTATGTGAAAATATATGTTTAATGATTATTTAGATAAACTCGTTGTGTTATATTTAAATTATCAATATGTTAAATTTAATAAAGGTAATTGTAAGTTTAATACTTGACGTACTTACTAAACGTTTATAAGCTTATCGAGTTATTTTTCAACGCATAGGTAGTAGAAGCTTGAATTGAAGCTTTAGAGTGAAGATACAATCTTATCTCATCATATAACATCTCAAGGCTTAGAGGGGGTATGGTTTTAATATTTTAGTAATAGGATATGGCATTTACATATGTTAAAACAAAGTATGTGCTTAAGATTTCTAGTGAAAATGCTTGATAAATTTTGATTAAGTTATATGTTGAATTATGAGGCTAAAGGTTGGAAATGGGGATATGAGAATGATATATTAGCTGTACTGATTAAAATGTGGTATATGAACATTTTTTAGGGTGTTGTGAATTGATACATATGAATTTCATGAAAACAAAATTCACGTCACGACATCGGATCCTTAACGTTGCAACAAGAAATGGATAGTGAATGACATCATAACTTGAAACCCTCAAAGTTGCAACGTCAAACCGATAGTTTATTAAATTTTACACTTTAATCCTTATTCGACTTTAGGTAATTTAAAGAACTTCTATAAGGCCTTATAAAATTTGATATGATTACAAAGCATATTGTAAATGCGCAATGATTTTAACATGTATGAATTGTTGAAAAATTAAAATAATTACTTGTAGTTTCTTCGATAACGAATGTAACATATTATAACTCGAACCCGACGATCAAGTCAGATATAGAGTGTTACACTTCCAATGTTTCCATTAATCACCTAATAACTCGACCATATTTCCGTGTTCTTAACACCTTCTAAAACTTTTGCTTCTTTAATTGGTTCTCTTGAAAATAGCTAAACAATACTTCTTTTCTTTTTCAAGAAATGAATGTTCCGAAAACTAGCTTGGTCCTGTGCACAAACTTACTAGTAGGTTAGAGTTTGAAATTTTAGTTTAGATTTGTTGATATATTTTAATTTGTTTTTTTTAATTCAAATTTTAAAATTTTAATCCTAACCAAACCACAATCACTAAATTCGATAAGTTATTCTTTTTTTAAAATCTTATGCCATGTGATTTTTATATTTTCACCTATTACTAAAAATCAATTAATAGATATAACGGTGGTAATTTGTTTCAAAAAAAATTAAAATTTTAAAAAGCAAAGAGACTAAAAATAATCAAAATGAAGAGTATAGACTAAATCTCTAACTTTACACAGATACAGAAGACTCAAAGTGCAAGTACTCACAAAGAATTACAACAACGAAATAAATTATTATAGCACAAATCAAGAATTGGATCAATCCAGACTACAGACTAACAAAACAATCCACACACAGCAATAGCCTATGATAGGACTTAGAGATCCAAATAAATTTTAACCCAACAAATTTAGTTACCACCATTTAAATCAAGGTTAAAATTTAAAAATTTAAAGAAAAAATAACTAAATCCACCGATTTGAAAAGAGACCAAAATTTTAACTCTCTTTTTTTTAATTTTTAATATTTGAAGTGTTAAAATATTATTACTGGTTGTTTTGTGACATGTAAATAGATATTCAATTCCCTAAATGAATTGCATTTTAGTTTTTATGGAAATAATGTAATTCCCTTCTTATTATCTCCAAATTCTTATTTGAGGTTAAAATTCCTGTCTAACATCAAAATTACACAAATTTCTGTCATTTCATTTAAAAAAACAATTGAATGCTGTATTGCCGTGGGGTTAGGTCTTCCTTTTCTAGGATGTGGGGTCTTTCATTTAAAATCACTCATATTTGATCATAAAATCTAAAAACTCAAATTATGATGACATATTTACTGGGTGTTCATCCTATGAAGGAATAATGTACGAAATTTAATATATAATAACAACTGTGCAAATTCATTGTATTGGAGTTGTAATCGTTTAAGGTTGATTTGCACAAGAAACTGTGTACCCAAACACCTGAAGAGCTTAGGTGATTTTCTTAATTACTAAAGACTTGTTGAAGATCGCCTATATAGTAACACTTTTGAAATCATTGAAAAACCAGTTTAATCATCAAGAATGTCAGCTATTTTACTAATAAAACTCAAGAAATTGTTATGATTTCAGAAACCAAATCCTAAGCGACCACAGAATGCGGCACTTGGGCACCCCCAAAATCCAAAGACCGACATTCCATGAGTCCATTCTAGCCATACACAATAATTGAAAGAGTTTTTATATCTACATATGTACAACATAATATTTTCAGAGTTACAGATATATATAACCTGGGATGGCGTGCAAGCAGGCATCATGACAGTATCTCATCTTGTAAAAGAATTTCATAAATATCTGTCCTTAAATTCAACTCCTTTTCCCTCATTACTTCTTGAAGATCTGACAGCTCTTTTGCGGTTAAGATGGAGTTCAATTTGAGAAAACCATCTAGCCAAAGCTTTTTTGACCTGCCAATCATTATTACATGTTATGGAACAATAGTTAAACACAGATAAATGAACCTACATCATATCAAGTTTAAAATGTATTCAAAGTTGCAATTAAGAAATGCAAGCCAAAACATTCAGTTGGTAAGTTTAAACAACATTGAAACAAAACATGTCATAAAACAACTTTGTTCCTTCTTTCTGACGTGCCTGATACATACCCACCCAAAACATGTAAGCCAACTTCTTGCAGCAATTATCAGACTTATTTTTCCCGATATATATACTATATTCCCAGGCAAGTCTCATATAAATGTTCGTGCATACCCACTTATAGTAACTACCCATAGTAATGTTCATTTATTTCCAAATCGAAAGAATTTTTTTCTAGTATTTTACCGAAAAATAATCAGAACCTAGCAACAAGCACAAACCCTACATTTTCCACCAACTCTCCTAGTAAAATTCTTTGTTTGTTGGCCCTCTCTTTTCATACCATATTTCCGCTAGTTTACTCATAAATTGGAGAAACTACAAAATCACTAAAGCAGATTAACTGCATTAATTTCAGATTTTGGTTCCTAAACCTATCTAACAAATGGTATCCATTTAATAGGTTAATTACAATTATGGCTTGTTCTTTTAATTTGATTTATCAGGACATCAAGCGGAAAGTCGCTTACCATGGACAGGCATGAATAGCACGAAAAAATATTCGCCTCGCTGCAGATGGATTGTGAACAACGTTAATCTCATATGCGACATACAATCGCCAGAGTATAACTGAATTATGAAATTTATCGTTTGCTAGTGCCCTCTCAAACAATCCATGGATCCTATGCAGCGAGCCACTCCGACTTATCTCAAATATTAAAGCAAAAAGCCAAACAACTACTGATGGTTTCCTGAAAATATTTACAGAATAACACTGTCAATGTAAGCCATGAAATTTCTTGACAAACCCAAAAGTAAAATGCTAAATCCTTAAAGAAAAAACTTGCTCAAAAATTCCTCGTTAAGTCATTTATAGAGAGAGAAATGGAATGTAAAAATAGAATATACATGTTTAAGTATGTAATTTCACTCATTTATTATGAGTGATCAACAATAAATCCACTAAAAAGATTTGAAAATAACATTAAAATTACTGAATGAAGCTGGCAGTCAAGGTATAAAAAGGAAAAAGAATATATATGACCATCTCAAATAACAGAACTATTTAACATACAATTTGATTTTAAGGTCCAGTTGTGGATGACTACAGGCACTAGTTAACAAATATTTAATTGCACTTTTAACAATATAGCATTTAATGAACAGCATGTCAAATTTAAGAAAAAGTAGTGCATTGATTGCACTTTTTTTCTATAAAAATATAGCATTTAATGCACTAGTTACCACTTCCCATAATTTTAAACAGCTTTCAGAAAAGTAACCCTCCAGTAAAAATAGGTCCAATGCAAAAGGTAAAAACTTCTAAAAAATTAAATTAAATTGAAAAGCTTGGCTAAAACAAGGACATATATAGATATCTAGCATATGGATTTTGCTCCCTAAAACAAAAAGCACAACCCTGAACACTTTGAAGAGATATAAGGAAGATGATCTTACTTGTGACAGTGCTCATCAAACATCCACCGTAATTTATTAGGAGTTGTGTAAAGACAGCTGATCTCCACCAAAGCTTTAAAGAGCTCTGGGCTTGATGGATATATTTGCAGCCCGTGTGTGACAGCGTCCCAAGCTTTGGACAAAGTAAATTGCTCACGATGTCTTTGAAGTATCCTAACATAATAGTTTAATAGATATTCTAGATGGTGACTTTGGCTTCTTCTTTCTGCAAAACACAAGAATTTAGTTTATTGTATTAAACAAACCATGTAATACTATCAATCAGAACGACAGGGAAAACCTTTGGGCCAACTAGGGGTCAGCAAAATCCGATTCGATTCGGAAAACTCAATAAAAAATTCAAATTTTAAATTAAATAGTTCAAGTTATTTGAGTTAATCAAGATATTCGGATAAACTCGAATAAAAAATTAAGTTTTTCGGTTTAACTCGAATATGAATTACACAATTCGAGTTATCCAAAACTTCAAATAAGAAAAGGCAAAACTACGTCGTTTTGATAAATGTTTACCTTTTTAAAGTTAAAAGTCAAAATCATTAAGTTAAAAGACAAAATTACGTCATTTTGATAAATGTTTACTTATTAAGTTAAAAGGCAAAACCATTATATTGTCTATACAGTGAAATAATCTAGTATTTCGTCTACTAGTTAAATAATCGGCTCATATAAACGTAACATTGAGTATAAATAGTAATATTCATTAATTCGACTCCACTTGACTCGAAATTTTTTGACTCGATTCGATTCGATTCAAAAAAATTCAAATTGAGTTCGGTTGTTAAAATAAGATTCGTCAACTCGACTAACTCAAAATTTTTTGACTCAATTCAACTCGACTCGATCGAATACTCACTCCTAAGGCCAACTGCTTCAGTGACAATTTATCTCTATGAATGAAGACACAGAAGAGTTTAGCTTATTGTCTTAAATAGGCCAAGTAGCACTATGAATCAACCTTAATATAGCAAGATAATCCCACCTTCAGTTTAGGAAAAAAGAAAAAAGAAAGTCAAGTTGTTGAGAATCTTTGATTATTTGATAGCACTGAATAGCATATCTTTAGAGATTATAGCTGATTTTTAGGGATTCTAATTAGAGATATTCTTTCCTTAATTGATTCAATGTTTCATCTATATATAGTTGTACATATTTTTAAGAAACACGTACTTTTGAGAGAGTTTTTCCTCAATACATTAGAGTATTCATCTCCAATTTCATCATGGTATCAGATTTTTTATCCGACTAGCGGGATAATATTTTCTAATTTTCAAAGTTTGTTCAAAAAAAAAAACCTTAGAAACACAAAATTGATACTTTCCACCCTAGCCTTATTTTTTTCTCTCACCACCCCTATCATTGAAGTCGGCATCCACTGGCCAACAAAACCCCAGAATCCGATGACTAGAAAACCCGCGAGTGAGCCTCACACGCCGTCGCAAGTTACGGTCCCTTTGTTTCACACGCCACACATGACCTTCACCTGCTACCGCCATGGTTTTTTCGACGCCATTGCTGTGCTCACTGCTCATTCTCTTCTAAGTCGTCGTGTTTCTTTGGCTTAGTTTTTTTTTTGTGTGGGATCTCTTTTCTGTTCTTTTGGGGTGTTCTTTTCATATTTTTTTCCAAGCAATTTTTTGGTATTAGATGTTTTTTCTAGCATTATGTCTAAGGACAAGAAGCTCGTGATTCTAACCAATTATCAAGGTTTTTCAAGTGACTTGTACCAATGATGCCGAAAAATTTCAGAAGATGGTGGAAAAGGAGCACGTTTTTTATTTTTTAGCTGGGTTGAATAGTGAGTATGTTCATATTTGAGTTCAAGTTCTTGGCAAAACTTCGTTCCCTTCTCTTCATAAAGCAAACTCCTATGTACAACAGGAGGAGAGTCATCGTGTTGTTATACTCTATAATCCACCTCTTGACAAAGCTAGTCTCATTGATAACCAGGATGGTCCATCAGGTGGTAAGTCTAACAAGGATCACTTAACCTGTGACTACTGTGGTAAGCCTTGGCGCACCAAAGATTCGTGCTAGAAGTTGCATGGTCACCCCACTTGAGGTCGTGGTGGAAAACGAAGGGTAATTCTCAGTCTCAAGCAAATTTGTCAAACTCTGTGACAATAAAGGACAAGTCCACTTTTACTAGGAGTTTTACCTCGGACAAGATTCAACATCTCCGACGCCTCTTTTCTCAATTGGACTCTACCTCAATTGCTAAGTCTAATCATGCAAAATCAAGTTATGTTTTAAATGCTTCATCTACTTCTAAATCTTGAATTATTAATTCCAGTTTGAATAAACATATGACAAGGTTAAACAAAAGTTTATTTAACTATAATACTTGTCCATCTAAAGATAGTGTACGAATAGTCGATGACTCCCTTACCTCCGTCTCTAAAACAGGTTTTGTTGTTTGTACTCCCAATATCACTTTCTCCTCTATCCTCCATGTCCCTAAATTCTCAGTTAACATTTTACCTATTAGTACGATCACTAAAGCCTTAAATTGTAAACTGGAATTCTTTCTCGATCACTGTGCCTTTTAGGACCTCCAGATAGAGAAGATTGGCAGTGGTAGATTGTGTGATGGCTTATATGTTTTGGATCGATCGTTCAATATGCCTCAAGCCTTATTTGGAAATAATAAAGATATCAACCGAGAGATAATTCAGTGGCATAGGCGGTTAGGACATCCATCATTTATTGTTCTTGCCAAGATGTTTCCTATTTTGTTTTCAAGAACTCAATTAGACTCTTTAGCTTGTGATACCTGTGAGTTTGCTAAGCATACAAGAAATAGTTATCTTTTACATAATAATAGAAGTACTGTTCCTTTTGAGATTATTCATTCGGATGTTTGGGGCCCTACTCGCCTTACTTCTTTATCTGGTAATTGTTGATTTCTTACATTTATTGACTGTTGCACTTGGATGACATGGGTATTTTTGTTAAAGTCCAAAATTGATGTTTTCTCGTGTTTTCGTTCTTTCATAAATTGATTACTACTAGTTTTATGCTAAGGTTAAGATTTTGCGAACCGATAATTGAACCGAGTATAACTTTAATGATTATTTAGAATAATATGGGATTTTGCATTAGACCAGTTGTCCAGGTACAAGTGCTCAGAATAATATTGCCGAAAGAAAAAATCGGCATCTTTTGGAGGTTGCTAGATCACTTATGTTCACTATGAACCTCTCAAAACCTTACTAGGGGGATGTGATTTTGGTTGCTGCTTATCTCATTAATCAGATACCTCTTCGGGTCCTTAATTTTAAAAGTCTCGTAGAAACCTTACATGACAAGAAAGATTACCTAGTTTCACCTAAGGTCTTTGATTGTGTTTGCTTCATTCATCTTCGACATAGGAGCAAACTGGATCCTCGAGCAGTTAAATGTGTTTTCATTAGATACTCTCCCACACAAAAGGGTTACAAATGTTATCATCTGCAATCTAAAAGTATTATGCAAATATGGATGTAACATTTCGTGAGGATGAATCCTATTTTTCTTCATCATAACAATCTCTTCAGGGGGAGGGTATTGAAATGAAGAGATGACACCTTATTTTGTTACTCTTCCGAGAAAGAATTTAGTTCCAACAGAGACTTCGGTTTAAGAAAAGACTAGTGGACAGTTGTTGGATAAGCCTAATTTAAGGACATAAACTAGAAAAAGCAAAAAAGATGCCATCATGCAATCTACTTTATGCCCTGATCTCTTTACTATCAGGTAAGTCTACATTACCAGAGTTTGCTACTAACTTAAAATTACCAATAGCCCAATGAAAAGGTGGTAGAACTTGCACTTTACATCGTATCTCTGACTTTGTCTCTTATGATTCCTTATCCCCATCCTATAGAGCTTTTGCTTTGTCTTTATTCTTTATGTTTGTTCCATAGGACTGAAGAGAAGCTATCACTGATCCAAGATGGAAGAAGGCTATGATTGAAGAAATGAGGGCTTTAGCAAAAAATGAGACGTAGGAACTGGTCAATCCTCCTGAAGGGTAAAAAATGGTTGGCTACAAATGGGTATTTACTATCAAGTATAAGGCTGATGGTTCAATTGAAATACTCAAAGCCAGATCAGTAGCGCAATGATTTACTCAAGACATATGGAGTGGACTATCAAGAAACATTTGCTCCAGTTGCTAAATTGAACACGATTAGGATCCTTTTATCATGTGCAGCAAATCTCGACAGGAACTTACAGCAGTTTGAGTAAAGAATGTCCTCTTACATGGAGACCTAGAAGAAGAAGTGTATATGAAAGTTCCTCCACGATTCGAGGATACTCAAGAGAAGGTATGTAGACTGAAAAAGACCCTATATAGACTAAAGCAATCTCTCAAAGCTTGGTTTGACAAATTTAGTAAGGTCATGGTATCGTTTGGCTATCGACAAAGTAATGTTGATCATACCCTTTTTATAAAACATCACAAGGGTAAAATTACTCTCCTTATAGTTTATGTTGATGACATAATTATGACAGAAGATGACAGGGAAGAAATGGCTTGGCTTAAGAAACAATTGGCTCGAAATTCAAAATCAAAGACTTGGGAAAGTTACAATACTTCCTCGGAATAGAAGTGGCCAAATCGAAAGAGGGAATCTTTATTTCCCAAAAAAATTATGTCTTAGATCTTCTGGCAGAGATTGACATGTTAGGTTGCAAACTAGCAAAATCACCTATTGAGAGTAATCACAAGTTACAAGCAAGGATTGGTGAAATGGTGGATAAGGGGAGATATCAAAGACTTATCGAACGATTGATTTATATCACTCATACTCGACCTGATATAGCCTATGTAGTTAATTTGGTAAGTCAATTTATGCATGATCCTCGCGAAGCTTATATGCAGGCAGTATTGCGAATTTTGAGTTATTTGAAGTCTACACCGGGCAAAGGTATTTTCTTCTCCAAAAATAGTCATCTCAAGATAAAAGTATTTACACATGCAAATTGGGCTGGCTCTCTTGATCACAAAAGGTTTACAACAGGATATTGTACTCTTGTGGGAGAAAACTTAGTCACTTAGAGGAGCAAGAAACAAAGTGTTGTGGCTCGATCAAATGCAGAGACTGAATATAAGGTCATGGCTCAAGGTATTAGTGAGCTTTTATGGTTGCAAAAGGTATTGGAAGAGCTAAAGTCGTTGAATGAAAATGGATCAACCTTGTACTGTGACAACAAAGTGACCATCAGCATAACTCAATCCAATGCAGCACGATAGAACCAAGCACATCGAAATAGATTGTCATTTTATCAAGGAAAAGTAGCCAGTGGTGCCTTAAGTTTATCTTATCTAGCATCCAAAAAATAGTTGTCTGATGTTTTTACTAAAGGGCTCAATTGTAAGACTTATCATAATCTTCTTTTCAAGTTGAGCATGCGAGACCTCTATGCACCAGCTTGAGAGGGAGTGTTGAGAATCTTTGATTATTTGATAGCATTGAATAGCATATCTTTAGAGATTACAGCTGAGTTTTAGGGATTCTAATTAGAGATATTCTTTCCTTATTTGATTCAATGCTTCATGTATATATAGCTGTACATATTTCTAAGAAATACATACTTTTGAGAGTGTTTTTCCTCAATACATTAGAGTATTCATCTCTAATTTCATCACACGTTTAATGGAATTTTGGCTTTCCCATTTCACCCTATTTTTTCCAAAAATTATAACACTTAGAAATAAGAAGAGTGGATAAAAAATTGTGTATAAAAAGGCGACAGAAAACTGCATATAGTCAGGCAGGATACAAATTTGCCTTTTTTCTCCACCATTCTTCAGGTTTTTTTCTTTTTTCTTTTTCCAGTTCATCTCTCCTTTCAGACTCTAGCATAGAGCTGCTGGCGAACCAAGCCATTGGGAACATGGCACAGGTAAGCAACACGGTTGCAATTATATTAAAACTATAGCATTTTTTTTGCTTACCCAAGTTATGTATTTTATAAAGTTAATTTGTACATTCATCTAATAATATATGCACATCTACTAATTTTCAGAACAGAATAAGGGAATATATTAGGACTTGGAATTTAATTTTAGTCCAAAGATATAAGAAAATATGGAGTAAAATATAGGAAATTCTTTCTAAATAGGTCACTTCCCAAACAAGATTTGAAAGAAATACATATAATTTCAAAACGGAGGAAACAATTAATCTTCATAGTTCATATTTCCTGTGTTCATTTGCATATTAGTTTTGGAAATTCTTCTCTAAATAGGTCCTTTCCAAACAATATCTAAAAGAAAAATCTCCAGTCAAGCCTAAAACAAACAAATACAGATTTGAATTATTCAGGCCCTAAGTATTCCACTGAAACTGTATTGTATAAAACATGCAGTCTCAAAGAAACGGTTAGAGAACAATCATATATCCAATTGCCAAATGCCAAAATCTAAAGTCTAAAACACCTTATATTCGAGATCCTAACCCTAAATTTAAGGCCAAATAAAATCACACAACTTTACCATTATTTCTTTTGCTACTTGTAAATGTAACAGTAAAAAAAGGAGGAAGAAGACAGTAACACAGATAAATCAGCTAAGTTACTAAGAAAAAGTAAAGGGCCCTAGAGCTATAAACCAAATGAAGATAGGAAAAGGGAGAAAAAAGTAAAGAATACCTGGGAGCACCATTGTAAAAACATCATCTATAATTTCAATACCAGCAGCCCATCCAGCAGCCAAGTCTTCAAACAAAGCCGCCGCACAAACTAGGGCAACTGACTGATCATCAATAAAACCTCGCACCCATTTTGATCTTAATGAGTTTATTTTTTCTTTAAACCCTTGCCGTGCTCTCAGTAGTTGCAAGCTTGATGGATGAGAGTTGAATGGACCATATGTCGCACTACTTCCTAGGCAAGAGAGAATATGCATTGCACGTGACAATGAATCTGATTTACTCCCATTACTGTTTCCAAGCTCAGCCTCAGCATACCATAAATATAGAAGAGAAGAATTAGACTGTAGACCCTGCTCATGTAAATAAGAGTATATCATTACACTGAAAAAACTCAAAGATGATTAAACTATTACATTTAAGCACACATAAAATGAGTAAAAACGTTCAGATGTCAGATCTTATGTTATTTGAACTTGGGTACGAGTGTTATGCTCAATTTTTTGCAAACTTTTTCATGTATTGGAAGCTTATATCCCTATATCCATGTCCGACTATGAACCAGATGCAAGAACTTCAAGAAGAGTAAAGAGTCGGATATATTGTAAACTTCAAGCATTTCTTTTTACACAAACGGGAGGAAAGTGAATCAGAGAAATAAACACATCAAGAAACAGTTTAGAACAGCAAATTACCATAGAAAGATCAGTGGAAAAGAAATAGAGTCCACTTTGGGTATAATGCGTAACCATAAAAGCATCACACAATCTATGGTACCAAACATGAACATCATATTTATTAACCATATGGCATATTGTCAAACAGCTGCATAAATTAAAAATCAAGCAAAACCTAGATTGAATATAAAGCAATGTATAAGAAATTGTGTCCACTTTAGGTATTAATGGAAGAATAAAACATAATTCTTGAGCTAGATGAAACTTGAAAAAAAATTTGTTAAAAACATAATTCTTTTGTCCATGGAAAGCAGAGGTCAGCTTCAACATTCAACCTATTGGGTTAACAGTCATCAGAAAACTAAGAGCTCACCAATGAAACCCCAGCAAGTGACAGCAATGCCATGTCAAACACTCTTCTGGCATTATCCATATTCCCATAAAAAGCCTCTCTACGTGCATAAATTCCACAAAGCAAGAGATCCTACAATCACAAAGTACTAAATCTTCATATTGCAATGGAGAAAGTCAGGAACACAAAATTACATATACATATTCATTTCAATTTAGAAGATTCACACAATGTCAGGCTATAAACATGTTAAAACTTTGCAATGCTCCCTCATAATCCTGAACTAGTTCCAGTATTGCTTTCTATTTGTTTTAATAGCTAGACTCAATCAAATTATGAACAAGTTAATCTTTAAACTCCACAAAGCAAGAGATCCTACAATCACAAAGTACTAAAGCTTCATATTGCAATGGAGAAAGTCGAAACACGACATTACATATACATATTCATTTCAATTTAGAAGATTCACACAATGTCAGGCTATAAAAATGTTAAAACTTTACAATACTCCCTCATAATCCTGAACTTGTTCCAGTATTGCTTTCTATTTGTTTTAATAGCTAGACTCAATCAAATTATGAACACGTTAATCTTTAAATTGCTCCATCATTCCTAAACTTGTTCCAGAATTACTTTCTACTTATTTTACAATTCTAGCCTTAATGAAATGCACATATATTTATTTAGACATCATTTGATTCTAGTTTTTACTACTTGATTTTTTTTCTCTTTGCTTTTGCTTCCTAGAAAATTGCTAAACAGAAAAAGCAATTGGAAAAACAAAAACCTTATTGATTGAAAATTAACACATAACTATAATGCAATATCAATTGAACCAGTTATACAAAAAATAAAAGGAAAAACATGCACTATGTTCTCCAAAAAATTATAATGTTAATTTTAAATTGTCCAACTAAATTATTTTCTTTATTAACAAATATATTTCCTTATGAAAGCAAAAAATTAGTAGCCAAAGCTATATAACAAAATGAAATTAAAAGGTCAGAATGAGAAAGGGAAAGAGAAGTCATGAATAATTTGAAGTAAAACCATCCCAATCTATAGTAGAAATAGCTTAAAAAGAATATTTCCCTATATTGAGTAAAGCAACAAAATACAAAACATAAAAATTGACACCACTAATAAAGTAGCGGCTACACAATTTAGCATTTATAAGTGGATAAAGACTAATTATTCCACTGAGCACCACATAAACTTAGCAATCTAAGATTACATTCAAACAAAAAAATAACTTGAGAAATAACTATAAAAACTTGGAAGCAAACTTGTATCCTCTGACCAAGTGAAGGAACTCAGATGGAAACATAAATTTCTATAAGCAACTGCATTATTTCTTCCTAATGACTGAGGAAACCTTACAGACACTCATGGGTAACATCACTACTGCTAGTGGTTAAGGGAAACAATATAAACTTTAACTAAGGCTCATGGTAAATGGAAAAACAAATCAAACATTTCATGTTAATAATTAAAAAATATTTGCTAAGCAAGTACAGGATCCAATCTGTATGTATATGTACACCTTTAGGCAGGTAGAACAAATAAAAAATACCTGCCGATCACGTTTTAGAAGGCGCTTCGCCAAAGATTGACACGGAGCACCTGAACAGCTAGAAGAGTTCATTCTTGTCACAAAGAGCTCTTCCGCCAAGAGAGCAGCTTCTTCCAATATATGGTTACGGGGGAAAGCAGTTAAACAAAGTAACGCAGCATTACGAAGAAATTTCATCATTTCAGTCCTCTGAGGGATGCCTCTGGCACCATCGAAAAGGAATTCAAAACAGAATTCACCAGACATACTCTGTGATTTGTTTAACTCATCCTGCAGTCTTCTCATATTTTGCCAAATACAATCTGGTAACTCCTCCAGGCTAAGAATTTTCTCGGTCCAACTGGAACTGTTGGTACAAACCCTAGAAGAGAAGGAAGTTAGTTAAATAACATTAACTCAAAAAACATGAAACCATTAACATATTAATGCACACATCATGGTGTTAGATTTTAACACTCCCATGCAGCCCTCGTCCTTAAACAGGCTAAAACCAGGTCACTGTTGCATTAACTCTAATATGGAGCATCATGCCTTCACAAGCTTAAACAAAAACCAATAGAATAGAGACCCATCAGTTCTTATATAAAATTTTGGCCAGCTTTAAGGACTTGGAAAATGCAACTTCCAGTTGGCTTTTTCCCACATGGAAGCATCCTGAGAAAGAACTATGACAATCCTACCCTCCAAAATAGATGGAAAATTCTACAAAATAAATTATCAGCCTAATCATTTCATCTACTTTCCAGGTAAAATTGTTTTCCTTCAACAAATAGAATTATTTGACATTCAACTATTTTAGCTAGATTAGAGCTTCTAAGAAACAAGTTCCAACTCAATATATGTTTGAAAAGTTGTCAAAGTGGAATACATAATTACCTAGAACTTAAAATCCAGTGAAGGCTCAAAAAACTCTAAACGAATTTCCAAGACTGAAAACATAAAAATAAATAAATAAATTCATGGGCTTTCCACATTTTTAATTACAGAACAACGAACACATATTATTTCCCTTTAGTAACATAGATAAGCCTATTCATTATACAAGCACTCTTTCTTAAATACAATAAAACTCTAATGGTTCTCTGTCGTTAGATTACTAATCTCCAACCATTTGGGGGTCCAAATCAGAAAACATATATGCAAAATTATCAGTAACAAGCTATATTACCATTACACATTCTGTATTCCTAAGCATACCATACTGTAATTTTATGATATATATTTTAGAAAGTTATTCCATAACAGATAAAGGTGCTTTGAACGAAAAAGAAAATTCAGAACACATGTAAATACTTGGTATGAAGCATCAAGTATCCACATATTTCAGCCACACATGAGAACCAAATTTTTAATTATTTGTTATGCGTGCAAATTTACATATGCAAGTTAAGAAATAGATAAACAGACAAGATAGGTCGATCAAAGACCAGTGAGAGAGCAAAACAGAATAAGAAGATTTGACACAAAACTGCACCATTATAAAATGGTGAATAAGGTGAAACTTACCAAGAGGATATTTTCCCACCATAAAAGTCAATGAACTGGAATACTAGAGATAAGCGAGCCTCAGTCGAGCTCAATGAGAACAAGTATTCGCATACATCTTCATATAATATCTCTCTCATAAATTGCTCATCCACTTCTTCATTAGGTTCCTCATAAAAATTAGTGACTGCACCTGTTTTTCAACCAATAACTTAACCTGTCATTAGTTATTTCAGATAACCGTAAATCACAATCTATGCATAAAATGTTTAATATGTAAAAGAACATGTATGTTAGTAAAACGTTAGATTGAGAAAACAAATTTTCCTTCATCATATTGCAAATTTGACATTTTAATTTTCTTATAATATGATTTACTCATTCTATAAATAAGAATAATAATTCCATTGAAAGACTCCCATCAAGTGGCTTTATTTGATAAATAAAAAATTTGTAAGTTCACATTTAAGTCCTTTAACTTTTAAGTTCTCATTTTACATTGATGAAAAGCCACAAACTTTATGCTAATCTGATAGATACTGAACATGTAATAAATTTTCATGTTAATGCAAATTGTTGGAATCCCTATAATTAAGGATAGAAATCTTACCTTATTACTATTAGTTCTCTTGTAAATAGAAACTAATCTCAGTTACTGATTCTTAGGAAATTAAGATATCAATTACTGATTCTTAGGAAATTAGGATTTATTTCCTTTAAAACGATTATTCCTCTCTATATAAATCTGTAAACTAAAGCAGTAGAAATATAACTGAATTTTTTTCTCTGAGTTTTTTCATGCTATTAGAGCTTTAGGATTCATTCGATCCTATTTTTCTTCTCTAATTTTCCTTCCTAAAAATTCCTTCGGTTTAGTCCTCCAATGGGTGATATCAATGAAAATTTCTCTGAAACTGAGACATCACAAATAACTCAGAATATCAATCAGGGAATCACTCAAGGTGAAATTAATTCATCCCTTATAATCACCAATCATCGGCTAAATGGGAAGAACTTCCTGCAATGGTCTCAATCGGTTCTTATGGTGATTCGTGGTCGTGGCAAATTAGGGTACATCAATGGAGAAATTCCACGACCAACCATAACTGATCCTACTTATGCCACTTGGGAACTCAACAATTCAATTGTAATGGCTTGGCTAATCAATTCGATGGAAGGCCATATAAGCCGCACCTATCTTTTTTCAAAACTGCAAAAGACATGTGAGATGCAGTCAAAGAAAACTACTCAGATCTTGGAAACGCCTCCCAAGTATTTGAGATCAAGCTTAAGTTAAAGGATATCCGACAAGGAACACTCGAGGTAACTCACTACTACAACAATCTGAAAATTTTGTGGCAAGAACTGGATATGTATTATGAGGCATATTGGGGTGAAGGCTTAGAACACAACAGGTTTATGACCCATCTCAACAATGAACGTCTTTATGAGTTTTTAGCGAGACTGAACCGTGAGTTAGATGAGGTCCGTGGCCGAATTCTGGGCAGATCACCTCTTCCAATGATAGGTGAAGCATTTGCAGAAGTTAGAAGAGAAGAAAAGCGTCGTCTTGTCATGATGGGAGATTCAAAGGAACCTAAACCTATGACCCCGATTTCTAACCGTCCTACTGAATCCTCTGCTCTCATCTCCAAAGGTCCACAGCCACAAAAACAACGTGCTGAAAATGATTCTGGATCAACAAGACCATGGTGTAGTCACTGCAATCGCGTTGGTCATACAAAGAAAAATGCTTCAAACTCCATGGCTATCCTTAAAAAAAACAGAAGGACAATAAGACTGCCATGTTATCCTCCACTACTGCTGATGATGTTCTTGATGTTCGCTTAACCAAAACACAGCTTGAGACTCTCCATAAGATACTTGGTACTCCCACTACTCATGGATCTCTAGCCACTCAAGGTATTGCCCTCAACATTGCTTTTGAATCTAATAATCAATCTCCTTGGATACTCGATTCGGGTGCCTCCGATCACATGACAGGTGACTCCACGTTGTTTCACACCTACACTCCTTGTCATAACAAATCCCGATCCGCATAGCTGACGGTTCTTACTCAGCTGTGGCTAGAATAGGAGAAGTACAAATGACAAAGAGTTTTTCTCTCGATAAAGTCCTACATGTCCCAAACTTGTCCTGTAATTTACTTTCAATTAGTAAACTTACTAAGGATGAAAAAGTTCTTGCTGAATTTTCTGAAATTGGTTGTGTGATACAGGAACAGAAATCAGGGAGGATGATTGGCACTGCTAAAGTTGATGATGGACTATATATTTGGAATAAAAATAGTACACAGGGGGGATTGGCTCTATCCACTTCAAAAGAGGACACTATTATGTTATGGCACCGTAGGTTAGGACATCCAAACTTTTTTGTATTTGGAAAAACATCTTCCGCTGTTATTTCGAAATAAAAGTATTAATTCCTTGAAGTGTGAAATTTGTCAATTATCTAAACATACCCGTGTGCCATACCCATTAAAACCACATATTCAGTCCCAACCTTTTTCGTTAATCTATAGTGACCTATGGGGAGCCAGCCGAGTGAAAAATATTACAGGGGCTAGATGGTTTATAACATTCATTGATGATCATACTAGGGTCTGTTGGGTCTATCTACTCAAAGAAAAATCTGAAACACCCAAAGTATTCCAAAATTTTTACTCAATGGTTCGAACCCAATTCAACTCTACCATACATACCCTCCGTACTGACAATGGGAGAGAATACATCAACTCTGTCTTAAGTCCATACCTTTCTGACCAAGGCATTATACACCAAAGCTCTTGTCCTGACACTCCTCAACAAAACGGGATCTCTGAGAGAAAAAATCGTCATCTCCTTGATGTGGCTCGAGCCATAATGTTCACTATGAATGTTCCAAAATACTTGTGGGGAGAAGCTGTCCTCACTGCCTGTTATCTCATAAACCGAATGCTATCAAAGATCCTCAATTTCCAAACACCTCTAAATACTCTTTTAAAGGCCTTCCCTCTATTTCATGTTCCTAATCTTCCAGCCAAAATATTCAGCTGTAAAGCTTTTGTCCATAACCATCAACCAAATCAATCTAAACTTGATCCTCGAGCCCACACCTACATCTTTATTGGATATTCCCCTACACAAAAAGGCTATAAGTGTTACTCACCAACATTGCGCCGAATGTTTCTCTCGGGATGTTACCTTCTTTGAAAATGAACCATACTTTGCAGCATCTCATCTTCAGAGGGAGATTTTTAATGAAGATGAGACCCTTAATACTCTCCTCATTATACGTCCTGATCCTACTACTACTATCACAAACAAACCTATCCCAGATTTAGTTGTTGTTTCCCCTGTGCAGCAAGAATTTAACACCGCCTTCCCAATAACAATACCTCCACCGAAGTACAACAACCACCTGATCAAGGAAAACAACAAATATAGGTTTACTCCCGAGGGAATCGTTCTCCTGAAACTGATACAGCAGTGCCAATTACATCTCCAACCGAGGACTGTTCTGAAACAGAAGTCCCACCTCCGTCACCATCCATCTATCTTCCAATTGCAGTTCGAAAGGGTACAAGGAGCTGCACTCAACATCCTATTTCTCGGTTTGTATCCTATGGAAATTTATCTAAGTCTTACAAAGCTTTTGTGACTAAAGTTGATTATGTAAAAACTCCAAAAAATATAGAAGAGGCTCTTGAATCAGATAAGTGGAGACAAGCCGTGATGGAAGAAATGAAGGCCCTCAAAAACAATGAAACATGGGAAGTCTCGGATCTACCTAAAGGGAAAAAAACCGTAGGGTGCAAATGGATTTTCACTACGAAATTTAAACCCGATGGCCATATTGACCGATACAAAGCTCGACTTGTGGCTAAGGGATTCACTCAAACTTATGGTCTTGACTACAACGAGACGTTTGCACCGATTGCCAAGCTAAACACCGTTCAGGTCCTGCTATCTCTTGCTGCCAACCTTGATCGGCACTTGACTCAATTGGATGTTAAAAATGTTTTTCTCAACGGGGAATTAAATGAGGAAGTGTACATGAATTTCCCACCCGGGTTTGAAGAAAACAAGGACCAAGTGTGTAAGTTGAAGAAGTCCTTGCATGGGCTAAAACAATCTCCACGAGCGTGGTCCAGCCAATTTGCAAAAGCTATGACTAGCAGAAATTACATTCAAGGACAGGCAGACCACACCATGTTCTACAAGCACTCGGAAGAGGGTAAATGTTGCATCCTTATCGTTTATGTCGACGAATTTAATATTAACAGGAAATCACTCGAGCAAAATTTTGAGATTGAAAGAATTTCTTGGTACAGAGTTTGAACTTAAAAACTTGGGGAGTCTTAAATATTTTCTTGGTATGGAGGTAGCAAGGTCGAAAAAAGGTATCTTCATTTCCCAAAAGAAATATGTTCTTGATCTACTGTCGGAAGTTGGTTTGATGGGCAGCAAACCAGCTGAAACTCCTATGGAGTTTAACCTTAAATTGGGAACTAATGAGGATGGAGAAGAAATCGACAGGGGGAGATATCAACGTCTAGTAGGAAGGCTCATCTACCTATCTCACACCCGTCGAGACATAGCCTTCAGTATGGGTGTTATTAGTCAGTATATGCATGCCCCGAGGGAGAAGCACCTGGAAACTGCATATAGAATACTAAGATATCTAAAAGGAACTCCTAGTAAAGGCCTGTACTTTAAGAAGACTGTCAACCGAAGCATGGAAGTCTACACTGATGCAGACTGGGCAGGCTCTGTTAATGATAGACGGTCTACAAGCGGCTATTGTAGTTATGTTTGGGGTAATCTCGTGACGTGGAGGAGCAAAAAACAGTCTGTGGTAGCACGCAGCAGTGCAGAGGCAGAGTATCGAGCACTATCTCATGGTATATGCGAAGGAGTTTGGATACAAAGACTTATGGGAGAACTAAAAGTGCCTTATACCAGACCTATGAAGATGTACTGTGACAACCAGGCTGCTGTCAGCATAGCACATAATCCTGTGCATCATGATCGGACCAAACATATGGAAATAGATCGTCACTTTATAAAAGAAAAAATACACTCAGGAGAAGTATGCATCACCTACCTACCTACCTACTAGACAAGTTGCAGACATGTTAACTAAGAGTTTGAACATAAACATGTTTGAAGAACTTATTGGCAAGCTGGGTTTGATTAACATTTACACTCCAGCTTGAGGGGGAGTGTTGGAATCCCTATAATTAAGGATAGAAATCTTAACTTATTACTATTAGTTCTCTTGTAAATAGAAATTAATCTCAGTAACTGATTCTTAGGAAATTAGGATATCAATTACTGATTCTTAGGAAATTAGGATTTATTTCCTTTAAAACGATTATTCCTCTCTATATAAATCTGTAACTAAAGCAGTAGAAATATAACTGAATTTTTTCCTCCGAGTTTTTTCACAAATGTTAATTAATACAAACTATTGTAGTTTCACTTATTTGTACAATATGCAACTCTATCTTTAATATTATTATTATTTTAGAAATAGATTAATAAAAGTATTACCTTTAATACACATAACAACAAATATTAATACATATAATGTGTATAAACCCTTTGATTATAGAAAGAGACCTTATATCAATTATATTTCGATATTTCCATAAATTAAGAATTTTCCATTTTGAAATGCTTTCTTAGAGTTCTAATTCAAAATAAACTCAAGTAAAAGCAAATTATTCAAGCTCCAACAGAAACTGCAAGCAAAAATTAGGGTAGGAGGTGCTTTATTCAAGATTGAAGAATCTTTAATAAGACTTCCATTTAACTATTAATGTAGTAACATACACAAGACTTTTGCAACTATATTTTTTAGGGGGGGCATTGGCTTCAAATCAGCAAAACATTTTTTTTTATTTTCTTCGATGGTAAGTCAAAATTATCATTTGGTCAAAGAAATTGGTGAAGCTACTAGTCCTTCATACTTCATCCTTGATAAGTACTACAGGGATAAATGAACAACAAAATAGAACCATAAATTTTATTATTAAATTTTGCATAAAAAATAAAACAAAATTGCTTAAAGCAAGTAAAACTAATTCTGAGACAAACCAAAAGGAAGGTACATCCTTAGTGCCAAATATAGCATCCAGATGACAGCTGAGGTTTCTTGGTCATTAGAATGAGAATAATCAAATCAACTAAATCAATGATAAGAGGATAATAAAGAGATAACAATTTCCTAAAACATTAAAATAAAATAAAAGCTAGAGAGCAAAAATATATTTTAAATTATAGGCTCTCAACATATTTCCAAAAAATTTAGAATTGACATAAACTCCAATAGTAAGTTAAGAATGGAGTGTATGAAACAAGCCAATGCTTGAATAATTTTAGATTGATGCTTATGTTTTAAATTGTTACAGTCCCAACTAAAGGATCTTGTCACCAGACGATTCACCGACAAACTATTTGTTTTAGGCAAGGTTCTTTCCCTGATTTTTACTTCTTCCTCGCAAATGACCTATGATGAATAAGTGGAACTCGTCAAAGGGAATTCCAGACCTTAGACTTGTTAAGAGAGTATTAAACCTCTTAATATAGAAATAAATTTTGATTTAATTTTATTGCTACCAATTAGCCTCTTAAGTAGATGTTACATAGGTTTACTTATTTGAAACAAAGACTCTAAAACCCTAATACCATAAAGATACTTTCAATTGAACTCTAATACTTCTCCTAATAATAAGTAATAAATTAATCTAAATAATTAATTTGACTTCTAACATAAAACCTTTCACCTAGATAAAATGAAGTATTTCAACTCTTCGCAGAAATCACAAAATATGATGTAAACCTCAAATGCATTAGAGAGAGAGGGAGAGAATTGAACTCCTAATACCTCTCCTAATAAAATAAGTAATAAATTAATATAAAATAATTAATTTGACTTCTAACATAAAACCTTTCACCTAGATGAAATGAAGTATTTCAACTCTTTGCAGAAATCACAAAATAAGATGTAAACCTCAAACGCATCAGAAAGAGAGAGAGAGAGAGAGACCAGATTTTGCACGAACAGGCATCCATTGAGCAGAGTCTCTTGAGGACTCTTCTTCTGACCACCTAGCCCATGTCAAAGTGTCTTTAACCTCGCCATCAACCCCAGCATCAACATCAATTCCTAGTTGTTTTAGCAATGATTCTGTATCATCTTCTTGCTTAATATCTTCATTCTCAATTTTCTCATGGAAATCCTCAACTGCTGCATCATCATGGGAAACATTTTCAAGACTTGTGCTAGATTCCTTACATTTGGATAATGGTTCTGACCAACCAGTCCAACCACCCTCATCAGTCTTATCTGAACTCTCTTCTTTCATAACTCTCTGTCTATTTTCTTCTTCCTTTTCCAACCATACGGACCAACCAAGAGCCCCTTCTTCTCCAACTCTTGCACCGTCACTATCCCAGAAGTGCTTAAACAGTCTCTGTTTACTAGGCTCATTCAACGATAGAGAAGGACAAAACAAACTAAATTCAATTTCAGCTTGAAATAAAGCAGTGGCCAATTCCTGGTGACCAGTCTGCCACTCAAGCCTACAAAGAGAGAGAAATATATCAACCAGACCAAGCTCAAGATGGACCATAGCACTATCCGTGGGTTTACTAGTTTGATGAATCTGCAAGAAATTGACCATCCATAAACACTAAGATAAAGAAACTTTTCTAACTTAGAAAGTTTTTAGCAATCTCAAAGTCCATATAATGTAAAAGACAGGAAGGGAGTGGAAACCAAATGCTGATTAAAGATCTGTAGTTCATATCAACCAACAGTATCAACATGAGCCTAAACAACAACAACAAAATAGCCATAGACGAACAACTTTTAATATCAATTATCATGTAATTTGACATACAGAAAGCCTTCATCTCCAAGTACAAACCAGTTATTCCCTCTGTAATTTCTACAAAATTAAGGTTATTAATAAGTTCAAAGATAAAAACTCCCAGACGTCAACTTATCAATTATGCTTAAACATATCAGTATAAATAGATAGAACCAAATAATGCCCAATTATTTTGTACTGAATTAATCATCTACTGGCGTTATCAGTTCAGAAGACATGATGGAGTCATAATCATACTAATAAAACAGCAAACTTTGACACCATAAATGCAATGCAGTAATAAACATATGTTCACATAACTTCACAACATACGTGCACCAGGCATTACTTGACTAGTTTAAATGAAAAATGCATGAGAAAGAAAATATCTATCACCAGTAATACCAGAGAAACCCAAGTAATAAATAAATAAATAAATAAAACTAAAATGCACTAAATTAAGAACCTGTCTAAACTGCTTATTGCAGGCAGCAGACAGAGCTTGGATCGCATGTGCATACATTTTTCTCATATCTGAAACTTTAAATCTGGAGAACTCCCCTTGAACAACATGCAAGAATTCTCTCCACAACACATAACTCCCCGAATGCTGCATAAGCACGTTTTCCCATCTCCCAATTAGCACATCAGTGTTATCCCTTTTCTGATAAGCCCTCATTAGAAAAAGCAAGATTTGTTCGTTATCGGGATTAAGCTCAGTTGCCTTCTCAAGTATGCTAATCTTCTTTTCAAGAGTCTGTAAGCGAACACCTTTCTGTCGTTGCATACTTGCAACCTTGTCCTGGAACTCTGCAAAGTCTACCCATGCTTTTTCGTCATGGGGATGCTCCCTGGTCAATTTGTTGAACTCCCTTGTTCTACGTAGCACTTCATCCTCCCAAGATTCTTCAATGACAGAATTGTTTGAGATTGAACTTTCATCACCACGATGAGGTGATGATTCAATATCAGATAAAGGAATGAAATCAGCAGGAACTGCGTGTGAAGAATTTTTTGGGGGGTAACGACGAAGTCGCTTTAAGTTCTTATGATGTTCGAGTGCAGCATTGTTGGGAGACCAGTATCGACCAGAAGACTTTAGCTTGGTATCCAAAGCATCAATATCAGCATCCTTATCATATGTTGAAAACCTGTGAGTCAGACCATAAAAACCTTGGGACATATATCCAGATAATTGTTCAGGATTTTTAAGTTTATAGCGTGGAACATCCATCCTGCAGTGGAAAAATGTCGGACAATCAATTTAGAATGTTTCGGCAAGAGGTGATAGCAGAAACAATTAAGTCAAAAAATGAAATGCGAAATATGCAGAGATTAAGGCAATTTCCGATTTTCGTTTTATTTATACATTCTCAGAATTAAAAATATATGTGCGGTAATTTTTTAGCCAAAGGGAAAACGCCATATCAACCTGAGAAATAACTAAGTGGTCAAGATACAAAAACCAAAAAATAAATGAAAGGAAAAAAAAACCTGTAGAGAGAGCCGTAGGCCAAGTTATCATGATCTGGATGAGAATCAAAATAATAATCATTGGAATGAATGGATTTGGATTTGGAATCACCGATTTCTTTCGAAATCTTTTTCTTCTTGTTTCTCCTCTTACTTCTCTTCTTCCTTTTTCTCTCGCCGTACTTGTCTCCATCAGAATCTTCTTCTTCTTCTTGTTCTTCTTCCTCCTCCTCAAGTAGCTCGTAAGAATGGGGGAGCTTCTCCTGCTCCTGTCGCTTGGCTTCGTTTTCTTCTTCCTCTTGGGCATCTTCTTCTTGTACGTCGTCGAGGGAGCGGGGAAGGGAGTAAACGGCGTCGTTGATGAGGGAAAGGTCGGTGGTGAAGCTAGGGTTGGAAAGCCATTGAGGGATGCTGCTAGTACTAGTAACTGTAGAAGCGGCAGCAGGAAAGAGAGGAAATAGAGAGGGATTTAGGGGTTGGTCGTCCACTGCGTCGCCATTTCCATCCATTCTTACCGCTCCTATTCCTATTCCTATTCTTATTCTCGTCTAATGTCACCTCCGCTTTTAAAAACATTTTGCTCGGGGACACCGCGCCGTGGTAATAAAAAGATAGGTAATTATGTTGGTAATGCAATTGAAAAAAAAATTTAATCTATCATGATTCGAAAAAATTAGAATCTAGTTTTTAAATGATTTCGATTTTGAGAATCTGGCTGTTAAAATTTGTTAGGAATTTGATTCTCTAAATTTACTGTTTTAGCTATTCAGGACAGGAGTTCAGTCTCTAGTTTTTCATACAACACAACAATAGGAAAAACAGCTTTTCTAATCCTTTTATTCTCTAGTTTTTTTTTAGAATTGAATCTAGTGTGATTTCGCTGGTTTTCTTTTAGCTTATTTTTTTATCAGATGTTTGACCTATTGCTTTTGTTTTTTCGGTTTCGATTCCTTTCGAGAAGAGTAATACAAATTGTGTTCCACCTTCTTTATTCGGGTGTATGAATATTGAAGTACTGTATTATCTTTGGGTGGCAACATCCACTACACGATTATACCGATCAGGGTGAATTTGCTTCTAAGGCAGTGGTTCTTTTACGGCACAATGATTGCTTTATTTATTTACACTCGGTTTGGTTTCTTGTCAACGCTAATGATTTTATTTTGCAGTAGTATATTGTCAACAATTTAGAACCAAATTTATACTACTGTTTAAACATGAGAATCGTTTTTGTTTCCCACTATGGAACCAATGAAGGCTTTTACAAGCAATGGGCTAGAATACACTTGAGGGTCGTTGGAGCAAATGAAGTGTCCTATTGAGGCAATCGATTTGAGGGCACTTGAATAGTGCAAGAGTGTGCCTAAGTAGTGTTGGAGTGGTTGCAAGCTCCATCTGTGTTGGTCAGTGGGTCATTGTGATCAAAATGGGCTTGGAAGGCCTAACCAGATTGAGTGGGTCTGGAGACCCTTGAGTTCGAGATAAGTCGAAGGTCCCTTGAGTTTGAGTGGGTCCGAAGACCTTAGAGTTTGAGTTGGTCGGAGGACCATAAGCGGATCATTGGATCCTTGTATTTGGGATAGGGCTTACGATGCCATTATCCATGATAAGTTATTAATACATGAGATCTGTGGAGCCAGTCTAAGCGTCACTGAGTTTTTAACCAAAGTAAATTGAAGGGTTATCAAGTCTGAGAGCTTGAACAAAAGAACTAGTGGGGGATGTCTTGTTCACGTAACCTATGAGATTGTGCAGAGAAAGAAGCGGCATGACAGAGTTTGCGTGAATGAGAATTAAAATCTGAAATTGATATTGAGATCAACCTAGTTCAGTGGTGCCATATGTGTTGCAGTTGGCCAAGATGGCCACACCCAATAGGGTGACCATAGAGAGGTCGAGAAGGCCTAAGTTGGGGATGGCCAATGTGTCTGAATTTTTCATGTTGAGAACTTTTGTGTTAGTGCCACAATAGACGGTTGGTATAAATCACGTCTAGAGGGACTCATCCAACGGGATGCCGCAAAAGTACTGTTGGTGCCACATCTAAAAGGATGTTTTTTTTAATATCAATGACATGGTAATATTCGATCAATAAAGGGTCACATCATTAAAGGTTTCTCAAGGTTGTAACCTGATAATTATGTGTTGTAACATTGAGTCCGAGTGTTTGGTGGAGGAATAGGTATAGACAAGGCTACACCAACGATTGAGGTGAGACCAATTTCAAGTCTATGTCCAATGCACGTTGAATGGATCATAACATTAGGCCTTGAAGACCCAATATAGACTTGAAACTAAAATGTCAACTCAATGCAAAAAAATTACTAAAAGTGTGGTTTCATGTCGATGAGGGCATCGACATAGTAAGTGGGAGAATGTCATGGTCTGCAATTTATTATGCTAGTTATTAAGGTTGAACTTTCCCCAAATTGTCTTGATTGAAATTAAAGTACAATAATTTAAAAGTTGGAATTTGTTGGATACCCTACAGTCCTAGAGAGATGCTATGATGCAAACTGGGTAATTGGTAAAGTTAGCTTTAAAAGTGGGTATGTCTTTACTTTGGGTGGAGCAATTATTTCTTGAAAGTCTGCTAAACAAACTTTTATTGCTCGCTCCACGATAAAATCAGCATTTATAACTCTTGACTGAGTCAAGCAAGAGGCCGAGTGGCTTAGGAATCTACTTGTAGAGATTTCTTTATAAGAGAATGGAATACTTACTTTAGAGTACGTGACATCTCAAAGGAACCTAGTTGATCCACTAACCAAAAGGTTAAGTAGGAAAATGGTTCTTGATTTGTCAAAGGGGGATAGGTCTTAAAGCCTAGTGGTTGAGGAATTCATGATGAATACTCAACTTAGTTCTCTAAGTTCAACGTGGTCAAACGAAACCATGGAAAGACTTATAGTGTGCATTCTACCTATCCCTATGGTGAACGATGTACATGCATAAGATTGAGTTCTCACTCTTAACGAATTCATATCCCAGGATTTGGGTGGTCTTATTCAGACGGACTTGATATATTCACTGACATGTGAGATTGAATTTATTACTCTTAATTAGTTCATATCCCAAAGTTTGGGTGGTCCTATTGAGACGGACTTGATATATTCACCAACATGTGAGATTGAATTTATTACTCTTAATGAGTTCATATCCCAAAGTTTAGGTGGTCCTATTAAGATGGACTTGATGAATTCACTTAATTCAAATTTGAGAGGCCTAATTTAATAAATGCTCTTAATGATTTCATAGTTACGATCCGGGTGATCTATATTGAGACAAACTTGATGAAATCACCTATGTAAGTGTGAAGGACTAGTCACCTTCTATAAAAGACATTGGGCAGTCTTTCTAGAGCACTTACCAGCATCACGAGGTGTTTTGGTTAAAACTTGTTGATCTATCGCGAAACATCAATTGGATCCGAGATTAGTCGTGTGTCATGAGTTAACCCTTATCTTAATAAGTTCAAGATCCGTTCACTTGTTAAAGAGAAAAACCATTAATTTCACTACGTACTAGTTCAAATCCACAAGATACTAGTGTTTAAGTGATTAATTTCGTTGTTGCTCTTCTCACATTTTACCCTTTTTTTTTCATGTTTACAAAAATTACTTTGCATTAATGGGGGAATGTTGGTAATGCAAAAAAAAAATTGAAAAAAAGTATTTTTAAACAGTTACAATTTAATAAAATCAAAATCTAGCTTCTAAACAGTTACGATTTGATAGAATTAGATTCTGGATGTTAAGATTTTTTAGGAAACTGACTCTGCAAATTTATCATTTTGCCCATTTAGAAAACAATATAAATAGGTCATTCTCTTCATTTTTCATTTAGAACACAATAAGAGAAAAACAACTTCTCTCATCCTTTTAGTCTCTAAATTATGGTGTTCCGTAAAATTAAACGAGAGAGAAATTCTGTCTAGGAGATTGGGTTTTAAGTGGGACCATCTATGACCCCTCAAATCTTTCCTGGAAATTGAACCTAGTATGGTTTCATCGATTTCTTCCAGTTTATTTTCCAATCAGATTTTCAACCAACTGCTTTTGTTTTTTCGGTTTCGATTCCTTCCGAGAAGAGTAATACCAATTGTGTTCCACTTTCTTTATTCAGGTGTAAGAATATTGAAGTACTGTGTTAGTATTAGGAAGCAGCGTCCACTACACGATTATACCGATCATGGCAAATTTGCTTCTAAGACAGTGGTTCTTCCACGACACAATGATTGTTTTATTTATTCACAACCAATTTGATTTTCTGTGAGCGCTAACAATTTTGTTTTGCAGTAGTATATTTCCAACAAATTACACTCATAGTGCCCTAATGTCACTGCCCCTGCTTACTTTGGATGGGCGATAAGTTTGCCTTGATAAGGCAATGAGAAAAATTACGATAAGAATGTATGTTTAGATTCAAACACACCTTTAACGAAGAGAGAATAAAAAATATCATTATAGATATTAAATTAAAATGAGTATGCATATATAATAAAAATAATAGAATCATATTTACATTAATATAATATAATTAAAAGTAAATAATTTAAAACTTTAGAAAATCAAGGAGTCATAATTGGCAGTATAGTTGCACGATAAAATAAAAGAACAACAAATGAAATCTTTGTACGCTTCATTGGAATAGCATTCTTTTCGACAGAAGCGATACTCCAGCAACACTAAGTTTGATTCAATGTAATGAAATGGAGTTGTAATAAAATAGAGTAATCAATAATTTAATTATTTGGTTGAATGGAATAGAATTATAATAGCATAAGAAAAAAAGTTGAAATGACCAGAGTACTCTTAGGAGAAATTTTTTTTAAATAGATATTATTGTTATTATTATTAAATTTTAATAGGATTATTATTAAATATAAATTAATTAAAATAAAAATAAATAATTTAATAACATTCTTAAAATAATTATTTCTAAAATATGAATTAATAAAAATAATAATATATAATATTAGAAAATTAATATATAGCCTACTTTATTATTTTTAAACTTCAATGCATGTTTAATGTGATAGAATATCATTAGCAAAATAAATAATTTAATTATCCTCTAAACTAAAAAGCAAAAGATTAGAAGGAATAAATAGCTTGATAATTATATTTTACATCCAAACATAATGTTCATACGTTAACAAAAAGTTGCATGATGTCATCAGCTTATATGTTAAATTTTATAGGATAAAAAAGTTACAACAATCCGTGGCATTCTCACTCATTCCGGTCCGTGTCATTATACCATCCAAATATTACATACACAAAAAGTTATCAAAATATCACCAACACAATCATGATTTTTAATTGGTAGAAATAAATCTTCTCACTCATTCCAATCGCACAGAAGAAGGTAGACTGAAGAAAACGAGCATTTGCATTGGATAGTCTAAAATTTTTCTCAATACGTGAAAGCGCTTATCCTCAGTTAATCCTTCAACTTCACATAAGGTCTGATATAATTTTTAGGCACTTTATTGAATGACCATTTCTAACCTTTGTTGAATTAGTACTTCAGAGGCAATGCTCCCACTTATTTCAAGGCCAACAGTTTGTATGTTTTCCCCCAATAACGTGGCAACATCAGTAAATAAAGTAGAAGAAATTTGTTCACTTATATCAGAAATCTTTTTTTTCTTCTTTAAAAATGTGGAATCATCTTAGTTTCTAAATGTTTGTGATGTGTAGTTGAAAGATCCATCTCATCCAAAGAAACATCAGCTTCGCATCCATGGTGATTGTTTCTTTCTTCATGAGTAATTGTAGTAGCTATATCCTTAGTATTTATTTCTTCAATAATATCAACGGTTGTTTGAGCATCTTTCCCAGTGGCTCGATCTTTTACATAGATAGCAGTAAGTTGGTCATAATAAGGGAAACTGTGATATCTAAATTGATCGGCTTCTTTATGACTCTATAAAAAAGGAGAAATCCACATTAGATATAAGTTTGGTCAAAATAAGATAATAAAAACAAGAAATAATTCTTATACATATATGAGTTCCACACAACATCTTCAACAACAAGAAGCTATCTATACTCATCCCAACCAAAGTCGCTATTGTCTTTTCCACTGAGCATGTCATAAATGATTGCCTAATCCCTTTTCAATGTCCTAATCCTCGATTCAAGATTAGGTTTAGCCTTCAACATGGCATGGGGTAAAACTTTTTCTAACATTATTTTCAACTCATTTAAATAACCAGCCTTGAATCCCGAATCTACATTAAAGGTTCCAATATTGTGCAAGTCGACCATACAAACAACCAACGTAGCATCTTCTTCTGGAACTCATTTCCTCTTGATTCCTCGAGAATTGGGAAGAAGCACTTAATTGCAAAAATCTTGACATAACTATCTTAAGAAAAAAACTCAAATTAAAATTAGGTTCTATATTATGAATCAAAAGGTCGACACTTTATAAAATTATAACACATGATGAATCAAAAGAAAATAAATTAAAGTTGTAATTCAACAAGTCCATTACAATACATAAAGACAATTCAAACACCACCAAAGTTTCATAAACTAGATACATGAGATAACATAAACAAATTAACTTTCTACTATGCTTTAATAAACCTAACTAATTTTTAGATGCTTGTCATTCATAGAACATTTGGTTGGCTAGTTCCGTTCTCCAAGTAACCAAATGCATCCGATGGATGGACATTTATGATATTCGGTTCATCGCCATCTATCACATTACTAGGTAATCCTTCTCCCACTCATATAGGTTAGAATAAAATTATGGACTAAAAAATATGCAATAATGATTTTATTGTGCACCTTCATAGGATAGAATGATGGACTCCTAAGTATTCCCCATTTAAGTTTTAATAATTCAAAGCATTTTTCAATAACATTACCGTTGAAGCGTGTTTCATATTGAAAAATTCTTCCAGATTACTTGGTTGGTAACCCTAACGCCACTCATTCAAATGATATATTTATCCTCTAAAAGGCGTAAGAAATCCCTCACAGTTTGTGTAACCAACATCAACTAGATAATAACAACCTATAAAAAAGAAAAAAAAACTATTTATCATGGTTAAATTTCCCAAAAAATATATGATCTTAAAAGTTAATTCAAATTCCTCCAATTCTACACTTTACCATAAGGAACTTTTAGTGCATGCCTCCTACTAATGATATCTCGAAGAACCCGTCCATCAGCAACAGAACATTCCCAACTAGGAAAAACATAAACAAAATGCATACCAGGTGTACAAACACCTAACATATTTGTTGTTATGTCATCTTTTCGCGTTCGATATCTAGGTTTATTAACTACTAGAACCTTAATCTTAATGTAGGTTCCATCTAAAGCACCTAAGAAATTCTATATCACATGTATAAAACCTCAGGTTAGGACACTATATTTAAATCTAAATAAACTAAATTATGTACGAGCTATATATGGAATCACTTTAATACCTTAAACCATTTCCACCTTGGGTTTGCAGAATTAGTTGTAATTGGCTCTATCTTTTTAAATAGCACATCTTGTAAGCATATGGCAACATTTAAAACATTGTAAAATGATCGGCTAACGGTTTTCCCAGACCTATTAAAGTGATGCTTGATAACTCGATTTTTAAAGTGATGAGAAATTATATGTAAAAACATTGCCACTTGCTCATCAGCAAGCATGTTCCTTAACGACTTCAATCCTCTTAAAGTTTGTAACATCTCACATAGTTAAAAAAAACAATTTTATTTATCCTAACTTATTCAATACAGGTCTCGTCACTATCATATACAAGTCTTTTCACATAATCTTGTTTTGCATAAAAATATAAAATATATGATCTAGTCCTTGGTCTATAAGTATGTAGGCTACGGACGATACTTAATGTAACTAAGAGCCAACTCACATTGTACACATTTGCAACCATACTGTCAATGTAAGATCAATTCTTTTACACCTTTCACTTTGTACTATTAAAGGCAGACGGGCTATTACTGCAAGATATTAAAGTGTTACATATCTTCAAATCATAGTAAAAAGGTCACATTTCTTCAATACTAATCCTAATAATAGTAAAACAAAATCAAAAAAAATTTTAATTGCAAAAAAACTTATAGTGATTCAGTGAATACAAGAGGCTCAACTATGGGTGGAGGAAATAATTAAGCAAGCCAAAGAAGAAGAGGAAACAATAATACACTGCTAAAGAAAAATGAACAATACATATTAAGAATCTTTGCAAAGCACAAAATAGAAATTACAATTATCTTTGCAAGTAAAAAATCTAAAATTCATTTCTTTATCAAATTTCATTCAACAAAATCGACTCTTTGCTCAGCAAATAATAATGTATTGAACAAAAATTATAGTTATTTTAGAGATGATATTTAAAGATAACTAAATTACTTTAAAATATTTAAATATGACATAAATAAATAAAATTAAAATAACCAAAAACTATAATAATTAATACATAGTACACTTTATGGTTATTGTTATCGATAAAAAATTGTAATATAGGATAAAAATAGAATATAAAAAATTAATTCTTTTACAAATTTGGTTTTTGTAATAAAACATTATTATAAAAGGTAATTGTTATAAAAAGGATTGTACAATGAAACTAAAATTAATAAAAATATAATTATTATTATAAAATTCTTAACTAAATTGATGTTAGAGTTTAATAAGACATTAATTCAATTGAAAAGTATTAAACTACCACATTCATTAGTAAAAGGAAAAGATTAATTGTGTAATTTATGTTTATTATATAAAATTATCATAAAAAAAAACCATTTTCTTAGCAATCTTGTAACACCCTAGTTTTTAGGGTTAGAAGATTTGAACTTTGTGATAGGGTCAGTGGCTAGATGGTACATTTGAGTTTCATTTCACGTTTTGGTATTAGAATGAGTCTATTGGTCTGGTGGTTGGTAAAGTGTTAGTGTACATTTAGGTTTTATGTTTGAACCTTCATAGGTGTGTTTGGGGAATTACTTTTAGTAAGGTTTTATTTTGTTTTTCAAAAGTTAGTTTTTTTTAATTGTTATTTTATTTTAATTTTAGAAAACTAAAAAGTTTTCACGTTTCTTTTTTCCCAAAAATCTCTCTGCACGTTTTTTCTTTCTTCTCTCCCACTCTTCTCACGTTAGTTTTTTTCTTCAGTTTTCCTGCTCCGTCATTTTGTTCCTGCACCATATTCGTCTTCAATTATTATGGTTCATTGATGGAGTTTGGGTGCTTATCTCGCAAATCAGGTGTGGGTTCGGAACTCTTCTTTTTCATTTTTGAAATTTTGTGTTGATTCTGGAAAATTCGACATAATGTGTGTGTTTGGAAACTCTGTAATTTCAATGTTGAATTGCCGATTTGATTCTGTGAAATTCAGAAAATTCTGTGTTTTGAAATTATTCAAAATTAGCATTGAATCGTATGTTTTCGATTTAATTTGGTATATTGCTGAGTTACCAAGGGTTTGGGAACTATTTCGACAGCAAATGCACGTTCTGCAGCCTGTTCCGGCGTGGTTTTGTGGCCAGATGGGTTTGTGCCGTACACGGGCAGTTCACACAGCTGTGTGCAGGGAATGAGGGTTTTTGGAAAAATTTTAGTGCCACACGACCTGGCCACATGGCCGTGTGGCTAAATTTGGGGATTTTAGTCGACTTCTACACTATCGTGGCTCATGGGCACACAAGCATGTCCATTTGGGGATTTAGGGATTTGTTCTTATCTCACATGGGCATGTGTTTTAGACCCACGACATTGTCTGGTGGGCACACGGGTGTGTGAGACCCTCACACGGTCGTGTTTTCCCTGTACCTTAATTTTAGCCATTTTGGACAGAGAGTTACACGGTCGAATCACACGGCCATGTCCCTACGTCCCATGGGTGTGTGCCTCCTTTCGCACGAGCGTGTGCCCCAGCACATAGGCGTGTTGACCCCCACACGGCCTAGGCTTTTCCACACGGTTGTAGCCACGGCCGTGTGGCCCTATATCATAAATTTTTGTACTATATTTGTTTTTGATCCGATAATGTTTCTGTATGTCCCGACCCTTAACTAAGTCTTAGTAAGGATGGTCGGGACTTTTTTTCGGCCTAAATTTGTGTGTAATTCGTAATCATAACTTAAATTGATCGATTTATTGTGAGCTAATGGATGCTATGCAATAAAAGATTTTGTATCTTATCAATTGAGTATGCGCAATTCTGATTCCGTCTGACTGTCTGCAATGTGTTCATCATTTCTGTGAGATTGTTCACATACATGAATTTGCATAAATGTTTGGGTTGGGATATGAAGAGAAGGAAGTCTGATCTAATTTGGCAGTTTTAACTGCAATGCGTCTGTATAGCGGTTTACCGCACAATACGATACTTTTGACAGCTTAGCTGCATACTGTTATTTATGTGGCTTAGTTCCACATACGTGTTGTGTAGGGTTGGATGGGTCTTTCGAGGTCCTATGTGGTGTGCATGGTTGGTTGAGCTTCTTATAGCTCATTCGTGGTGTAAATGGGGGACAGATAGGTGTTTGGCTGGATGGGTGGGATTGTTCTTCTGTATGTGCATCATATCACATTTGATCTGTCTGTAGGATTGCGTAATTAATTGCGTAAAGGTTATGTGCTCGATGTGTTCTGTACCTGTGTGTAATGATTGATAACTTTGTAATACGTCCTGCCTTTTAACTGGTTGTTGAAATGGGTTGTTTCGTACACCGATTGAGTTCTTGTATAGTTAAGTATCTACCTTGAAACACTGCCCTTGATTTTGTTTCCGCTGTTGAACTGTAATTTGGAATTCTATTTTGTAACTCTGTCATTTGTTACATTTTGAACTCACATTGAGCTAGGGTAGCTCACTTCCCTTGGTTTTCCCTTTTCAGGTATTTCTGTCTTCTGTAGCTGGACTCGAAACGCCGGAGGTCTCGGACAGCCACGTTTTAGAATAGGCTATAAAAGTATTTTCATAAATTCTGAGTTTATAAGTAAACAGTTTTGAATTGTGAGTACTATTTAGAATACTGTGGTACGAATTTTTGTAATATCGGGATTTTATAACTGGGAGTTTTTACGTAACTTAAATACAGTCTTGTTTTCCATTTTGTTAAACTAAAAAATATTTTAGTTCACTTCGGTGATCAATGTGACCTTCGGGATTCGATCTAAATTTCTAGGCCGGGTTTTGGGGCGTTACAAAGCTACCATACAATTTTAAATTTGTGTATATAAGTTTTAGCAAATGATGTAGTAACAATTTTTTTCCATTTTTACTCTCAAAATTGACTATTTCTCTACTTAATTGTAAAATTATTAAAAAAATAATATTTTTATAAAATAATAAATAATATTTTTAATTTAATTGTAAAATTATAAAAACAATATTATTTTGCAAGATAATAATATTAATTGTAGATTTTTTATTTTTTTATTGTTTATATAAAATCTAAAAAACTATGTCACATAATTTGAACTTCAATAATATTTTTATATCTAATTTTGCACTTTTGCTTCGACTCTGAAAAGAAAAATGTCAACAAGGTGTTACTGATTTTCAACTAATAACTAGTGTATGTTTGTATAAACCAACATCAATTCATCCAACCTCCCCATTTTCGCCTTTTTACTTCCATGACTGCAAATAAATAAAAGTTATTGACTGCTATATGTATTAATCTCTAAGTTCAAAATTTATTGCATTTCAACCAAAGAGAAAAATAGGTGCTTTGTAAAAAAATTTCAGCCAAAGATAGAGAGAGGAGAAAAATTGTAAGACTAATACCTTTGATAAGATGGAGTTCTTAGATAAATTAGAATTGTTATAAGTAATGTGGATTTATAAACAACATAACATCTTTAATAAAAGAAATAAGAAAAAGCTTCAATAGATGTTAAGACTAGTTAGCCCTTAAATAAAAGTTAACTATCATCCAATTTAAAGTTCCAAACAGGAGAAAGTAGGATTCACAAAATTAATGAAGAACATGTAAACAATCGTAAACAAAGTTTATGCTTCTAGAATTTCCATTAACCAAGAAGTATAGGATTTCATTAATTCAGCAACTTGAAGTATGCAATCCAAAAATGGACCAAAAACAGTTTAAGGAAAAACTTAGAACCAATTAAAGATTTTATTTTAGAGAGAAGGTGTTTAGGTTTACTCTCATACCACCTGGTAGAATCCAATGCAACTTCGAAATATGCCAAAACAACCTGATAATCTTGTTCATAAATGTGTGCCAAAGGAATATATGATACATATCTGAACATGAGACAACTTAATTTATTACCATTTCAAATAGTAGCAATTCAAGGAGCATCTAAACTAGAACACATATGGTAAATGATGCAAAATTCTTCGATACAGTAGATGGTTAACGAATATGGCTAAATGGAAAACCACTCTTTGTACCAAAATTGGTTGTGAGTGAGGAATTGTCCACACCTGCCAACATGTTGTACCTTTTAATTATGCCTCTTTTACTATTCACCTACTTCCTTTAATGTGCCCCCTTTCTATTCTCACCCCCATTGATTTACTCATTTAACAGTTGTCATACTATGTAAATCACATGGAATACCATCATTTTTCTTTTTGATAAAGTTTGAACCTGTATCATCAAAATATCAGACAAGAGCTGCTTCAAACAAGTTTTGACCAAATACCACTATAGATATCCAACAATTTATTGGCTAAAATACAGTTGATCTCAATTCAAATAAGGAAAATGAAAACAAATATATTAAGAACTTTCACTAAGGCCTGAGACCACAGACCACATTGGAATAATCTCTCGACATGATATATGCCATGACCAAACAATCTCTTGCATATACCAATAGCTTATACACTAAGAGAAGCTAAAATCTTTTATTTAAACGTTAGTGACTCAAGTTTAGCTCTTAGGAATCACACCTTGAATGGACATGTCTTATTAGATGCAAAACAGATTATAACAAGAATGTAACACATCTTGATGATAAATTTACAGAAATTGCATAAAATTACAGAGCAAAATTATATCTTCAAAGAATAGAATCGAGTTTACCTACAAAATAAAAGCAAACCTAGAATCAAATTAAATGCAACATGCCCCCAAAAAAATTTAAACCACAATAATTCACTTAAACTCATAAAAAATTAAATTGAGCTAAAAAATCACAAGATTGAACTTCAAGAAACAAGCAAAAGAAAAATGGCAGTCATAAAAATGGAGAAAGATGAATACATGGTTAGAACCCAAATTTTTAATCCAAATAGTAATTATTTTCATCGTCAAATTTCGAATGAATAAATAAAATATAACTCTATAAGAAGTAAAAAGAAAAGGAGAGATTTTGTTAAGGCATAAACAAATTTCAGGGTGGAGCTTAAGAAAAAGGAAGCAAAAGAAACAAAAGAATAACACTGATTATGCTAATTCAAGTCAGTTTCATACTTCTAAATACCCAAATTAAACCATCACCTACCGTAAATAAGGAGGTTCAACTGGAAGGAAGATAAAGATGGTGAATGAATGCTTGATTTGTCGTCGATTAAGAAGCTAATTTCTAGGGTTCACTTTGGGGGGAAAAGTCAAGGAAGAATGAAATGGTCTGAAGTGAATAGTGAAAATGATGGAGATGAGAGGCCAGGATTTTTTGGTCCAAAAAGGAAAAATGTAATTACATTTGTTATTGAATAGCCAATTCAGACCCTAAGCCCCTAAATTGTTATTACAGGCCGTACCATAATAGAGGCTGATTCCATTCGGCCTGTAATGGGATATTATAACAAACCAAACAATTATTTATGGTGGGTCCATTGAATAGAGCTGGATTGCGTGGGCTATTACATCCAACCAAACATGCCTTAAAGGTTGAGGTGGTAAGTGCGATGGGATTGATACACTCGTGGTCTTCCAAACAACTAATCAGTGCAATGAGAGGAGTACATTCTCTTAAATTCCATCTCACCATGGCTAAACTAAAATCCTAAGGAAGAAATTTTAATTACTTTGCTCATTCTTATAAATAATGTTTGTATTTAAATTTCTTCTTGTCAAAATATTTTAATTAAATTAAAAGTTCTATCACATATGAAGATGTAATGAGGCATGGTGTCTCAATATTGATCCAAACTTCTCAAGATCAGACAATTATTCATAGGTAGTTAAGGGAATTTTGATATAAAGTCGAACATTTCACAACAGGGTAAACTCATCATTTATTAAATCCAAGCTCTCTTACTATAAATACAAGTTATGTATCAAATTTATCAAATCTAAGTTCTCTTACATCATAAGTGTCGTTATTCTATCAAAAAATAGTGATAATTCATTTTACAAAATAAATTCTATTTTCTGGGAAAAACGCATAGTTATCGATTAAAGAGAGAATTAGTTTTCCTATTGAAAGTTAATAAAGTTTTTTTTGTGCGGTTGGTTTGTGATTCTTTGAACCTACATTCAAAGCAGTTTATGGTTCGAGAATAGCGGAGGAGGTCGTTCGGTAGAAAGTTTGGATCAACTTCACCATCTCGTACAAATCTTATGTATAATTTTGGTTAAATTTTATTACTATAAATATCACAATGACTTGGTTTTAAAGAAGAATTTTACACTTTCGTTATGCTTAAAAATCATTATTGTCTAAACCGATTTTTCCAACAAAACTAACATCATTGCCATTGTGAATTACCTAGTGCAATCCTTGCTCCAATAAAGAACTAATTTCCCCGTAGTGCCTTCCAAGTTAGGGATGGGTTTCCTCTTCGTTCCATACTTCTCATGTTTGGTATATATTTATCAGGGAATGTTTTGGTCCATAAGTTTTCCTTTTCATGAATGAGGAGACATCCTAGTTTTAAAAATTGGGCATTGTTTTTATTTTTTTGCTCTTGTCAAGCCTAAGCCTCCTCTCAATTTTGGTTGTATCACTTTTTTCCAATTTGTAAGGTGAATTTTCTTAGAATTTTTTGCGCTACCCCATAGGAAGTTCCTATTGATGTAGTAAATTGTGCTTTTGGGTAACAAGTGACCTTGCATAAAGTAGTTTGGGATAATGATGGTCATAAACTAGTTCAAGATGAGATGATCAACTTGTGATAGAAGGTTTGGTTTTCAAGCGTTCAATTTCTTTCAAACTTTGTCCACTATGGAAGCATAGTCTTCCTTCTTGACACACCTCGAATGCATTGGAAACCCAAGATAAACACCTAGCTGGGGGAATTTTCTGATGTTCAGGGAATTTGTGGTCTAGGATTTCCTTTGAGTGTCATATTTTGGAGAAAAAATAACTCTCGTCTTTTGAAAGTTAATCCTTTGGCTTGATTTCTGCATAAGTTTCACCAAAACTCTCTTGATCAAGTCAACCAATTTGTAATCTACTTTAAAGAAGAGGATAATGTCATTAACAAAAAAAAGATGTGAGATTTGGGAACCTGCACTAAAAGCCTTAATATTTACTTCTATTTTGTTTTGCATGCAAAAACTATATGAGGACAATATACAAAGGGTATTAATGTAATTCATGAATAATTTTATTAAACCAATCTGCTCGAAAAAATTACAAGTATACAGATGAATATACTATATTTAGGGCACCTGATCCAACAAATGAGTCGAAAAAAGGCATCTTGGTTAATGAGTTGGGATTGAAAGACATATTTGGGAATAAGATGAAAGGGAAAAGTAAAGCTAGGTAGGTTTGTGAGAATTGTGGGTGCTTAGATGAAAAGTGGTAGGGGGTTTTTCGTTCATGTGATTGTTTTGGGACGATGAAAAGGTTTTCAAAAATGGAGAGTAAGAACAAACGGTTGGATTTTTCAAAAACTTTGGCATAATATTGGCTACCAAAGGATGTAGGGGATGCGAGATCAGTAAAATTGATTCAAGTTAATAATAGGATTAAGAAGATGGATTACCGTATTCCTTTGTGAGTTCCTCCCCCTCTTTTGTTTCTTTATATAACCATTATAATATAATTGTAATTAAAAAATATTTTTTTTATTTTTGTTAACATGTATTACCTGGAAAAAAAATATTAATGTAACAGCCCGATTTTCAATGATGTCGGAAATAGTGGTTCGAGGCCACCAAATCCGGCGAGTAAGCGAGTAAATTTTATTATTTAATATTTACGAGTCAAATATGGTTTAAAAAAATTTTGAATTAGTAATTTATGTCTTATAATGAATTATTAGATTCGAGTGATAAAACCCTAGTTCAAGTGGTTTTAGAAAATGAGGTATCGGGATCTCGTTTCTATAAACCGAAACGTAAATATTTTTATAAATATTTACGAAGTGTCATTAAGGTAGTATTAAAGTTTCGTTGAAAAATTTTAACGTTTCAACAATTAATTAATTAAAAAGGACTAAACTAAAAAAAGGTGCAAAACTTGCTAATTATAATAAAGTGACTAAATGGCTTGATTAATAAATAAAGAAGGTCCTAAATAGCAATTATGCCTGAATGAAAAGATGAGGCGGCATAACATGGAAAATAAAATAAAATAAAGCCATTAATGGCAAAATTGTAATTAAATTGAAATTAAAATAAAATAAAAGTGAAATTAGAAAGTTTCTAGGCAATTCTTTATTCTTCTCCCAATTTTCGGTTCAAAAATAGACGTGGGAGAGCTCCTTGAGCTGGTTCTTCAATTTTGCTTTATGTGAGTTCAATTCTTACTCGTTTCTTGTAATTTTTATATTTTTGAGATTATTACAATTAGATCCAATTAAATCTTACTCTAGTTTTTTTATTTTGTTAAAGATTTTGAATGTTGCCATTGATGAATCTATATGATTTTAGTTATTAAATGATGGATTTGAGATGTTGGTTGATATTTAAAAGTATTTTATTAAGTAATTTTGATGAATTTTTCGATTATGGACTAATTTATTGAAATAGTAAAAATATAAGGGTTTATTATGAAATTATTGCAAAATTAGGCTGTATTGAATGCCATGAATATTGTGCTAGCATGGGTTTGCATTAAAAATGGTTAATTTGCATGATTTGGGTTCAATGACTAAATTAAATAAAAGTAAAATTTTAAGGGTAATTTTGTAAAAATGTCAAAATGACCAAATTGCATGAAATGAATTGTTTTATTATTTAAATTAATAAATTGAATGAAATATTAATTTAGATCAAGATCAAGTGAAAAATCGAGGGAAATGGAAAATTACCAAAATGCCCCTGTATCCTGGTATTTCTGTAATTTAGCCTGGTAAGTTCGTATGAACTATATTCTGTATAATTTTGATTAAAGTGAATGTTATTTGGTGATGGATATTATATATGTATATGTGTTCTATTTTTGAAATTGAATTATTATTAGAAATAGATTATCGAATTTAATACTCAGTTTGGATTGAACGCGGGATTGAGTACAATTGTTCTGTGGCAAAGGATGGATTGACGAATAAGACCATAATTGGGTTATGGCACTATGAACGTAAGACCATGGTTGGACCATGGCAGTGTTTATATGTAAGACCATAATTAGGCTATGGCATTCTGATGATAAGACCATAAATGGGTTATGACATATGAAGGTAAGACCATGTTTGGACCATGGCAGTGTTTATATGTAAGACCATAGTTGGGCTATGGTATTTTTATGATAAGACCATAACTGGGTTATGGCACTACGAATATAGAGGATGAATTGATGAAAAATGTAAAGGATGAATTGACGATAAATTACCTAAGTAAACCGAGGTTCAACATTTGTTGCGAACTTTCGTGTTTACTGTCTTTTTAGCTCTCATGAGCTTCTGTTCAGCCTTCGGGCTTTTGAAAACAATGTACTCATATCCGTAAGTCGTTTTTCGAATGGTAAAATAATAGGAGTTGTTTTTGGATGATATATGTATATGAAGAAACAGTAAGAGAATGATGTGTTTCATGATATGTATATATATCAATATCTTGATATGTTGATACTTGGACATTATGTAAGTTGTGATGAGTAATAAACTCAAGTGTGATATGTTGATAAAATAAGTTTATCAATGTTGAATTTATATGAAATATGTTCAAGTATGTTAACAAGTGTTGTTGTTGACGCTTAGACAAGTGCCAAGTTACTGGTTAAATGGTAATATGTTTATTATCTGATGCGTTGAAAGGGTAAGTGCTCAAATGAAAATATACTTGTGCTCATGAAAGAATGGTAAATTTTTAGTTATGCAATTTCTTATAAAATGAGTTATCGTGTGATTAATTCGAAAAATGTCTATGTTTAAATGCACTAGCTTGTATCTATGGTTGAATGATATGCTTATGACTGGTGTGTTATACATATGGAATGGGTGTGGAAAGTAAAGAAACGAAAATGAAAATAAAGAAATTTTGGAAGAGTTAAAGTTGTTTAAAATCCTACTATGCTAGGAATATTATGTATAAGTGATACTGTAGATTTATTCACTTAGTGAGTTGTTAAATATAACTTCATTAGTTTGTGTTAGCAACATTAGATTATTCTTGATAAGTATAAATTTCATATTTGAAAAGGAAGTATTATGATTAAAGTTTATACGAGTTTACTAAGCATTCATTGCTTATGTATTTATTTTCTTCTACTTTTCAGATTATTGGAAACTCGATTGGGTTGGAAGATTGTCAGAGATATATCACACTATCCATTAGTTCTATCGGTATTTCCGAATGTTTTGATTCTGGTTACAATGGCATGTATAGGTATTTTGTTTAATGATGGCTTATATGTAGTGTGTTGAGTTTAGCCACTTATTTTGGCTTGTTTTGAATATCTAATTATGACTTGTTGATATATGTAATGTTGATTGTAGATAGACACAAAATTGGGTGAGAAATATGGCTTGTAAAATGGCCTATTTTTGTTCACACGGGCAGAGACACGGGCATGTGTCCCCTACTTCTAAGAAAATTTTTAAAATTTTGGGAAAAATTCCCTGAGTACCCGGTTTAGTCTCGATTCACTTCTAAGGTGAATATTGGGCCTCGAAGGTCCATCTAAGGGACAATATGAGTGTTATATAATTGATTCTTAATATGTGTAACAAAAGTTAGGAAATGTTCATATTTAATTCGTAAAGTTCGATAATGCTCCGTAACCTTATTCCAGTAACGAGTGAGGGTTATGGGTGTTACAATTAGGTGGATTGTTGACTGTGCAATCTATTAGAGAAAATGACAATTTCAACAGCAGTGACTACTTTGCACAATTATTTTAATCAGGGTGACTTAATTGAGAAAAAAAATTTAGAATGCCTAAAATAAAACAAATCTTATTTTATAGCTATCATGGAAGTAGTTTAACTTGATTTATAAAATATCTCGCTATATGATATGATTTATTTAATAAAATAAATGATATTTTAGTTAATTATTAGCTGAATCAATGTACAACTAACTTGTGAGTCTTTTTACTACTCTAACCCTTTTTATGAGTTCTATAAAAAAGTAAACATATTATGGGGGTATTTGGTAAACAGAGTTTTGAATTTTTTTTAGTTGATTTGAGTACAAATAGATAATTGGGTAATCAAACCCTCTAATTGTAGTATTTGATTAATGAAGATTTGTAAGAATTTATTGAGCTAAAACCTCCAAAACAAAAAATGCAGGGATGGATAGCTTTTTTCACAGTTGATTGGTAATAAGATATGTAAAATGACATATTTGACCATGCTTGCTAAAAAATTACTCCTTTTGTCACATGCTTGCAAAAATATTACTCCATTTGCCACATGTATCTATTTCTTGAATATTTATGTACTCTTAATTTTTTTTCAATTTACTTGTGTAAAATGATTTCTTATGTAACTTTGTATTAATTGAAATATGCCACTTGACAAAATTATTGAGTATGTGACATAATTATCACTAATTTACATTCTAAGAACATGACATAATTATCACTAAAAATACAATTCACAATTATATTGATACACTATCAATATTTATCAATTTCCACAAGGTTAATATTTGCAAATAAGGAATTTAATAAAATTGTTTATTTAAATTTTCAAAAATAATCACTCATTAAATTCCATAATGGATGTTTTAATTCTTTGGTAATTGTGTTTTATTTTAATAATTTCACTCAATAAAGACTAAAGTATTATAAACAAATAAATATTTAACAATAAAATATGTCATGCCCTTATTTGTTATTTTACATATATCAAGTTTCAACTATTAGCTAAATTTTACCAAACACTTTTAAATAAATAGTTAATAGAATTAGTTGGTCAAATCAACCATTGCAATCAACAATCAACCACCAGCCAATTGCCAAATAGGGCCTATATAATATAAGTATAGGTTTTTAAAAAGTTATATATATTATAAAGGTTTAATCTATAAATTGGTACTTAAATTATATCATTTTTTCATTTTGGTACTTAAATTTTTTTTGTTACAAGTGGTATTTAAATTATTTTTTTTCCAAGTTGATACTTGTTAGTCAAATCGTAATGTCTATTTAAAAAAAAAGGCTTAATCCACAATTTGATACTTAAACTATATCTTTTTTCTTTTTCCTATTTTGATACCTAAACATTTATCTTGTCACAAGTGTTATCTACACTATTTGTCGTTTACCCATTTTACACAAAAAATGTTATATCCGACATTTTTTTCAATCAATAATAAATTGCCACATCATATAAACTTAAATATATATTTTTATTTTATTTTACATTATTTCTCTCTCTTTATTTTTCTATTTTCTTCATTTATAATGTCTAGCAATACCATCAATCCTCGAAATTTGCCCTCTTGAGTTGAGACGTTGACGATTAATTATGTTTTCTGACTTCACCACCTGCTTGCTCAAATCTGATAAGATCGAAAATGTTATTCCATCGATTAAAACCAGTGTTTTCAAAACTGAATTGGATTGACTAGTCGAACTGATAATCAATTGGATTGGTAATTGGTTGGCTTACTGGTTCAAAGATAGGGTTGAGTCAATAGACCTGTGAATCGATACAAATTGGTTGAACCAAACTAAAAAAAAAACTAGTTGAACCAATTTTTCTATTTTTTAAAAATATTTCTATTTTTATAATTTTTAAATAATTTATTTTATCAAACTAGACGAATAAGATAAAACTGAGAATTGGAGCTTGATCATTTTGAAGAAAGAAAAATGAAAAATGAAAAAAATATATATTAAGAGAAAATAATATTTTCACCCTTTTTGACACATGTTAATTTTTATTTGATTATTTTTTAAATAGACTTAACAATTTAATTAACGATGAACTAACAAATGTACCAATTTGAGAAAAAATAGTTTATATACCACTTGTGACAAAAAAAATTTGTATAGGTATCAAGTAAAAAAAAAGAGAGAGACACAATTTAGATATCAATTTGTGGGTAAAAACTTTTTTCTACATAAACTTAACATTTTGACTAACAGGTGTATCAACTTAAGAAAAAAATAATTTTAAGTACCGCTTGTGACAAAAAAAAGATAAAAAATGACAAAAATAATATAATTTAAGTACCAATTTATAGGCTAAACCTATTATAAAACATGTTATAATTTTATTTTATTATTTAATATAGTATGACTTTAATTTTTAACTTTTTATTATTATTATAATACACTCATTTTAATCTAATTTCTTTTATAATCATTTTAATTCTAATACACATACTTTCACCTATGATTTTTCTTTTTTATCTTCTATTAAAAATTTGAGATACATGCCTTTAACAAAAAAATGTGTGATACATATTAAAAACATCAAAATTTAGGTTAATTTACCAAAAAAAGCCCATTTTTTTAAAAAATTACCGAAATGGGCTGGTTTTTTAATTATTTACCGGAATGGGCCATTTTCCGTGAAATCGCGTCCACGTCAGCGCGATGTCAGGGTACGTGACAGGACATCGCGTCCACTTCAGCGCGACCTGCTGACGTGGAAGGAAATCGCGTCCTTGAGGAAGCGATTTCCTTCCACGTCAGCAAGTCCCGCTGACGTGGACGCGATGTCATGCCACGTAGCGCGGTACCGGGGACGCGATTTTGACGCTGATTTTACGTTTGGGTTTTCTGGCTTTTAGGGTTTAGGGTGCATGCTTTTTAGGGGTTAGGGGTCCCGGAAATTTTTTTTTCGAGTTGACGTATCTGGTCAAGTAGTGGGAAATCGCTTCTACTAGAATGCTATTTGAGAAGAAATTGTGAAATCGTGGCCTCGTGGACGCGATTTCACTACAGTGGTCATGTAAGAAATAATTTTTTTTGACGTTTTCCGAGCAAATAGTATAAAATCGCTGATACCAGGATGCTATATGAGAAGAAATTGTGAAATCGCGCCCTCGTGGACGCGATTTCGCTAAAGTAGCAAGTTTGGGTTGAGGCTATAAATTAGGCAGAAAATGTTCTTAGAATGCATAACTCACAGCAGAAACATTTTAGAGAGACTAAGAAACTTAGAGTTTGAAAATGAGTGAACGTATTAGTGCTGTTATTTACTATGATGATGAGGTTTGCCACACCGAGAATAGTGTTGTTTTTTTGTCGGAGAATACGGTGCGACTGTCATTTAGCCAAAACATAGATTTGACAAAACTCTGTAAAAGAATTAGGCGTAAAATCTTCGGAACGATGCCAATGAAAGTTCTGTCAATGACGTATCGATTTTGTTCTTCTGTTGATCCGGTGACATATGACTCGTTCGACATAAAAGGTGCTCGTAGCTTGGAGGCAATGGTGCAGACTCATCTTGCTAGCGGAGCAACTTACATTGAGTTATATGTACAATTTACGTCGCCAACTGATGTACTTCCGTCCAGTTTTCGAGATGTATACATGACCTCTGGCCGACACTCGGTTAGCGTGTTACAAAATACGGAACAGCCCATGTTCGGTAGCGGTATCGCATGCACATCCCCTCTAAGACACTCTGTTGGTGGATGGGACATGTACGTCAGTGGCTCGACGTTTGATGCTGGAAATACGAGCTGGGAAACTGCATCAAGTTCTACTGGATGGCAATCTACATCCAATTGGGGACGTTATCAAATACCCAGAAGAAGGGATGACGTACTACCTATGACATCAACCGGTGAGGGGACGTCGTACGCTGCAGATGATTGTGGGTTAGAAGGTGACTCCGATGTGGATCCACCTCGAGAGCCCAGGCCGGATGGTACAGAGGTGGGATTATTTTTTGAATCGGAGCCTATGCCAACAGAAGGTGAAGATGGTGATAGGAGTGCAGATGATGAAGAAAATCTACAATTCAGAGCATACTCACATCCAGCCCAGATGCATAATGTCGATCTGTCAAATGATGATGCGTTAGAGTTTCTAGATCTACCACACCGGGTGCGCGATCGTACAAGTTCGGGGGTAGATCTCGGTGAACTTGAAGTTGGTAATCAGTTTATCAATAAGGATAGTTTTATTGGTGCTTTGAAACAGCATAGCATCAAAAACGGCGTTAATTACCACGTCGTTAAATCAAAATCTGATAAGTTTGAGGCGAAGTGTGCAGTGCAAGACGACACATATTCATGGAAAATCGTCGCCTCGTTAAGGAAGAGGACAGGGTTGTGGGAGATCAAAAAGTACAAAGGTCTACATACATGTGCTGCAGGTATAGTATTGAATATGTCTGAATAATATTTTTATTTTCCAATGTTGCATTATTTAATGTACTCCCTCCCTCTGTAGGTGTTTCAGAAGATCATCCGAAAATGGATTCAGCTATGTTGGCTAGCTTGATACTGCCCACGATAAAAGCAGATCCTCAGACTTCAGTGCCGGTGATAATTGCCAATATCCGTAGCCAAATGGGGTACACACCCTCTTACCGCAAGGCTTGGATAGCTAAGCAAAAGGCATTGGAGAAGATGCATAGTGGGTGGGACGCCTCATATAATAAAATATGGCAATGGTGTCAGGTGGTACAGAGATACGTCCCAGGTGCCATCACAGACCTTGAAATGGAACATGCGTACTACAACGGCCGATTGCTACGTGGATGCCAAGTGTTCAAACGCCTATTTTGGACCTTTAAGCAATGCCGAGACGCATTTCCCTACTGCAAGCCGTTAGTACAAATTGACGGTACATTTATGTTCGGTAGGTACACTCATCGGCTATTGGTTGCAGTGGCACAGGACGGCGGTGGGAGAATTCTTCCAATTGCATATGCAATAACACCGGGGGAGTCGTCTGATGACTGAGATTTCTTTCTCTCTAGGTTAAGGAGGCATGTGTGCCCCCAACCTGATATCTGTGTTATTTCAGATCGGGACGCCGGTATACTAGCTGCATTTGATCAAGAGGGAAGCTTGTGGCAGCGTACACACCATAGATATTGCTTGAGACACGTTGCTTCGAACTACTACAGGCAATATCCATCTAAGATGGAACGACGACAAGTGACCAACATGGGTATTTACTGTATAACTGTATTATTTTGTTTATCAAATTGAATTAGTTTTATTGGTAGAAGTGGTATAAAATATTCACTATGTTCTTATATTGGTAGGGTATGAAATGAATAAAGATCGTTTTCACGAGATGTTGGCAATCTTGCGATCCCAAAACGGAGAAGGGGCGGACTACCTTTGCAACATACGTTTCGAACAGTGGGCACAAGCATACAACGGAGGCCTACGATATGGCCATATGACGTCGAACCTAGCAGAATGCATAAATTCTATTCTTAAAGGAACGCGCCATCTACCGATAACAGCGGTTGTGCGAGAGACATATTTCTGTTTGGCGGCACTATTTCCAAAGTGAGCAGCAACTTATGCAGGCCAGATGCAGGGTGGGCATGTATGGTGCAGTAAGGTAGTTCAAGAAATTAACAAGGCGAAGGCGAGGGCAAACATCATGCACGCTGTGTGTCACGATCGAGACAATTTATGGTTTCGCATGACGGAGTTCGACATACCGCACCAAGGTGTTGTTGGCGGGCAATATCGTGTACACTTGCAAAATAGGACTTGTGACTGTGGGAAGTTCGATGCACTTGTTATCCATGCGCTCATATTATTGCAGCCTGTCAGAAACTCCGTCTGGATCCGCTGAGTTATGTGGACGAAGTGTACAAATTAGAAAACATGTACAACGTATGGAGACACGTTTTCCCACCGGTCCCAGATGAACGTAAGTGGCCGCCCGTATCTCTTACTCCTTTTAAGCTGTTACCGGATAGAGAATTGCGTCGCAAGCCGAAGGGTCGACCTTTCTCCACTAGAATACGGAACAATATGGATATCCAAGAAACAGCCAGTCAACAGAAGTTGTGCGAATGGTGTAGGAACCCAGGCTATACAAGTCGATCATGCCCTAATCGCAATAGTTGAATGTAATTATAGAAAAAATTACCTTTTATTCAATTATTAATTGATAATTGTATTAATTGTTAGTAAAATTATCAAATTACTACAATTTCTTAAATGTTAGTACCAGTCAAAACATTTTACGAAATCCAACATTACATAAAACTACAATTTCTTAAATGGTTAGTAAGATTATCAAATCCGCTGAGTTATGTTAGGGTTTTACATTAATTAAATTAGGTTAGGGTTAGGGATTTCAAATAAAATGATAAATTAGGGTAAGGGTTTTCAATTAAATTAGGTTAGGGTTAGGGATTTTAATTAAGATAGGTTAGGGTTAGGGTTTTCATATAAAATAAGTTAGGGTTAGGGTTTTTAACTAAATTAGGTTAGGGTTTTTAATTAAATTAAAATAGGGTAATGGTTTTTAATTATATTAAATTAGGTTAGGGTTTTTAATTAAATTAGGTTAGGGTTAGGGATTTTAATTAAAATAGGTTAAGGTTAGGGTTTTCATGTAAAATAGGTTAGGGTTAGGGTTTTTAACTAAATTAGGTTAGGGCTTTTAATTAAATTAAAATAGGGTAAGGGTTTTTAATTAAATTAAAATAGGGTAAGGGTTTTTAATTAAATTAAATTAGGTTAGAGTTTTTAATTAAATTAAATTAGGTTAGAGTTTTTAATTAAATTAGGTTAGGGTTAGGGATTTTAATTAAAATAGGTTAGGGTTAGAGTTTTCATGTAAAATAGGTTAGGGTTAGGGTTTTTAACTAAATTAGGTTAGGGTTTTTAATTAAATTAAAATAGGGTAAGGGTTTTTAATTAAATTAGGTTAGGGTTAGGGATTTTAATTAAAATAGGTTAGGGTTAGGGTTAGGGTTTTCATGTAAAATAGGTTAGGGTTAGGGTGAATGTCTGGGCCTCGTTGATGGGCTGCCCTCGTAGTCTTGTCCCCTTAGATTTAGAGGCCCGCGCCTTTCCCTTCCGACACGTATTTGCCGTTGCCTCTCCTCTGGCGTAAGTAAATACGGCTTCCCATGGATCCTAAACCATGACATGTATTCTGGAACGCACGCTAACTCGAGAACGATGATTTGTTCCCGAGTAGGTAGATATTCATGCCGATTTTCTCACATTTCTGTGTACTCTGACCAGTATCTAGGCCAATCCGTACCTAATAGCCGGAGGTCGATTTTGTGGTGCTCGTCAAACACCTCAGGGTCTGCAGGGATCGGTTGTCTACATCCAAACTGTCGTAGGACTCTGTTTGTCTGGTGGGGCTCCACAGTTGCATAGTAGATCAACACCACTTTCACGTGCCAAGCGTCCGGATTTTGTAAAAACTCTTTCGAGATTACTGCTCGGATTGTCGGATCCTCGTATGGTGTCCATTGAAACTACATGAACATGATAGAAATATTACTTATATACATAATACTAAATAGTAAATACTAAATATCAATCCACTAGCGAATGTATGGAAATATCTATTTGCAATAATACTTACTTCTGCTTCCGACCGTTGGTCCAATAGAAGCCGTATATCTTCAAGTTCAGACAGTAATCCATGATAACTCACCGGATGGTTCCACCTAATTAAATAAAATTTTAGCATACTTTTATTCTTACAAAATCTACATAACAATTTCAAAATGTAATATAAAATTTACCTCGTTACGAGTGGGAATGTATATGGGTGGTTCACTCGAGGACGTAGAAATGGAAAGCGAAACCATGCCCATGATTGCAGTAGTGACAGGCATCCTCCGATTTTTGCTCTCCTCGGTTTGGTCGCCCCGCACATCTCCCGATATAATGTTGCCAAGACGGCAGACCCCAACTAAATTCACCGGCTGCTCTAAAATCAACGAGTTTTAGCAGCCACCTTAGATGTACACGGCTCCGTGACGTGTCGGCCATGAGATAGCCTCCAATTATTTGAAGAATGTATGATCGAGCATATCGGATTCTTTCAATTTCGGTTGAATTTTCATTCAGATTGGGGAAGGTGGCACGTAACCAGCCCATCTCCACCTTACCTCCATCCATTTTATCCGGAACGGCGCCCAAAAGCTTGTAGCACACCGTCTCCCAATTGCTAGATTGGGCAGACCCGGTCACTGGGTGCCCGTCCATCGGCAATCCCAAATGCAGATGGACATCTTCTAGAGTGATAGTGCACTCTCCACATGGAAGATGAAATGTGTGCGTCTCAGGTCTCCACCTCTCGATCAACGCACTGATCAGTTTCGGCTCCAACTTGCATCCCCGGCCTACCGTCGCCACGTGCCAAAATCCCGCTTCCCGCAGGTAGTTCTCTACTAACGGTGATGGAGGAGCATGCATATTCCGAATATTGCATTCCAATACCCGATCTTTAGCCTTTTATAAAAAAAAATTAATAAATATCTAAAAATACATAAATAAAAATATCTTAAATAAAATTTAAAATTTAAAATTAATACTTACCATGTTCATTTGCTCCACCGATATGTGATTCCTATTAAGACAAATCAATAATCCGGCCATTGTTGAAAATATTAAAAATATTAAAATTATTTTAAAAAAATAAAAAATTTTAAAATTTTCTTAAAATAATGAAATTTAATGGAATTTAATATGGATTTGGAGATTTTTTGAAGGAAATTGAGAGGATTTTGGAAGGAATTTGAGAGTTTGAGAAAATTTTGGAAGGAATTTGAGAGAATTTTTGAACGGAATTGAGAGAATTTTTGAAGGAAATTGATATTGAATTTGTTTGTGAAAATAAAAGGGGTGGGGGGTTTGTATAGTAAAAAAAAATTTGACCGTTGGGGGGGCAACGGTCAATTTTTTGACCGTTGGGCGCTGTTCACGCGCGCGGCCACATCGCATCCACGTCAACGCGACCTGCTGACGTGGACGCGATGTCCTGTCACGTACTTTGACATCGAGCTGACGTGGACGCGATTTCGCGAAAAATACCCCATTCCGGTAAATAATTAAAAAATCGGCCCATTTCGGTAATTTTTTTAAAAAATAGGCTTTTTTTGATAAATTAGCCCAAAATTTATACTTTAAAAAATTATTTAAATATGGTGTCATTATTTGTGAAAATAATACTTCACATTATTATAAAATAATTAAAATAATTTAATATAATAAATAATTTAAAATGATTATATAATTAATTAAGATATTTATAAAAACATTATAATACATATTGATATTTTAATTAAAAAATTACATAATTTTATAAAAATAAAATAATTTAAAAGTTTTTATTATATATTATTTCTAATTTAATATCTTTTATAATAATTTTTTATTCTCATCTTACCGTTTTAATTACATTTGAATCTAAACAGTTAATTTTAATATTACTAATACTACTTAAATAACTAATCTCACTAACTTCACCGAAAATAAACACTATAACCCTGTCACTACCTCTTAAAATAACATTGCCATAGAAATAATTATTAGTAAAAAAAATCAAACGGAGAAAAAGAGCCGTCCAACATGTTGTAGGGTGCTCATCACAAATCACGAGGCAGAACCCTTCAATGGTTCATTTTTGGTACATACCTTATGGCACATTAAATTATTATTTATTAGTATTTTTATCGAAAACTTTTGATCCTATTTCTTCAAAAAACAAAGAAAAAGAAAAAAACTTTTGATCCTATAGTATATGCCATGGCAGGCACGACACGAGAGAAATTGCAGGCCAAAAATCAAGACTAGAATAACAAAGCAACCTGAATAGAGAAAATTTCAGAAATGGCGGACAGAAGAAAAATCCCATTGTAATTTTCTTTTTTTGTTGGGACTTGGGAGTATGGTTATGGAATCAAAAGCTAACAACAGAGATTGGTGTGACTGCTTTCTTCGTCGATCTGTAAGTTTTTCTTTTTTTCTTCCTCTCCCCCTCCCCTAATCTCTTCTCCGGTTTTTGGCTGCGTCAATTCAAATTTGAATATCCATTTTAAAGGTTGTCTGGGGTTTCTAGGGTTTTCAGTTTGGGCTCTGGATCTTGTCATCCTTCGATTTGATTCACGAGGTTGCGAATTTCTCTAGTTTCTTTTCCCCTCTTTCATTTCTGAGAAAATGTAAAATGTGTTTTCGAAATTAGGGGATGTGTTAATGGAGAAAGGAAGAAAGTTTACCCTTCAGTGCTATGGAAGATGGAGGAATTAGAAACGTAGCATTCGGATTATACTTTTTACTTATTGAAGTTAGCCCTAGTAAGGGTTGGCATTTAAGAAATCAATCACCTTGACCCTTGTTTTCAAGTTTTTTTTTAAATGGATTGTCAATTGTAATGTGACCTCGATTTTTCTTTTTATTATTATTGGGAAGTAGATTGGTACTGTAAAAGGAAAATAAAAGGAAATCGGTTTTAACCTGACCACAAGCAGACTTGTTAGATTTTTAATCTTGGTTACATCTTTCAGTTTTATTATATTCGAATTTAAAGGAAAGGAAAAATGAAATGTTTCCAAATATTATTAATTATCTTTTCTGAAGTTCGTTTTCTTACAGTGGAAAGAGCATTTGTGGCTATCTTTTTAACTTCCATTTTGACTAAATAAATAAATCCTTGTCCCTTTTGTTTGGATATTTTCAGGCTTAGAGACTTGTTTCTACTATTTGTGTCTAGCTCTATTTCACTTCAGAATGACAGAACCAAGCTCAGCTGATGTGATACTGGAATTTTTGAGGAGAAATCGCTTTACAAGAGCTGAGGCTGCCTTGCGTAGTGAACTTGGTAACCGCCCTGATTTGAATGGATTCTGCCAGAAGGTTACCCTTGAGGAGAAGGACTCTGGCAATGTGCTAGAAGAAGAAAATGAGAAAAAAATAGCTGGTGAAAGTCATGGTTCAGGTTCTCGAAAGAGTAGTGAGGTCTCTAAGGAACTTATAGTGAAAGAGATAGAGTGTGGGGCTGGCAGAAATGGGTCTGAAAGCCAATGGAGAAATGCTGCTTCTACTGGGGATTCTAATAAACCCAATGAAACAAGAGTGACGAGTGATACGAGTTTCGCTTTCTCTAAAAATTCCGAAGATGCTGTACTCAATATACAGTCCCGGAACTTCAACCCTAGCAATGGTCCTGATCTGTTAAAAGGTGATGGTATATTTAGAAGCAGTAGTTTTTCGGTGCTGGAGAAACCAGATCAGTCAAGATGGTGTATATCTGAAGCTCCTGACATTGATAAAGGCAATGTTAAACCTGGAGAAGAGATTTCCTTTTCAGGTGAAATTAAAACTACGTGGCATGGAAATACTGGCAAAGCTAATGTAGATTACAAGTATGACAAGTTTCATACCAGTGAAACTAAGGAGCTTGATCAGCAATTTAAGACTAGCGGTGCATACTTGAAGGAAAACTTTGCTGATAACAGCCGATGGTCTAGAACTGAGGAGCCCAGTAGTTCATTTTCAGAGATGTGGAAAGATTGTTCTGTCAAGACTGTTTTTCCATTCCCTAAGGGTGATTTATCAATTGGTTATAATGCTGCTAGTGCTTCAGATAAGAGAGAAGGAAAGAAGATAGCAGATGCACTTGATGTCAGAGCAGCAATTAAAGAACAGGTGGATGAGGTTGGAAGGGCTTTATTCTTTGGGGAGTCTCAAGGCAATGCTGAGCAAAAAAGTATAAATGGATTGGCCTTTCCTCTTGCATATGATGATCAAAGGGAAGAGTTACCTAGGTTGCCACCAGTTAAACTCAAATCAGAAGAGAAGTCATTGAATGTTAACTGGGAGGAAAAATATGAGCGTGATGGCCCAGGTGCAAAGCTTGTTAGTGCTGACAATACCTTCCTTATAGGGTCCTATTTGGATGTTCCCATTGGGCAAGAGATAAATGCTTCAGGTTAGTTAACATATCATTTGATGATTTGTGCGAATTGTTGGCTGGTAATACAAAGATTATTTTTTTACTCTTTCCTTTTCCTAACATTATGGTTTAGTATATGTATGTTCTCTGTCTAAAACTTAAAAAGATCTTTTATTGTAAAATTTTTTGTTAACTGGAAAATTTGCCATCTAGCTCTAGGTGGCAACGGCTCATTGGTGAGCTATGTAAAATTTGTGTTGATGTGTATGTTCCCTAAGATAAAATGATATTTTGTTGCCATGAGTTCTAAGATTTCTCCTACGAGGTTTGTCATTTTTCTGTTGGCAAGTACTTGCGTGGGTCTGATAAACCAATTCTGAAACTGGGAAGTTAGGTTACTAAAGCCATAATAATAAAAAAGGTTGGAAGAAACCTTCTAAACAGAATTCTGTGAAATGCAAGTGGGGGAAAGTTTTTTGCTGTTTGTTCACGTACAGAATATACTTGTTTTTCTATTCTTTTATATCAGTTCTTTCCAGGGTTAGTTTGTGTGTAACCAAGCATAACTAAAGAAATAGAAAGAAAAGAATAAATAGCATAAAGATAGATTACCCTAAAAGTTTAGTGGAGTGTTTTAATTTGACATTTGATAATAGTTTAATAGCTGTATTTTGAGTTGTGCATAAATACTGGAATTATTAAGTTATTTTAAAACTTCTGACTTGAATCTTTGGACAACCATAAAAAGAATATTATAGTTAACTGCCATAGGACAGTAAGGGAAGGGGAGCTTTAGAAAGCCTAAGTTCTTGTTAGAGCATTGGTTATTTCTCCTATAATTCTTCTGGAAAAGCTTGAAAATCTTGTTTATGATGATCCAGGTGGGAAAAGGAATGCTGGAGGTAGTTGGCTTTCTGTGAGTCAGGGTATTGCAGAAGATGCATCTGATCTTGTTTCTGGTTTTGCTACTATTGGTGATGGATTAAGTGAATCTATTGATTACCCAAACGAGTATTGGGAGTCTGATGAATATGATGACGATGATGATGTTGGATACATGAGACAACCTATTGAGGATGAAGCCTGGTTTCTGGCTCATGAAATCGATTATCCTAGTGACAATGAGAAGGGAACTGGGCATGGGAGTGTTCGGGATCCTCAAGAAAGAAGTCAGACCAAGGATGATGATGATGATCAATCATTTGCAGAAGAGGATTCTTACTTCTCTGGTGAGCGTTATTTCCAGGCAAAGAATGTTGAACCTGTTGCAGCTTCAGATGATCCTATAGGGCTCTCTGTAACTGAAATGTACAATGGGACTCATGAGAATGATTTAATTGCCCAATATGATGGACAGTTAATGGATGAAGAGGAGCTTAATTTGATGCGTGCTGAACCTGTTTGGCAGGGATTTGTCACACAGACAAATGAACTTATCATGCTGGAGGACGGAGAAGTTCTCAATGAGTGTGGCAGGTCTCAGCTGGATGATATTTGCATAGACAATGATCAGCATGGTGCAGTTAGGTCTATTGGTGTGGGTATCAACAGTGATACTGCTGACTTTGGCAGTGAAGTACGTGAAAGTTTAGTTGCAGTTAGTAGTGAAGGGGATTTAGAATATTTTCATGATCATGATGGTTCTATTGGAGGTTCCAGACAAAGTTACCATGAAACAGAAAGGAAATATATTGATAAACCAAATAGAGATAAAAGGAAAACTGGAAAAAATGATTCTAATAAGTATGCTATTGAGAATGATAAAGGTTCAACCCCCCAGGTGAAGAATCTTGCAGATGGAGGATTTTCATTTCCTCCACCATTAAGAGATGGGCAATTGGTGCAGGCAGGCTCTAGTAACTCTATATGGCCAAGTAACAGCAATGCTGCTGGTGAAGAGCGTGATGACTGCTTGACCGCTTTGATGGAGCCGGATGATATGCTTGCTACATGGAGGCGGAAAAGTAGTGATTCTTCAGTTGCCCAAAGCTCTAGGGATGAAGATGATGCCAATGTAAGATCAGCAAATTCTAGCCCTTCAACTCTCTCTAATTATGGTTATGGTGCACAAGAAAAGACTAAGAAAGAAGAGGATGAGAAAACTAGTGGCGTGAGGGAAGAGGATCTTGGGGCATCGCTTGAAGATGAAGAGGCTGCTGCCGTCCAAGAGCAAGTGAGACAAATTAAAGCACAAGAGGAGGAATTTGAGACCTTTGATCTCAAGATTGTGCATAGGAAAAACAGGCATGTCTTATCTTAGAAACAATTTTTATGTTCAGTTCTTTCTCTGGTGGTAACAATTTCAAAACTGTGCTGATGTGTAAATGGTGTGATATTCTTTCCGTCTCTCTCCCTCTCTTTCTCATTTTCATTGTGAGTTATCAAGTATCCTTGAACCTCTCTGGTAGTAATCTCCTTTAACTATGCTTGAGGTTGGAGAACCAGAACTGGTGGCAAGCTTCCTCTTTTGTTTTGACTGACAAAACCTTTTGAACATTAATATGTTTTGTGCATAATGGTTACTGTCAAGCAAAGGGGCGTAGAGCATCAATTAAGTAACTAGATGATAAGTTCTTTTTTTTACTACTTTTCCTTTGCCAAGTATTTACCCAAGCTCATGTTTTGTTTTTGTAGCTTGAATTTACCTAATTCTCCATTGGAAAGTTTAGTTTTCTTTCACTTATTTTTCCTATTTTTACATTTTGAGACAACATTTGACTTGTGAAACTATCGACTTGTAGCTTGATCCCTAAATGGTTGATAGCAATCAATTGGACCAAAAAGTAAACAAAGAAAAAAACTTGTTAAATATGTCAGGAAGATCCTTTTCTTTTTGTGTTATTGATGACACCGACATACGTTTAGAGCTAATTTTTTGCTGTCTTCTCAACTTATGGCATATTTTTGGAATTTCTACTTGCCTGATGATATTTCTTTAATATAACTTATATTGAATGGTTTTTATTTTGCTGTCATCTATCGAGCACTGGATTTGCTTACATAAGCCTCTTTTTTACTTCTCAGAACTGGATTTGAGGAGGATAAGAATTTCCATGTTGTTTTAAATTCTGTTATAGCTGGGCGCTATCATGTTACTGAGTATCTTGGATCGGCTGCGTTTAGTAAAGCTATACAAGCTCATGATCTGCACACAGGCATGGATGTCTGTGTGAAAATTATAAAGAACAACAAGGATTTTTTTGATCAAAGCCTTGACGAGATTAAGCTTCTCAAGTATGTTAACAAACATGATCCAGCAGATAAGCATCACATTCTCCGATTGTATGATTACTTTTACTACCGAGTGAGTGATACTGGCATGCTCTTGGTATTTTGTGCTCTACTTCTAGTTCTTGCTATTTCTATGATAATATATTTATTGGGGACTTTGTTCTGAACATGTCTGGCTTCTGGAGGCATTTGTTTTCTCTGTTGAAGTTCAAGCTGGCATGTTCAGTTATAAATTCTCTCTGCTGGTTAAATTAGAAATTTATCTTTGACTAATGCATGAGTAGCATCTGACTCTTCTCTATTTTCCAGGAACATTTGCTAATAGTCTGTGAACTTCTCAAGGCAAACTTATATGAGTTCCATAAATTTAATAGGGAATCAGGTGGTGAGGTTTACTTCACAATGCCAAGATTGCAGGTTTGTCGGAAGTTGTTTTCTTCAGAAGTGCGTCTAATCTATGTCACTTTCATGTAATGTTCTCTTGAATTCTTTTGTGCAGTCTATAACCATTCAGTGTTTGGAGGCTCTCCAGTTTTTGCATGGCCTTGGCCTAATACATTGTGATCTGAAGCCCGAAAATATATTAGTTAAAAGCTATAGTAGATGTGAGGTGAAGGTCATTGATCTTGGGAGCAGTTGTTTTGAGACTGATCATCTATGCTCCTATGTTCAATCCAGGTCCTATCGTGCACCAGAGGTTATCCTAGGACTTCCATATGACAAGAAAATAGATATCTGGTCACTTGGCTGTATCTTGGCAGAACTCTGTACTGGAAATGTAAGTAGCCTTCTTTAGACAATAGCTAGAAGTTGCTTCTTATGAATATTGCAATGATATGTGGAGTGTTTTCTTACGTTCAGAACTTTTCTGAATGTTTCTTTTACCTTTTTCTTTGGTGAAAGTACTACAAACAAAAAACTCGGAAATATCATGCATTTGAACAAATCATTAAATTCAGTGAAACGAACTTAGACTGAACGTGATTTGGCTCTGAACTTGCTGGATGTAGAATTTAAACAAAATGTTGGACAATTTTAGTCCTCTTTGTAATTGCATTCAGTGATGTCCTCATCTGTAAATGCTAAATGGACTAGTTTGGGACTCTGTCCAATCACTCAGTCTGAAACAAGTTGGCTCAAACTTGGCCCAAAGAAAATGTTTTTCATGTTATGGTATCAACTATCTAGATTTAGACTTTTATGCATTCATGCTATTGCTATAAGCTAGCTTTTTCTCCTGATAACTATGATTAATTTCTTTAGTTGATTTTACTGGGAAAACATATGACTTCACCGTAGTAACTATCTTTAATCTATTTTTGGAGAAACAAATCAACATTGATATAATTTTGGCTTCAATATGATGGTGCAGGTACTTTTCCAGAATGATTCACCTGCGACATTACTTGCAAGAGTAATTGGAATCATAGGTCCTATCAAACAAGACATGCTTGCCAAAGGACGGGATACATACAAATACTTTACGAAGAATCACATGCTTTATGAACGTAATCAGGTCAGTCTTTCTCATTATTTACTTGGAAAAAAATGCTTTTATTCTAAAATTTACTTTTGCTTTGCTTCCCTAGTGCTTAGGGGCTCGTTGTCCTATATCTTTATATAGCTTCAACGCTGTGTTTTTATGTTATATGCTTCAGGAGACCAATAGACTGGAATACCTGATACCCAAGAAGACATCCTTGAGGCATCGGCTGCCGATGGGGGACCAGGGATTCGTTGATTTTGTTGCTCATTTGCTTGAAGTAAACCCAAAGAAGCGTCCTTCCGCGGCAGAGGCTCTGAAGCACCCATGGCTATCATACCCGTACGAACCCATATCAGCTTGAGACTGTACGAGTTGCTTGATGAGACTTGCGGGGATTGCTTGCCTCATCTCAGCTCCCTCGTATTGACTGGGAAAAGGAGCTGTTATGAATTACAGAGTGGAAATGATGTTGTAGTTGATCTCTCCAAGGAGTTTTCCTACCTTCACATGCCTGCAAAATGCATTCAAAGGTGTGTTTGATTTTGTTTGGTTATATCATATTAATATAATATTAAATGTCCTTCCCCTAACCAAAGTAGTATTGGAAATGAGCATAATGAAGGATGTAATTTTTGGAAGAGAGTGGTATCCTTGGAAAGGGGAATCTAATATTGTTGTACATGACATGATGTTGTGATCATTCTTTTAGGTTATTTAGTAATATAGCTTTGTCAAATAGTTGGTAACCAAATTTGGTTACTGCTACTGCTACTGCTACTCGTTGATTGGATTTCTGGCCTTCTCTTTTCTTTTTTCTATTTTTGCCTTGGATCATGTTCCTATTTGCTGCTTGTCTGTTGCCATTTATAGTTATAACCTTGGCCTTTGTACTACACCAATTTTTCTTTTAAAAAATTAACAAAAATCCTGCTCATCCTTTGTACTATATTTAAATTGATGCTGATTACAAGGATATGCATGATTTGGAAATTAGTAACAAATCAATTTGTGGATAAAATATTTTTAAATTTATATTATTTTAGAAAGATCTGATCATCCTTTATTTTTATTTTGATAAGTTATAAAATCACCAAGGAAATTATTAAAATAACTATTTTAAATAAGTTGTGCATTTTTATTTTTATATTTTTTAAAACAATCAATAAAAAATTACAAATGTTGATTTTTTAACCCACCCTCAACATTTATAAAATCTTTTCTTTATTTGAAATTTTTGTACATTTTAATTTTATTACATAAATTATTTCACCTACACTGAGTTGAGTTGATGTCACAAATTAATTTGATAGTAAGGTTCTGTTTGTTTCAACGTAAAAATTTTTACGGAAAATATTTGTAGCCTTTTCCAAGATTTGTTTCATGTAAAATAGGTGGTCAACGTAAAAGATTTTTAGTCAACGTAAAATTACATTCTTATTTCCGTAAAATGTCTTACCATATTTGTTCACTGTAACACCCTCATACTCGACCCGAAAATCGGGTCAAAGTACTAGGATGTTACATTCTCTACTACATTTTTCACTTATCAAATATTTTCTTATTTTCATTTCTTATTTTCATAAAATTTCAATTTAGTCCCTTTTTGTTATTAAAATTCAATATTCACTAATTAATCATATTAAATCAATTTTTTTCTTATTACACTTTAACCACATAATTTATCTTATTATCTTGTTTCACATATCAAATTTCTATGTATTTAACTTCTATTATTTCATTCACATATTTTCTCAAGTTTAACAATTTAGTCCTTGTTATTATAAAAATTTCCTACTTTTCCACAATTTCTCTTTTACAATACTTTATGCATATTTCATCATCTTATAATACATTCAATAAAATTTTATCATAATTTCTTTATTCTCATAATAAATTGTTTCACACTTAAAATTTTGTACAATTTTCAATTTAGTCCCTATTGCCATGTAATTTATTTTACACCATATACGCACTTTAATAAAATAAATCATTATAATATCTTATTTCACATAACAAATTTTTATGCATATCAATTCTCTTGTTTCCAATATAAATTTTATAAAGCTTACAATTTAATCCTTAACATCATGAAGGTTCATTATTTATTATATTTTAACTTAACATCACTTTGTAATCAATTCACTACTTCATTTAAACTCTTTATAATAAATCTTAAATGTATGTTTGTTTCATTGAAAATAACTTTTATGAAAATATTTTACACAGATTCATCCAAACAGAAGAAAATATTAGCTTTTCCAAAAAAGTAAGTTATTTTCTGGAAACCCTTTTTAGTGAAAAAAACGGAGCCTAAGTTAAGAAAAATGACAGTAACAAGATAAACATTTTGAGTGCGTTTAATAATCTTTACATGATGCGTTTACCTAATAAAATTTTCTTTTTCTCATTTAAATTATTATTATTATTTTAGTTGTGCACATATTATATGTGTTATTCTTTTTTTAAAGAAAATTATTAGTTTCAAATATTACATTTAATATTTTTAATATGATAATTTTACTTATTTAAATTTTCTTTTACTTGCAATTTAGACTAATTTTTTTAATTTTTGATTTTGTACATGTGTTATTATTAGTGTTGAACTTTACTTTTTATTATCTATCATATGTTATTTTTAAATATACACTTATATTTTAAAGACATAATTTTACATATATACACATAATTTTTACAAATAAATGTGGATGTCCATATTCTAACCCCTTTATTTATGAGATAAAACCCCCTCATTCATTATGAAAGTAAATATGCAAGTTGTGTTAATGAAGCACTTAAGTAAGCTTCATTTATATGTGTTGCATTAACTGACATTGAATTATAAATAGAACCCTTACATAAGTGAAATGAGATATGAGAAAATTCTTTGTTGATTTGATCTACTGCTTACTTTAAGTGTTTTTTTATTTGATTATTTTATAACACGTTGTCAGCATGAGCTTCTACAAGTTCATAGTGAAGTTCACGTCATTTCGACTTTATATAATTTGCTTGTATAACTCCCGTTAAACTATATATGATATACGTATTTTCATAATTCTTTTATTTTCTAGATGAAATATTTGCTTTGGGTAACATTTGTACATTTATTTTTACAACTCGAATGTTATAAATGATAATTATATATACATTTTTTTACTAAAAGAAATTTCAATTAATGTAATTTGTGTTAAGTTATTATTATGACTATTCCTCTCTATGCCAATATTTGACATAAATATTTTTATTTAGCAAATTTGGTATATATAATTGAATTATTTTATGATTGATAATGCTTATTATTTTACTATTTTTTTAAATTTTGATTCAAGTGATTATAATGTCAAATCTTGCCAAATTTGAATTTGAGGTCTTAGATATCTCAAGAAAAAATTATTTGTCATGGGTGTTAGATGCTAAAATTCACCTAGATGCTAAAGGTCTAGGAAATACTATATTAGCAGATAAAGAAGCATCTAATTAAGACAAGGCAAAAGTAATGATTTTCATTCGTCATCATCACATGAAGGATTGAAAGTGGAATATCTCACTATGAAAGACCTTTTTGAGTTGTGGAATAATTTGAAAGAACGATTTAACCATCAGAAAACGGTGATACTCCCTAAAGCTCGGTATGATTGAATACATTTACGGTTGCAAGATTTCAAGACTGTAAGTGAATACAATTCGGAACTTTTCAAAATTAGTTCTCAACTAAAATTATGTGGAGAAAACATAACTGATGAGAACTTGTTAGAGAAAATATTTTCAACCTTTCATGCTACTAATGTGCTCCTATAGTAGCAATACTGTGAAAAAGGTTTTAAAAGGTATTCTGAATTGATTTCATGCCTTTTGGTGGTTGAAGAAAATAATAGTTGTTGAAGAAAAATCATGGAATTCGTCCTACTAGTTCTGTACCATTCCCTAAAGTGAATGTAGCAGTACACAATAATTATGAAAATGGAAAATATAGAGGTCGCAGTCGCAGTTATGGTTGTGGACGTAGTGGGGGACGTGGTTGAAGACGTACTAGTAATCGTTATCATGGTGGTCATAACAGTGGTACTTCTAACCAATAGAAAAAGAATAACAATGAAGGATAAGAAAGAGGTGGTCAAAATAATCCTTCAAATATTATTGAGAATTTATGCTATCAATGTGGTATGAAGGGGCATTGATCATGTACTTGTTGTACGTCTGAGCATTTAGTGAAGCATCCATTAAAAAGAAGGGAAAGAATATGGAGACAAATTTTATATCCCAAAATGATGAAATGGAGGCAAAAGATGAAGATATTCACTATGATACTAAAACTGACCATGCCTACGAGGATGATAAATTTAATGACCTTAATAATAGAACTCACTTAGATGTGGCGGATTTCTTTGAGAATCATTAGAAAAGTTGATGTTTTTTTTGACATTTTTATGTTGTTTTAAGTATACTTTATTTTCTTGCATAAAGAATAATTTATATATTTAATAAATATTTGCCACGTTTCTTATATTATATTTTGTTTATTTTTATGAAGAATATGAATATTTAATAAAATTTCGTTAGACCCAAAATCAATGGAGATATCATGTCTTGCAGATAGTGCTACAACATATACAATACTAAAAAATAAAAAATATTTCCCATTTTGACAATAAGTGATGCCCATATTAATACAATATCGGATAGTTCAAAACTTATTGAAGGCTCGAGAAGAGCTATTATATTATTACCTAAAGGTACAAAATTTGTCATTGATGATGCTTTATATTCCACTAAGTCTCAAAAAAATTTATTGAGTTTTAAAGATATTCGTCTTAATGGATATCATATTGAGACTATGAATGAGAAAAATATTGAATATCTATATATTACCAATGTTGAATATGGAAAGAAATATGTTTTGGAAAGACTACCTGCTCTTTCATTAGGTTTATATTATACACATATTAGTGCAATTGAGACACATGTTACTACAAACCAGAAGTTTGTAGAACCATATACTTTTACTATTTAGCATGACCGATTAGGCCATCCCGAATCTATTATGATGCGAAGAATAATTGAGAAATCAATTGGACATTCATTAAAGAACTAGAAGATTTTTGGATTCAATAATTTATCTTGCGTTGCTTGTTCTTAAGGAAAATTGATTATTAAACCATTACAAGCTAAAGTTGGGATTGAATCTCTCGTATTTTTGGAATGTATCTGAGGTGATATATGTGGGCCCATTCATCCACCATGTAGACCATTCAGATATTTTATGGTATTGATAGATGCATCTAGTAGGTGGTCACATGTGTGTTTATTATCGATCCGTAACCTGGCATTTGTGAGACTACTTGCTCAAATAATTCGATTAAAAGCACAATTTCCATATTATGCAATCAAAACTATTCGTCTTGATAATGCTGGTGAATTTACGTCCCAAGCTTTTAATGATTACTGTATGTCAATTTAGATAAAAGTTGAACATCCTGTAACTCATGTTCACATACAAAACAGTTTAGCTAAATCGTTTATCAAAATCCTCCAACTAATAGCTATGCCATTTCTTATGAGAGCAAAACTCCCTGTTACAGCTTAGAGATATGCTATTTTGCATGTAACAGCTCTTGTGTGCTTCAGGCCAACAAGTTATGATAAATACTCCCCATTGCAATTGACTTTTGGTCATGAGCCAAATATTTCACATCTTAGAATTTCTGGATGTGCAGTATATGTTCCAACTACTCCACCACAATGCACAAAGATAAGTCTTCAGAGAAGGTTGGTAATATATGTTGGTTATGAATATGAAAGTTTTCAAGAGAGCATTTAATAAAACTCTTTTGTCTTTTATTAACTAAACAACTGAATTTAAATAGAGAAAAGAGTCATAACCTAATTGGAAAAATAATTCCCTTATTCTAATAAACTACAAAAAGATAAGGAAAATAATTCTCTTATTCTAATAAACTACTAAAAGATAAAATAAAATATTCCTAGAATATCTCAAATGATTTATTCTAAGATTTATCTACCTAAATTTCTTTAAAATATATCCCAAAATATATGAGTTTCACATATTTCAACACCCTCCCTCAAGTTGGTGCATATATATCAATCATGCCCAACTTGTTTACAAGAAAATCAAAGCTTGTCTTAGAGAGCCCTTTGGTGAGTATGTCAGCAATCTGTTATTTTAAAGGAACAAACGACATACACACTTGGCGTTCTTCAATCTTTTCATTGATAAAAAGGTTTATCAATCTCAACATGTTTAGTTCTGTCATGTTGGACTGGGTTGTGAGCAATACTAATGGCAGCTTTGCTATCACAGTACAACTTTATTGGCGAAGTTATTGGTTTCCTCAGCTCTTCCATAATTCTTTTTAACCACATCATTTCACAAATTCCTTGAGCTATTGATTTAAACTCAGCCTCTGCACTGCTTCTTGCTACAACATTTTGTTTTTTGCTTCGCTAAGTCACAAGGTTTCCCCATACAAATGTACAGTATCTTGATGTAGATCTTCTATCTGTTATTGAGCCTGTCCAGTCTGTATCTGTATAAGCTTCAATTCCTCTTTGTTCAGATTTCTTGAAGAATAAGCCTTTTCCAGGTGAACTTTTCAAGTATCTCAGAATCCGAAACACTGCTTCTTCATGTTTCTCCATTGGGGAGTGCATAAATTGACTTACTAAGCTCACTACAAAAGCTATGTCTAGCCTTGTATGTGATAAGTAAATTAAATTATCGACTAATCTTTGGTACTACCCTTTATCAACTAATTGACCTTCTTTATTTTTGAATTTTACATTTGGATCAATTGGTGTGTCAGCAGGGCGGCAACTACTCATCCCAGCCTCTTTTAAAAGATCAATCACATTTTTCTGAGAGACCACAAGACTCTTCTTTGATCGAGAAACTTCCATTCCAAGAAAGTATTTCAAAGGACCCAAGTCTTTGATCTCAAACTCCAATGCTAGATGCTCCTTGAGACGCTTTATTTCATCTACATCATCTCCTATAAGAATGATATCATCGACATAAACTATAATAACTGCTATTCTACCTCTTTGTGAGTGTCGATAGAATATTGTGTGATCAGCTTGCCCTTGTGAGTAACCAAAGATTAGTCGACATAAACTATAATAACCGTTCAAACCAAGCTCGAGGAGATTGCTTTAGACCATACAAAGATTTCCTGAACTTACATACTCGAGTTCCAAACTTTTCTTCAAAACCTGGAGGAGGATCCATGTAAACTTCTTCTTCAAGTTTCCCATTTAGGAAAGCATTCTTCATATCTAGCTGCTGTAAGGACCAATAGAGATTAACAACAATTGATTAAAGAACTCTAAAAGAATTTAATTTGGCTACTGGATCAAATGTTTCAAGATAATCTATCCCGAATGTTTGAGTATACCCTTTAGCCACTAGTCGGGCTTTGTATTTATCTAAAGATCCATCCGTTTGAATTTAGTTGTGAACACCCATTTACAACCCATAGTTTTTTTCCAACAGGTAATTCTATTGTTTCCCATGTACTTGTATTTTCAAGAGCGTGCATCTCCTCTAAAATAACGTCCTTCAACTCAGGAACTTGTAGAGCATCTTTCACATTTTTGGATATTTTCACAGTATCGAGACACGAAACAAAGGTTGAGAATGTCAAAGGCAAGGCTTTATAGGACACAAAGTTAGAAATGAGAGATTTAACAACATTTCTAACACCTTTTCTTTTAGAAATTGGAATATCTAAATTAGAAAATTTATTTGTTAGATTATGAGCTTTACCTGGACTTTTGACAAGATCTTGTAGGTCAGATTCTTGGTGATGAATCTGGTGGATTCCACTTTCTTTATTTTGATTTCTTCTTGAGTAAACAATTAACTCATTTGTTTGTTCTTTATTCTCATGATCAGACTCTACACCTTCACACTCATTTTCATTAACAACATTAACATCATTAATTTCTGTGTTAATCATAATTTCACCTTCCCCATTATTAGAATCCCTACGTTGTTTATTCCTAGTGTTTTCTTGATCAATTATAGAATCTTCCTTACTATAATTCCCTCCCTGAAGATTAGAATCAAAGTAAGATTGCGTTTCAATAAATGTGACATCCATGGTAACAATAATCTTCCTATCAATTGGATTGTAACATTTGTAACCCTTTTTGTTAGAAGCATAACCAACAAAGACGCATTTTTTTTTCTCTAGGATCTAGTTTACCTTGGTTGTGAAGATGAATGAAAACACTACACCCAAAAACTCAGAGGGATAAAACTGTGATCAATTTGAAGTTAAGAAAGTTATCTTTAAAGAAACTAAAAGGAGTTCTATAGTTTAGAGTTTTACTAGACATTCTATTAATAAGATATGTAGATGTTAACAAGGCTTCGCCCCAAAGATAATGTGGTACTTGACTAGTGAACATCAAGGCTTTAGTTACTTCTAAAAGATGTCAATTCTTTCTTTCTGCAACCTCATTTTGTTGTGGTGTATTTGTACAAGAGCTTTGGTGGACTATACCATGTTTGGTTAAGAAAACACCTAATTAGTCACTAAAAAATTCCCACCATTGTCAAATCATAACCTTATCAAAACTATAAGTAGTTGTTGGTTGACTTAGATGGTCATCGTCAAGAAAGAAAATTCCACCAGATTCTTTAGCATTGACAATCATCCTCCCCGAGACTATCTCTTGAAATTTACACATAGAGGAGTCAAATATAACATGACAATTCGAGGGCTGGGTTAATTTACTGACCGATATGAGATTACAAGCAAGATTTGGCACATGTAAAACATCATGTAAAAACAAGGATGACGAAATTCTAACAGTGCCTTTCCCAGCTATTGTCGAGAACGACCCATCTGCTACTTTGATTTTTTTGTTTCCTGCACAAGGTGTGTAAGTTGAAAAAAGAAAATGATTACTAGTCATGTGATCACTAACTCTAGAATCAACAATCCATGTGTTTATTTTACAAGGCCTGGCACTGAAAAAAACAAAAAAATCAGTACCTGATTGGGCAAAGGAGGAAGAAGGATTATTGGATGAGTTAGGAAGATAAGAATTCATCCAAAATTGTGGTGATTGAAAAAGCTTGTGTGGAAGCTCTAGTTGTTCCTTAGTGAATGGAGACCCTTCTAGAAAACTTTGGCCCTCATTATTTTCATTAGCTGTTTGAACGGTAAAACTTTCTTCCTCTGTTTGATTGCTGGATCTCTTATCTCCAATGAAGGCTGTTTTAACCATGATGCTACTAGAGATAACCTAGCTCAGATGCCATGAAAGTTTTCAAGAGAGCATTTTAAAAAATTGTTCTATCTTTTATTAACTAAAGAACTGAATTTAAATAGAGAAAAGAGTCATAACTTAATTGGGAAAATAATTCTCTTATTCTAATAAACTACTAAAAGATAAGGAAAATAATTCCGTTATTTTAATAAACTACTAAAAGATAAAATAAAATATTCCTAAAATATCTCAAATGATTTATTCTAAGATTTATCTACCTAAATAACTTTAAAATATATTCCAAAATATATGGGTTTCACATATTTCAACAGAATCTCCTTCTATAATTAAGTATGTTGAACCATTAACTGGAGATTTATTTTTTGCACGATTTATTGATTGTCATTTTGATGAAATAATATTCCAAACATTAGAGGGAGAGAAAATACAACTGGTAAAATAAATTACACAGAATGGGTCATCATTATCTCAATTAGATCCTCATACAAGTTAATGTGAACAAGAATTTCAAAACATTATGCATTTGCAAAACATCGCCAATCAACTGCCAGATTCATTCTTGTAAGTACCGATCACAAGAAGTTTTCCATTCTTCTTATTTCACCTTCCCAATGCCACACCCTTAAATCAAATTTGTTTTCTTTTACCTTACCTTACACCATTTCATTATTCCCTTTGTTACCTATTTTTGAAACCGACCCTCAAGCAGCAAATTAAGTCTACCGAGACGAATTATGAAATTGTGAGACGAGGTTGAGTGGTAAAAGGCAAGAGCGAATTACATCAAAAGAAAAAGCCAAAAATTGAGTGTAAACACGAGTGCGAGTGAAGATTATTATTTCCTTTTCGAGAGAATTGGTGAGGATTTTGTGGTGAGGTATTTAATTTTCTGTAATTATTCTTTTAACATTTCTTGTTTTAGTGAAAAATTATGTCTCGAGAAGAATTTTTCGAAACAGAATTCCAATATTTGATGCAAGAGATACGTAGAATGGTGAAATCAAAATTTAATAAATTGCATGATCGATTAGATCGAGTGGAGAAAAGAGCCCAACGAGGATAACTTAATTCAACTGAAAGGACAGAACTAAGAGTGCCAAGAAGACGAACATACAACGAATATTCGACAAGAGACTCTTATCAAGACTTCTATTCAACAAGGCGTTGGAGACCAAGAGAAGCAAACTTCAAGTTTGAGTCCTTCTTAGATGATAAACGAAAAGGTAGACATGTCTCTACAAGTGCATCAATTTATTCATCTGTGAAGGTTGGCTTACGAAGAGTCGAACGTGTTTCAAAGTACTCGGCCACGGAAGATCTATCACAAAGAGATGATCCTCTTTTGTATGAAAAAACCTTTTCTTATTTTCAACAAAAGGCTTCTCATTTTGATGATTTCTTCTTTTGTAATGAAATTGAAACAACATGTGAAAAAGAAAAACAAAAACAAATTGAAAAAGAAAATGAGAGTGAGAGTGAGAAAAAGAAAAAAGAAATTGAGATTGAAAAAGAGAAAATCAAAAAAGAAATTGAAGAAAGAAGAGAAAACGAGTTTGAAAAAGAAATGAAAGAAAAAGACGAATGAGAAAAAGTGAGGAATGTTTCCATTAACCAACACGTGAGTTTTCCTCGTGTTGTCTCTCCTCAGGTTTTTAAAGAATTGATTGACAAGTTTCGACTACAATACATTCCCATGGATAGAAGGTTCACTTTGGCTGAAAAGGGTAATGTTCTCAACGATCCTAGCTCGCCTATGCCAAAAGGTAAGCGAGGTATGAATGTTGAAAATTTTAAAGCACCTCTGCCTTATTCGATTGTTGATGGACACATTGTTGATGATTTGGTCTTTAGAAAGAATCTGAACTTTGACGTGGTTACTTGTCATTCTTTGATTGATGATGATCCATTTGTTTTGTCTGATGATAAGAAGAATCTTGCTTTTGAAAAATATTATTTTCTTAATGGTATTGGTTATTTATCTTTAACTTGCAATGGAATACATGTTTTGGATGCGCAAGATGGAAGTCCGTATAAATTTTTCATTTTAACTGATCCTGTTGAAAGGGAATGGAAATGTATTGATGAGTATGGCATCGACAAGATTTTTGATGAAGAACGAATAAATCAGCACCAACAAAATCTGGAATTGTGTGATCAAAAGTCGACATATCATCTGTTTGGTTGTGTTGATCATGTGAATTATTTAATTTGTGGTGTGAAATTTCCATGTTTTCGTAAATCTTTTCGAATGAAATTTAAAGCGTTTGCTTGTTCGAATTTGAGTATGCTAACACCCTCGTTTTTTAATTTGTGTAAATTGTTGGAGATATAAAGACTCTTCTTGCCATTTGGATCGAGTAGCCAAAATCATGTGTTTAATCCTGGAGTTTGTTATTATGAATCATTCATGAAAGAAAACAAGCATCGTAAATTTTGTTTGAATGAATGTGTAAACAATCTTTTTTTGTATGATGCTCTGTCTTTAAGTTTGAAAATGAGACATGTGAATCTTGTTGGTTTGTTAAGTCAAAATCAAAATTTTGTTTCTGGAGGTTGTTCTCAACTGTGGTCTAAAAGATCTGAACATGTTTGCATGATAATGATTTTGAGTTGCTTAGTGTTCTTTCTATGAAGTCTGTCATGAAATTGCCAAATCAAATTGAAATGGCAAGAGAAAATTTTGTCTTTGACCCCGGTGAACATCATTCTATATCGTTGTCTAAGGTAATCGAACCATGGAAAGTTGACTTCCAAAACCATAACTATCAAATGCCTTGTGATTTAGGTTTGTTTCCATCGGAGAAAAAGGTAAGAACGATTTCTATTTTTGACCCCAGTATTGGTTTATTTGTTCAAGTTGTGAATCAAATCTCGGAAAGTTCCTTTGTGTTTAATCTTCATCGCATCACTAATTCGTTTTATTCTTTTATAGGTGACGATGTGAGGTGGTACCCTCCTAAAGAGGGAGGGCATGCAAATGAGCTTCTTTCGATTCGAGCCATTTGTGTCTCTCAGAATATTGAAGATTTTTTTTCGAGCAAATGGCCCGATTTCGGGACAAATCGCTTTAAAGAGGGAGGGGATGATACGACCACGCCCCGGGCACACTTTTGGACCAGCTCCCTAAGCGTTGCTTGCTAACCCATGCGAGCTGAATTAGTTCAATTCCATTTTGTTGAGTTCCGTTTAGCTCGTTTCTAGCTCCAAGAGCTCGAATCAGCTCAAATCTAGCTTAATTCCATTTATGCGATAATATAGTTGCCGAAATAATTATTTGAGTTAGTTAATTTTGTTATATACAACTCAATTAATTTTTATTGTTTAATTGGTCTAAAGTCTGGACGAATTTAATTATGCATGTTAATTGTGATTTATTACATGTTATTAAGTCATCTTAATTCCTACAGCTCATAAATATGTTTTTATTACATGTTTTTAATATGTATTGTCCTAACCGAATTAATTAGGTCTTAGTTTAATTAATTGTGTCTTGTTTTAATTACTTGAATTTAAATTGTCCAGATTATGTTTTAATTATGTTTCAGCTGAATACAAATTAATTTAAGTTCATTTACTCCTTTTGTAGGTGGGCCGAATGTGGGAGTGCATGTAAAAGATGCATGCACTTTGTTTTCAATGTATTTGGCAATACATGCATGGAATGCAATTAAAATGGTGTGCTGATTTTTGAAGTTTCCTAAGTGACTATTCGGCCAAAGGAGATGATGTTTCCTACTCCAATGCTGCCAATTAATTCTTTCACATTGCTGGATACATTTTGGCTGTTCGGTTCATGTTGTTCACACTTCAAGACTCTTCAAAGCTGAGCTTTCACACTTCATTTGGCTGTCCAATTTACTATTAATTGCTAATCACTTTTCAGCCAAAAGTTGCATATTAAATGAGCTTATTTAAGCTCATTGGCCAAACCTAGTTGCTCCATGCACCATCCAAGTTGTCCAAGATTCAACTCTCCATCTAGAAGCTGTTCAATGAGCTCACATTCAGCCGAATCTACCAAAGACCATTAGATGAATTCATTTGCTTAATTCCTAAGGATGTATGTGGCTATTTGGCTAGCTTAGTCTTTGCCTATAAATAGTTTACTTGTTTATTTTAAAAGGTTACAGAATTTGATCAATTAAACTTAATAGAACTTTTGTTCTTTTGAGGTTACCTCCTCTCTTCTTTCGTTCGAGTCTCGAAGCGACTTATCTAGCTTGCTAGTGGCGTCAATCCAAACTGCATTGAACTTATCACCGAACTGGTGTGGCATTAAACCATATTATTATACCTTTGGTTCTTACCTCCATATAGGTAACGGGTCAAGGTCCGCTTCTATCTTTCATGAAAATTCACCTTAAGTAATATAAGACTCGGGGCAATACTTTTTAGTAGTGAAACATTCTTGAAGCTTGAGTTCAACTTCCATTCCATTTTATATATTAATTTATAACTTATTTTTTTATTAAACCGAACCTATAAAAAACATCAATCCAAGCCATCTTTTGAACCCAAATTGCCTGCTTCCGCTTATACATCTCCATAACTCAATTTTCATACGACATCAAAACGAAAACTTCTCGTCAACGATCGGGCAATCAAGTGAATCGACTTAATCAACCGAGCTGGATCGCATCTTTATTTGATAAAAAGTCCTTTACAATGAAAATAAACAACTATTTATAAAACCAAGCATGGCTAGCCGAATGAGCAACTTAATGGCTAAGAATTCAGCCATGAATATGCTAGAAAATTCTAGAAAGAAATCATTAATTTGCTGTAGCTAAATTTGGCTGAATGAACATGAATGAAGCATTAAAAATTTGGTTCATGCTTGGAGATGATTCATGGATTGACCGAAACATCATGTTGCTTCACTAGATGCATTCATGCATCCTTAATCTTGAAGAAAGCTTAATTCCATGGATGTGCAGCCCCTTATTTGTTCCAACATCTCCCTTGGCTGAATGGAGCTTTAAAGTGCCTTGAAAACTTGAATGGTCATCTTGAAAATACATGGAACATGCCTGAAACGTCCCAAGTACTTGTGCTCCCTTAAATGCCTTCCTTTGAACCTCAATTGTGCATGCAGACTCCCATACATTGCACCAAGCTATTCATGCACTTAGACTTTAATGCTCTTTCATGCATTCGTCCATCCTACAAGAAAAGCATGAACTAAATTAGGTTCAAATGTATGTTCGGTTGAACTTAAATGGCATCAAGACAAATTAAACACTAATTATCATACTAACTAAATTGAGACAAATTAATTATAGTCCAGCCACCTATACGTGGCTAGTATGAGAATGGTGGAAAAAATTGGCTTACTCATTACCAAGCATTACAAACCTTATAATCTACGGTGGTTTAACGACAAAGGTGAATTTGAGGTTACTCAACAAGTGTGTGTTGCCTTTTCCATCGGTAGATACCAAGATGAAGTTGTTTGTGATGTGGTGCCTATTCAAGCCTGCCATTTGTTGCTAGGAGAACCATGGCAATTAGATCATTAGGTCACTCACGATGATCGTACCAATAGGTATTCCTTCAAGCATCAAGGAAGGAAAATCACCTTAGCATCGCTCACACCGGAACAAGTCCATGAGGACCAAATCAAATTAAAAAAATTGGTTGTAAAAGAATGTGAGCGAGAAAAGAACATTGAAAAATAAATTGAAAGAAATGAAAAAAAAATGGAAATGAGATTTCAAAAAAAAAAGAGAGTGAAAAGCAAAAAGGGATTGAAAAAGAAATTGAAAGAGAAGAAAAAGAAAGAGTGGAAAAAGAAATTGAAAAAGAGTTTGCAAAAGAAACGAGTGAAGAAAGCAAACAAGAAAAAGTAAGGAATATTTTTGCTAACCCCCGTTTGAGTTTGCCTTTTGATTCTTCTTCATTTCAGGTTTGCAAAATTCCACCCACGGACTGGTTCCAACTTCATTATCTTTCCGACACACGACGTTTTCAATTAATTGAAAAAGGTAAGTTGGATGATGTGATTACCTTTTAAAAATTCAAAGGTAAGTCAGGTAAGAAACCTTGTGATATTCAATCTGATTGTGGTTTGATTCCTTTTAACAAATTCGTCCATTTTGTTTGTCTCAAAGAAAGTTCTTTCAATCGATCGTTCTATTGTTTAACCTTGAAGCGAATTGATGAATCTGTCCTGAAAGGTGTTTTGCAATGCTCTAACCATAATTTATTTCCTATTGATTCACATCATGTCCAATTTCAAGATATCATCTTTCCAACTCTTCAAGGTAAGCAAGGTAATGTATCTTTTGAGATTCATTCAAATTGGAACTTCTTGAATTCTGTTGATAAGTGTGCCTATGAACTTCACAAAAGCCATTATCATGCTTTGCCTAGTTGCTATAGGTTGAATCGGTTAGCTGATTTTGATCTGATTAGCATCTTGGAATGTCTTTCTCATCATTGGTTCCATGTTGATTCAAATCACCTCAAATTGCATGTTGTGGGCGATGATGACATTACTCCAACTTTAAGTCAGCAAAACAAGATCGTTGAGTGTGATAAAAATTATTCATGTAACATGATTAATTTGATTGGATTTGATTGCTACATGAATTCTCTCAATCAGTGCAATAAAGTTTTGTGTATACCTCTCTTTGTTCGAATGATTCTTACGAGGTCCAATTGCTTGAATCTATCCATGTTTAAATCTTATTCGTTTAACATTGGTGAACTGTTGCTGATTAAAAAGTTTTCATTGTATTCGTAAACAAGTGACTTGAATCATGTGTTTAACCCTGAAGCATATTTTTCTAAATTGCTGGTGAAAGAAGGTGAGTACCATCATCTTAGTTTGTATAGATATGTTGGCCCTTTCTATTTGCTTCATATTCTATCATTAGTATCGGAAACAAAGTATGTGAACTTTGCTAGTGTACGAAAACAAAATCCATTCTTTGTTTGTGGAAATCATTGCTCTATACTGTGGCCTACAACATTTAGGCTTCTTTTGCGTATTTATAATTTTTGAACATTTCAAATGACTTCTTTGTTACCAGCTATGCACTCCTCATGTCACATTTAAACGGTAAGAGAAAGCTTTGTTTTTGACCCTGGAGATTATTGTTTTATGTTTCTATTCAAGGGATTTAATCAAAGAAATTCCCTTTCCCAAGAGCTTAATTGTCGAATGCTTTGTGAGTTTGGTTTGTTACCATCGATAAAGCTCTTGTTTCATTCTAAATGGGTAAAACCTACTCATCGTCTTTATCTTGACATTGGCTCATGCGATTCATTTTTGAGTAAGATGCCAACGAATTATTTTATGCCCACAACTTAAAATGTCACTAAATTGTTTCAGTTTTGTGTAGGTGACAAATCGAATTAGATTTCATCTAAAGAGGGAGGGAGTGTAAATATTTTTATTTCTTTACAAATCCTCTGTGGTTCTAACGTATTGGGAAATGTCTTTTCTAGGTTCATAAATAAAAGGTTTCTTGATTTTGAATGATTTTTCGCTAGCAAATGGCCCGATTTAGGGACAAATCGCTTTAAAGAGGGAGGGGATGATACGACCATGACCCGAGCACACTCTTGGGCCAGCTCTCAAAGCGTTGCTTGCAATCCTTTGCAAGCTTAGTTAGTTCGATTCTGGCTCGTTGAGCTCAATTCGGCTCGTTTCCAGCTCAATGAGCTTGTTTGCTCATTTTGAGCTTACTTTAATTTCTATAATTTAGTTGCTGGAATAAAATAACTGCCAATTAGTTTATTCAGCTTAAATAATTAAATTGCATTTTAATTGTGGACGTTTTAATTAGAAGTGTTTAATTGTGTCTAAAAGTTGAGACAAATTAATTTCTTGTTTTAATTAATTTGTCTTAGGTGCTGTTGAGTTTAATTTGAGTCTTAATTAATATTTGTTTTTAATATGTCTAGCTACAACATTTTAAATGTTTCTTTAGTTGAACATTTTAAATACAGGTTTTTAAATGTGTCTTAGTTTCTTTGTGTTTAAAATGTCCTAGTTATTATTAGCTTTAATTTGCCCTAGCTGAATGCATGATTTTAATGTGTTTTAGTTGTTGAATTAATGTGTCTAAAAGAGAATTAATTTGCTAAATTTATTTAGTGCAGGTACATGTACAAGGGACGGAATAAGTGCGTGAATGAAGATTAATAAGCTCTGACCGAATTTATTTGATGTTATTTTCAGCTGAATCTGCTAGCTTAAGGACCAAGGAAAGCAATTAAGGAAGAAACATGCATTTGGATAATGCATGGGACGGCATTAAAAGGAGCAGCTCCCCTTTGTTTCCAGCTGAATTTTCGTGAAGCTTAATGAACTTCCAGCTTTTTAAAGAAGCAAATTAAGATGTTCATATTGAAGAAGGTTCTTTTCACATTGAGTGGCTAATCGATTTTGAGCACTCACACTAGGGAACCACTCAAATTCATCCATTCACACTTGAGGACCATTGAAATGCCCAAGCTGCTCATTTAAATTGCAAGGCTATTTAGCTTTACAAGGCAGCTCAATTAAGGTGTATTTAGCTTCTTTGGCTGAACCAAGACAATACATTCAGCTCACCAACACTCCAATTAATTTCCAGGTGAATGGATTTCATCTAGAAGCTGTCTAATTAAATTCTTCATGCACGAAGCTTCCCAAAAACGTCCTAGGAAGGTTGCTGGAAATTTCCAGCCTCTTTTGCTTTAATTTTAGCTGACCATTCAACATCTTTTTAGTCTATTCGGCTGCCTTGGGCTTAGGCTATAAATATTTGCTCATTTGCATTTTGTAAGGACTTTTGAACCTTTGATTAATGTTTATACATTTTGTGAGTTTTTCAACTCTCTTATTTCGTTTTAGAGTCAAGTAGACTTATCTAGCTTGCTAGTGGCTTCTTCCTTGTTTCTTCGAACTTATCACTCAATCCCGAGTGTGGCATTCAACCATTTGATACCTCTGGTTCCTAACTCTTATAGTTAGCGGGTCAAGGTCCTTTTCATCACCTTTAAGTTTCTTATAAGATTCGAGTTAGTACTCCATTTTAGTACTGGTTCCTTCTTGACCTTAAAGCCATTCGAGCCAACCGCAAATCCATCTTCAAATAACCTTTAGCCTCTTCACTTAACCAAATCCATTACATATCATACTTAGCCATCTTGAACCTATTTTGGAAGCTAAATACCACACTTAGCTAAATTTAACCCTTTATTTTAAATCGAGCGATACTTCTCATTTTAACGATTGGGCACATTAACAACTCGACTCACATCACCGAGTCAGTTCGCATCATTTGGTATCAGAGCATTCTATTGAAGTACCATACATTAATGAGAATGCTTGGAAATAGAATGATGCGATCCGACTCGGGTTAATCAACTCGTTTCACGTAGTTGCCCGATCGTCGACGAGAAATCTTCGTTTTGATGTCGTATGAAAATTGAGTTATGGAGATGTATAAGCGGAAGCAGCCAATTTGGGTTCAAAAAATGGCTTGGATTGATGTTTTTTTTATATGTTCGGTTTAATAAAGAAATAATTTATAATTTGATAGATAAAATGGAATCAAAGTTGAAATCAAGCTTCAAGAATGTTTCAATACTAAAAAGTATTACCCCGAGTCTTATATTGCTTAAGGTGAATTTTGATGAAGGATAGAAGCGGACCTTGACCCGTTACCTATATGGAGGTAAGAACCAAAGGTATAATAATATGGTTGAACGCCACACTGGTTCGGTGATAAGTTCAATGGAGTTTGAATTGACGCCACTAGCAAGCTAGAAAAGTCGCTTCGAGACTCGAATGAAAGTAGAGAGGAGGTAACCTCACAAGAACAAAAGTTCTATTAAGTTTAATTGATCAAATTCTGTAACCTTTTACAATAAACAAGTAAACTATTTATAGGCAAAGACTAAGCTAGCCGAATAGCCACATACATACTTAGGAATTAAGCAAATGAATTCATCTAATGGTCTTGCTAAATTCGGCTGAACATGGACAGCTTCTAGAATGAACATTGAATATTGGAAAATTTGGGAAGGTGCATGGAAGAGCTAGGTTCGGCCAATGAGCTAAATAAGCTCATTTAAAATGCAATTTTTGGCTGAAAAGTGACCAGCAATTAATAGAAAATTGGACAGCCATTTGAAGTGTGAATGCTCAGCTTTGAAGAGTCTTTGAGTGTGAACACCATGAACCGAACAGCCAAAATGAATCCAGCAATGTGAAAGAAATAAATGGTAGCTTTGGAGTAGGAAACATCATCTCCTTTGGCCGAATAGTCACATAGGAAACTTCAAAAATCAGCACACCATTTTAATTGCATTCCATGCATTTATTGCCAAATACATTGAATCCAACGTGCATGCATCTTTTAAATGCACTCCCACATTCGGCCAACCTACAAAAAGAGCAAATGAACTTACACTAATTTGTATTCAGCTGAAACATAATTAAAACATAATCTGGACAATTTAAATTCATGTAATTAAAAAAAGACACAATTAATTAAATTAAGACCTAATTAATTCGGTTGGGACAAGTCACATTGAAAACATTCAATAAAACATATTTATAAGCTATAGGAAATAAGATGACTTAATAACATGTAAGAAAACACAATTAACATGCATAATGAAATTCGTCGAGATTTAAGACCAATTAAACAACGAAAATTAATAGAGCTGTATATAACTAAATTAACTAACTCAATAATTATTTCAAGAACTATATTATCGCATAATTAAGCTAGATTTGAGCTGATTCGAGCTCTTAGAGCTGGAAACGAGCTAAACGGAGTTCAACGAGATGGAATTGAACTAATTCAGCTCGCATGGGTTTGCAAGCAATGCTTAAGGAGCTGATCCAAAAGTGTGCCCGGGGTGTGGTCGTATCATCTCCTACCTCTTGAAAGCAATTTGTCCCCAAATCGGGCCATTTGCTCGAAAAAAAATATTCAATATTCTGAGAGCCACAAATGGCTCGGATCGAAAGAAGCTCAATCGCATGCCCTCCCTCTTTAGGAGGGTACCACCTCACATCGTCTCCTATAAAAGAATAAAACGAATTAGTGACAAGATGAAGATTAAAAACAAAGGAACTTTTCAAGATTTGATTCACAATTTGAACAAATAAACCAATACCGGGGTCAAAAATAGAAATAATTCTTACCTTTTTCTCCGATAAAAACCAACCTAAATCACAAGGCATTTGATAGCTATGGTTTTGGAAGTCAACTTTCCATGGTTCGATTACCTTAGACAACGATATAAAATGATGTTCACCGGGGTCAAAAACAAAATTTTCTCTTGCCATTTCAATTTGATTTGGAAATTTCATGACAGACTTCATAGAAAGAACAGTAAGCAACTCAAAAACATTATCATGCAAAATATGTTCAGATCTTTTAGACCACAGTTGAGAACAACCTGCAAAAACAAAATTTTGATTTTGACTTAACAAAACAACAAGATTCACATGTCTCATTTTCAAACTTAAAGACAGAGCATCATATAAACAAAGATTGTTTACACATTCATTCAAACAAAATTTACGATGCTTGCTTTCTTTCATGAATGATTCATAATAACAAACTCCAGGATTAAACACATGATTTTGGCTACTCGATCCAAATGGCAAGAAGAGTCTTTTTATCTCCAACAATTTACACAAATTAAACAACGAGGGTGTTAGCATACTCAAATTCAAACAAGAAAACCCTTTAAATTTCATTCGAAAAAATTTACGAAAACATGGAAATTTCACACCACATATTAAATAATTCACATGATCAACACAACCAAACAGATAATATGTCGACTTTTGATCACACAATTCCAAATTTTGTAGGTGCTGATTTATTTGTTCTTCATCAAAAATCTTGTCGATGCCATACTCATCAATACATTTCCATTCCCTTTCAACGGGATCAGTTAAAATGAACAATTTATACGGACTTTCATCTTGCGCATCCAAAACATGTATTCCATTGCAAGTTAAACATAAACAACCAATACCATCAAGAAAATAATATTTTTCAAAAGCAAGAATCTTCTTATCATCAGACAAAACAAATGAATCATCATCAATCAAAGAATGACAAGTAACCACGTCAAAGTTCAGATTCTTTCTAAAGACCAAATCATCAACAATGTGTCCATCAACAATCGAATAAGGCAGAGGTGCTTTAAAATTTTCAACACTCATACCTTGCTTACCTTTTGGCATAGGTGAACTAGGATCGTTGAGAGCATTACCTTTTTTAGCCAAAGTGAACCTTCTATCCATGGGAAGGTATTGTAGTCGAAACTTGTTAATCGATTCTTTAAAAACCTGAGGAGAAACAACACGAGGAAAACTCACATGTTGGTTAATGGAAACATTCCTCACTTTTTCTTGCTCATCTTTTTCTTTCATTTCTTTTTCTAACTCGCTTTCTCTTATTTCTTCAATTTCTTTTTCGATTTTCTCTTTTTCACATCCTTTTCAATCTCAATTTCTTTTTTCTTTTTCTCACTCTCACTCTCATTGTCTTTTTCAATTTCTTGTTTTCTTTCATGTTCATTTTGTTTTTCTTTTTCACATGCTGTTTCAATTTCATTACAAAAGAAGAAATCATCAAAATGAGAAGCCTTTCGTTGAGAATAAGAAAAGGTTTCTTCATTCAAAAGACGATCATCTCTTTGTGATAGATCTTTCGTGGCCGAGTACTTTGAAGCACGTCCGACTCTTCGTAAGCCAACCTTCACAGATGAATAAATTGATGCACTTGTAGAGACATGTCTATCTTTTCGTTTATCATCTCAGAAGGACTCAAACTCGGAGTTCGCTTCTGTTGGTCTCGAATGCCTTGTTGAATAGAAGTCTCTTGTCGAATATTCGTTGGATGTTCGTCTTCTTGGCACTCTCAGTTTTTCCCTTTCACTTGAATTAAGTTGTCCTCGTTGGGCTCTTTTCTCCACTCGATCCAATCGATCATGCAATTTATCAAATTTTGATTTCTCCATTCTACGTATCTCTTGCATCAAATATTGGAATTCTGATTCGGAAAATTCTTCTCGGGACATGATTATTCACTAAAAGAAGAAATGTTAAAAGAATAATAACAGAAAATTAGATACCTCACTACAAAATCCTCAACAATTCTCTCGAAAAGGAAATAATGATTTTCACTCGCACTCATGTTTACACTCAATTTTGGCTTTTTATTTTGATGTAATTCACTCTTGCCTTTTACCACTCGACCTCGTCTCACAATTTCGTAATTCGTCTTGGTAGACTTAATTTGCTGCTTGAGAGTCGGTTTCAAAAAAATAGGTAACAAAGGGAATAATGAAATGGTGTAAGGTAGGCTAAAAAAAACAAATTCGATTCAAGATGTGGCGTTTAAGAAAGTAGAATAAGAAGAATAGGGGAACTCACTTGATCGGGAAACACAAAGAAGGAATAAACAAAAATTCCAACACTTTTTTTTCGAATTTTTTTTACTTCGTACTCTTTTTTTTATTCTCAATTTTTTCCTTTTTTTTGTAATTTCCTTTTTTTTCAATTACAATAGATGAATAAATACAATTGAGTGCCTCTTTTTTTATGCACGAATTTTTTTTTCGAAACTATTTTTTCACAAACCTATCTTTCGGGATAGCTACGAACGTCGGCGCTCCTCGTTTTACAAGCTCTGAAACCAAATGATGCGATCCGACTCTGGTTAATCGAGTCATTTCACGTAGTTGCCCGATCGTCGACGAGAAGTCTTCGTTTTGATGTCGTATGAAAATTGAGTTATGGAGATGTATAAACAGAAGCAAGCAATTTGGGTTCAAAAGATGGCTTGGATTGATGTTTTTTTATAGGTTCGGTTTAATAAAGAAATAATTTATAAATTGATAGATAAAATGGAATGGAAGTTGAACTCAAGCTTCAAGAATGTTTCAATACTAAAAAGTATTGCCCCGAGTCTTATATATTGCTTAAGGTGAATTTTGATGAAGGATAGAAGCAGTCCTTGACCCGTTACCTATATGGAGGTAAGAACCAAAGGTATAATAATATGGTTGAACGCCACACCGGTTTGGTGATAAGTTCAATGGAGTTTGGATTGATGCCACTAGCAATCTAGATAAGTCGCTTTGAGACTCGAACGAAAGAAGAGAGGAGGTAACCTCACAAGAACAAAAGTTTTATTAAGTTTAATTGATCAAATTTTGTAACCTTTACAATAAACAAGTAAACTATTTATAGGCAAAGACTAAGCTACCCGAATAGCCACATACATCCTTAGGAATTAAGCAAATGAATTCATCTAATGGTCTTGCTAAATTCGGCTGAATGTGAGCTCCAATGGTCAGCTTCTAGATGGATAAATAAATCTTGAACAACTTGGATGGTGCATGGATGAGCTAGGTTCGGCCAATGAGCATAAATAAGCTCATTTAAGATACAACTTTTACTGAAAAGTGACCAGCAATTAAAAGGAAATTGAGCAGCCAAATGAAGTGTGAATGCTCAGCTTTGAAGAGTTTTGAAGTGTGAACACCATGAACCGAACAACCAAAATGTATCCAGTAATGTGAAAGAATTAATTGGCAACTCTGGAGTAGGAAACATCATCTCCTTTGGCCGAATAGTCACTTAGGAAACTTCAAAAATCAGCACACCATTTTAATTGCATTCCATGCATGTATTGCCAAATACATTGAATCCAACGTGCATGCATCTTTTAAATGCACTCCCACATTCGGCCAACCTAAAAAAGGAGCAAATGAACTTACATTAATTTATATTCAGCTGAAACATAATTAAAACACAATCTGGACAATTTAAATTCACATATTTAAAACAAGACACAATTAATTTAAATTAAGACCTAATTAATTCGGTTGGGACAAGACAGATTAAAACATGCTATAAAACATATTTATAAGCTGTAGGAATTAAGATGACTTAAAAACATGTAAGAAACACAATTAACATGCAAATTAAATTCGTCCAGATTTAAGACCAATTAAACAATGAAAATTAATTGAGCTGTATATAACTAAATTAACTAACTCTAATAATTATTTCAACAACTATATTATCGCATAAATGGAATTAAGCTAGATTTGAGTTGATTCGAGCTCTTGGAGCTGGAAACGAGCTAAACGGAGCTCAACGAAATGAAATTGAACTAATTCAGCTCGCATGGGTTTGCAAGCAATGCTTAGGGAGCTGGTCCAAAAGTGTGCCTGGGGCGTGGTCGTATCAATAGGGGCATCGATGTATCTTGCAAACAACACAAGACCTGATATAACTTTTGTTGTAAATTTATTAGCAAGATTTAATTATTCTCCAACACGTAGACTTTGGAATGGAATTAAATATGTATTTAGATATCTCAGAGGGACCATTGATATAGGGTTATTTTATTCAAATGATTCAAAATCCTTATTAGTCGGCTATGCTGATGTTGGATATTTATCGGATCCACATAAAAGTCGATCTCAAACAGGATATTTATTTACATGTGGAGGTACAACCATATCATGACGTTCAACAAAGCAGACATTAGCTTTGCCTCTTCAAATCATGCTTAAATAATTGCAATGCATGAAACAAACCGAGAGTGTGTTTGGCTAAGGTTATTAACCCAACATATCCAGAAGATATGTAATTTGCCTTTACAAGAAAAGATGCCAACTATCTTATACGAAGATAATGTAAGATGTATAGCTCAATTGAAGGGTGGTTACATCAAAGGTGACAGAATGAAACATATTTCACCAAAATTATTCTTCACTCATGATCTTGAGAAGAAAGGTGACATAGAAGTTCAACAAATTCGTTCTAGTAACAATTTAACAAATCTTTTTACTAAGGCATTGCCAACTTCAACGTTTGAAAGACTACTACAAAAGATTGGAATGCGTCAACTAAAAGATGTAATGTGATATTACCATTAGGGGAGTAAAAAACATGTAGCAATCTTTTCCTTTAACTGAGGTTTTGTCTCACTGGGTTTTCTTGGTAAAGGTTTTTAATGAGGTAACTTGTAATAGGAGATTGTGTACTCTTTTTCCTTAATTAGGTTTTTATCCCACAGGGTTTTTCCTAATAAAGGTTTTAATGAAGTATAGTTTTCTCTAGTGGACATCCAAGGGGGAGTGTTACAAATAAATGTGGATGTTCATATTCTAACTCCTTCATTTATGAGATAGAACCCCCTCAATCATTATGAAAGTAATTGTGCAAGTTATGTTAATGAAGCACTTATATGTGCTGCATTAAATGGCAATGAATTATAAATAGAACCTTTGTATGAGTGAAATGAGATATCATAAAATTCTCTATTGATTTGATCTATTATTTACTCTAAGTATTTTTTTATTTGATTATTTTATAACAATAATAGAACTTTTTAGTATTTTTTTACAAATTTCCAAATCTAACATGTGACGCAAAGTAGTAGATCTCGGTGGTAGGCAGCGTGAATAGAATAATGAAACTTTAGAATATTTTAAGGGAGACAAATATTTTTTATTCATGTTTGGCAGGAAAGATTAAAAAGAAAAAAAAATTCTTTTCGCCCAGTATAATTGAAAAATGAGAAAATAGAAGAAAAATAAAATGTAAATTGTTTTGCAAGAGAAGATAAAAAAAACTACTTTAAGTAATTGTTTATATATTATCTAGACTAATTTTTTGATTATTAAGAAAATAAAAGAAAATTTGAATAATGAAGAATTTAGTAATTTTTATTTTACAATTTGTACAAATAGTTTAAAAGAAGTAGGAATATTTCATTGGCATCATATTTGAATGATTAAAATTATTTATATATGTTAATTAATTATTATTTTGAATAATATTAAGTAAAGTTATATTGTACCATAAATATGATAAATATATTTGAAAATGTTTATTATTAGAATATTTTAATCATGAAATACGTTAATACATATTCTAATTACTTTTCAACAATTTAAATAATAAACATAAGTTTAATATATTTTTAAGAAATTAACTATATTTAAAAACATAAAAAGACAAATCTCCTCACCCATCCATATCTTTTACTTGGATCCTTTTGTGCTGTATCCCGAGTCACACATACTTGTAATTCAACGAATAAAAGAAAACCCTTAAAACATGAAGGAAAAAAGTAATTAAACCTATTAATTGCTAATCAGATTTTAGGTCACCCTGCAAAATTATTAGTTAAGAAAACCTCAACATGATCATATACCATCTCTAATACTAATAGTCCCTCTAGTTTCTCTTCATTCACATTACAATTCCAATTCATCCATTTAATAACCATTTTGCCTACAATTTTAATTTTTCCCAACAGTAGGATTACTGGCTGGAACGTTTGGTGCATATAATTGAGACAACAATACAGCCAAAATCAAAAGCAAAAAATAAATAAATAAATAATCCATGGTTGATCTTGTATATTTCCATTATTTTCCCAAAAAAACCATTCAGTTCACAAAATGTTTGAATGACACCATCATAAAATTTACAGATTTCTCCCACTGATGCCAACAAAGATTCACAGCTTTCTCCATATATTAATAATACCACCAGCAAATGACTTAAGGTTCCCCCACAGAGTTGACTTCTTCGAACCTTCTGCATTTTCAGTCTGCTCACTAGAGGGGTTCCTAGATGATAGAAGTATTCATTTCATATTAACATAACTCGGAATAATGAAATGGCAGATAATTCGTAAAAAACTTCACACACAAAATTCATTTTAAATGACTGAAATGTTAAAATGAAATGCTAGAGGAAATAGGTCTAATAAAAACAAGGGCCAGAATTAGTTCTACTTATGGGCTAAACAGGACGTTGTAGGGTTTCAATTATATAAATCTGCAAATGCGTTTAAGTAGGACAGACATATGTAGATCAATTTACTAGAAGATGCATAAAAATATCAATGCAATTAAGTTCCCTCTGCATGTGCCAAATTTCTTGTCTGTTCAAGGAAAAATACATGCCCATATAGGGTGTCGTTTATTTCAAGTTTCAAATGCAGATTGAAACAAATGCAGAGCATAAGACTATCAAACATATACAAATGTTTCCAAGAATTAAGCAGAAAAGAAAAAAAGCTTAAATCAATAGAGAATTTAAGCTATTACAGTGACAAAATGTCATTTACATGTAAAAGAATAAAATGTAATGAAACATTCATGGTGGAGCCATGACATGTAAAGACATTTTTTACCAAAAGAATGCAGATACTTGGTAAACGTAACATCCAGCATGCATCCACCTGCCATGCAGGCATAAAAAAGCCAACAAATAACTTGAAGAGGAAGTTATATTCTGTCTCTTAGGCAAAGGAACCTTGATCCCATCATACAACATTCATAGACAGAACTGTCATAATCATCATCATTGTTATTTGAAGGTAAACAGACTATAGACATATTCAAACCTCATTCTAATCAGCGAAATAATGTCAACACCACCATAGTCATCCATGAAGCTATGACCTATAGCAACTCAACACATTCACTAATTGAGCTGTTGAGAAAAAAGAACACTTACCTTGCATATTTTTCCTCTTCTAGGAATTCTGGGTGGTGCTTATATTTTTCCTTTTCTAGGATTTTTGGGTGGTGCTCAGCCTTGGGCTCTGGACTCCCAGAATCTAGTGACTCCTTTGACATAGCCTGTTCCCTTTTATCACCCTCTTCATTTCCAATCTGAGTTTCTTCTTTTGGTAGATCATCTTTGACTACAACAAACTCAGATTGAACACCTTGAGATTCAGTTTTAAACAGCTTGTCTGATTCAAGATCTTGATCAATAGCTTCGACAATTTTTTGTTTGTCCGGAAATATTAGAAAATTGTCAGAATCATCTATCTCAAGACCCCCTACTTTATCATCTTCTTGTTTCTCAAGGCCCTTAGCATCAACTTTCAGCACACTATTTTCTTCCAAAACAAAATCATGACAACTACCCTGAAAATGAAATAACAAAATAGATTACAAGGTATTTAATATGGTTCCAACAATTGCCCCAGTAAAATTTACTTTATAGAAAATAAAACTAAAAGGGATTCTTCAAATAAAAAAAAATTTTGAAAAGTTGGACAGCAGGTTACAAAGTTGTCCTGTAAACAGTAGAAGAGCTTGAGGGCACAGCAAAAGCATGATTGATGAATTACATTTTAAAATATCAGGTTATTAGAGATCCATTTTATATGCTTGAAAACATAGTTTTATGCATTATTTCAAGGGAATAAGTACATAAACTGTTGGCATTTAGTGACTAAGGAAAACAAAAGAATGAGGAAGTATTAAAAGACAAGATTCTGAATTCATGAAGAAAGGAATCCATAATTCCATGCTAGTCACAACTGCAACTTCAATAAAATTTGTAGAGTTTCTTGAGAAAAATGCCAACTACCAAAGTACCCTTCCAACTAAGAGCATATTCTGTCTACTTGAAATACATTCCTGCATTTATCATTGAAGATAAAGCACATAGAAATCAGCACTTACTCTGTCAGCCTCCAGTTGCTTGTCATTTGTGTCATGCATCTTTACATCATCCATAGCTCTTGCACAAGTGTCATCTTGGACTACAGTTGAGACCACTTCAACTATAGAAAATGATTTATCCCCTTTATTGGCAGCTTTTGCTGATAAATTTTCATAACTGCTGTTTGAGGAGCATATTTTAGATTTATATTCCAACTCTTGAAGAACCTTCCTAACAACATAATAAGAGCCACCCACTTCTTTTTGAGCTGCAGTTACAGATGGGAATTTCCCAGCATTCACTGATTTATACCTGCAAAAGGATAATGGAAGGTCTTAATTGTGTCATTATTAAGGAACTAATGAGTTAGAGTTTCAAACTAAGCAAACTTGACATGACAATCTTAGTTTCCAATAGTTAAAAGGAAACTATTATACCAAGAGAAATGGCTCCATGTCATGGCACAGTCCAAAGACACAATTTGAATTAGGATTAGAATAAAGATGCACCATCCATGTCAGATACTTGTATCTGAATGAATAACATGTTTAACCTTCTTCAATTTGAACTGAATGGTCTTCAATGGCAATACGATGTGAAGAGAGAGAGAGAGAGTATCTATACGGCATAGTTGCAGTTAAGAAGATGATTTACTCAGATGACAATTTTATATAAATACTGTTAATATTGTCTTCGATGGAAAGAAGACATAGGGAGAGAAAGAGGATGTAAATATCAATATTGCAGATCAACAAGATGATTTTCTTAAATGATGATTTTTATCCAAAAGCTGTGAACTATGAAACCCTAAGCATGTTTCGATGCACACTGAAAATTTTGCATATTCCGATTACTGTAGCTTTCCTGACTGTGCAAGACCAGCCTGGCAATTGATGGTCATGAGACAATTTCCATTTGCCAATGCACAAATATCATGCCAGACTCTAGATCTGCATGATTATGTTTTCTAACACTTTTTTTATTCAAAAAGAGAAAGGTAAATAAGGAAAAGACTTTAATGAAGAGATGCCTAAAATTGTTGGTGGTTGAAGCTGGTCTCTTATGAAGGGAAATGTTAACCGTTGTGAGTTTGTTTGTTTGTTTTAAAAAGGACTGTGTACAAGAGTTGAACATTACATACATGGTAAAACAATAGCAGAACTTCTGTTCAGCAACACAAAAAGGAATAAGAATTGTATTTCTCAACATGATTCTTCAAGGAATAGCACCCATAAGAAAATATTGAAATTTGGGCACTACAAACATAAAGGATCCTCAGTAGAACCACAGCATTGTAGCTGACATAATAACAACAATAATGACATAAATATAAAAACATAAAGGAGGAGAAAATAGGGATTTTTATATAAACGAAAGTAAAAAATGAAAGAGAGAAGAGCGGACCTGTTAACAAAAGATTCGATCAAATCTCGACGTTCATCCTTTGAGACTCTTTTTCGCTTGGGAGAGTCAGAAGGAGAAGGGAGAGAAGCAGCAAATGATCTTCCACGCCGCACACCAACCCATGTTGCTGTAATGATGGAACCACAAAAGAAGACTTGTTTAGGGAGTGGATTTCCAATTAAAACACAAAAAGAAAAAGAGAGACTAACCAGGAGCAGCGGAGTACTTGGAGCAGAATATCCGTCCTCTTACAACCTGCATCCTTCACATTCACATTCACATTCACATTCACATAAGAATCATTTTCAAGGCCAAGGTTAGGGATCAAATTATAGTGACAGTGGGATTTTACTTTGAATTAGCTTTGATGATTTTCGAATTTGACTTGACCCTCGCTTCCTCTTAAAGAGAGTGAGGGTTTTAGCAGTGTGAGTTTTGATTTTGAAAGTTTGAGAAAGGGGTTTTAGGGGTTTTCTTTCTTCTTCTTTTTTTTTCCGTCTTTTGACCTGTTTCCGGTTCTTACACGCTGTATAAACCAGACACTGTTCACCTGTTGCTCAATTTTGGTAAAGTCAATAAATATATAACTTAGGTAAAAATCCGACTGCTTCTCCAATCGGATTCCTTTGTCTACTATTTTCAATTCATACAAATTATCAATCGTTTTACTATTTTAGGTCTGAACTTGGGTAATTTTTTTTTAAAGTTTGGTGTTCAACTTAATAATTATTCCTAGGTATAATTTTTTTTTAAGTTAGATGCTGAGCTTAGCAATTGTTCCCACATTGGGATATGAACATTTTTTTTCTAAGTTAGACATTGAACTTGATAATTGTTTTCACATTGAGGCTTGAATTTTTTGTCCAAGTTAATTCTTGAAAGCCCTAGAGTTTAGACCCCAATATGAAAACAATTGTTAAATTTAACCTTCAATATGGGAACAATTACCAAATTCAAGGAATAACTTGGACAAAAAAGTTCAAGCCCCAATATGACTTAGTTTAGAGTCCAATGTGAGAGCAATTACCAAGTTTAAGGATTAATTTTGTAACGCCCATAATTTATATTTTTGTTCTTGCGAAAATATAACACAATTGTATATTTGCTTTAGTGGTTAAGTGTTTAAAGTGTGTGAGAGGTCCTAAGTTCAAATTAGGACTTAGGTAAGTTTTGGTATTTTTACGAACTTTGGTCAGTAGGAAAATAATTAAATGATGTGGAAATAGTATTTTTGCTCCAATTTTTAGGAGATAATGGGGGAGAGGTTATCAGAAAATAATTTGATTATCTTTTTGTTGCAGAAAAAAGTAGAGTTTCGATTTTCTCTCCAATTACCCAAACTTTTTCTGACATTTTCTTCTTTTTTTCCCTCCTCTGCCGATTCTTTCCCCTAGTTGCTGCCGAAATTTCCATTATTTTTCCATTTCCTTTTCTTTCTTTATTTTCCAATTGATTTGGTTGTTCATCGTTGGTTGCGTGTGTTTGATAAGTAACGATTTTGTTTATTGTTAATCATTCTTGGTTAATCTCTGAAAGGGGGATTCCTTTTTGGTGTTTAGGAGTTAATCAAGGGGCCAGTGGTTTTGAATCAACGCTGTGATTGTGCGAAGTCATGGTTACTCAAGCGAGGTAAGGGTTTTGTTAGGTTTTTAGTCAAGTTCCTTCCAAAATTGGTTGATTAAAAACAAATTAAGTGATTAATCTGGAGATTTGTTGGTCGATTTTTAGGTTTTGGAGGCTTAGGAGTGCTTACACATCAGAAACGATACCAGGTGTGTATCCGAAATGCAGAAAATGAGATTTGGTGAAAAGCCAAATTGCTTGCTGTCAAGAAATAAGAGAAATAAGAGAAAATGATGCGAAAATTTGTAGAGAAAGGAAATAAGGGTGTTATAAACTTGGAAATTAACATTTTGCACTAAAATAGTTTTGGACAGCAGCAGTAGTCTAACTTTGAAAAATCATCAAAAATAGTGGAAATTGAGTTAGAGGTTGAATAAAATACCAAATTAAATTTTATTGAGTCTAGTTTTTCATGGAAGAAACAGTGTAAACAATGAAATTGTAAGTTATGAGATATAATGAATTTTGTGAGACAAGGTCAGAATGGGTTCGGGTTCCCCTGTTCTAACTTTAGAAAAATCATCGAAAATTGTAAAAAAATAATTAGGGGATTAAATTTATATTTTTAAATATTTAACGAGTCCATTTTCAAGAGAAACAAACAGAAACATCACCCGAATTCCGTACTAAGAGTTAAATAATTTTTAGTAAGGAAAGCTTAAAGCTGTCAAACATCAAAATCATGATAGATTTGAAGATTTTACTGTACTTATTTGATAAACTATAAAATCTAAAAATTTTATGGTAGAAAGGTATTTGAGTCTAGTTTCGAAAACATCAAGCGGATCTTAATTTGGAATTCTGTAGCTCAAGATATAAATAATTTAGGGATAATGACTCAAGTAGACAGCTTTGAATGAACATATAAGTAAATAGTGAAAACATATATGAATATTTAGCTAGCATGAGTTACATTAAAAATGGATCACACGGCCAAGGCCAATTTGGGCCGAGTGGGCCATATGGGCATACACGGGCATGTGGGCCTATTTTTACTGAAATGATTCAAAGGTTGCACGGGTCGCTCAAGTTTACTATGAACCTACTGTAAGGTCGGTAAGCGCTACATAGACTCCTAAATGTGTGAAATTGATTGAATGATATTTGTACTGAGCATGTTAATATCTGAACTGAATATATGTACTGCAATTGCATAATAGCATATCATCCATGGTATGTTACATTGCATTGGGTTGGGGGTTGTTATTCAGAGAAAGTGTATTGAAAGGCTTTAAGCCTAATTTACTGGCAGCTCAGCTATAAACTACTGTTTTATGCTGCATTCGGTACTACTTGGAGTGTAAGGATGGGTGGGTTGATTATATCCCCACATAGAGTGTAGGGTTGGACGGTGATGGTGTGGAGAGGCTGGATGGGTAGGATTTTGCTACTGATACTGTGATGGGCTAAGGCCCTGCTGCATTTTTGACACTGTATTGAGATGAGCTAAGGCCTAAACTGTCACTGATACTGAAAAGGTCTTAGGCCCAAGACTGTTCAACTGTGCATTGTGAATACTAATTGTTTGTTTTTTTCAGCAGGATTACACATTGAGTTACGTAAACTCACCCTTTTTGTTTAATGTGCACAGGTAATCCCCAGACTTAGACGGATCGGTGCGACGGAGGACTTAACGGTGACCACAAAAATTTTTAGACTTCATGGTTTTCTATTTACGTCTTATGATTTAATTATTATTGATTATTTGGGTTGTAATTTAAGGACCATCTGGGACTTTGGTTTTAAATTTTGGGTTTTTATTTATTTATTTTACTTTATGAATTTATACTTGCTGGTCGTAGGAAATTCGGTTTTCAAAAAGTTAAAGTAGTTTCTAAACGCATGATCACTTAGACTGTTTTATTAAAGCTTCCGCAACGAGGGATGTTTCAAAACAAATGTTTTAAATGAATAAAGGCGACTTCCTAAGTTCTAACAAAGGTTTACTGAAGATAATAACATGGAATGTTTTCATCGTAACATCGAGGTTTCAAAAACAGTATCGTGTGACATTGCGAGATACGGCCATAACGTCTAGGCTGGGTTTGGGGTGTTACAAATTTGGACAAAAAAATGTTCAAGCCTTAATGTGGGAACGATTATCTAGTTCAGGTCCTAATGTGGGAACAATTGCCAGGTTCAAAGCCTAACTCGGACTAAAGAAAAAAAATTTTAGGCCCCAATATGAAAAATGTTGCCAAATTCAAGGTATTGACTAAAATGAGATCTTATTCCAGTGGTATCTATTTAAATCAATGGATGTGGTTGCAAGACAGAAAAGAGTTTATTTTAGCCATTAGATAAGGATACATCATTAAGTGAAAAAATGTATTGGTGACTTGGAACTAGTTAATCCAATTAACAAAAAGAGAGAAGGTGTGTCTCCTCTTCCAAACTCTTGTTCTCCAAAAATTTGCAACTATTAGCAAAAGATTCAACATCAAGTTTTATAAAAATTCCATAAGGTGTTGGGAAGGATGTTGCGAGTGGACCTTGTCATTCTTAGAGTTTATGGTTTAAAGCATTCTATTAATTGAAATGATAAAAAATGATAATGTGAAAAAATAGATCTAAAAAATCATTTTTGATATAATGACAATCTTAAGAGGATGAATGTTGCATACTATGCAAAAAGATGTTGGTCCTCACATATGTAAGTAAAGGGTTAGGGAATGCTATGAACAAATGTCAGCTGACAGTGAAATGAAGAAGAAGCAATATGGTTGTAGATGAAGGAGAAAAAGATAAAGCAAAAATTATGGTGGATGAAAGAAAGAAGTGAGAAATGTTCAAAAGTTTGTTTTTTAAATTCATTGTTTCATTTAAGTTCCAACCAATGAGGAGTTGTAATTATTCAAAAATTGAGCCTTTTTTAATTAGATATTGGTTGGGCTTTGATTATCTATATTGTGTGGGGTTGTTTCGTTTTTTTATTTTGGGCAAACAATGGAAGTTGTTTCATTTTTTTTAATATTTTGGGTTGCTGTTTAGTTTTTTATTTTATTTTTTGTTATGTGATTGTAAACAAATACAAATGGATGGTTTGATTGTTGACATTGCAACTATTAATGTTATTTGGGAAAGAAAGATAGTAATCCTAACACTAAGATTATGACATTGTGAGATTTAGTTACATATGACAGAACTAATATTGAAAGGAAGATTGTAATGAATTGGTTTTTGAATTGTAGGCTTGAAATGGCCAATTAATGGTTTTGGGTAATGGAATTTGAAGCCTAGTTACATTGAAAAGAAATCAATCAGGATAACCCTAAACCCCAAAAAGAAATAGAATATAAGGAATCAAAACGAAGAGCATGTTTAACACGAGTTGCCTTTCCAAAACGACATGAGCAGAAACTATTCTTTTCAATTATATTGAAACTGAAATGTCAGTTAGCCTTCCTACTTTAGTTTTAAACATAAGATAGGAGTCGAATAGAAAAATATTTTGTTCAAGAGAGAAGAGTTGTCGAGGTATGGAGAGCAATAATATTACCTTTTCAAGGTTATTTAATTAGTCACCAAGTATTGTAATCAAGTCAATTTTGGGAAAAAGAGAAAGAAATGAAAAGAGTTAGAACCGGCGAAGAGCAACCATCAAGACTGCTTTCTTTTTGAATCCTTGAACAAGGTCCAGATACATTTAGAATCTACTACTAACGTGGGTTTTTGAATCCTTACAGAGATTATCTTGACTTTATCATTTGTGGAAGTTTCTTCGTTGAAATGCGAGTTAGATTAAGTGTTCAGAGCATCATATGTAAAGAGTAGAGTTGTAACAAAGAAATAAGATTTTTTTTTGAAGTGAAATGATATTATATATATAATTGGTTGGTTTATAGGAATTTCTTAAAATAACTGTAAAATGTATTCGCCCTTTCAATTGTGATGTTAGGGATAAATGAATGATTTTATTGTTTTGACTTTGAAGTCAACATTATTTTTAGTTGTTTACTTGTGATGTTTGTTTGTAGTTGGCTGATTGATTAATGTTTATTCTTTCGTTTGAAATAGTTGTAGAGAGATAAGGCAAATCGTAAACCAAGAGAAATGTTGAGGGTAGTAAACCTGAACAATATAATTGATCATGTATGGGTAATGGAAATAAGGCCCTGGGCACAAGAATGCATTATGCACTTTGCTGACATTAACAACATTCAACCCTAGTTATGCTAGGAACTTCACTCTTTCTAAATCATGGCAAAGTGGTGAGTGTGAAGGGATTTTGAGGCGCGCAACGACGGCCGATGAAGCTCTTCCTTTAGCTGTCTATACATTGGCAGTATGTTTAATGGTGGAGGATGAGGGTGACCTATCTCACCCAACAACGGTGGGAGGTGTAGTAAATATGTTGCACTTTTTTCTTTTTAAAAAAAGATCCAGATAGAAGGATAATGATTACATGTAGGAATTTGTTACATGAAATGTTTGGATGGTGGTAACGCAATTGCATGTTTATTGTTATGGTTATGTAGTGAGGAGTACTTCTTTAATGGCCACGGCTCAAGGTACGCATTTGAAGTGGAAGGGGAGGCTGAATTCGATGTCAAGTGTCCCTATTGTTGCATTAAAGTTGAGTTGATAAAGCTTATTGTTAAGAGGAAATAAAGATAGGTTTAAGGTTTTATTGCAATGAAGTTTTATTTTTTAAGTTATTTAGATAAGGAAGTCTAAACGTTCAAAATATGATGATTAAAAGAATGTTAAAATTTTCAAAAAAAAAATGTTAGAATGATTTGATATGATATTAATGAATGTCAACCTTAAATTTATCTAGTTACTTATATTAGGCATTTATACAATAATGCATAAGCAATAAATTTTCTAATATAGTTTAAAATTAAATATAATACTTAAAAGAAGTATAACTTTGTAAGGAAAATGGACGCAATGAAATTAAAAAAGGAGAAAAATTTTCAATCGGAAAGTTGATGCTAGTGTAGTGGAAAGTGGACATTATGGAACAAAACTTAACTACATTAACTGTAAAGTTAGAAATAAACCCTAAAAAGTTTAAGGAAAATAAAAAAATTGAAAATTGAAACTATAACAATGATAACCTCAGCAAACAATTGTGTTTGATTGAAGAAATGAGTTTACGAATTATATTTTTTAATTTATTTTGTACATATATTTAATGTGTAACTGCTAATAAGTTTAAAATCGAATGTATCATTATTTAATATAAAATTAATTTTTTTGTTTAATACGTAGTGTCCACAACTATACGTGTCTAATAAAAATATTTGTAATTTTTGAATGATAAAAAAATTTAGTTGGTGTAATAAGTCAAACGCAAAACATTTAATTGTTATAATTGAAAATAAATTTCAGGCTTACCATTATGGATAATGGATTGTGTTATGACAAAAAAAAAAAGGATGAAATAAAAATCAAACCTTGGACAACCATCGCAACAAGACATTAATTTTGCTTAATGGTTACAAAATAATTTTAAAAAGTAATTCCCAGTTACTAGACAAATCAGCGAGAAGTCCAAAAGGCATCAATTTTGTCTATGAAACACGACTTCTCTAGTAGGGTGTTTATTGTTACAAGTTTTTCTTCCTTGTTCCAAGAAAAAAATACAACCTCTTCCATTGAAAACCATTCTTAAAAGTCCTTCCTTTTTAAGCTTTTCTTTTGAGAGGGAATTGTATAAACATAATCAAGTTCTAAGAGGAGAGGAGTGCAAACAATCATGTTTGGGTGTACTTTCGAGTTAAAGAAGTTATTGGAAAATCGGGCAACTAGAGCATTGATTAGATAATTCCAATGAAATTCTAGCATCACAGGGTAAAATCCTTCTTGCTAGTAAGTCTGTAAAAGCAAGAGAGGGTAAAATATGAAACAACAATCAATCAAAAAAATTTAAATATCATGTAATTTAGGGATTTTTAAATTTTGAAATTAACCGATTAAAAAAACTTGCAAAAATATTTAGGAACCAAATATGGCTCAAATCATGCAATCAACAAATATGCCTTGTGGAATCATGAAATCACCAAATTTTACTACACTTTTCAATTTAGAAAAATATATTGACTTACCCTTACGAGTATGGGAATGATGCATTGCCACCGCATCAAATTAATTCCATTTCCTGGGAACAATATCACCGGTTTCACATAGAAACCTTGAAATGTGTTAAAATATAACTACGCAACTATTAACAAATACTAGGGTTTAATGTTCAGTTATCATAAAAGTGAAATGGTTCGATTTTAAGTATTCTTTCTTTTACTGCACAATGGTTTATCCTCCACTCCTTATGTTTTCCAGTTAGTCTTTTTCTAGCTTCTTTGTTGCACGGCGCTAGTCCTTTTGTGTGTAGAACATCTTCTTCCATCTCTTTGCGTGGCCCCTTAATGGGAGAACTTGGCGACGCCATTTCTTGGAGTGGATGTGAATATATATGAAATTGTGAATAGTTCATAATTGTGTGTCTATATATCTGCAAGTGTATAGATCATGGGTTGGGCTACCCGGCCCTGCCCGACGGCCCGCCCGAAAATGGGAGGGTTTGAGTAAAAATATAGGCCCGAAATATGTGTTTGGGCAAAAAATAAGGCCCGTTTAGAAAACGGGCCAGGCCTTGGGTAAAACTTTTTTGTCCCGAGCCCGGCTCAGCCTGGCCCGAATTATATATTATATATTTTTATTTTTAATCAAATATACTTTTTAATCAAATATATATTAAATATATACTTTTTTGGTGTTGTAAAATTTAATATGGGCCAGGCCGGGCCAAGTTCAGGCTTAGCGATTTTCTTTCGAGCCGAGCTTGGACAAATTTTTAAACCCATATTTCGGGTTGGCCGAGCCCGGGCCCAGAAAGTGGACCTAAAATTTTGTGATTATATGGAAGAATGTGATTGTTCAATAAATGCAATGGTTTTTTCCCATCAGTTAATTGTAATTGCTTGTTCACTATGATTGAATTTTTTTATGAATGATTTCCGATATGAGCGTAAGTTTGTAACAAATGCGATATAGCTCCCAAAGTGCTTTATCTAAAAAAAAAAGTATTTATATTAGGTTCAACGTTTAGTTTAAAATGGTATAATGAACATTTATCAATGTCATAATAACAGATTTGACCCTGCAAAGTAAACTAGAAAATTAATTTTATCCCTCCATTTCCTTTTTCGCATCTTTTACTTATTGAATTTGTATTTCTTTTCAAATCGACCCAAAATAGAAGTTATAAGTTAAATGTCTGTTATTTTTGCAGACGTGACATCCACGTGGTATTCCTTGGTGTGTTCTATGCATAGAAGTTAATAAATTTATAAATATTATAGTATTTATAATATTTTAATATTATTTTATTAATTTTTATAAATGTATTTTTAAAATACTTTAAATAAGTTTTTTCATAGTTATTAAGTAATTTTTATAAAGGAAATATCTTGTTGACGTGGGATACATGTGGAATTTCATGTGCATACCAGTAGTCACAGAAGTAAATAAATTGCTAGAAGAATAAAATATTTTTTGTTAAATTTAACAATTTCGTATTTTTTATAACAATTTATTTTTAAAAACACTTGTCGAAACCATTTTTTTTATTTGAAAAGTGGGAATCGATTTTGAAAATGGAGTCGCCACCAATCTTTTATTGAGCTGTGATCAGATCACCTTAAAAATGATTTTTTGGTCTACGAATTTTGAGAAATTAAGTTCGGGAGTCGGTTATGCACGAGGCAGGGTTAGCACCCTCGTAATGCCCAAAATTGGTACCGAATTGATTATTTAACGTCTTAGTATCAAAAATTTGAAAAGATTTTAAAAATATGATCATTTAAAAAAAACTTGCATAGCTAAATTGGATGATAAGACATACCCATTTCAAATATATTGTCACACTCAGTGAGTTAGGGTGCAACAATTCAATCTTCGAAATTAGGTTTGTCCTTTTTTAAAATCTAAAAAATCATGGATTTTGAAAAGGATATTTGGTTATTTGGGTCAATCGAGAAATTAGAATCCAGTAAGTTAGGGTTCAATTTCTCGACATTCCTAAACACCGAATATTGCCTTTATTTTAAAATCCTTGACTCGAGATAACAAAATGTCATACCCAGTAAGTTAGGATCCAACATTTTGAAATCCCGAAAAGTTTTATTTAGAAATTGTATGGTTTTACCAAAATAAACACTTGGCTATTCAAATTCATCGAGAGGAATTGAAGCTCAGTAAGTTAGGGCACAATTCTCTCGAGAATTATGAACACTAGGACATTTGAAAATTATGAAATAGAATGATTGTTGTGCTTTAAAATGTACTTTTTTACAAATGGAACATGATTGAATAGCAATACATAATATAAAAGATAAATAGCAACAGTAATTTTAGTCACAATATACAAATACTAATATAAACAATTGAAAATTAAAAGAATTAGTAATCAATTTCAAAAGACCCATTAAGGTAAAATAAAAAAATAACCTAAAAAATATTATCTCTACAATGTTTTTTTTTTAAAAAAAGGGTAGCAAAATATATGCGCTTGGAAATAGATTTAAAATAAAATTAAGAATAATGTTAAATAAAATAAATTTATTTGAATGAAATATGAAATGAAGATTAAAAGATGTATAAGCATGGATCTAAAATAAATATTTTATAAACATATCGTAAATAATAATATGTAATAATATACATTGAAATGAATGCAACATTGGAATATTTTGAATAAGTAGAATATATAGAAATTGGTATAAAAGAATATAATTTAAAATCATTGATAGATTATCCAAAATAGATTATTATAAAAATAATATTATACAATGCAAATACATAAAAAATATATTAATGTATCATAATAAAACAACACTTTAGCAATAATATATAACAAATTAAAAAAACAAATGTATGATAATAAATTTAAAATACTAAGGCAATGAATTTAGTATACAAATAGAAATACATAAGCAAAATTGAGTATTATCATCTACAAAAGATTTGACATCATGGAATATAATAATAATAAATATGAAGAGAGATAAATAAAAGATATAACTACTGTAAAAACATAAGAATACTAGTAAATATTAAAAAAATTATAAAATTAAACAAAATACTAAAAATAATAGTAAACATAACAAAAAAATGATTTAAATTAAAATGAAGATATTTGAAGGTTGAAGTTACAATCGATTCAAAACCAAGGGACTAAAGCAGCAATTAACTACATAAATTCAGGAGTTTCAAAATCAAACGTTAAAAAAAACGACACCGTTTGAACATGGATCCATATGGACTTAGAACCAAATGTTAGGTACAAATTAAAAAAAAATGAATAAAATCAAATTGAAACTCCACAAAACACGGAGGGACTCGTCATGCAAATAAACCAATGAACAGAAGCGCGCGGATCCTGCCTTGGGTCGGGTCACCACGCGGGTCTGAACTTCCAAACGACGTCGTTTTTAAAACTATGTGGCCTGCTTAAAACGGTGTCGTTTCTTACACACTATATAAGTTAAAATAACCCTAAAATTAATGGCCGTCTATCATTTAAAAAAAAAAAACTAAAAGAAAACCTAAACCTAATGAATTATCTCTGCGCCGTTCCATGCCCAGGCCAACCAGAAGCCTTTCAACCTCCATCTGACTCTGAGTGCGACGGAGTAGAAGGATAGTCGGCAATTAGGTAAGCTTTTCTTCCTCTTTTCTTTTATTTTGCACCAAAATAAGGAATAGAAAAAAAAATCCAAAGAAGAATAAAAAAGAAAAAAAGAAAATCTGCAATCACCTTTCGAGTTTTTCTTTTAATTTTCTCTCAATGCCTTTTTTGATTTTTGTATTCAATATCTATGAAAAGAAGATCCTGAATACATATTCGAATCGGTCTTTTATAGCCCAAAATTCGTAAAAATAAATTGAAATATATATTTTTACATTTTACTGCTCTTTCTATTTGCTGTGTTGCCCATTCTGTTATTTTTCTTTTTTCTTTTGTTGCCTCGTTCTCGTGCTTTCTCTTGTTGGTTATTATTTCTGTTGCGGGTACAGCCTGGAGAAGGTACGCGTGGACCTGGCGCAGAGGCGCAACACGCGCGGGGATCTGGTTTGGCTGCAGCGTAAGGGCAGAAAGCTGCTAGGGTTTACTGCTGTGTATTCTGGTGTTGCGCCATTTGGGCTGAGTTAGTTATTGGGCTGGGGTGTATTGGGTAATTCGGGTTAGTTAGTGGGTTTTTTATTGTATTGGGTTTGGGCTAAGGTAATTTTGATTTATTTGGATATGTAATATTGGACTTTGAAAGTGGACTTTTGTTTAATTAATTAATTAATTTATTTGGTTTTTATATTTGTATCGGGTCGGACAAATTTGGGTTTGTACAACACTTTTTTATAAATTTTTCTAAATTTATGCAGTAATTGAAGAAGGCAATGATATACTGAAATGGCAGACCACGCCTATCCCGATCATAGTAGTAAATAACTTACTAAAAATTATATAAAATATTTTTTAATTTTAATTTTACTAATTTTTATTATTTTTTATAAGTTTTTAGAATATTAATGCTTTAAAAAAGACTTACGTTTTTAGTACATTTAATAAGTTTTTTTTTTTGCAAATGTAATTGACTTCTACATGGTAGTCCATGTGAATGCTAAGATGGTTAAAGATACTAAATTGCTAAAAAAATTAATTTAATTTTTTTTCTAAAATTTTAAAATGTTTTAATTAATTTTTTGATTATAATCTTTTTGCAAAGAATTTCTATAATTTTATTATTTTATAAAAAAATTGAAATAAGGTTATTATAAGCTAATCCCAGGGAGGATATGCGATCCCCAAGGAGGATATGCGATCCCTTGGCAGTCTGATGGGAATCATCTATCGTGTTAAGTAGGATGGTTGATTGGGGGTTAACCCAATATGGTTCAGGAAGGATCCACGATCCACAGTCAGAAGAAGAATCATCTATCAATTCAAGTGGGATGGTTGATTGGGGTTATCCCTAGTGGTGTGGAATATAGGATCCCAATATGATCTAGGAAGGATCCACAATCCATAGCTAGAAGAGGAATCATCTATCGTTTCAAGTGGGATGGTCATTTGGGGTTATCCCCAGTATATCGGGATGTAGTATCCCTATATGGTCTAGTGAGGATCCACAATCCATTGCCCGAATATGAATCATCTGTTGGTTCCATTGCAATGGTCAGCTGGGTTTATCCCCATTGGTTTGGGTAGAGTAAGGAGAACTATCTGTAACCCGAATAGGAATCATCTATAGGTTCAAGTGGAATGGTCGGATGGGGTTATCTGTAATGTGCTCAGATGTAGGAACCTTATTTGGTATAGTGAGCATCCACAATCCGTAGCCCGAAGAGGAATTATCTATAGGTTTAGCAATAATGATTGAAAGGGGTTAGGCCCACTATTGTGGAATTTGGGATCCCAATTTGGGCCATGGAGGATCCATTGTCTATGTTCGAGCTAAACTTGAGGTGTTGATGTTGGTAGACAAGGGTGCGGAGATCCGAAGATCAATGATACTTACCAATTCAGAATAAAAGATACCATAACCCCGAATTAAGGGAAAATCTATGGACATTGTCCAAACTATTTGTTCTAATGTTGTATAGTTTTGGAGAAGGGTCTGAAGTTACCTAACCCAATGAGGATCATCGATTGGAAAAACTGTAATGATTGGTTTTTGTGTGACTTAATGTAGTGGACTATATGATCGTATAACTTTGGGTTTCATGTTGATCCATGGTCCATGTCTAACCTATGGCTAGTGGTTGAGGGTATTTGAGATACTAGTCTAGTGATCTGCATACCAAAGAGGAATCACCGATTGGTTCAACAACATTGCTTGGTTTTGAATGCCCCAGGGTAATGGACTCTATTATTTGAGTTTAGAAATAGGGAGGATCCACAGTTGATGTCCAAACTGTGCCAGGTGGTACAAGGGTAGTGGAAACAGATACAAAGATTCACAATCCAATAGAGATTATTAATCAAGCCAAATGCAATGATAGTAAGGGGTGTCATAGTGTAGCACACTCTAGGAACCCAATTTCGTTGATCGATGATACACGGTGCATGTTTAAAGATATTCTCAATGGTGTTGAATTTAATTAATCCGCGAGTCGATAAAATAAATATGAAGACATAGAAATAGTTAATAATTTATTTCATAATAAGTATGTTGGTTTAGGGACTAAATTTATTATTCCACATTATAAGTTTTTATTTCATTTTTGTCCTTAACAATTTAGAATACATAAACAGTGTAAAATCATAAGTTATAATAAATATGTTTTGTATTATTATAAATAAAGTACATAATATTATTAACATCTATAATTTAAAAGTTATTAATCAACTGCATTGTAAAGTATTGAAATATATATTTTGATTTTAAATAGAAATGACCAAAATGATATAAAATTATAAATGTTAAGGGGTAAAATATAGATTTTACCATTGTACACGATTATGTGATGAGAAATCTTGACAAATGGTTAATAATTTGACGAAAAAATAACACCTTCCCTGTCTAATATGAAATTTCACCTTAAGTGGTTCAAACATGGTCACGTGATTGAGTAAGCGTGAGAATAAGGGTTCAAAATTGATGGATGGATGGATGGATGGATGGATGAAATAACATGTAATTAATGTTTCTGAAAATTAACCCAATCGGTTCACGATACCAAAAGTGTAAGGGCTGCATGGACTGTAACCTAATATGACATCGGTTTTTTACAGGCTACAAAATGTTCCTTCTCTAGTTGATAAGGTTTAGGGGGATAATAATTTCTTTTTAATACTTTGCAACATCTGCATGGAAGTCAAATGTTTTGAACTTATAAAATATTCCCATCTTTTAAAAAAATATAAGTAGTTTTAAAAAGATTTTAGTGGTTTTGTCTGTATTTTGTAATATGCAGCACGTTAGTGTAACATATATATGTTCTAGCATTTCCCACAATGATGTCAACTTGCTCGTGAAACTCAAAAGGAAGGAGGGTGTAACACTCCAAAATAAGACATAGGAGTTTTAGGGGTAATTTAGGAATTTTAGCCTTAGAGTGTTCAGAATTTTGCGACATGATTTATCAGTAATGTTTTCAATTATGGTTTTAAGAAAATTAAATCAATTTCTTAAAATTAGTTTTAAATATCTTTAATTTTGGAAATAGGACTGATTTGTAAAAGTGTAAAAATTGAGAGTTTTTGTGAAGCAATTTGACCAAACTTTAAATTTTAACCTAAAAACCCCTTTTTTCTAATTTGGTTTCACATTAGTTTCTTCATTCTCCATACTTGTATCGTCCCTTGCTCTCTTTTTCTCTCCCAATTGATTTTTACTTCTAGTTCCTAATCCCTCATGATTTCCAACATGGTATAAAACACCCAAAAACTTCATTAATTTCATCATCTTCTTCAAGAGTGGATTTTTTGGAATTTTGCGAAAGTTCATTTTTCTTGCATTCAAGGTAACCAATCATCTTCCTATTAGTTTTAAATGTTATCTAGACTTTTAAATCGAATTTCTAGCCCTTAAAACACATGTTTTAGATAAAAGCATAAATTTTGGTCATTAATGGTGGATTTCGGGTTTGTGGATTAAAACTTGGTTTTAAAGTGTTTTTCCATTAGTTTTAATATTATTAGAAGGTTTTTAAACATACATTGAAGTTTTGTTAAATATTTATAGCGTTTTAATGGATTTTCGTTGTAATGGCCAAAACTTGTCGAAAAATTTTGATACCTTAAAAACGTAGTTTTGTGAATTTGAAAGGTTGAGAATTAGTCATAGATAAATATGTAGATGGATGGAATTCATTTCATGCAAAAAGATTAAGTGTAGACTGAGTTATTCAAATTTTAAGTTTGTTGTGCTAAAGGTTTTGGTTTGAAAAAAAATGTAGCTTAAGCTAGTGTTTGTGGCTGTTTGAGGTGAGTTATTGACTGATTTTTGACTGAATATATGTATGGTTTGTCTTGTTGAAGTGTCAGAGTCGATAGGACCTTCAACGAGTAGAGATAAAGGCAAATGAAATCTTGTCTAAGCTTTCGATTTTTTGGGAAAAATGAATATTTCAATGTGTTTTGGAATAGCTGCTCGTAAGCGGTTCGTTGTGTATTTTGGAATTTAGAGGTAGCCTAAACCCCTTCTCTAAATTTCGAGTGTAAGTTTTCTTTTACCTATGCTAAATATGTGATAAATATGTTTGTGAATTGTAATAAAGAGAATTATGATGTGATAAAATATGAACATGTTGTGATGACTGTTGTAACAGTAAATATGAGGGTATGTTATTCATGCCACGTGAGAATGTGTATAATGTGCTAATGATATGATTATGCGGTGAATATGTGTGGATAATCAATAAGTAATATTTGATGACATTATGGATATTTTGGCCTTGTGGCTTGATGAAACCATTTGATATAGTTAGCATGCCATAAGATTGTGAGTACTCACTTATTTGTATTGTGATATATGGGGCTTTAAGGCCCAGGGATAGTTTTGGAGAGATAACGGAATGTGAACCAAGCTCTTTCACTAGGATATGTATATGTGGTGTGTTGGAGAGCGTTAGCTATATGCTTCACTTATGGGCTATGTTTAACTTTACGAGTCTATGTGTAGTGTGTTGGAGATCCATGTATTCGATGAGTGGTGATAGAGTCCACTTTATGTTTCATAAACTCAAGAGCCAAATTATCATACACTGTGACTAAATGTGATTATATGTAATTATATGTGCATATATGTGAGTGATACATGTTGAAATATTGATATATGTATGCCTAAAAATTCTTATAAATAAGGTGTAAAAGAATGCATGGAATATGACTAAATATGTGAATTATGACACTTAGTTAATGAAATTTTGGGAATATGCTATATGTTGTTTGGTTGATGCGCGATGACTTGTTTGTGTAGTGGTTATTCTAGTCATTCACTGAGCTTGTTAAGCTCACCCACTCCATTTTATCCTTTGCAGAGTAGTTGCGTTCTGGGTGTGAGCAGTGTGGCCGTCAAGGGATTGATCCAAGCCTTTCTTTATTCATTATAGTAGGTGTTTTTCTTATTCTAGTTCTAGGGAATAAAAAGGAAGTGTGGTAGACATTTATATCGGATTGTTAAGACGTATTTGGGATTATTTGTATATTGCGTATGTTTGAAAGCTTGTGAACTTAGACATGGTGTTTGGCTTATTGTTTAGACATTTTGATGCCTACGTGACTAGGTGAATGAAGCATGATGTTGAGGGACTAAAATTGAACGATTTAAACGTAACAACCCATTTTCAGTGGTGTCAGAAACAGTGGTTTCGGGGCCACCAAATTGACGAGTAAGTTTGTAAATATTATTATTTAATATTTATGAGTCAAATGTGATTTTAAAAAGGTTTTTGATTTGATAATTTTATGTTATTTTTGCGATTTATTAAGTTCAAGCGGTAAGACCTTAAGGTCAAGTGATTTTAGAAAATAAGGTATCAAGACCTCGTTTCTATAAACCGAGCAGTAGATATTTTTATAAATATTTACGGAGTGTCATTAAGGTGGTATTAAAGTTTCGTTAAAAAATTTTAACGTTTCGATAGTTAATTAATTAAAAAGGACTAAATCGTAAAAGATGTAAAATTTGATTACTATTTGATTTGAGTGATTAAACGGTTTATTGAATAAAGAAAAATGGACTTAAATGGTAATTAGACCATTTAAGAATTTAGTGGATGGTCTTGGGCAACTAAAAGCATGACAAAATAGTAATTTTATAATTAAATTAAATAAAATAAAAAAATAAAAGTTAATATCATCATTTTCATTTCTTCTTCACCGACATGGGAAAGAAGAAAAACTCCATGGAAGCTTCAATCTTCGGCCATGTTTCATTTGATGCATGTAAGTCAGTTTTAGTCCCGTTTCTAATAATTTTTATGTTTTTGAGATTATTGCAACTAGGTTCAGCTAGCTCGTACCTTCGATTTTAAAACTGTTAAAGATTTTGAATGTTTCCATTAATGAATCTAGTGATTTTTATGTTAAATGATGAATTTGAAATATTAGTTATTATTTAAAAGTATTTTGTTAAGTGATTTTTGATGAATTTATCGATTAGGGACTAAATTGCTAAAATAATAAAAGTATAAGGATTTGATATGAAATTGTTGTAAAAATGGGCTGAAATGGAGGCTATGAATATTTGGCTAGTGTAAAATTTCAATAAAAATGGTTAATTTGCATGTTTTAGGCTTAGAGACTAAATTGAAAAAAATAAAATTTTAGGGGAAATTTTTGTAAAAATGTCAAAAATGACTAAATTGCATAAAATACATTGTTTTACTATCTAAAGTAATAGATTGAATAAAATTATTAATTTAGATCAAGATTGAGTGGAAAGTCTAGGAGAATGAAAAATTATCAAAATGCCCTTGTATTTTGTCATTTCTGTAATTTAGCTAGGTAAGTTTGTACGTTTAAATAGCATTTTAAATTGTTATTTTAAATGCTATCATGTTATATTATCATATCCTGTATCGATAGAAAATCCAACAAAGTATCGACGCCCATCGAATATGAAAAGGAATGGTTTCGATCATCGAATATGAAAAGGGATGGTGACGACCATCGAATATGAAAAAGGATGGCTTCAACCATTGATTAGAGAAAAGAGATGGTTTTGACCATCGAATATGAAAAGGGATGGGGATGACCATCGAATATGGAAAGGGATGGTGACGACCATCGAATATGAAAAGGGATGGTAACAACCATCGATTAAAGAAAAGGGATGGTTTCGACCATCGTTTAGCACACTTTTGTGAGCTCCGGTAAGGGTTTCAGTTGACTTCACTACGAAAAATACGGAAAGGTATGATGTACCAATGATCAAAGTATGAATATTCATGATTATGAAATGTATGATTTAATTGATGTTATGTTTATGTACCATATCTTACCATGTGATGATATTGCTAAGTTATGTGTTTAACCACTAGCTTGTGACTATGGTAAATGTTATGTTTATGTATTTTGTGTTATGCAAATGAAATGGTAAATGTTCAATATGGACCAAGACATGTGTGTATGAAACTTATTGAAATAGTGATACATGGAAAACATGATATATATGAAGGATGATAAATCCAATTGGTTCATGCTCAAGTATAATGGTTATCTATGTTAAGTTCACATGAATTATATTCAATTATGCTAACATGTATTGTTGTTGGTGTTTAGGATTGTACCAAGTTTATGATTGAATTATATCATGTTTAATCTTAATGAAATACATTGAAACAGTAAGTGCTAAATTGGTAACGTGCTTATGCCCATGAAAACATGGAATAAATCAAAGTATGTAATTTCTTATTCAATGGTTGATTATTTAGTTGATTCCAAAAGAGATATGTTTAAACGCACTAGCTTGTAGTCATGGTTGATGTTTTGATTATAACTTGTGTGTTATGCATATGAAACGGGTGAGGAAAAGTAATGAAATGGTAAATTCATAGTTGAAAAGAAGTTTGAAGAAAAGGGAGTAATGAGTTTGAATTATGTATTATATGTAAGAAATTTATGTATGTTATGGATGAATATACCTATATCATGGAAAAATATACTAATCCGGGAATTGATAATGTTGTTTAAGCTTATGATAAGCATTGGGAATAGAATGAAAAGAGAGTAAATTGAAAAGTGTATAATCTTATAGAAAGGTTGTTGATTATCTATTAAGTCCCATAAAATCCTATCACGTTATGAATGATAAATATATGCGACATTAGTGAACTTAGTCATTTGTGAGTTGTTGATCATATTGATTTATGAATCTTATGGCATTGGCATAGATTTATATTTATTCTATAAAGTTTATTACTGAAATGAAATATTATGCTTAAAGTTTATACGAACTTACTAAGCATACATTGCTTACATAGTTATTTTCCTTTACTTTACAGATTAGTGGAAGCTCGATTAAGTTGGAAGCTAGTTGGAGATCCATCACACTATCCATCGATTTTATCGGTAGATTTTGATGCCTTGTTCTTGGTTATAATGGCATGTATAGGTGGACTATGTCTAATGTTTAGTTGATGATATTGGCCTGTAATATTACTATGAATTTGTGAAACCTATGTTATTTTGATGCTTAATGGTTGATATTTATATGATCAAATTTATGCATGGTTTAATGAACAAGGTGGTAAGTGTTGGCATGTTTGCAAAATGATCATTTAGAGCATGATTTGATATGGAATTTAGTCATATATAATTGGTTGAATTATGACTCATTTGGTATGTTTGAATGTGAATTGTGGTCAATTATGGTATAACTTGATATGAAATTAAGCTAAATATATATATGGATGAGATATGGTCATATATATATTTAAGTTAGGTATATGTGTCTTTGAGATGCCTGGAAATAATGATTCAAATGATAGGTTATATTGACATGGTATAAGCCAAGTATGGTATGCTTAAACATGCACATGTTTAGGTATGTTTGGAATGACCATGTTTGGTATGTTTATATAAGTCTAAGTGGAGTTATGCTTTTAGGTATATATGAAATAATTGTAACAGTATAAATGTGGCCAATCTATGATGAGTTTGGAAACGGAAAATGAATTAAGTGTTGATGAATGCAATGTGTTAAGTACATATATATGTTTAGGTATTTTAATGTATGTGTTTGAGTTTCCTTTATGGCATATTGGTTGAATGGAATTTAGTCATTTGAAATTGGTCAATTTATGCATGATTGAACATGTTTTGATGCCTTGGTCATATGTGCGAATGACTTGTATAGGTATGCTTGAATTGGGTGAAAGAAATGACTTGGATTTGACCTATTTCTTGTCCACACGGCCTAAGACACAGGCCTGTGTCTTAGCTGTGTGTGACATATGGCCATGCAACACAGTCGTGTCCCCTATAGGTTTTAATGGTTGCATTTCGAAAGTTACATGGCCTGGCATATGGGCATGTGGCTTGGCCATATAACTCAAGTCAGAGAGTTACACGAGCACAGGCACGGGCTGGGACACGACCGTGTGTCCCTACTAGGAATACCTACACGGCCTGAGACATGGGCGTGTGTCTCAGCCGTGTGAGTCACACGGCCGTGTGACCCCTGCAGTGTAAATTTTTCTATCTTTTTCCATGAAGTTTTAAATGTTTTCGATTTAGTCCCAAATCGTTTCTAAAGTGTTTCTAAGGCCTCGAGGGCTCGAATAAGGGACGATATGCATGTGTTTGAATGGAATATGATATGATTCAGGAAATATTTTGAAATGAATGTTTTGATGTTATAGTTTTACGGTAATGCTTCGTAACCCTATTCTGGCGACGGATACGGGTTAGGGGTGTTACATTTAGTGATGATATTAACTTTTATTTTTTTATTTTATTTAATTTAATTATAAAATTACTATTTTGTCCATTTAATAATCATCCAATTTTCATACTTTTAGTTGCCCAAGACCGTCCACTAAATTCTTAAATTGTCTAATTACCATTTAATCACTCAAATCAAATAGTGATCAAATTTTACATCTTTTATGATTTAGTCCTTTTTAATTAATTAACTATCAAAACGTTAAAATTTTTCAACGAAACTTTAATACAATCTGAATGAAAATTCTTAAATATTTATAAAAATATTTACGGCTTCGTTTATAGAAACAAGATCCCGATACCTCATTTTCCAAAAACACTTGACCTTAGAGTCTTACCACTTGAACTTAATAAATCGCTTAAATAACATAAAATTATCAAATCAAAAACCTTTTTAAAATCACATTTGACTTCTAAATATTAAATAATATTATTTACGAACTTACTCGTCAAAGTTGGTAGCCCCAAAACCATTGAAAAATGGGCTGTTACATTAAATGCTCTTATATCCTGAATTTTTGTAACCTAAAGCAGAGGTATCAATATTAAGGCTTTCGAAATGATACCTCTATATTTTTGAAAGTGCAAGGAGTCAAAATACCAATTTGGTATCAATACCTTGGTTCGTGTATCGATACTCGAGGTGTAATTATCGATACCTTGCGAAAGGTACTGATATTTTTTTGATGTTTTGAAATTTGGCGAGAAACAGAATGCTAGTTTGGTATCGATTTTCTAGGTGGTATCAATACCACTTAAAGGAACTATCGATACCACAGAGGCAGTATCGATACCTACGTAACATTTTTGGGAAAATTTGCTAAGTGTTCCCAATGCTCTAGATATGTACATTTTATGTTTGTTTTTCGTATGTTAGAATGATTAAATGCTAAACTAAGTTGCATGACTTGATATTCTCATAAATGCTAGAGTAATTAAAGTAAAACAAAACTGTATGTATTTCAATTTTGATAATTACAATGAAATCAATGTGAGATGGTGGTGTAGATATTCAGCTTGGCGTCCAGGCTGGGTATGGGGTGTTATAATGGGAACCAAGAAATGTATTTTTTTCATTGTGGTCTGGTTGTTGAAGCTTGACCTGCCACAAATTGTAAAGGCAATTTAGGTACTTTTCGGCACTTAACGAGCTTGTTTTTAAGTCATTCCATGTTTAGTTATTGCATTTTTGGTTTTTATAGCTTAGATTCATTTTATTGCAAAATAAGTGTTTTTACGCATAATTTTGAGTTAGTTGACCATTTGGGCCAATATGGGATCTAAGGTAGATTTAACGATTTAAGTTAGTGTGCAAGATACCTATTTTTAGGCCCAAAAGCATTAGGAATGATAATTGAGTTGCAATACAAGCTTTCGGGGTTTAACATAGCAAGACGAGCTCCAGATTTCACATTTGAAGTTGTGTCGCGACATGCATAAGCCTGTGTTGCGACATAGGTTTGACGGAAGGCAAAAATTTAATTAAGGGAGTTTTCATCTGCACAATATATATTTATCCTAATTAAGGCCTTATAATTGACCTAAATGGGTAACTAACTCTGCCTATAAATAGTTAAGTTGATGTTAAGTTAAGGAAGAGGCCATTAGGTTAGAATTTAGGTTTTAATTTTAGATTTAGTTTTAATTAGATTTTATTTTTGTAAAAAAATTATTTTCTAATTTTCAACTTGGATTTGATTTGAGTCCAAGACTTCGTTTTTACGTATTTTTATATTTTTCTTTTACTTCCTGCTTGTCTATATCGATATCTCCATGTTTGTTAAAGGATTTCGAGGATCTGAGCGCATCCAGCTTACCAAATGGATCGATTTCTATTTCCGTATTGTATTTAATTTAAATTCTGTTCTTGCATGATTGAATTAATTCCTAAGAAAATGGCATCTAGATCTATGAGTGGGTAAGTCTTTTAGGAAGATTAATGAGTGGATGGGGGAATGATTAATGGAAGAATGAGGGTTTCCCATAAGAAATAGTTGATATAAATTATGTGTGCTTAAACCCTAGGATTGTTGACCCTAGGAAGTCTTTTAAGTAGAACAAGGTTGAGAGATAAGTTTGCCGAGTAAATCGTAATTTATCCTGATTTAGAAAGAGAGGTCAAGAGATAAGTGAGTATTTATTGATTAATTAATTAGTTAGAGGCTGAGAGGTAATAATTGGTCAATTATTAGCTAATTCAATAAACACCCGATTTCTAAAGTTAATTACAACCACTGAAGCGATTTATTCTTTTGCCTGTTAATTGAGATTTCCTTATTGATTAAGTTTGCTTTATTAATTTAATTTTATTTCATAATATTAATTCCCGTTATAACGAGGTCATTGATGATGTTGTTCATCTTCAGTTTTTCCCCTTTTCCTTATGTGATAACATAGCCGATTGGTTGGTTTCGTTGGAACCTTGTTCCATAACTAGTTGTGAAGATTGAGTTGAAAAGTTTCTACATAAATTATTTCCCATTTGCAGAACCATTCAAGTTAGACGCGATATTGTGAATTTCAAGCAGATGGAGGGTGAACCTCTGTACGAGGCATGTGAGCAATTTAAGTTACTGTTAAGGAATTGCCCCTATCACGAAATGCAAGAATGGCTCTACATGCAAATTTTTTACAATGGATTAAATGGTAATCTAAGCTCTAGTTTAGATAGTGCATTAGGAGGTGATCTTATGAACCACACATACTAGCAAGCCTATCAATTAATTGATGACATGGCCATGAACTCATATATGTGTTCTAACGAGATATTCTTTTACAATCCAAAACCAAAAATGGTATAAGCTATCTATAAGGAGGATAAGTATCAACAAATTTTGGAAAAGCTGAACCATTTGGAGATGATTGTTAAACCATCCATGACAGAGCCAGCTCGTGGTTATAGGCCACATTTTGGAAGCCAGCCTGAAGAGGTAAATTATTTGAGCAATAGGGGTGGAAACCACTGTTCAAACACATATAACCTTATCCATAGATAATCCGAACTTGAAGTGGGGAGGTAATCAAGGTGGCAAAATTTTGATGCAGAACTGATTGTCTCCTCCTTACCAACTTCCACATGTATAGAGATCTTAAGAAAAAACCACTATGAACAACCATATTGCATATGGTCAAAGGCTAGATAGAATAGAAGGAGAAATGCAAACGATGAAAATAGATTTTGACAAGTCTACGTCAAGTGTGACTGACTCAAGTCTCAAATGAGCAACCTTGATGAACAAATGAGTTAAATGATGATCTTGATGCAAATGCAAATTGACCAAGGCATACCTAGTGATACGGAGAATAATCCTTAGAAGGATAGGAAGGAGCACGTGAATGCGATTTCCTTTCGCTCAGTTAAGACACTTAATAATATTAGTGCTCTTATTCAATTAGACAATTAGGTATAAGAGTCTATCGATGAACCCCCAGACAAAAACAAGCCTAAATAGCTAATTGAGCAAATAGTTGAACCGGTAGCTGAGCCGGTAATATCGATTCTTGTTATTACAAAAATACCATTCCCATCGAGGCTTTAGAACAAAAAAAGGTTGAGCCGGTAATTTCGTAAGTTTTCATAACTTATTTACCCTTAATGTTAATCTACCACTTTTAGAACTGATAGATAAAATACCAAAATATGCCAAGTACTTGAAAGAGATCATGTCAAGGCTTAAAAAGCTGAAAAAGGGTGAGAAAATTAATATAGACACCTCCAGTAGTGCTATCATTTCCAAAATGATATCCCCGTAATTGAAATATTCGAGTAGTTTTACAATTCTGTTGGAGATAGGGGCAAACATTTTAGTAAGACTCTTTGTGATTTAGGGCTAGTATTAATTTAATGCCTATATCAACCTACAATAAACTCGGATTAATGGAGTTAAAAAACACACTAATAACATTACAGTTAGCTGATAGGTCCTCAGTACACCCAAAAGGTGTCTTTGAGGAGATATTAGTTAAAGTGAGGAACTTTATAATCCCTATAGATTTTGTGGTCCCCGACTTCAAGGAAGACCAAGAAATCCCTATACTATTGGGTAGGCCATTTTTGGCCAGTTCTAGATCCACCATTGATCTTGAAAGAAATGAACTAATTATAAAAATCGATGGTGAGATAGAGGTATTCAAATGCGGTCGTGATTCCTAAGATGAGGGATTAGACAACCAATTAGGGAAATTGCTGTGCATTATACTATATCACCCTTCACAACCATGATCAAAGGTATTTTTGTAATTTCATGTGTGTAGGAATGTATAGTTCTAGGGAGCGAGATAACTGGAAAGATCTGGGAGTGGTAAGCTTCTGTTGGAAGGAGTCCAGCAATTGACAGAAAAACAAGGAGTTAGTAACAGAATTTAATGGGTTACTAGACGAATCCGGTAGCCACACTTAAAAACTAATCATCGAAATATAATTAATTTTGTAAATATTGTAAAATTGTGCATGTTTTAGATTTTAGGACTTTTTAATTTTTTATTCTTAGCTTAGTTAGAGTAGGAATAAGGTTCATTAGGAGCGAAGGTGGCCTGAGGAGTGATTTGTAGTGACTAGGCACAATCCGAGGAGTTCAACATGTCTAAAAATATAAAATTTGAACCCTTTAGGGCGTGTTGTAACATACATACCCCTGTGTTGTGACCCACAACTTATAACTCGTAGAATTTGAAAAGTCTAGGTCGTGTCGCGACATAGAGTCCCTTGTATTGCGACATGAAACTTCGGACCAAAAACCTGGGAATTAAAAGAGGTCGTTGATAACTCTTGAAAAGAGTTATATTTCAGACCTCTAAACTGAAGTGTTTTCTTGTAATTAAGAAAATATGTTTGAATTTTAGACTTATTATTATAGCATTGCATACTAAAGCTTGGATTATGTTTCAATTTTAAATTAATGTTATTTTTAATTGCTGGAAAGATGTTTGGTAGTATTTGATTGTAGGTGTAGGTAGGATGAAAGAAAAGAGAAGAAGGAAAAAAAAAGAGGAAAAGAGAACAAAGGGTGTGAAACATTACCACGGAAAATGGTAGGATAGATTTCCAACAGAAATGCCATTACAATTCAGGGAAGATGACGCAGCATGCAATCCACGTCACTCTCAGCCAGCTATACGTGTACCTGATAAATCACTCTAAAAAGAAGAGTAAAAAATGTGTGCTGAGAGGGATGAATCTATCCCATAAAAGGAGGAGAGAGAAGAGAAGAAAAGACACACATGGATTGTGAGGAGAAAAAGAAAAGAAAGAGAGCAGTTACTATCTCTGTTGTAGTAATCCAAATTTGCCCAGCCCACATACGTTTCAAAAAAAATAATAAAAATAAAAATAAAAATAATGAACAAATAAACCAAATCAAAGTAAAGGTCCAAATGTCCAATTACATCAGCCCAAATCAACCTAGCCCAAAACCTTCCTTAGACCCGGTCCTAAGCCCAGATGCTACAAACCCATTGCCCAGACCCAAATCATTTTTACCCAAGCCTAATACAAACCCACTAAGCCAAATTAACTAACCCTGCCCAACCTAGCCTTCAGCAACCCAACACCAAAAGAAAATTAGAAACCCTAGGGCAGCAAGCAGCATTCAGCGCCGCAGCAGTTGCCCCGCACGTGCATCACCACGCCTTTCAGCCACGCGCGCCTCCGTACGATCACCTCTGTACCGCCAGGCTGGCCGAACACCTGCAAAAAAAACAACACATGGGAGCAGCAACAAATAGAAATAGAATAGAATAGGGCAACCCTTTTATTTTTTTTATTATTTTATTCTCATTATTTTGTAAATCGGGCTATAAGAAGACCGATTCGAGCGCTGTAATTTTTTTACGCATTCAGAATCAAAGATCAAAATACTAAAAAGGTGATTTGAGGTTTCTTTTTCTTGGGCATTCGCAGATTATTCATTTTTTTAATTTGTTTTCTTTTTCTCTTCATTTCTTTATCTTTGCACACTACTGAGTGTTTGTTAAAAAGGGAAATAACAAAAAAGGGGTTAGAAGTTACCTGGTGGCGATTCGGGCCTTCTCCGTCGTCATCGGAGACCAGGTTTGGATCGGAGGACGCTTGAGTGCCCTTAGTGCGCAGAGCGACGCATTTTTTTCTTTTTTCATTTTTTAGCCTAAGTTTGTTTTAGCGAAACTGATAGGCAGTTTAGGGTTTATTTCGGTTTAAAAGGGGGGCCATTAAAACGCCGTCGTTTAGAGTCAATCCAATGACTCTTAAACGGCACCGTTCTGAATACCCGACCCAATGGTGACCCGGTCTGGGAAGGATCCACGCTTCATAGGTCATTTGGTTTATTTATTCTAAGGGTCCCTCTACGTTTACTGCAATTGTGATTGGATATCTTTAATTATTTGTAATCAGTATTGTGTATTTGTTTCTATGTTCATTTAGGTCCAGATTTAAACGGCGTTGTTTCTGTAATGATTGAGACTATTCTGATGCTTGTGTTTAATTGCCTGATTAGTCCCTTAATTCTAAAATTGATTTCAATTTAATACAAATCGAATTTTCTTTGTCAACTTCAACAAATTAAAAAAAAATAGAATTAGTTTCACTTTCATTTATTATAAAATTTAACATATGTTTTGATATTTAATTCTTAATAATATTTTAAATGCATTGTTACCATAGTTTTAAAATTTAGTAAATTATTATTTTGATTTATTATTAATACTTTCAAATTCATTATACACTATTAGTTGGAACTTGTTATATTTATTCATTTAATTTCGTTTTTTTATGTTCAAAGTCTATTTAAACTCTACTTTTTGATGTTTTATTATAATTATTGTATCATTCTTAAAATTCTTTTATCATATTTAAATTCATCTTCAAAAAATATTTTTTAAGCAAATTAATTCTCATTTTTAATCTTTTTAACATTATTTTGATATTTAGCTTAATATTGTTTTCAAATTTATTTTTATTAGCATAATTTTAGAAAATAATACACAAACCCTTCCAAACTATTATTTTGAAAATATTAAGCTCATTAAACATTATTTCAAAATTTTATTGTATACTTTATTTTCAAATTTAGTACTATAATTGTTTCCATAGTTTTTTTTAATATATCTATTAGTTACTTTATCTCTTTAAATGAGGAATTTTAGAATAACTTAAATCGTATTTTCATTATAGAATTATATGATTCTTTTGTAAATATATATATACAATTCATATGCAAACATTTAGTATTCATATATATGTACGAAAGTGTGGTATTAACTTCGAACCTTTTTCTTTTACATAGTTTTAAACATAATCATTTAGCTGTTTAAACATTTTTATTTTATTGGATTTATTAGTCGCATATTTATTAGTGTTCAAGTTTATATGATGTTGTTAAATTCAATAATGGTATTTGTATAACACTTATTTAATTGTTTCTTAGTTTAAACGTAGATTGTATTTCTTCTTTTACATCATATGTATCGTTATCCAATCATGTTCTTTTCGTGAGAATTGCATTCCATTAAAATATTATAATCGTTTCATTTCAAAATTCAAAAAGGGGCTTGGTGTTAAATAATTCTCGAGAGAATTGTGCCCTAACTTACTGGGCTTCAATTCTTCTCGATGAATTTATATCATCAAGTATCTATTTCTAAGATGTACATTTTTAAAAATAAAATTCTTTAGATTTCAAAATGTTGAATCCTAACTTACTGGATATGACATTTTGTTATCTCGTTTTTAAATAAAGGAAATATTTGGTGTTTAGGAATTTTAATAAAATTGAACCCTAACTTACTGGGTTTTGGTTTCCCAAATGATCTAAATAACCAAATATCCTTCTCAAAATGTATGATTTTTTAAAAAGGATGAATCTAACTTCGAAGATTGAATCGTTGCGCTCTAACTCACTGAGTGTGACGATTTATTTCTTTAAAGTAGGTAAGTCTTATTTTCCAATTCAATTATTAAAATTTTCTTTTCAAAGGATCGCATTCTAATTTTTAAATTCTCGACATTAAGACATTAAACAACTGATACGGTACCAATTTTGGGCGTCACGAGGGTGCTAACCCTTCCTCGTGCGTAAACGACTCCCGAACCTATTTTCTCAACTTCGTAGACCAAAATCATTTTAATGGTGAATCGATCACACCTTAATAAAAGATCGGTGGTGACTCCAGTTTTCATTTTTAAAGTCGATCCCTATTTTTCCAAATTAAAAATGGTTTTGACATCTATAATAGAATTTGGTGGAGTAATTCAGAAGAGAAGAAGAAGGGAGCAGCTAAAGAAGGGAGATCACAGACGTGAAAGAGGGGAAGAGAAATTTGTGAATTGCCCGACATTTGAATTGTTTGATAATGTTCATTCATCAACTCCTTTCACCAACTTATACTTTGTTTCTTTTGCACAATTTCATTCTTTAAACCTTCAGTAATACTTACCAATTCAAATAAACTTTCGATCCCTGTGGAGACAATACTCAGTCATCATGATATTACTTGAATCGATATGTACACTTGCACATCTGCATGATTTACACACAACAAGTTTTTGGCGCCGTTGTCGGGGATCGGCAAGTTGATGAAAATTGGTTTTTTATTATCTACTTAATTTCTTTTAAATTTAGTTTAATTAGTTTTTTTGATTTTTCTTTCTCAGGTCTATACTAGTGCATGCATAGAAATATTTCGGAGAATACTGAGTATTGTTTTGATCCAGAGATTGAGAGAACCTTAAGGCGAAGGAGAAAAAAGTTGCAAGAAATGGAAAGAATCAGAAACGATCAGGTTAGAGAAGAGGGACTACATCAGGAAGGAAGGGATGTTGATATTCCTCGAATCTTAGATTAGAGAATATGTCATACCAATCCTAGATGATCTAAATATAGGAATTGTCAGGCCACATATTCAGGGTCAGCATTTCGAATTGAAGTTGGTCATGTTTCAAATGTTGCAAACAGTGGGGCAATTTAGTGGATTGCCTACTGAGGATCAAAGGTTGCATTTACGACTCTTTTTGGAAGTCTTCTATTCATTCTAACAACAAGGTGTTCTTGAGGATGCCCTGCGATTAAAGTTATTCCCTTACTCATTTTCTGATCGTGCCAGAGCAAGGTTAAATGCATTACCAGGTACAGTGGCATCTTTGAATTAGTTGTGTTAGGTTTTTGCTAAGATATAATCCTCTGAACATGAATGCTAAGTTGAGGAAGGCTATTACATCGTTTAGACAATCAGAGGATGAAGCATTATATGAAGCATGGGAGTGGTTTTAGGAGTTACTGAGAAAATGCCCGATGCATGGTTTCTAGCATTGGACACAGATGGAAAGGTTCTACAATAGATTGAATGATCATACAAGAATGGTTGTCGATGCATCCGCAAATGGGACTTTACTTTATAAATCATACAATGAGGCTTATGAAATTCTGGAAAGGATGACAAATAATGATTATCAATACCCTACTACCAAGGTTGGAACTGGCAGAAGAGTTGCAGGAGCAATGGAGCTTGACGCAATTACATATCTAATAGCTCAAGTATCATCTTTAACAAATATGATTAAAGCACTGAAAAGACCATCTGTAGTGCAGGAAATGAAAGCAACAGAGTTAGCCTGTGTTTACTATGGAGAAGATCATGTCTTTGATGAATTCCCCTTAAATCCATCCTCATACTCCAACACATACAACTTGTGTTGGAAACAACATCCTAATTTCAGTTGGAGTAATCCAGGAGAAAAATACCAATAATGCCATTCCCCACAATCCTGCGAGTGTACCACCTACGTACAATCAATCATTTCCACGGCAAAGTGCTCAGTAAAATTCAGCTTCAAGTTCTTCATCTATGGAAGCTTTATTAAAAGATTACATGGCAAAGAATGATGCTATCATTCAGAGCCAAGCTGCTTCTTTGAGAGCTTTGGAAAGTCTATTAGGGCAAATTGCTACTGCATTGAATTCCAGGCAGTAAGGAAAATTACCGAGTGACATTGAGAGTTCTCGATCTCAAAGGAAGGAACAATGCAAAGTCATTACACTTTGAAGTGGTACTTAGCTACTAGGAGTTGTGAATGACACCATGCCTAAACAAGGAAGTTTAACTATTGCAAATGCCACGGCAAAACAAGTTAGGAAAACAGAAAGAAGACCACCGCCACCTTTTCCTCAGCGGTTCCAAAAATCTAAGTAAGATGTTCAGTTCAGGAAATTTCTGAAGGTCCTAAAACAATTACATATTAATATACTATTGGTGGAAGCATTAGAGAAAATTCCTAACTATGTGAAGTTTATGAAAGATATTCTCTCAATGAAAAGAAGGTTAGGAGAATTTGAGATTGTTGCTCTCACTAAAGGGTGCACAACAATGCTCTGAAACAAATTACCACCAAAATTAAAACATCCAGGGAGTTTTACTATACCTTGCTTTATTGATAATTAGTATATAGGCAAAGCACTATGTGATTTGGATGCAAGCATAAATCTAATGCCTATGTCTATTTTTAAGAAGCTTGGAATAGGAAAGGTGAGATCCATAACTGTCACATTGTAGTTAGTTGATAGGTCTTATGCACATCCATAAGGTAACATTGAAGACGTGTATAGTGCGTACCTAAAAAAGGGGGTGTCATTGTGGTCACCAACGATAACAATGAACTTATTCCAACTCGTACTGTCACGAGATGGAGGGTTTGCATAGTTTATCGAAAGCATAACAAAGCTATCAGGAAGGGCCATTTCCCATTGCCATTGATCGATCAAATGTTGGATAGACTAGCAGGGAAAGCCTTCTATTGTTTTCTGGATGGATATTCAGGGTACACTCAAATTGCCATAGCGCTTGCTGATCAGGAGAAGACTACATTTACTTGTCCGTATGGAACTTATGTGTTTTGAAGGATGCCATTTGGGTTATGTAATGCCATTGCAACTTTTCAGCATTGCATGATGGCTATAGTTTCGGACATGGTGGAGAAATTCTTAGAAGTCTTTATGGACGATTTCTCAATATTTGGTGATACATTTGAAGACTTTTTGCGAAATCTAGAGTTAGTCCTTTGTCGATGTCAAGAACCAATCTTGTGCTAAACTGGGAAAAATGCCACTTCATGGTTTGTAAGGGCATTGTTATAGGACATAAGATTTCACAATAGGGAACTGCCATTGGCAAAGTAAAAATTGAGGTTATTGATAAATTACCGCCACCTACGTTAGTGAAAGGTATTCGAAGCTTCCTCGGTACCGGAAGATTCTATTATCGATTTATCAAGGATTTTTCCAAAATATCCAAACCTCTTTGTACATTATTGGAACAAAATAGATCTTTTAATTTTGATGAGCCATGCTTACAAGCCTTTGAGGAACTGAAAAAGCAATTGGTTACAACACCAATAATCACTACACCAGACTAGACCTTACTGTTCGAATTAATGTGTGATGCAAGTAACTTTACGGTAGGAGAAGTCCTGAGACAAAGAAAAGCCAATGTATTTCATGCTATATACGATGCCAGTCGTATGCTGACAGATTCACTGCTAAATTACACCACCACTGAGAAGGAGTTGTTAGCTATAGTATTTATCTTTGACAAGTTCAGAGCTTATCTCGTGGGCACTAAAGTCACGATGTATACGAATAATTCTACTATCAAACACTTGGTGACCAAGAAATATGCTAAACCCAGATAAATTCGATGGGTATTGATGCTCCAAGAACTTGATCTAGAGAATAAAGATAGGAAGGGGACAGAAAATTAAGTGGCTAATCATTTATCTCGCCTGGAAGTAGGGAATGAAGACGGTAGTATTTAGTTGATTAAAGATGAATTCCCTGATGAGCAGTTGTTGGTTGCCATGGCATTGCCATGGTATGTTGACATTGTTAATTTTCTAGTTAGTGGATTGCTGCCACTCGAGCTCTTTAGTCCAGGAAGAAAGAAATTCCTCCACAAGGTTAAGCAGTACTACTGGGATGAGCCATTCTTATTCGAACATTGTGCAAACCAGATCATTAGAAGATGTATTCTGGATGATGAAATCTAGATTTTTCTGCATCACTGTCATTTAGCACCACATGGAGGCCACTTTGGGGACATGTGAACGACTATAAAAGTTCTCCAGTCTAGTTTTTATTGGCTGACAATATTTAAAAATGCTCATAAGTTTTGTAAGGCATGTGATCACTGTTGAAGGGCGGGAAATCTATCCAGGAGATATGAACTGCCATTGCAAAATATATTAGAAGTGGAAATCTTTGATATGTGGGGAATTGATTTCACGGGGCCATTTCGACCCTCTTGGGGTAATATTTATATATTGGTCGCTGTTGACTATGTCTCAAAGTGTGTTGAAGCTACTGCTCTACTTACAAATGATGCCGAATTAGTATTGAAATTTGTTCATAAAAATATTTTTACTTGGTTTGGTATTCTTTGTGCATTAATCAGTGATGAAGCTTCCCACTTCGATTTTTAGTTAGTTACCAATGCTCTTAACAGATATAGGGTGTGACATAAAATTTCCACAATAGATCATCCCTAGAAAAATGGACAAGCAGAAATCTTTAATAGAGAGATTAAAAAAATTCTGGGGAAGGTAGTCAATCCCAACTGAAAAGATTGGCCGACAAAACAAGATGAAGCTTTCAAAACACCATTGGGTATGTCACCTTTGCAGCTGGTTTATGGTAAACCATGCCACCTGCCCGTTGAACTGGAACATAAGACATTCTAGGCAATCAAGAAACTCTATACGAATTAGAAATCTGCTGGAAATAATCATTTACTAGAGTTGAATCAGATGGATGAATTTCAAACTCAAGCTTATGAAAATGCCAAGCTATTTAAACAAAAGACCAAATGATGGCATGGCAACAAAATTTTGCCACGATAATTTGTTCCTGGACAACAAGTCTTGTTTTTCAATTCGAGGCTTAAATTGTTTCCTGGAAAATTAAAGTCTTGGTGGTCAGGCCTATTTGAACTTGTTCAGGTCTATCCTTATGGAGCAGTAGATGTCAAGGACAAACAAAATGGATCCACTTTCAAAGTCAATGGCCAACAATTAAAGCATTACTTTGGCACTCCTATACTTCGGGATAAAAATTCTATCATTTTTTCAAAATGATTAATATTTTTCTTTTGCACAATATATTTAATTATTTAATTTTTAATCTCTTTATTGCAGTTGAGTCAATAAATTTCATTAACTTCTATTTTCTTTTTATTTAGGTAAATACGACCTAGGTTTCTCGGTCTCAACTACACTCCTTTTATTAGTCATTTTTTAAATTTATTCAATTTACTCAATATTACAAAATTTCCCACTTAAATAGTTACTGTTACTGTTGTTAGACCATGATTAAGCCCAATCTTATCCCCACGTCACATATTCTTTACCTCTAAGTTTTTACCCTAGCCGATTCAGTTTTTTCTTCATCATTACCTTCATTCTATTTCTTTGCTACTTTGCTCTCTGTTTTCTCCCAAAATTTTAAAGGTCTTACATTTTTTGTTCTTACAGTTATCATTTTCATTGCCATCACTCGTCAAGCACCATCCACTTCCACTGCTGTACAACCGCGTACATTCTTTAGCAAGGTAGCGGGAAATAAGTATCACCAAAACATTTCAAAACGTCCTCTGTGCTCAAAAAAGTGATTTCTTTTTCAAGATGCCCTTTTAGTGGGGTATATTAAGGCCATTTCATCTGTGGTGGAGCAAGATGGATGGAAGATTTTCTATTTCCATCTTGACGATGTTTTCCCTCAAGTGGTAAAGTAATTCTATGCTCATCATTCTGCTCCTAAAAATGCCTTTATTTATGTGCGAGGTGCCTCAGTATTGTTTGATGCCGAGTCTATAAATGCACACTATAGGCTGCCTGATGGTCCAGATGAACACGCGGATTTCCTCAAGACAATGATAGTAGAAAAATTAAATCATGTGCTCACTGATGTCTGTGTGGAGGGTAGCAAGGACGGTATCCAGGAATGATTGTTACACCGTTGATAGGGTCACTTTGAAGCCCCACTGTAGGGTATGGTATAATTTCCTCAAATATCGTCTTATCCCATCTACCCACAACTCTACAATCTCAAAGGAACTCCTGCTGCTTCTTCACTCGATTATAATGGGCCAAAAGATAAATGTTGGGAACATTATCTTTCGAGAGGTTCAACATTATGCCTTGAAAAATACCGGTGCTTTAAACTTTCCATCGCTTATAACCGCACTTTTTCAGAAATTCAAGGTTCCTCTTCAAGTCAATGAAGAACGAACCCCTAAAAAAGGTGCCATTACTAAGTATGTTGCTTTAAAAATTTTTGGCGAAGAACTGCCACGACATTTGGATCCCTCACTGGTATCTTCTCCACCCTGGTCCACTAATGCTGCTCCCACTACACCAAAATAGGTTTTTAGCGGCTTTTTTTAGGCCTTTAAAAGCGCCGCTAAAAGTATTTGCGGCGCTTTCACAAGCATCGCAAAAAATGCTGCTAAAGACATCGTCGCTAATGTTTGCGGCGTTTATTTTTATAAACGCTGCTAAAGGCCATGTTCTTTAGTGGAGATTTGTAGAAAAAACGCCGCTAAAGGTCACGTTCTTTAGCGGCGCTTTTTCCACAAACGCCGCTAAACTCATGTTCTTTAGCGGCGCTTTTTCTACGAACGCCGCTAAAGAACATGACTTTTAGCGGCGCTTTCCCACAAATGCCGCTAAAGAACATGACTTTTAGCGGTGCTTTTCCAACAAACGCCGCTAAAGAACATGACTTTTAGCGGCGCTTTTCCCACAAATGTCGCTATTGTTTGGTGCCTCGCTTTTTCTAAAAACGCCACTAATTTTGGGATTTTTGTAGAATAAAATTTTACCCATTTTTAGCCCTCATGTAGCAACAAATCAAAAGCAACCAAATCTAAACTAGCCAAAAGCAATAAATCCATATAATATTTCAAATTAAATGGATAAAATAATATTAATATCAATAAATAAAATATAATTCATATTATTTTTACAAAAATGTTAAATGTTAAAATGTTAAAAATATTTATACAATACACTATGACGACGGATGTTGCGACTGCTGAAACATCTTCATCATATTCTGAAGCTGCTGTTGGAGTTCGTCGTACTTTCTGCTCTACTCTGCTTCCCTCACTGCCGCCTCTGCTTTAAGTTGTAGCTGGAGTTCTTCATATTCACGTTGAACCTCAACTGTGGTCGCTTGCATCTGAACCATCTGGTCTTTTAACCTCTGCACTTCAGTTTGAGCTTGACTCCCCGAAGGCATGTATTGCTGCGAGCTGGATCCAAAATATTGGGTTGGATTAATAAAAGATCCTTGAAATCAACCCCGACCATACCTTTCAGGACCCAAAACTTCAGTAATAACCCGGTTATCAATGTCGTCAAGATGAACAGAACTATCACTGGAAGCAATCGCTTCATACTCCGCCTTTTTATCCTTTAGTTTGTCCTAATAAATATAGTTAGGAACGCAATATATATTAAAAAAACAAATGCAACATAAGTTAACAGTAGTTGCATTACAAGCAATGGATTAAACCATTAGAAAATAAACACTATAAATAACTAAAACAAGTCAAACCATATTAAGTAAACGTACCATAATTTCTGCAGCTTCAGGAGTCATAGGAGATCCATCTTTCTTCCTATGTGTAATTTCAAAAAGTTGAAGGCGTCAAACTTTTTGACCGGACGAAAGTACCTACAATATAGTAGTAAAAATATTATTTAATGGAAAGTAATACATATTTGACAGTATTAAAAAATTAAAAATACCTCAGCCTCAGCTACACAAGCAAAACTTTTCGACCCGGCTGTGTGAGTGAATTTATGTTTCTGCCTGTTGCTTTTTCCAACTCGTTCATGATCCTACGTTATATATTATTAGTACATAAATAGTAAATACTATAAACCAAAATAATTACAAGATTTTGGAAGTACGTCATACCTCGCCTTTATTCGAATGCCAAAATCTAACCGCATCTTCCCATTGGTACCTCAGCATACCCGGCGGGACATTTTGCAATTTCTCTTCAAGGGTTGTTTTGGTCTTATAATAATATTTCTTTAAAGTACTTTTATGGTCTCTCCATCTTTTTCCCAATTCCTTATTTACATAAGTATCCGAGACCTCTAAAGCAAACCTCACCTACAAAAAACACAAGTTAATAAAGTAAATATAAATGAAACTTAAACCCAAGTATTACAGATGAAATTAACATTTTGTTGCCTTAATATTATCGAGGGCTTGGTTTTTGTTACTATCGGGCATTGATGCCATGACTCGTAGTTGATAGGCAACATATTTGCATTTCGTGCTAAAATTCCCAAGTATCCTGCTAAAAGTCGAGCTTCTGATCCAACAGGCTGACCAAAACTGTTTCTGCATACTTTGACACGCTCGACTGGATCTAACTCGTATAAATCTCTAAGTAGCGTACGTTCTCGACCTCTACGCGTCCCACCATTTTCAGTTGAAAAATGGTATATTGTAATATAAGAATTTGAAAAATAAGTCATTTATAAGTCAACACGCATGTAAATTAAATGTAAAATTACTTTGAACTTCTGTAGGATACTTAGGTGTAATCGGATCATTCGAAGATCCAATAGCTGTTTGTTGTTCACTATTTGTTTCTGCCAAGCTTGGAGCATTTTGAACAATGCTTAGATCTTGCATTTTTCTTCTAGGCATTTTATCTGTAATACACATAAAATAGTTGAAAACTTAGTAACTAATTACAACAATAACAACACATATAAAATAGTTGAAATATATAATAAGACCAAGATTTAAATTATGATATTACATGTCATTAAGTAGTGCGTAGAACTTTGCCGCGTCTCCATTCGGCTCTTCATGAGGTACACTTCTTCCTGGTTCGCTAAAAGTATTTCCACAGAGATTACGATCTTTAGATGCCACAAAGTCGGCTGCGAACGACTGCGAACCATGATTGTGCATATTAAATGCATCCTGCAGCATCCCTTCCATGTCATCCCCTCCAACAGGCTGATGGTAAGCAGTATGTGGATAAGATACATCCATCCTTGAAGAGGAAGTACTAGGCGGGCATTGTCCATGAAAAATCCATTGTTTATAACCCTGAACAAACCAATAAACAATTAGATGCTCGTATACAACTTCACGATAATGCCAGTTTATGTTGACACAGTTCTTACACGGGCAAAGAATCATGTTCTCTTGGCTTGCATATTGAAATACAAAATTTAGAAAAGTCTGTACTCCATTTCGATAATCGTTGCTAACCCTTGACAAATTCATCCAAGACCGGTCCATTTCTTAATTCTTGAAGTCTGACGTTAACAATAATTTGTACGGGTAAGTTGTTCAGTTATAATTACTATAAATGAGTTATGTAAGTTATGATATGCTATATTTTTATGTATTATGTAAGTTATGTAAGTTGTGTATTATGTAAGTTATGTATTATGTATGTTATGTAAGTTGTGTAAGTTATGTATATTGTATGTTATGTAAGTTATATATTATGTATGTTATGTAAGTTATGTATATTGTATGTTATGTAAGTTATGTATTATGTAAGTACTGTAAGTAATGTAAGTTATGTATATTGTATGTTATGTAAGTTATGTATTATGTATTATGTAAGTACTGTAAGTAAAGTAAGTTATGTAAGTAATGTATTATGTAAGTTATGTAAGTAATGTATTATGTAAGTTGTGTATAATGTAAGTTAGGAAGATTATGTATTATGTAAGTTATTTAAGTTATGTAGGCTATGTATTATGTAAGTTATTATGTTATTATATAAGTTATGCAAGTTTATATATAAGTTTATATATTATATATTATTTAAGTTATGTATTATGTAAGTTTATATATAAGTTATGATATGATTGATAAATTTGAGTTATGTAAGTTATGATATGATTGATAAATTTTGAAAAAAATATAAATTTTAAAAATATATATATTAAAAATGTATATAAATATTTATAAGTTATGTAAGTTATATTGAAATGCAAAATTTGGTTATGCAATTTATGTATTATGTAAGTATATCACTTTTATACTTCTTATTTATAATTATTTCTAAAATTTAAAAAAATTTTACTAATAAATTTGAAATATAGGTTATATATCCATACTATATATGGCGTGACATATTAAAAATGTATGTTTTAATATTTAAAAAATAACATTTACATTTATTTTTAAAATTATAAAATTTATTATTAATAAAATTGAAATATAGGTTATATATCCATATTAATATATGTTATTTATTAAAAAGTTTTTGTCGTATAATATTTGAGTTATAATGTTTATGTGCCAAATTGATTGCGTTTTTTGCACGAAAGGTTGCATACATGGTTGATTTTCAAGTAAAAGAAAATATTTTTAGCAAAGAAAACCGAACACATGAGGTACAATTTGTGATTTAAGCAAAATCTAAATTTGGTCTCCGTACATGGTTGATTTAGCAGCAAAAAACAATAAAAGGTACCATCTTAGTAGCAAAAACCAATAGAAGGTACCATCTTAGCTGCAAAAACCAATTAAAATCCTTTATATCCTAAATCCAAAACCAATTAAAATCCAAAACCTAAATTATGTTTTGTAAACTTACACATTATTTAATCATTTGAAATATATAATTACAACGAACCCAAATCAAATTTGAACCTGAAATAAATTCGATTCATAAAAACTTTAAATCAATTCAGTTCACAATTGAAAGGTTTGGTTAAAATTGATTTCAATTTGGATCTTTACAAACCAAAAATACTGTATAATATTTGCAATTATATTCCATAACCAAAATTAATTCAAACACTTAGTAGAAAGATGGAGCAAAAAACAACTTGAAGACCAGAACATTAACCAGGAATAAATACAGTAAGCAGCAACATTAACCACAACTTGCAGCAAAAAACAACTTGCAGCAACATTAACCCCTAACATTAACCAACAACATTAAGCAGAACTTCCAGCAAAAAAGAACTTGCAGCAACATTAACCAAATACCAAATTAAAACAGTCCCAACTACAAATATACCAAATTTAAAAACTGTCCAAAATCAAATGTAAATTTATAAAACGAAAAAAAATAAAATAAAGGATAAACTAACCTTCTGGTTATCTAGGCTTTCTATGTATTGCTTCAAACCAGTGAAGGTACCAAATTTACAGACTAGATTGCTAAAACTAAATTGCTACAACCAAAATGGAAAGAAAAAACTAAGAAAAAACTAAACTTGTTCAACTTGATCACTAAAACAAATTTACATGAACTTAAGTGAATAATCAACTGTGAAAGTATCTAAATCAAAATAAATACAGTAAGCGTATTTTATATACAAAATTTTCTTGAATTATATGAGTACTAACTGTATAATATATTATACTGATTAAACCCTAAATAGAAAGAAAAAACAAACGTCCTGATTCCTTAAAACAAAAACAATTAGAAATACAAAACAAGCCATTGAATATTCTTTAAAATCGTTTTTAATTTCGAATATAACTTTAACCACAAACAAATTAAAAAAATATATCAATACAAAAAAGATTTAGGCATTCAAAAGCATACAATTTATGGTCAAAATGTAAGACAGTAACTGCTTAAAACCCTAAACAGACTGAATTGGTAAAGCTAGAATTAAGAGAAAATAATTTCATACCCTTAGGAAGATGGAGAGAAAGTAAATCGGTTCGGATCATATTCCACGACTAAATTAAAAAATGAGAATGTTTTATGTGTTCGAAAACCCTAAAACCATGGGCGAACATCAATGTTAACGATACAAACAAGTAAATTCCACAAAAAAGCTCACCCAAAAAACATAATCCCCACTGGTCTGTCTGCGTCTAAATGCTGTGAAGAATTGAATAACTAAACCGACGAAATGAAGAATCAAATAAACTAAAATAAAACCAGCAGCAGTTCTACAGGATCGACTCAGTGAATGACTGGAATTAGGGACGTGGAAATAATTTTCGAAAGGGAATTAGGGATTTGGAAGGGGGAGAAAACTGCATTTAGGGGCTGGGTACGGGAAAGGGGAAAAATGTGACGCTAAGCAGAGCGACGACATTCTGAATAATTGAACTGTTCCTCAAACGAAATGGTGACGTTCTGAACATTTTCTAATACACAGTTACAGCGTTTTCAGAAAAAACGCCGCTAAAGCTTACAATTTGTGGCGTTTTTGATAAAAATGCCACTAAAGAGTTAAAATAATTTAAGCAAACGACACCATTTTCGTACACTTTTTGATATATATTTGCGGTGTTTCTAAAAAATGCCACTATTGAATACCTTCTGTGGCATTTTTGATAAAAACGCCACTAAAAATCAAATTCCTGTAACCAAACGGCGCCGTTTTATATAATTTTAAACACATTTTTGCGGCGTTTCTGGTCCAAACGCCACTACTGTTAAAAATTTTCAAATATTTAATAATTTTAAAAAATTAAAATATCATACAATAATATGACATTCCCATTATCTTTAATTCTATTAAATGGGAAATTTGATGTATAGTGCTTGTATTTTTCTTAAAATTTATAGTAGGAACTTAATCCGTATAGTGTTTGTATTTTTCTAAAACTTCAAACTAGAAATTTAATTATGTAAAGTTAGGTACATTTTTCAAAATTAGTAATTAACCTAAACCCTAAACCATAACCCCTATCCTGAAAACCATAAACCGTAAACTCTATTCCTTAGACACTAAATCATAGACCCAAAACCCTTAAACCCACAAACCATAAACAATAACCCATAAACCCTAAACCCTAAACTTTAAGCCTTCTTATCCCTTTAACCCTAAATCTTAGACCTATAAATCATAAACCCCTGACCCTTAACCCCTAAAACTTACACCCTAAGCCCCAACTTCAAATGATAAACCACAAACCATAATACATAAACCCTTAACCCATATCCCCTAAACCTTGAATCATAAAATATTAACTATAAACCCCTAAAACCCTAACCCTTAACCCCAAACACCTACACCTTAAATCCTAACTCTTACACCATAATCCCTAAACCCCTAACCCATATTCCTTAAACCCTAAACCATGAAACATATATAAACCCTAAACCCTAAACCCTGAATCATAAAACATATATAAACTATAAACCTAAACTTCAACCCTTAAACAATAAATAATAAATCGTAACCTCTAAATCCATAATCCCTAAACTGCCAATACGTTTAAAGCTCAACAAAAAAAGAGGGTGTTTTGCTTAACTTTTTACGGCGTTTTCAAAAAAAGAGCCGCTAATGCTTGACTTTTGCGGCGTTTATTGTAAAGCGCCACTAATTTCTCTAAAGCTCCATAAAAAAATGATGCTGTTAACATAAATCTTTTTGCAGCACTTCTGAGAAAGCGCCGCTAAAGCTTGACTTCTGCGGCGTTTTTATAAATACGCCACTAATGTGCCTAAACCTTAACAATAAAATATTTTTGTTTGCTTAAAAACTTTTGCGGTGCTATTGCGAAAGCGTCGCTAATTCTTGATTTTTGCGGCATTTTTAGGAATGCGCCACTAATGTCTCTAAATCTGAAAAAGAAAACATCGTCGTTTGCCTAAAACTATTGTGGCACTTCTAAGGCTTGACTTTTGCGGCGTTTTTTTGTGAAGCGCCATTAATGTCTCTAAAACTCAACAGAAGAACGACGCCGTTTGCTTAAAAATTTTTGCGGTGCTCCCTTAAAGTGCCGCTAATGATTGACATCTGCGACGTTTTTTGTAAAGCGCCACTAATGTGTCTAAATCTCAACAAGAAAACGATGTCGTTTGATAAAAACTTTTGTGGCGCTTTGGAGAAAGCGCCGTTAATTCATGATATTCTACGGCGTTTCTGTATAAACGCCACTATTGTCTCTAAACCTAAAAGAAAACGATGTCGTCTGCTTAACAGTTTTGTGGCAATTTTATAAAAGCGCCGCTAATGTTTGACTTTTGCGACGTTTTGCTTAAAGCACCACTAATGTCTTTGAAGCTCACCAAGAAAACGGTATCGTTTGCCTAACTCTTTTGCAACGCTTCTGGGAAATCGGCGCTATTGCTTATAATTTGCGGCGTTTATTTAAACTCGTCGCTAGTACTCAATTTTTTGCGGCGTTTTTTGTTAAAACACTGCTATAAACGCCATTAAAAGCCTGTTTTGGTGTAGTGTCCATAAACTTCTAAGACTGCATTTGAGTAGAAGGTCCTCGAATCTCTAGAGACTTTATAGCAATAATTCTAGAAACTAGAAAAGCAACAACAACTGATGTCTATGGACATTGGAAAGGCTCAAGAGGAAATGGCCATGTTTTGGGGCTATGTTAGACGTAGGGAAAAAGCTATTAAGAAGTCTCTGTAAAAGAACTTCACTTGCCTGATGCCTGCATTCCCGGTGTTTCCTAAGGAGTTGTTGCTGGAACTCGAGGAGGATGATGATGAGGGTGAAGGATCTACTGCGGAGAAGCAGACCACTGAATAAGAAGGAGAAGTCGAGAAAACTGAATTTGTCCATGATGAATCTGAGAAAGAAGATGATGATGTGATTCAAGCCCCTGCACTTACTACCACTACCACCACACCAAGAGCGACAACACCTATGACCGCACAAAAACGTGCATTTCATCTACTGATCAATGAAATCATGAAATCAAACTCTAATTCTGAAGACGAGTTGCCTCTTAGTCAGTGTAAAAGGAAAAGTTTCAAGGCAACTGTTGGAAAAACAGTCCTAGGTAATAGTGGTGAATCCGAGCAGCAACGTTACAAACGTTCCGCCAAGAAGTCTACCAAACCAACTTAAGAGTAACAAACATTCTTTCCAAGCTTTTATTTCTAATTCATACGTTCATTTTTCTTTATCCTTGCATTTTTATTTTTGTAAATATATATTCTTTCACATTTTTAACTTTTTCTACATTGAGGACAATGCATCCCTTAGGTTTGGGGGTGTGTTGTGCATATAGGTTGCATTAGATATGTAAGTTAATATTTGTTGTCCTGTCATTTACTTTGCCATGACATATTGCCGAACAATTGCGAGACTTTGCTAAGTATATTTTTTTATCTATGATATTCGGTGAGGATAATAATTCTTTGATAAATTTAGAAACTGTTCAAGTAGTTAGGTTTATTTAGCTTAGGATAACTATAGTAGGATTCTTTTAATGCATCTAGAATTTCTTAATCCTAAATTCAATAATCTATTTGTAAATGATAAAGAATATTTTAGCAATAGTTTTGCACTCTAATGTTTGAATTTATTGAGTAGGTCAGTAATGCTTTATTTGCTGCATCGTATTATTGATCAGAAAAATGAGTTCAAATAAGAGTGATTAAAAAAAGCATGTTAATAATAATTTAGGGACACTCTTCTCAAGTGTTAGGCTGAGTAGCTAAAGAGGTAGTTGTTTGCTCCATCCATCTGTTTAGTTAAAAGCCTTAAATTTATGAGTGAATTTCATTCAAATTGTGGCATGATGCAATATCTGGTAGTTGCTCCATTGAGGTTGTCAAGTAAAGAAATCATGTGACAATATGAATTCCCTATAGAAAGTAATAGTTATAATTAAAATTGTGGATAAGTAAGAACAATGAAATTGAATTTAGAGGAAATATATTTTAAATATATTAGGAGAGGTCTGCTATAATTGCATAAATATTTAGGAACTTTTATTTTTACGAAACATTTTCTGCATTTCATTTGCAGAACAAGTCTATAGAACTCGGACCACTTTTTCTTTATTTAGAAGATTGCTGAGAATAGAGATGAAAAATATATTTTAGAAAGTCTAGTGACATATTTGGTAATTGTAATATTTTGGCAAACTCATGCATACTTGCATTCATGCATATTCATACATATTTGCTTGAGGACAAGTAAAAATTTAGGTTTGGGGGTGTGATAACTCTTGAAAAGAGTTATATTTCAGATATTTAAACTGAAGTATTTGCTTGTAATTAAGAAAATAAGGTAGGATAGATTGCCAACAGAAATGCCATGACAATTCCAGGAAGATGACACAACACTCAACCCACGTCACTTTCAGCCAACTATAAGTGTACTAGATAAATCACCCTAAAAAGAGGAGTAAAAAATGTGTGCTAAGAGGGACGAATCTGCCCTAAAAAAGTAGGAGAGAGAAGAGAAGAAAAGACACACATAGATTGTGAGGAGAAAAAGAAAAGAAAGAGAGAAGTTACTATCTCTGTAACTGAATTCGGTGGAGTAATTCAGAAGAGAAGAAGAAGGGAGTAGCTAAAGAAGGGAGATCACAGACGCGAAAGGGGGAAAGAGAAATCTACCCTAGGTTTTGCGTAGAATCTGGATAAGAAGTTAGAGTGTAGTGAGAACCTTCTGCACTTTTGCCTTTGTTCTATTTTCTTGGTGTTGAATCCTGTGATTTGTGAAACTTGAAAAATGTTAATGAATGATTTAATTTTAGATTTCATTGCCCAACCCATGAGCTAATTATCTTTGGGTTGGAATTATTTGGGTGAATATTGAATTAACTGTAATGCCTATGATATGCTTATGATTTAATTTACTATTTCATTTGATTCTTGATTATTTGGACTACATGCAAGCTCTAGACATAGTTGATTGCATGTTATGAACTTAGATGGATATAAACTTGGAAGGATTAAATATATCATATTATTGATCGATTGATACGTCTGAATACTCGAAAGAATATTCACAACACTCTAGACATAGAAGATGCGATCTGTACAAGTATAGAACATTAGTTGGATTATCATTTGTGAGTCTTGTAGACATACACAAACTCTAAATAGTAATTAGACTTGAACTCTCGAAAGAAGTAAACTGCAATAGTAAGTATCTGGGCAGTAGTTTAGTCATAACTTTGCCATGGAATTATTGTGTTATGGAAATATTCCCTATGTAATTCCAAGCCTTATCATTCAACAACAAAAACACTCTCTACTTGATCTTTGTGAATTGCCACGACATTTGAATTGTTTGATCATTTTTTAGTTATATTAGTTCATTCATCAATTCCTTGCACCAACTTATACTTTGTATCTTTTGCACAATTTAATTCTTTAAATCTTCAGTAATACTTACCAATTCGAATCAATTTCTGATCCCTGTGGAGATGATACTCACTCATCACTATATTACTTGAATCGACATGTACACATGCACATATGCATGATTTACACGCAACCGTCGTGTCACCATCGAAATCTACAACTTTCCTTTTTCAGACTTTCACATAATTTTCTGAGATTAAGTTTAAAAATCATGTTAAATTAGCCATAAAACCCTTTATCAATCACCCTTACCAGCTGCCAATCCTCCAAAGATAAGTTTTAGCCACTGACAAACATCCTCTTTGTTATTTCGTGTAAATTTTTCTCTCGCTTTCTCACTCTCTTGTTTGCCCATACGTGGCTGGTTTGATTCGTCCTGATCAAATTGCAAGGACAACCTATTGCAGCCATGATGATTGACTTGTTTTTAGGATTGAGCAAAAGAAAAAATGAAGTTAGGCATTCCAAATTCTTACTTTGTTCATATGGTAATTTTTAATTGTTAGACGGACCAATGAAAAATATGCTTAATATAGCATCTGATAATGAGTCAGTATGGGGAGATAACTTTGCAATACTTCGAGAAAGGGAACTTAACACTTACCTTACTAAATTTTGAGGGAAGACACCTCTACAAGAGAGGGGATTTGAATCCCTAATGACTCTGAGTAGTATAATACGAGAATTAAATCAATACCATAGGTGAGATAAATTTTGTAAAATCCCAATAGACCTGACTAACATTCCTGTGGTACATGGATTTTGTGCTTTATTAAAAGAAATGGAAGCCAAACAACCATTAGGCGAGCCATGGTTGCACGCCACTGTTCGGGGAATAGAAATATCGATATCACCTTAAAAAATTTGTAGATATTATGATGTTCCATTCCACATGTATGATTTTTTGCAAAAATTGGATCTAAATTTTTTCCAAACATAGACATGGACATCATAATAGGCTATTTAATTGAAGGGAGAGGTGAATGGACATGTCAGTTCGATACCGATTTTTCAATATCGTTTCCACATGTTAGACTAACCCCTATGGCTAAAATATGGTTCCAATTTATTTGCATTCATATACATCTTGAGGTAAATGTGTCTAAAATCAATACTTTTGTGCCACTATGCTTGATCTGTTGCATTAGAACCTTGATATATAGAAGCATGATTCGTTGCGTTCGTTAGAAGAAAATAAGGCTAATTTTTCCACAGCTTGTGACAACCCTATGTAAACAAGTGAAAGTTCCTATGGGTAGGTTAGAGCTATTTCTGCAGCCATTAAATAATTCGATATGAGAATTCGACGCAATGTAGTTTGTCGATTTTTAGAAATGAAAAAGGGATTTGGATGCCCAACAAATTTCAGATGAAAGTAATCTTCTTGACTCAGAGTGGATAATTTGATGGATACAAGAGGTAGGGTCGATTTATTAGGATTATGCATGGATACATGGCCTGTGGATGCCACAGTTCCCATATTTCAAATGCAGATCACGACCAAACAAAATAAAATTTATTGAGGAGGACCCAAAAGAGGAAGAAGATCCCGAGGAATAAGAGGGCGAGGTGTACAAATAGGATTCCTATTGAATTTTAACTTTTTTTTTATTTTTTGGATTTGTTACAATTTTAAACTTGGATGATTTTTGTTAGTTATATTTTATTTTTAACAGTTTTTTTAAAAAAAACATGCATATTTTTTTGTGTAGGAACTCCATGTTTTTTACGGAACGACATATTAGAGCCAAACAAGCAGGAGGAAACAACCTGAAAATTCTCAAGGCACTTTCACGCCAAACTGGGTAATCTCATTCAATAATTATTTTTGGATGCACATTAGGGACAATGTGCCAAATAAAGTGTGGGGGTGACATAGAATTTTTAATTTCTGTTTAGTTTTATTAGTTTTTATTAGTTAAATTTTTTTTCTTGTGTTCTTTGTTTCTGCTCGAGCTTGTAGAAATACAAGCGATTTGTTAGGATCATGTAGATAGGTTATTTGTTTAAACTGTAAATTTAGCTTGAAAATAAATGATTTTAGGTTGTTTGCATTTAGAATAGTTAGTTCAATTTGTTAAACTGTGAATAGGAAAAAGGAGTTAAACGTACCAAATGAGAAAGGTAGGCACGAGTAGGCATATACGTTTGTTTGAATTATAAGTTTTTTAAATTCAAATACTCAATGATTAAATCCATGGTTATTGAAACGATATAGTATAAGAAGTATAAAATCTTTGCAAATATGTGCTTAAAATTAAAATTAACGGAGAGACCAAAAGCATTATGAGGGTTAAAAGCAAAGCGAGTGGCATAAAAGAATAAAACGGTTAAAAGCCAAGAGAGTGAAGAGTGATCATATTGAAATAAATCAAAATATGAAAAATTTAGAAAATATCACTCATATTGACACAAATACTCTTGAATTGCTTCTATTTGTAAATACTGTATTAGAGTTCAAAGCATGGATAAAAGAAACTGAGCATGTAGAATTCAGATTACTTGTAGTCTTCAACCATAAATTCTATACTTGTGTGTACATTTTGATGGAGTCACATGTTTAACTTTCTTTGACTTGTTTAACTTGTAACATAGGGAACTAGCATGTTTGAATGTGGAAATTGTAAGTCATTTAGACATCTAGCTAAAATTACTTGTTTAACAAATCTTCCTATTATCAGCGCTCCGATCTAATCTCATGTACAAAGCATGATCTAGTACTTTTGTTCTATTTTGCTTTTTCATTTCGTTATCTTTTCATTTTCTGTTTGCTTGAGGATAAACAACGACTTAAGTGTGGGGGTATTTGACCTACCATAAATTCTAGTGGCAGTTTAGGTACTTTTCGACTATTAACGAGCTTGTTTTTAAGTCATTTTGTGTTTAATTATTGTATTTTTGGTTTTTATAGCTGAGATTCATTTCATTGCAAAATAAGCATTTTTACTCTCAATTTTGAGTTAGTTGACCATTTCGGCCAATATGGGCCCTAAGATAGTTTTAACGATGTAATTGAGTTTGTAGGATCACTATTTTTAGGCCCAAAAGCATCAGGAATGACAACCGAATCGAAACACAACAAGACGAGCTCCAGATTTCACATTCAAAGTTGTGTGTCACGACACAGGTCTGATGGAGGACCAAAATTAAATAAGGGTGTTTTCGTCTGTACAATACATATTTAACCTAACTAAGTCCTTGTAACTGACCTAAGTAGGCAGCTAACTTTGCCTATAAATAGTTAAGTTGATGTTAAGTTACGTTAAGGAAGAGGCTATTAGGTTAGAATTTAGGTTTTAGTTTTAGACTTATTTTTAATTAGAAATTTAATTAGATTTTAGTTTTCTAAATAATTTATTTTCGTGTTCTTCAACTTGGATTTGATTTGAGTCCAAGACTTTATTTTTAAGTATTTCTATGTTTTTCTTTTACTTCTTACTTGTCGACATCAATTCTCCATAGTTGTTAAAAGATTTTGCGGATCCGAGCACATCTAGCTTACCAAAAGGATCGATTTCTATTTCCCTATTGTTTTTAATTTAATTTGTGTTCTTGCATGATTGAATTAATTCTTAAGAAAATTGCATCTAGATCCATGAGTCGCTCCTTGAGGAAGATGAATGAGCAGATGTGGGAGTGATTAATGGAAGAATGAGGGTTTCCTATAAGAATTAGTTGGTATAAAATATGTGTGCTTAAACCCTAGGATTTATAACCCTAGGAAGTGTTTTAGGTAAAACGAGGTCGAGAGATAAGTTTGTTGAGTAAATTGTAATTTATCCCAGTTTAGAAAGTGAAGGCGAGAGATAAGTGAGTATTTATCTATTAATTAATCAGTTAGAGGCCGAGAGGTAATACTTGGTTAGTTATTAGCCAATTCAATAAAACCCGATTTCTAAAGTTAATTACAACCATTGAAGCGAGTTAGTCTTCTGCCTGTTAGTCGAGATTTCCTTATTGATTAAGTTTGTTCTAATAATTTTATTTTATTTCATAATAATAATTCCACTTATTATTTATCATAATATGATTTTTGGTGAATACGTGTAGACCTATTTTTTTAGAAAATAATTTTAAACTTAATCAATCCTCCATTAGGTACGATCCTCGGAGTATTCTAGTATACCGTTGAACAAAACTATATTACAATTTGACCTATATATTTACGGACATCGTCGTTTTAATTCCATATATTTTTTGTAGTAATTTCAATTCAAATGTTCGCATGTTTGGTGACGGTCAAAATTCGAACATCAAAGAAATAAACGACTAAAGGTAAGCAATTCCTAGGGTACAGAAAGTATTTTAAGGTAAGTTTACATAACAACAAATATTCCCCAATGGTTATTTCACTAAATTTGGTTTATAATTTGTTCATATCGATTGCATTGCAAATGACAAATAGGACAGAGATTATAGGTTCTTTAGATGGATTGATTATGTCAACGATAAAAATATCCCACTGGAGGCATCTTCAAAGATATGATGCAAAATCTGCTAACTGAGAACACAAAATTGTTGAGGGAAAACAACGAACTTTGAATCGAACAATGTAGATTGGAGGCCATATTTGGAAGGAAATGTCTACAATATTTCCATCATTTTCTGCATTTCTTTTTGTTTGTATTTCTTTTTATGTAATATGTAAATTATTGCTTTGCTTCGATCTAATTACAGGTATTTATCGCATGGTTTATGGTTAGTTCAAATTTAACCAACACCGTCCGCTATTTCGAATTTCGAAGTTCACACTTTTTGGAGCCAATTCAAATTTTTTTCCTAGGAACCGTATTTTTTTTGTTTTTTTACTCTTCTCAGGTAAACTATAAACTGCTAAAACATTTTCATATAGGATCATGCAGCAAAGCATAAGCTTTGTGAATTCGTATTAAAATGGTAAGTTACAATCATATTTTGCCTACAATATGGTTTTAGTTCATGATATCTTAGTAGATTAAGATGTTTTAAGAGATGTTAACTTCATTGAAATGGAAACTTAGGAGTGAGCAAAACTCAATTCGACTCGAAAAAATCGAAAAAATTTCGAATTTTGAATTAAACGAATCAAGTTTTTCGAATCAACTCAATTTTTTTTCAACTTTCGAGTTCGAATCGAGTTAAATTTTTGAATTTGAATAACTCGAATAATTCGAATAAACCAAATATCAAATTATAATATTTTACATTTTTACCCCAAACCCCAAACCCCAAACCTTTTTATTTTCTCCCAAAATTTTTACTCTATCCCACTTTCCTCCCAAAACTTATACTCCTCTCCCATCCCACCCTCATCTACCCCAAACCCATTTCCCTTAAATTTTAAAAAAATATTTTCCCTGTAAAATTTTACTCTCCCATTTACTTTCCCCCAAAAGTTTACTTTCCCAAAACTTTTTATTTTCCCCCTAAACTTTTTGTAATAACCCGAATATTACTACAGTAAGAAAGTAAGATAATATTCCTGATATAGTAAAATAAGGAAATAAAGTTATAAAAAGGGTAATTTTGAGTTATGTCAACATTAAGCAGTAAATTATGACATATTAATTCAAGAAATGATTAAATCGCAAAAGCGAGAAAAGTTTTGTTGCCCAAGGGTAAATACTAAAAATTTAAGGGGTTAAAGTGCAAATAAGAAAAAGTTGAAAGACCAATAGTGAAAATATTTTAAGGTTGGAATAATCTAGAAACTAAGGAAAATGGATGAATTAGGACCAAATTGAATAGGTGAAGAATTATGAGGGACTAAATCGTAATTTTACCAAATTAAGTAATGACTCAAGGATGGAATTTGAAAAGATCATAAAGCGAAAAATGGTCATTTAGAAGAGAGAGAAATCTAGAAGATAATGATGATATTGGAGATATTTTAGATTAATTAATTAAATAAATATTAGTTTATTAATATTTTAATTTGATTTTTTAAATGATATTTTATTATTTTATTATTTAGTATATATAAGTGGAAAGAAAGATGAAAAGGAACCAACTCACCATCTTTTCAATGCAATTCATGTTAGAAGAGAATAGAAGAAAGAAAGTTTTGCTTTCTTTACAATTTGGTCCTTCCACCAAAAACATTCACCATTTTCACTTAGAAATCAAAAGAATTTTCATAGCCATCAAGAGAGAAAGATAACAAGGAGACTATGGGGAGCTAGAATATCAAGTTGGATTCAAGAAATTGAAGCTGGAGGAGAGAGAAAATCAAGAATATCAAGTTGGATTCAAGAAATTGAAGCTGGAGGAGAGAGAAAATCAAGTTAAAGGTTGAAATCAATAGGACAAGGTAAGAACATTGAGATTTCAATATATTTTTAAGTTTGATATTATTGAAATAGCATGGAAAAGATGTTATAGTAGAGTTTTCTTATATAAATTCTTATGTTCTTGATATATTAGTGAAGAGAAATAAGTGAAAGTGATGGGAAATATTATAGAGAAAGGGAATAAGGAAGTTATAAACTTAGTAATTAACATTTTGCACTAAAACAGTTTTGGACAGCAGCAGTAGGTTAACTTTGAAAAATCACCATAAATTGTGGAAATGAAATTATAGGATGAAAAAAATATGGAATTAAATCTTACTTAGTCTAGTTTCTCATAGAAGAATATAATAGATTTTGTGAGACAAGGTTAGAATGATTTTGGTTTCCCCTATTCTGACTTTGGAAAATCATAAAAAAATTGTACAAAAATAATTATGGGTTATAATTTATATTTTTAAAATCCTTAAAGAGTCTATTTTCAATAGAAACAAACAGGGATATCATCCGAATTTTGTACAAGGAGATAATTAAGTTTTAGTTAAGAAGGGTCAGAACTGTCAGGTAGCAGAATAGAGGTGAATTTAAAGAATAAAATGTACTTATTGACTAAACCAAAAATTCTAAAAATTTTATGGTAATAATATATGTGAGTCTATTTTCAGGGAAAATTAATAAATCCTAATTTGGAGTTCTGTAGCTCAAGATAAAAATAATTTAGTGGCTATGACTTAAATGAACAATTTTGAATAAATTTACAAGTAAATAGTAAAATCATAGATAATGTTACTTATAAGCATATTATATAAATTAAGGATGTGGAATGGAGAGTAGGAGGAGGAATATATATATATGAATATTCAGCTAGCATGGATAATTTGCACGTTTTAGGCTTAGGGACTAAATTGAATAAAAGTAAAACTTTAAGCATAAATTTGTAAAAATGTCAAAAAGTGACCAAATTGCATGAAATGAATTGTTTTATTATTTAAATTAGTAAATTGAATGAAATATTAATTTAGATTAAGATTGGGAGGAAATTTGAGAAAAATAAAAAATTTCCAAAATGTCCCTAAATTTTGGTATTTCTGCAATTTAGCCTGGTAAGTTCGTATGAACTATATTCTGTATAATTTTAATTGAAGTGAATGCTATTTGGTAATGAATGTTATATATATGTGTGTGTTTTTTATTATTGGTAATATGTATAATTATTTGATGTATTGAAATGATTATCAGAAGCTTGATTGAGTTGGAAGCTTGTTGGAAATATATCACATTATCCATTGGTTCTATCAATAATTTTGGATGATTAGATTCTGGTTATAATGACATGTACAAGTGAAATTGGTTAACGTTAGCTCATTAATGTTTTGATTTTGATTGGTTATAAATATGAATGCTTGATGAAAAGAAAAGTCTAAAAATTAATTAGTAAACTCTGGTAATGCTTTATAACCCTATTCTGGCGATAGATATGGGTTAGGGGTGTTACATTTTTACTTCTCACTCTTTACTCCCAAATCAATCAAAATCATCCAAAAAGAATTCCTAAATCTAAATAGTAATAATTTTATTCATATATACTATTTATATTATTAAATTAAACTTCATGTTTTGTACTATTTATATTATTGAATTGTTTAATTACATTGAATCTTTATAAATTTATATTAAAATTAAATTATTGATAATGCCATAAAATATTCGTGTTAAAATTTTATGTGAGTGCCAATTTCACATTTTTCTTTAAAATAACTTTTATTAAAAATCACATTTTTTAATTTAATATATTTTTTAATTTCAAAATACATAGTGACAAGAATCAAAAGATAATTGAAGCAACTAAGCAAGCAAAGAAGCTAATTCATATATAAAAGATTAATAAATAAATTATGAGGTGATGAAAGTTAATAACAAATTTGATTACAAAAGACAAATTTGATTATGGTGGGTGACAATGGTTACAAGGATCCAAAGTCATTTTTTTAAATTTAAGTCAAACAAATATATTTGATTCGATTCGAATTCTATCTCACTCAACTCGATTCGAGAAAATTTCAAATCAAGTTAAGATGATAATATAGGATTTGTCAACTCAATTAACTCAAAATTTTTTCATTCAATTTGATTTGATTGAGCACTCACCCCTGACCTCACTAATGGACATCTAAAAAGAAACAATCTTCTAGGTTGATTCATAGAATTCCCACTAAAGGTATGGCATGTTAAGGCAATACTACATAAGGCATGACATCTAAATGGTAACATGAAAATACATGATTTAAATGGTTTTTGTTTGTTGTTCCTATTTAGTGAAGAGCAAGATAAAAATATGGTGATGCAAGAAGGTTCGTGGGTGCTAATGGGTAGTTTTTTGTTGGTTAAAAAGTGGGATCATGATTCAACTATGGAACAAGTTGATTTAACACATACAGAAATGTGGGTGCAAGTCCAAAATATTCCAAGCTACTACTTAACATTTAGGAATGCCCAGAAAATTACATCTATTTTTAAGTGTGATTTCCATGGTATTATCGAGTTGTGCATTGAAGGTTTGGTTCTCAGGATTAAGGTATCAGTCGATGTAAATGCTCCACTCATAGTAAGATTCCACCTTCAAAATCTAGGGAAGCCCTAACAGCTTATAAGTTCAAGTATGAAAGGTTACATGACTACTGCATTTTTTGAGTGGTGATGGGTCATAACATATTTGATTGTTATGTGCTTAAAAGGCTTTACTATTTCATACAAAAAGGGGAAATCTTAATGGAAATGGGAAACATCTCTGAGCAACAGGGTGAACATCCCTTTTCAACGCATTAGTTGTTGCACCCAACATCAATGATTCGAAGACATATTGAGGGTTGTAAAAGCTTAGCATCAAACCAAGGGACTGTGAAAACCCTTTGCATATTGCTTCTTTGCAAAGCTGGGGGTTACTTATCAAGAATTTATCAACGTTTGCACACTCATCATAATCAGTGATATGTTAATATTTTTTGTATTCATATTATGTGTCATTTTTCATAGAAACCATCCACAGTCAATGACCTAGAAAAAGAAGTAAACAAAATAAGTAGGAATAAACCCTGAACTTTGGTGCTCTTCAGTTTTTTAAATCACCTACTTGAATTTTAATAGCTCATGTTTTGGTATAACAATATATAACATTATATAGGAAAAGGACTTTATTAAACTGTGATTTCACATCATCCCTATCCCTTTCTAATAGAAGAATGAGAAATTAGATTTTTCCTCATGAAAAAATTCAAATCCAACTAAAAATGCTAAAAATCAGTAGGAAAAATCTGATTTGTCATTCTCCTATTGAAAAGGGATAGGGATGACGTAGAATCATAGTTTCATACAATCCATTCTCACATTATATAATATATAAATGTAGCTTAATATTAATCCGCCCGATTTTGAAATGCTGTTGTAACACTCCAAACCTGATCGAATAGGTTCGACCTGAATCATACGTGCCACATTAGCCACCTAAGTGACTCTCCATTAACTCCCAGTGTAACCTCCTACACACCACAGATTTACAACATAAAATGTGCTAAGTTATCATAATGCAGCGAAATGTCATAATAACATGCATGGAATGTAAAACATGCGAGCATATAAAGGCTACATAAAGTGGAAATGTTCGCATGTCAACAGACAGTAAATACTTCAGGATTTGCATGAACTAGTAAACAAATATTTTCAGGGTTCGCATATTCGAACAAAAATATACTAGTACTTAAAACTTATTATTAAGGCACGCACAAGGTTCGTAGACTTCATACAACATAGGTTCGTATCATCGGTTCGCATGTAATACAGGCTTCACAACAAGAAATTTCATACATTCAAGGATTCGCATACTTTAACTGGGTTCACAAACAAGTAAGGCTTTCTCTAATAAGGGTTCGCATGCAAAATCGAGGTCGCAAACACATAGGGGTAACATGCATAGATATCTCGCATCAAATCTGGCTCGCATAAGGGGTTAAGTCATACTTAGTCTGAATTTAAAGAACATAATAGGTCCACATAAATGGAAGGATAATAAAACTTTGTTTGTTTATTCATACTGAATGAATTCAAAAAAATCAAACAAACAAGCATTTAACTTTATGGTTCGCAAAATCAAAAATAAAAAAATAAACTAAAGGAAAAATTGAGTTTAGTAAAAATAGTAAAGTCATTGAACACAGTATCACCAATCCCAAGAAAATAACTATATCGCCTTTTCTCAGGGTTTGCTGGTACCCATCCTGATTAGCCTTGCTTGGATCAATCACCTCGCCACTTCCTTTGACGAACTACTTACCTGTGGAGTAACAGAGGAGTAGGTGAGCTCATTGAGAACTCAATGAATATATATGATACACCAAAGTATGCTTAAAATTCAGAGTTAAAACAAAACTTAGTCTAAAAATCATTTTCACGAGCTGAGCTCATTGTGAAGGTGCGAGACCTAGTTCGTAGTTGCCTTCCTATCAGAAAACATATAAGTTTGTAATACAATTTCACATGTACTCGTTGGAAATCATACGTAAATACTTGGCTTCTTTTTTAAGAAAACATAAAACATATTCATGTACTTGACATGTCGTTGAGATTGTTCTTGTTCTTATACTGATCATAAAGCATGTTCTTGTACTTTTCATATCTTACTATTGGATAAGTAGATCTCCTTATATTTCATCACTTGTGACTTAGAGAGTCCTTAACATGTCCCATAAGTGTAGCATAGAGCTAAACATTCTCCTTTACACCAACATGTCCCTTTGAATGGAGCCTAGCTCGACATTCCCTTATCTATTCACATGTCTAAGGGCCTTAACGCCCAAATATAGAACTTATAGGTGAGTACTCACAATCCTTTGGTATGCCAATATATCCAACATAGAGCTCACATAAGAAGCTCGCATAAAAATACATGTTCACATAGAGCTCGCATAGAAGCTTGTAAAAACACAGTTTGTAAAATCAAGCTTTTAAAACATAAGCTAGCATAGAAGCTTGCATAAAACATATTTTAAAAACATAATCACATATCTTAAAAACAAATTTTATAGAAAAGCTTTCTCTTGGAACTTAGTTTTTTAAAAAACCCTAAGCTCTTGAAAACATAATGGTTCGCACACAAATGGCGATCCCTTAACACTAACCAATTAGCTGAGAATTTAAACAAGTTTTGCTTTTCCTTTGTCATTGCTGGTAGATGGTAAGACTAGTTCGCAACATAGATAAACATATACAAATTACTTAACACACAAAATTCAAACATACGAGCAAACCTAGTTTTCTGGACAATTAACCCTAGCAGAATAGAGGCTTAGCTTGGTTTCTAAGAACTTTGGTTCAGAATAGAGACTTGACAAAAAGAATAATCGATGGGAGAAATCTCTATGAGAAGGGCTTAATTTATAAACACTAAGTGTTTTATTACTCTTAGTATACCTTAATGGACTTAGGAAAAAAAGGTTACATGCATGGATTGTGGGCTCATGGGACCACATCGAGAATAGTTGTCAATAAAAGTCACGTAAGAGTCGTAACTTCCTCGGGCACTGGTGCTCATGAGATCACATACATCAGTGTGCATAAGTTCTAAAAGTTGGTTGGCCCTTGTACCTTTCGCATTAAAAGACCTTTTAGTTATTTTACCTTCCAAGCAATATTCACATTGTGAAGACTAACTTCTTTAAGTATACTTAAGGGACCATCTTTCACGAGTCTAGTGATTTTTTCTTGGTTAATATGACCAAGTCTTAAATGCTATAGGTACCCCTCATTAGAGTGAGAAGTTTTAAGATTTTTATTCATTATTTCAGTTTGAAGCATCGAGTAGTTATTTGGTTTGATAAAGTAGATATTGTTTTCCATCTATCCATTACAAATTAACGAATGATTTTTATGAATACCAATCCTTTTATTGAATGTCACAATATAACCGTTATAAAACAAACATGCTATAGAAATGAAATTCCTCTTAAAATGAGGTACATAAAACATGTTCTTTAAAACAATCTTCCTAAAATTATTAAAGTGTAAAATAAATTCTCCCACTACTTCGACGAAAACATAGATCCCATCTTTGGTCCGTAATGAGAGGCTTTTGTCACACAGACTTCTCATTTTGCTGAACCCCTGTAAAGAAACACACACATGGTTAGTGGCTCAAGAATCAATAACCTAGTTGTCAATTGATTCTTCCACTAACCAAGCTTTAACCACAAATAGCTCCATACCTTTGCCTTTTTCGGTTAGGTAATCCAAATGCTCATTGCAGTTTGATTTGAAATGCCCTTTTTGTTGTAGACGAAACATTTGATCTTTTAGGATCTTTTAACTTTTTAGCCTTCTTTCTATCCACACGAGGTGGAACTGAAGAATTAGTCGGCTTCTTATTTCCCTTAGCTTTCTGTTTCCCTTTAGAGGAAAAAGGTCCCACAACTAAGTTTGCCTTAGGTTTCTCCTTAACTAGCTTACCACCATTCAACATCAACTCGTAGGATTGTAATTCTTTCATGAGTTGAGTGAAGGTAAGCGTCTTGTTTCCCAAGTTGTAAGCGGCCCTAAAACCAACAAACTCTTTGGTTAATGATTTGAACACTATTTCAATTTGCGTGTTCACGTCTAGTTCAGCCTTATTGTCCTTCGCTTCCACAAAGAATCACATAAGCTTAAGCATATGTTCTTTGACCGGAGTGCCAGTTTTCTGTTGAGAATTCATCAAATTTGTAGTAGCAAATTTTTGAGCCATTGTGACTTAGCCTCCGAGCAAATCCTCCAAATTATTCTTGATCTCTTTGGCAGTATGTAAATTTTTGTGTTGCTTTTACAACACACTACTCATGCTCGCTAACATATAACATTGAGCAATCGAGTTAGAATCTCTCCAGCGATTTCTCACTTTGTGTTGAGCTTTACGAGGGTACGTTTCGCAAAGAACAAATTTGCGTTTCTCACAGCTGAGAACTATCAACAAGTTCCATTTCCATTATCGAAAGTTATCCCTATTTAATTTATTCTCAGTAAGAATGCTAATAAGAGGAGTAGGAGACATATTTGAACTGAAAAAAAATTAAAGATTCAGTAACATATCAAGAATGTAGTATGATGCATACGTCTTCTATTAAAAACTTAATTTTTTTCGTTGCTACGATCATTCTCACACCCATCAAACATGTCACCTTGGGGTCCCAAGATTAACTGGCAAGAACATGGATTCCATCCAATCAGTTCGTGAATCTTAATTCTCAAGACTCCACACAAACTAACGTCTGTTTAACGTTTGGCCATCATCTCTAGCTTAAATATCTTTTCTTGGGAAACTATTTAATAAGGGATGATCTTGACTATGTAACCACTGACTCAACACCCATCATGAACGTTCTCTTATTTGTGAGTCACCTTGGGACAATCTCTCTCAAGGTTATGCATTACTAGTTGTCCTTAAAAGGAAATCCCATCTAGTGAACCCATATAACAAAGTTTACCTTAGGGTGCGACCAGGGTAGGAATCAGCTTGAAACTTTATCGTGCTATCACTTAGAGACCATCAATGGAGGTCGTAGGTCATGTTCAAGGACCTTCTCCCACTCAAAATTTAAAAACATTCAAGGTTTTTTATCCCAAATTTCAAGAATGATCATACAATAATCCTAGTGGCATTCTAACCTAACCTAAATGACATGCTTCCAATATATGCATGGCATGCTATGGAAATAATATCTGTTCACAATAATTAATCAATCTTAAAATAAAAAAAAAATTGATTCTCTATAGTTTTTATTTTAAGGGAAAAACTGAAAAAGTGAATGCAAACCATACACCAGGTAGGGTTTTAGGAAAGGGAGTTGAGCCAAATTTGGCTGCTTAAAAACTAAGCCTTTTCTAGCCAAAGCCAATCCTAGACATGCACCATTTCAGTCCCATAATATTATTATTGTACATTGGAGATAACATATTATATTGTTGCACATTTTATTGTTGGATTTGGTTCCCTAAGTGTAGTATATTTGTTTGTAAATTTGTAATTTTTTGAACAAATTGATTAATAAAATAATTCATGATTTACATTAATATACTTTGTATAATGTCCTCATGTTATTTTTGCATGCAAAACAAAATAGAAGAAAATATTGACTCACTAGTTGTCTAATGTTTAACCTAATACTAAGCGATATTACGTGGTCGGATTGTAATAAGAAAAGATAACTTATATTAGTAGATGAACTTAAACATGTCCTTAGTCTAATCAGAAATGAGCAAACTGATTGAAAGACTAATATGCAGTCTATCAAGTTCAATTGGGGAGATGTCTTGTCTTAGGCATTGGAGCAGATGACTTCCAGAAGATAGAGACATAGACATGCTTGACTAGACTGATAGTATATCAGACTAGACCCAAGAAGAATAGATCCTGAATTCGTTTATGGATTTATCCACTTGTTACATTCAAAGTGTGGCATGCCTTAATCCTGAGTTGATGATGGACTATTTATGTGTGACTCGTATATGGGAAAAAATGGGTTTGGAAAACGTAGCGAAAAATAAATTCAGGGAAAAACTAGTGTTTTAAAATTTTTTTCGAAACAAGATCTTGGTTGTGATATCTAAAGTAATAAACACTTAATCAAAATTGTACCTTTTCAATTCGTCTAGGATGAGCGCTTCGACCGAGTAGTCTTCTTCGCTATCCTCAAGCTCACGTCTGTCGAGTGTGGGCTCGCTTCAAATCAGAAAACATTTCACAAAAATTTCCAGTGGGGTAATTTTACAATTTCTCTAAACTTTTGGGTCAATTTGTAAATCAGAAAAAATCTCTAGAAATTTTCTGGAATAATCTCTTTAGAAATTTCTCTCTACAACTTTTTCTTGAATTCAAGTGTTTGTAAATAATCACCCAAGACTCTTTTTATATAGGGAGAGTTTAGAGAGTTCAACTATGATTAAACTTAATCATTTTAATATTAAATTAATATAATATTTATCAAGATAAATATTAGATTAAATTTAATATTAAATCTTATTAAAATAATAGAATGTTTATCTACAAGATAAGCATTAAAATAAATTTAATATTAAGATAATCACTTTAATATTAAATTAATAAAATACTATTTAGATAAGTATTAAATTAAATTTAATATTAAACTATTAAAATAATATTATTTTTGGAATAACATAGTTACTACACCCTGAGTTGATTTGGTTTGGGTCAACGATGACCCATTGGTTCGGTCTAGCCACAGGTTGGATTATCGACCCGATTTAACATGCCAGGCTTGATTTGACTAGTTTTTGGGTCTTGGTCTCGATTTTGGGCTCCCAGGCCCAATTTACGATCTCAGGTCTAATTTTCAAGTTTAATTACCCATTGGGTCAATTATTTGACTTGAAAATGAATTTCTGAAAATATCATATTAATTTTAATTGATTTGATTAATTTAATTTTACTTGATCAAAATTAATTTTCCCAAAAATCACTTAGATTTTCCAAATTAATTTTTCAAGAAAGTTCTTTAATCAAATTCTCTAGTTGAACAATTCTTACGACCACCTAATTTAATTTCACATCGAATAAATCGACAATTAAATTATTCCCAAATTCATAGAATTTCTTCTGATTTAAATGTAGTCTGATCGAGCTTTTGTTGAGCTAGCGGAGGGACCAATCAGACAAATACAATTTGGCTCTAGTGATTGCAATTATGTCTAGAAGCATCGTTCCGATAATTCAGAATTAATTAATCATAGAGTCAGTCCACAAGAACTACCATGATTGAAAAATCCTTATTGTATACTATTTACTAAAGCAATTCATGCAACTGCTTTGTCCAATGACCGTCATGTGTGTGTTACCCTTATATAATATCTTTGATTCCTTTGAGTTAAATTCGTTCACTCAATACAATCCTATTTTATCTCATGGCTAGCATTGTGTCTTTTTATTGATTAATATCATCACTGTCAACAAATGACTGTGATAAATTGCTCGGTCGAGAACTAGCAACCCGTGGCCACGTTCCATATTTATCAATCCACAAAATGCCAATGAGAAGATATCATTGACTCTTTAATTGAGCTATGAATTCCACTGTTGCTAATAAATTCATGCCATACACAAGTCATGTACCCAACATACCGGTTACGGGCTCGATCATCTTTAGAGCATAAGCCTCCACTTATATCAAAGCACATGAGTTGCATGATCAGTTCCTAACTCAGGATTTAGGTAAATCACACCATGAACGCCACAAGAAAATTAGTTCACAAATGGATTAAGAATTAATTAATCTTGGGTCCAGTCTAATGTATCATTCTACTAATGAATACATCTATGTCTCTACTCATGGAGTCAACTGCTCTGATAGTGAAGACTAGTCAACTATTCTGAATTGTAGATGACATAATAACCCTTCTCAGTATTTGAATCAAATGCTCACTTTGGCACTTTTATGGTATTACGGACTCATTTAGATTATCTACTGAAGTAAGTCATCTTTCTCACAATGTAAACATTCTTTACAATGTCATTTATCTTCAGTTTGAACTTTAAACAATAAATGAGCTAATATTTGTTTGTTACAATTTCGCTATGCATGCAAAATATATAATATATAAATAAAAAAGACATAATAGTGAAATTTAAAATTAACTTTATTTATTTATTCATTGTTCAAATAAATAGAAAACAGTTACATGTTTACTACAATATGGATATATTTCCCAACATCGTATACTTTGGAGTAAGTAAAAGTCTGAGTTCAAATAGAAAAGGAACTGAAACCTAGTGTATTGGGTATACGACTTCTACAGTATGTAACATCATTCACAACATTGGAATTCATAGCCCAAGACACGTGTAAATGATATCCCCTCATGACATTATAGGATAGATGAAAAGTAAACATGACCATGAATCGTTCGTCTTTGTGATGAATGAATTGATTACTATTTGATAGTAATTGAATTTTCATGAAGGGAGATCTAATGGTTATCATGAGATAAAATAGAATCATATTGAGAGAGTGGATTTATCCCAAAGATATTAAGGATATCCTATGACGGTAACACACTTATAACAAGGTCTTGGACAAGCACTGATCGAGTTGCTTTCATAATGGTATGTCATTAGGGAGAGCTCAGTCATGATACTATAGTGAATGACTTCATGACTAAATGAGTTTATAACTAATAAGTGGAAAGCTGAAACTTATGTAATAGTCTATTTTTCAGTAGTGTGGAAATCGTGGTTTTAGAATCCCATTTTTTGATGATTGAGTTTGTAAATATTATTATATAATATTTATGAGTTTATTATAATATTGTATTGAATTTCGATTCGATAATTTTATTGAAATGATATTTAATTAAGGTACAATGGCTAAATTGTAAAAATCACAAAAGTTAATCGCAATTGATTTTTATTAGTTAAAAGACTTAAATAGAAATTGTTCAAGGGTTTAAGTGGTATTTAGACCGTAATGTTTTGGCATGAACGGTTAGTACCTAATTTTTTAAGGGAATTATGTGTTAAAATAATGTTAAAAGATATTAAAGCATAAAATAAAAGTTAAATGACCATTTTCATCATCTTTTACCTCCCATCTACTGATTCCACCATTTTTTAAGTTGGGAAAATTTGGCCAAGCATTCATCCTTGCATGGTAAGCTAATTCAAGCCTGGTTCTTTCATTTAACCTCTATAACACCTAAAATTCATTTATGGAAAGTCCCTAAATCTTTAACAATTTTACAAAATAATCTCCAGGTTAGGTAAATTAAGATACAACAATCTCAAAAACATAAAAATCACTAAAAACGGGCAAGAAATCACTTACATGCACACACGCAAAGACGCCAAAACTTCAAGCTCTTTCAATGGAGGTTTTTAGCTTTTTTGTTCGGTGGAAAACTCCATTAACGAAGACGATGATATTTTATTTTATTTCTTTTACTTTATTATAATTATTTAACCTTAAAATTAATGTATAAAATGTAATAAAAATTTCCACTAGCCGTCCAACTTAATAAAAAATGGTGTATTTGCCTTATAAACCCTTAAAAGAACTTTAATTATGTACATTAGCTAATAATAACCAATAGTGATGAAGTTTTACATATTTTATGGTTTAGTCTTTTTTCTTTAATTAACAATTCAATCGCTAAAATTATTGAACTAGGACTCAATTTAACTCTATAATAGACTCATAAATATTATAAAATATTATTTACTGACTCAATCTTAGGAAATTGGGGTTTCGAAACCACTGTAAAATGGGATGTTACAACCCCCAACGAAAACATTGAAAATAAACCATTCAATATATATAAATTTGAAAACTTTAGTCATTATATGATCAATAGACTTTCCCAAGACTCAATTGAATATAGGAAAATTTAATTGCTAACCTAAACATGAAATAGGGCCAAATTGCAAAATTTCAAAATTTTAAAACATGTACGATACCCTTGAAATGATACCGATGCTATTTGTTGGTTCGATGTTTAAACAAATTCTTCCTTAAAACACAAGTATCTATACTTGATACATGGTACCGATACCTTTTACACAAAGTACTGATACCTATTTCAGTATGGATACCGTTTTATGATTCTGTTACTTTTTGTAAAATTTAGACAAAGTTCAATTGTATCTATACCCTTGTAAAGTATCAGTAGTCTGATTTAAGTATCGATACTTTAGTCTGGTGTTGATACTGTTTTGAAAATTGATGTTTGAAAAATTAACTGAAAAATACTAAGTACCAATAACTTCACTTATGATATCGATACCTTAGAGCCAAATATGTCAAAATCCTCCATGTTGGTCCATTTTCATGCCCAAAAATAACAGAACTTCATTTGAAACTTAAATGCACATAGTAAACTTGTACAAACTAACTCAAAACATACCAAAAGCCATAATTCAACAGTTTCTCAATCAACCAAACTTTCACAGATCACTATAGTCCCTAAACCTACCATATCAATTTATAATTTATCTTGTCATTCTGATTTTCATTCATTCAAATACACCATTTAAAAATACCACAAGATACTCATATAAGGCGTAAAATATTGCCAAAATACACATTTATGCATATATGAACATTAGTTTCCCAAGTTCAAACATTAAACATAATTTCAGCCAAACCAACCATTCACAAGTTATGACATATAAAAGTACCTAAGTATATGCCACAATATCGAGATTAAAACGAGTAAAAGCGTACCGAGTTTATAGAAGGATAGTGTGATCTTCGAGCTGATCCGACTAGCGAGTTCCACAAATTGAAAATCTACAGAAATAGAAAACAACTAGGTAAGCATTTCGAATGCTTAATAAGTTCATAGGTAATAAAAGATAATTTACCTCGATTTACAAACAATCATGATAAACTAAATAACAAAACATTATATACTTGACATAACATATTCACAATAAATAGGTGAATTCATCTTAAACTGAGTCATATAGTAATTCATAATTCAATAGCATATACATTATCAAATCATCATATACCATTTGAGCATCAAACTCGTAATATACCATTTTCATTTCTCTTTCCATTAATCATTTAGCTCGTTGAACTCTAGTAAATAAAATCGGATACATGGGTAACTACACCATACCAGAGAGTATCGTAATCCTAAAGAAAGCACTGAAGTGTTGATTAAAGAGCACTAAAGTGCTGAACAAATTACAATAACCCTATTGGCATGCCAATCGTATCTTAATCGTTTACTAAGTTCAATTGGGCAACACTGTATTCGTAAAATTTAAATCACTATAGTGTCATCATATATATCATCCTATCATAAAACATTTCATATCATCTTGGACACATATATTACCATTTCTTTACAATTTAGTCCATGCATCACCTTCTTGTACCAAATCGTAACAAATTCAAAGTTACACTTACACATAAAAAATAATAAATCAAACATGTTTACATTACTATTACGTACAACTACACCATATGAACTTACCTAGAAAAAAAATGAAATAATAAGATATCAGGGACTAAAATGTAATTTCCCCTTTTACTCGATTATCTTCCGGTTGGTTTAATTCTCGATCTATAAAAATTTAGTTAAATTACCAATTCCAATTAATTTATAACATTCTATTTGGTACATGAAAATTCAATTTTATTTTCAAATGTTCCCTAAATTTTTGCATTTTATTCAATTTAGTCCCTAAAATTGAATTTGCTATAACTGTCAAATTTGAGCTTTAATTCTAAAAACGATCTCAATTCCATCATTATAAATCCCTCCACTATCTAAAATTATAGAAATTTAACATCAATTTGGAATGTTTTACACATTAGTCCATAAGTTCAAAATTACCAACTTTCACTTTACAATTTAGTCATTTTTCACTTCAAAGCTTAAAACCTAGCAATTTCGTACTAAAAGCTTCAAGAAATCATGAATGGAAACTTCTAAAAACTTTAAAAACTTTGTCAAATAATACATGGATAAACTAAATCAAGCTCTCGGGATCTCAAAAACATAAAAATTACAACAAACATAACTAAAATAACTAACAAATTGAAGGGTCGAATAGTTTGGTGCTCAAAGTAGTTTTTCCCCTTTTTATTTTTTTTGAAATTTCGGTGAAGAGATGAAGAAACTAAAGATGAGAACCTAATTTTTGGCTTTTTTACTCTAATTATTTATTAAAAAATCTTAATTTATTTACTTAAACCTTACTTAGTTAACCTTAAACATGTTTAGCTTAAGTTAGTGCATTCCTACATCACTTTCCACTATTTAATATAATAATCTGGTCCAATTACATAATTGGCCCATTAGCTAACTAAAAATCTATAGCGATTAAAATTTTACCATTTTTATGATTTAATTTCTGTACCTTAATTAGCTATCAATTCAATAAAATTAAGGGACCAAAACTCAATATACCTCTAATTTAGACTCATAAATATTAAATAATAGTATTTACTGAATCAATTATAAAAATGGGTTTTTGAAACCACCATTTTCGACTTCAGTGAAAAACAAACTGTTACAGGTTTGGGTTTCAAGGAAAGGAAGCATCAAAATGGTTGAAGCATGAAAACTAGTTTGGCACATAATGTTGTTCCCTACTCACCCCCTAGTGTATCTTTTAGCTTACCTCCTTATATCTTTTTCTCTCACCTTCTTTTTCTCTTTGAATTTAAAGATATAAAGACATGACACAATATTCATGAGTATAGCAAGCTTTGCAAGCTTTAATGCAATATGAATGAAAAGTTTCCTAAGCATATATGTGATTTTTCTTTGATCACATTGTAATTATTTCACTCTTTTTCACTCACTACTTTTAACCTGTTCTATGCTTTTATTTCTCGCTTTGCTTTTAACCCTCACAATGCTTTTTTTTCACACACTAATTTTTCATTTTAGCACACTTTGTAAGAGTCTTATACCCACTATATTGTACAATTTTTACTTTTTTCGTTCTATTGCTTTTGAAACCTTCTTAATGTATCTACCTAACCCTCAAATTTATAACCCGACGTCTAATTCCATGCATACAATAAAGATAGGACCAAGAAAAGATAAGTAGATATTCTAATTTAGTTCCCAATTTCAAAATTATGGTTCATCAAGAAAGTTGATTTAAGGCCCAAATATAGGTAGTAAGGGTACACATATGTAGGGTTGGCTTTTTAGATCTAGTTTAACTAAACAATGCCTTAGGTCATCCCTAAATATCTTAAAATTCATGGATTCAGTCATATAAGTGATGAATTCATAGCCACTTACAATTTGAAGCTTTTCCACTTGATGAATGAGCTGGATTGTGTTGGGTAGGGATGCAGAGTTTGAGTCATTTCATTGAAGATCGTTCTGGTCTGAATGCCTTCTCAAAGTTGTACATCAAGGGAAAATCTTATTCCGTGTCCTCCTCCTCTCTTTCTTCTTCTTCTTCTTCTTCTTCCTTAGATTGCCTTTGGGATGGTGTGAGAACATGTTTGCATGGTGGAAAGGCCGAGACCCTTACATCACATCTTATCCCATAGTCTTCGTAAAATGGTTACACAGGGTGCAACCATTTTACAATAAACTCTGAATCGAGCATATCATCCTGCTTTTGGCTTTCTAACTTTCTTTTTGTTTTGCCTTTTCCCTTCTTTTTTTTATAGGGAATGTTGTAGATCCATATTCGTTTTTTGCCTTTGGTCCCATTCTGTGATCTGCATCATTTGAAGCTCCCTATATTGTGCACAAATTGAGTCTCTAATAAGACTATTGCTCGAGTTCAGAAACTATTCTGTGGTAGTCATTGAATCCTTAGCTTTGCGATATAGGGCCAACACAAGGTAAGGGAAAAATATCCCTACCTTCGGGCGACTGATACACTTTATCATGAAGTGTTAGATCGACTCCCATATGCAAACCTTTTTCTTCTACAACATGGAAAACAACAAAATATCTCAAAAACATTTACAATAGAAGCATTTAAGATAGGTGAAATCTGAGTACAAATGAATTGAATCCATATTTTTGCAATCGGAAACATGATTGCTTGATTAAATGAGAGTGGGATGTTGGTGTTTGGTTGGCATTTTCTTTCGCCCTTACATTCTATTATATAATTAATTACATACTTCATATTAGTGTTTCTATAAAATTTAAAATAAATTGTTTCTATAAAATCGTTCTTATGATATGGAGCATTGTAATACTCACAAATTTCTTCAAGGGTGACTATAACTTGTTTTCCCTTAATTGTTACCTCATAGAGTTCCTTACTCTGAAAATTTTTATTTTCTCTATACTTCAATGGAACATAGAATTCTTGTACCACAGGAATCACTACGGGGTCTTTAGGGGTAAGGCAAAAATCTTACCAACCATTGTATTTCAACAACTCGTCACACAAGGTCGATAACAAATCAAAACCCCTCTTTTGAATAAATGTTTTCCTTGTAACTTTAAAAATTATTTTTCAACATTTTTTTGTTTAAATAGAGAGGTATCGTAATCCATCATCAACTCTTGGGTTTTGGTAGTCTTATACTTTTTACGTACGATGCAAAAATATTCAACAAATTTATCAGTCAAAATAAAATCTACCAATATCAAAGTCAAGCAACTAGTTCCTTAACAGCCCGCCCAACGTAGACCATATAGCTATTAATTGGCTTATAGTCATATAAGCCAAGGGTAGTAAAAAGATTAGACTAGTGACTAGTCCATTAAATGTTTGGGTGGTGTGTTGTGAGGATTCTTTTGTGAGGAACGCCTTGTTGGAATTCACCATTTGGAGATATCTAAAGGTTCAATGGGTTCTTTTGTGAGACAATCCGCCAACCATGATACTTTCGGTGAACTTGTTAGTTCACAGAGTGATTGGATTATTTTTCGTACTTTAGTGAGAAAACGATGGCCCGATGAGAATTGATAGAATCTAGTTGAGGCCTATTTGGAATTGAACTAAAGTGTTGTATATGAAAATTTGATGTGTTTAGGTTGTTGAATGACTAGATTAGTTGGATTTTTTAGTGTACAAGCAATGTTTACTACCCATTAAGCTGATTATCAGTAGTGATTATGTTTGGTAGATGATTAAGCAAGCTTATTCTCAAGTTACAAGAATATAGTGGGATTTTTTGACCCTTCCACTAAGCCTTGTTCCCACTGTCTATGCTATATAAGGATGTTGATAACCCATGTGTTTACCCTTTTGTTTTTCTCTAAGTTATTTCTTAAGTCTCTGGAAATTTTTAAGTTACCTTCGCTAGAGAAGACGAGGAAAGTACCTGTAGCTAGTAAACGCCATTGATACGTACCAACTTACTGGTAATTTCTAGAAAGCCTTAGATTGTCGTCGAAGGGAATTATGTACTTTTATTAGTGTATGAGTGATTAAATTGTAGTAAGAAATGATATGATGATTATAATTGTTTCTTATTTAGCTCAAAAAGATAGTGAAGTCTTAAGAAATCAAAGTGAAGGACCAGTAGAATAGATTCTATTCTGAAGTTTTCTGGTGAGTTCCTTCTTACTTTCTTTGAGTTATTAAAATGCTATGATATGTAGGTTGTGTAAGGTAAGTTGTCTCTACTGAAGATGGGTCGATGTGTTGTGAACTGGCGTGTGTGCAATAAACCGGTGTTGTATGTGTGAGCACGGCCATGGTCGAGGTGAAAATACCCACCTTATTTGCGAGCCTAGTACTAGAATTTTGTGATATGTGAAAATGTGGAGAGAAGCTTTATTTGTGATACCTTCGATAGGGAAGTTTTATTTCAAATCTATCCAATAGATCACGGCCCGACGTTGTGGGAAAACACATGTTCGATTTAACAAGGAATATGAATATAAATATGATTATGACTGATATGCAATTCTGATTTCTGAAATATGGGTTTGAGGTTGGCACAAGGTTGGGTCATGTGTAAACTTACATGATTTACAGAAGTATGTACGAGATGGCAGTATGTGTATATCAGGGATACTGTGTGTATTATATTGGTAAAGTGTTGTTAGAGAACTGTACTGGTAACTTGGCGTAATGTGTCTGTAAGACTGAGTCTCAAAATTGTCTCTATTTTTTGGTTGATTATCATTAACCTGATAATCATTTTGTGCCCATTTGGAACTCACTAAGTTCAATTGAACTTTCTTCATTACTTTTCTTTCTCAGATGTTTGAATAGTAGAAGAAGATTAGTAAAAGGGGACTACGCCAGAGCTACGTCTGCGAGTGAGCTACTTGTCTATTTTTTTATCATGCATGGCTATTTGGCGGATGGCGTATACATACAGTTTTTAATTAAGTTTTTCTTTTACCTCATAGCTATATTGTTTTGTCTTGAAAAGATAATTTAACCCTTATTATAAAAGTGTACGCCAAGCTTCCTTGATTTTCATTTTATAAATTCCTTTATATGTATTCACAACTGATGGCAACGAATGCTTAATAGGCTGTCTTTCATCAATCCTATTGTTTTGTCCTTTAAAGATGTGTTATCGATTTAGAGAAAAGAATATTGGTTTGTAACTAAAAGGGAAATATTAATAATATTTTCCTCAAAGATTTAAGTAAAATCAATGAATTTTGAATCTGTTAGTAATGCCCTAGACCGTTGGGTGGTATGTCTGGCTGAATGATGTATGCCAAGTCTTCCTGATGCGCTAAGGGGTGTTACAATATTTAAAAAAAGAGAAAATTTAGAACTTTAACCTTGTTATGGAAACCTTGGAGATTGAAGAAAATCCCTTGCTTCAATGTGGAATAGCGTGGTGACCTGCAAAAGAAACAAGAAAGAAGAAATAAAAAAAAACAATGTATAGAATTTTTTAGAGAAAGGTAATGGGGAGAGGTTTTGGAGAGCTTGAATGAGGTTTTGCAGAAACTAATAATTTCTTTTAGGGGATAATGAGGTTTAAATATAATTTATACTATGGGTTTTGGCATAAAACTGGTGAATATTTAGGGTTTAATCACTAGGTCGTGTCATTGGGTCGGGAATTTTTTTACAGAACCTAACTCAATGTCACAACATTCTGCCTAGTATACCAATGTCGTACCATCAAGGTGAAATGTCACGACATCTTCTTAAAGTTTCAAATTTTTGTTACTACCGTCAATGTTATGGCATTACTGGGACAATGTTGTGACATCGACTTTATTTTTACAAAATCATGTTTTGGGGATGTTGTGACATCACCATCTCGGTGTTGCATGTTCCACATAATTCTAAGTTACCTCAGTAGTTATCAAATCTTAATTCTTAGCTTGCTTTACCCTACTCCTATATAAAAATTAATTAAATGTTCAAAATTTATCCGAGTATTAAAAATTATACTAATTACAGAAATTAGTGAAACTCAATGGAATAAAATTTAATTTTTATTGTTGAAGTCATCTCAAAGGCTTTTTGACTTTCCATTGACTTTTGAATTCGAGCTCGACGATCCATATCGTTTTCTAGTGCCTCCCTTCTAGACTAGATCCTTCCACTTATCCTTTTATAAAGTCTGAAACCTCTTTCCTGCATGCATAAAGTACTGAAAATATCTTTGATCAAGGTCGTTAGTGGCACAAAGAGATATAAAATTACAAGTTCCCACTAAATACTCAACGTTTCCCACATCTGTTAAGGACTTACCACACTTAAAAACACTTCCACCTCTCCGTCAATTTTTATAAGTAGTTTATTTTTTTCTACATCGATGGTGGACTTGGATGTGGCTAAGAATGGTCTTCCTAACAGAATGAGAATTTTCATATCCTTCTCAAAGTCAAGGACTACAAAATCAACAAGAAATATAAATTGTCTAAATTTGACCAATATGTCCTCTAATACACCTTTAGGGTATACTAATGACCTATCAGCCAACTATAGTGTGATCGAAGTATTCATTAACTCCCCTAAACCCAATTATCGAAATATAGAAAGGGGCATTAGATTTATGTTGGCTTCTAAGTCACATAGGGCCTTCCCAAATTGAATTTCCCCTATCTCTATAAGAATTGTAAAGCTCCCTAGATATTTAAGTTTAGGGGGTATCTTTTTAGTTATATTCGCACTACATTCAACATTTATATTAATTTACTCTCTTTCTTAATTTTCCTACGCCTACACATGGTTTCCTTTAAATATTTGTTGTACTTTGGAATTTTATTGATAAGTTATAGAAGGGGTAAATTTTCATTTAGAAATTGAAAAAGATTCAGAAAACTTACAAACTCCTCATCATCCCTTTTCTGGTTATCCTCGAGCCTTGATGGGAATGGAATGCTCTTGCCACTAGTGCTGGTGCTCTCCTTGGGCATAGATTCAACCACTTCTACCTCAACTCAATTTTTCAGTACTCATCATCACTTTGGGAGTCATCCAGAGGATCATTAGTCTTCTCTTCATCCACTTAATTTGGAGTTGGAATACTCGGGTTTTCTAGAATTGTACCTGAACAGAAACTAATGGATGCACGTACTCCTTTCCATCCCTCGTAGGATTGTTTTCTGTGTTGCTTTGGATCCCAGTGTTCCTATACCTCTAAGCAGAGTTTTCCAATTGACTCATCTAAGCCTCTAAACTCGCCCTACGACTGTGTATTTGTTGTTGCATCTAGTTCATTTGTGCTAGTAATTGTCACATATCAACCTTTAATGAATCCATCTCTTCTTTTAGTTCAGGTGTGGTAGGGTTTTTGGTTGTGTACCTCTATTCATACTCTTGAGACTTAGCCATAATGGGTGATTTGTAAGGAGGAATCAATTTATTTTCATTGAAGTTCTCTCCTTGGTTGCCTCCCCACTTCAAATTTGGGTGGTCCTTCCAACCGAGATTGTATGTGTTAGAATAGGGATTTTCGACCCTATTCCCCAAGTAACTGACCTCTTTTGGTATGTTCTCAAAGTATCTTTCCCAAGCTGGAATTGCAACACAACCACTTGTTTGATAGTGTTTAGCTCGATATGGCTCAAGTGTCGGTGGTTGGTTAGAACCTATCTTCGGTTGATTGAGCTTCTCGAGGATTTATTTATATTTATCATCCACTTTGATTGTATTAGCTGTAGAGGGTCTCAGATTATAGATGAACCTATTAGCTGGCCACATGTATGAATACATGGCCATATCCTCAATCACTTGAAAAGCTTCTGTATATGTCTTAGACATGAAAGCACTAGCGGATGCCCCATCTAACCCAAACCTCAGATTCCCATCTAGACCGTTATAAAAAATCTGTATCTGCAGCCATTCAGCTAACCCCTGGTACGAAACCTTGCATAGAAACAATTTAAATCCCTCCCATGCCTCATTAATAGTCTCCCCTTCAATGTGGAAAATTTTCGTGATATCTTTCCTCAACTGCATCATCTTACTTCGCAGAAAGAATTCTGTTAAGAATTTGTTCGCCAGTTCCTCCCATGTAGCTATCGACTCTCATGTATCTAATAATAGTACACAGGGATGAGATTCGGATTTTTTTCAAAGGCTTTAGGTTTTCTCTAGTGCTAGCAAGGGGATCGTGTTGGAAAAAATTTGGTTTGAAAATGGTTTTCCTGCACAACGAAAAATAAAAAATTTTAAAATCAAGCCAATTTGTGATGTTTATAGCAATAAACCTTAAACTGAATCCACATCTGTGTTTTCAAATAAACGAATCCTTGTCATTCTTGGCTTTCAACTAAATAACCTTCTCTGCTATTCTTGTACCACGAAAGGCTTTGAGTGTGGGCTCAAACGATTCAAATCAAAACACAGAACTAGAAACAATTTTCTTATTCAAGTGTGAAAACAAAAAATCTCTTCTCAAATAGAAATTGACAGAAATTATTATTCTAGAAAATAGATTTAATAGTTGAGGATAAATTCTCTCTATTTTCGGCCAGAGTAACAATATCTTAAAGTTGTGTAAATAGCCATTTTTGAATTATAGAAGTTTATTTCAACTAGGAAAACAAACGCCCAGCTTATCTATGAGTGTAGGAGCAACAACCCTAGTTAATAAAACTAGGGTTTTCTGTCCCTCTCATTAATAGGAGAGGCTTTTGGGTCTCTCTCATATTAGGTCCAGTTACAAGCACTTTTTAGACTTTTAATTCAATACTTAGACTTTTAATTCAATACTTTATAATTTGATACAACCCGATAACTTTTTTCTATTTCCCAAAATAAACATCTCAATATATTTCCAATTAAATAATCTTCTCAACCTAGTTCCAATTCCGTTAAAATCATGACGACTTTGTCATAAAAGAATCTATGAGAAAACATATTTAATATTTATACATTCAATAGTTCACTTTTACCAAATGATTTATTTACATTTTTGAACTTCATTTAATTTGAAAAACATAAATTCATTTCTAGATCAATTTCATTTTCAGTTTGGGGGAAACCACATTCATTTCCAAATGGTTCTATTTCTCCATTTTCATTTTGGAGAAAACCATTATCATTTCCAAATTATTTCATTTCTCCATTTTCATTTTTATTTTGGAGAAACCATAATAATTTTCAAATGTTTCGCATTTCTCCATTTTCACCATTTCGATTCATTTTTGTTCATTTGATTCAGCATGCAATTCTTTTTTTGTTTCAACAAGCTAACGGAGGGACCGATTGGACATATACGATTGAGGATAAAATGAATTACAATTAAGTTTCATCTTTTCATTTATTAATTATAAACTCATTTAGTCATGAATTCATTCCAATATAGTATCATGACTGAGCTTTCCCTAACGTCATTGTCACACTCCAAAATAGAGCCTAGGAGTTTTAGGAGTATTTTGGAAATTTTAGCAGTAGAGTGCTCGAAATTTCATAGCATGGTAAATCGAGATTGCATTCGACTATGACATTTTAACTGTTAAATCAATTTTTGAAAAAGTATTCTAAAAACCCTTAATTTTGGAAAAGGACTGATTTGTAGCAAAGTCAAAACAGTGGCATTTATGTGGCAATTCTACTAGTTTTTAAAATTGAACTTAAAAATACCCCCACTTACAGTTTTCAAGATAACTTCTTCCTCACCTCTCCCTTGTACCGCCCCTTGCCATTCCCTTGAACCTTGACTCGATTTTTGTGTCCCAAACTATAATACATTGATTCTCAATCATTCCTAAGTCATTTACCATCATAAATCTTCAAGAACAACACCCAAAATTCCATAGATTTCATTATCTACTCCAAACGTGGGTTTTCGAATTTACGTCAAAATGCATTCATTCTCTCAAAAAATGTAATCATTCATGTCACCATTGGTTTTTAATTTTATTTGGACTTTAAAACTGAATTATTAGACTTCAAATAGCATGTTTTAAATAAAAGCCAAAAATCAAGCCATTAATGGTGGATTTCGGGATTGTGAGTCAAAACTTGGTTTCAAAGTGATTTTTAACTTGTTTTAGCATGATTATAAGGTTTTTAAACTTACCTTAAAGTTTCGTTAATGATTTCTTGTGTTTTAATAATTTTTGTAAAAATTGCCTAAAAGATGTCGAAAAATGTTAATACCATGAGTTGAGTAGATTTGTCTAGTTTGAAGGTTGCGAATTAGGCGTAGATCATTAATTAGATGAAAAAAATTGATTTTAGGAAAAAAGATTGAATATAGACTGAGATATTAGAATTAAAAGTTTGTTATGTTAATAGTTTAAGTTACATGGGAACTTAGCTTAAGCTTGTGTTTTAGTGGGTTTGAGTGAATCCATTGCTGAATATTTGACTGTATTTATTGTATGAATGATGTATGTGAAGCCCCGGATTCATTAAAGCCTACTATGAGCGAAGGAAGAGATTAGTTGAGCTTTCGACTTTTCGGCAAAAGCATAAAGTGGTTAGTGTATGGAATTGCTACTCGTAAACACGAGTCATGTGTTATTTGGGAATTTAGATGTAGCCTAAACCCCTACTTTAAGTTCCGAGCATAAGTTTTCTTGAATCTCTAATGATTTCGTGGTTGTGTAATGTGCATGAAATGTGATAAGTGAGTATGGTGATTATTGTGTAAAGTGCAATTATAGACATGAAATAAATATGTGATATATATTATATGACTATGCTAGTGTTTTGCAAAAGATGCTAATATGTAGTAATAGTGCAAGGATAATCGGTAAGTAATATCTGTTGTTTTTCAGATATTTTGGCCTTGTGATCTTGGAACCATTGGATATAGTTGGCATGGCATAGGATTGTGAGTACTCACTTATATGTATAGTGGTTTTGTGCGTTGAAGCCCTGGGACATGTTTGGAGGGATAAGGGAATGAGAGCTAAGCTCCATTCAACGAGACATGTGAGGGAAAATAAGGAGAGTGTTAGCTACATGCTTCACTTTTGGGACATGTTTGACTCTATGAGTCTATGTGGTGTAATGGAGATCCGTGTATCCGATGTGTGATCATAGAGCTCACTATATGTTTCATATCCCAAGTGCCATCTTATCATAATTTATATAATCGTGTGGAATATGTTCTATGCTTGAATGAGTATGTATGCATTGTGAGAATGAACTATTAGATGATGCATAATTTAATACTATATGATGTTAGACTTAAGAATAAGGTTCTTGTGAGTAAATGATTGGTTGTGTTGCATGATGTTATGTTTGCGTTGTGGAAATTCTTTTCATTCACTGAGCTTGTTGAAGCTCACTCACTCATTTCAACAAATGTAGATCAGTGGCGTCATAGGTGCTCTATTATTTATGTTCGTATTGGGGAAATAGGCAATGTGGTAGAACTATTTTGGGTTATTGATCTTTAAACATTTTGATTTGGCTTATAAGAATTTCATGTTATTTTTATGTTAGAATTTTTATACATCGATGTTTGGCATAACAATCCTTGCTTGGATAATTGGACACTTTGGACTGAAAAACTTAGCCATAGCATGATGAAATAAACAAAGTACTTGATGCATGTTGCTTAGGAACTCTTTGGAATGAATTATTTGCTCTTCTATGCTGTATTTTTAGCTCCAATAGTAGAGGTATCGATAGTTGGCTTTGAAAATCGATACCTCTGTGAATTAAAACGTGCAAAAAATAGAATAGGGATTTGGTATCGATACCTTATCTCGAGTATCAATACTCAGGACAAAAGAATTGATAATCTATAGCAAGTACCGATAATTTTCAACAATTGGGATTTTTGGTCGAGAAACAGTAAGTTATTTTGGTATCGTTTTACCAAGTGGTATCGATAACATATGAAGAAAATATCGATACCTTAATTGTTATAATCGATACCTATGAGCAGTTTTATGAAATTTTGCTAAATAACCCTTATGCATGATTCTAACTGTATGTAAGATCGATTAATGAATGATTTGCATGTAATAATGTTAATTCACTAATTGGATGACTTAAAGCTTATACGGTTTAACCAAAGAAGATAGGTTTGCTTGGATCTAGTTCCTATTTGATGTACATGAGATGAGACGGTGATATGGCATCCCGTATTTGGGCTTGGCAACCAGGTCGGGTATAGGGTGTTACAGTCATACCATTACAAAATCAGCTCAATTAGTGTTCGTCCAATGACCTTATCATAAGTGTGCTACCCTCATAAGATATCCTTAATCTCTTTGGGATAATATATGTTATCCCAGTATGATCATATTTTATCTCCTGAGAACCATTACATTTTCTTTCATGAAAAGTCAATTACTACCAAGTCATTCATCACAAAGATGAATGACTCGTGGCCATGTTTACTTTTCATCTACTGTGTAATGCCAATAAGAGGATATCATTTACCAATGTCTTGGGCTATGAATTCAACTATTGATGACACCACATATTGCAGAAGTTTATACCCAACGTACCAGCTTTCTGTAACACCCTATCCCCGACCTAATCGCTAGGTCCGGGTACTAGGGGATACACTAAATCGAATGACTGAACAAAACTTTTGTTTCTGATTTAATTACATTCTTAAACAACTTTAATTTCAAAATCTAACTAGTATTAAGACTTGTACAAAACTGGTGAAAAATTTCTTATGACATTGATTCCAACAAATATTTACAAATTTTGGATTGAGAATCAATAACGTATATAATCAACTTAATCCCTAAGGCATGGCCTCTGTGAGTGCCCCTTTATATACATGAATAGCTACCGCGCACCCTATAATTTTGGTGGAGTTCGACTTGGTTCCTTTAGATTTCTCTAAATCTTTATCCGACCTACATTCAAGCAACAATTTAATAAGCTCGGGAGAACTTAGTGAGATCTGTACATATATGTGTCTGGGGTTTCATAATTTTTAATAAATTGAGATTTCTGGCTCATAATTAAACTTCCTGGATTTCATAGAAGATTTTTCAAAAACTTAGTTGACAAGGCCCATGCCCTTTACACTCTTAGCCATTTATTGGCAAACTTGTTCACTGGCTCGGTCCTGACCATTCACCCTCATAGGTCTCACCCCTCTTTTTTTTCTCATTATTTTTTATGCCTATATTAGCATTTATTACTTCTAGCTAGTTAAGTTTTGTGACTACCCAAGTAATTTCCATAACTACGATCTCTATCAGAATACCATGTTGTCACTACCTTGGAGTACTTAAAGAGACTTCATAAGATATGCATTTCCTACCTTTTGTAAATCAACAAGACCTTTAGCGTTCTTCTTAGTCCTGACAGACCTCCGCTTTTCACTATTCTCTAATGGACTTTACTGGCCATTTAGCCTTGAGAAGACATTTCCCTTCCACGTAGACTCTTATCGACCTATTCAATCTTTCAACCGACTTTTTTCGGCTTACAAATTATGACTACATCTTATCGTAGCCTATTCCGTGTCTACTTGAACCATGTGGGATCCGCAGCTTTCTAGAGGACTCGTTTTGACGTACATTATGTATACCTCATTATCTAAGGAGTCTCTTCCTCTTTTCACCCTAACTGGGTCAATGCGTATCCTTGGCCTCACTCATCATTGCCTTTAGTGAATTCTCTCATTATCCTGGTGGTTTATGCTCTTCAGACACACCAAGCTTGTGACTTATCACACCAGTCACATCGTGAACTCTAATTGAAACTTTGGCGTCTCTCTTGGTATATAGACCTGTAAACTTCCCCAGTGTGACCCCATGTTCACGTCTTGGTGGTCTACCCCGTGTTTAGTGTTCCGATGGGCTACTTATGCTGCCATGGTCAAGACATGGTCTTATACATTATTTCCCATGTTTATTGTCCTAGTAGACTTCATTGGTTTTCGTAGCTGAGCTATGTTCTTACAACTTGTAACCCTGTGTTTATTATCCCAACAAACTCGATAAACTACCATAAAGGAGCTATGGTCTTACACATTAAACATCTTTTGAGGTGTTGCCCCGTAGGACCTTATCGTTGTCGCGGTGTTGCCCTATAGAGCTTGTCGACCGCTTTCGTGGTGTTGCTCTATGGAACCTAAAAATCTTCAATATCTATTCATCTTATACCTAGCCTTAACCCTCGAACATCGAAGTGTCCCCCCTGCAAGGCCCGGAGATTCGCACATCACAATTATCACTCAAAAAAACTGAATGGAGGAATCTTAACAAAATTCTATTTTCCCTATCCATTGGTCCGTTCCTACATTTCGCATTCCTAACCTTGATTCTTGAACACCATAGTGTCCCCTCCACAAGGCCTGGAGCTTCGTATGTCACAGTTTGCACCTAGGAACACCAGATGTTGCTATCTAAGAGAAAATTTTCATTCCCCAATCCTAACTTCATCTATCTCGTTAATAATTTCCCTTTGTACTTCAAAATTTATAACATGCAAGCACAAGCATATAAGCACAAAACATAGTAACATGGAGAACACAAAATTTAGTTATGTGTTACCACAACTGTTGTCTGCATACATAGCATCCTCAATCAATGGAGATCATAGAACTCATTCTGAACTCGACCTAGATTCATGCCAATCATACATCATCCTGAAAATGGATTTTAAAAACTCATCTGATGTTTTTTTCCTCCTCATCTTACTTTTTCGAACTCCAGAGCTTCCATTCTCTTGGCAATAGCTCTCTGGATTCTCTACGATTCCAACTAAATCCTCACGATCACCGCTCTATGCTGAGCTTTCCGTAATCATTTCTTCTTCGGAACAACTAAGGAAGAAGGTGAAGAAGAGTGGAAAATAAAATAGAATTGAGATCAATCATTCCTGAGAAATCTTTTCAGCTATATATAGTCCTTCGTGCACGGTCTTCAACCGTATAGGAACCATCCATTGATAATCATTTTGTCTCGTACTAAGTAACCAGTTAATTCCAATCCAACCAAACCAGAATTGGTTCTCAACCCTGTCCAATTTAGTCACTAAGTTTTCCTCATTTTTTAGTAGAGGCCGCCAACTTATGGCTTCTTTCAATTTAACCCTCTAATTTTTCTAAATTTTTGGTCTTAATTGAAAACCTGGTGTGACACTTTCGGTTCCTTATCTGTTTGAACTCAAACTTTTACTTACATCAAAGTATATGAGTCATGCATACATAGTTCGTCATCCACTTATAATTTAGGTATGCCACACTATGAATGTCACAATTCAATAAATCCATAAACAGATTCAAGATTTATTCTTTTTGGGTCCCGTTTGATGTACTGTCAATCTAGCCAGTTACATCTATGTCTCTATCTTCTGAGAGTCATCTGCTCCGATGCCCAAGATAGAGTATCTCCTCAATTGGATTTAATAGACGACATATCAGTCTTTCAATTGGTTTGCTCATTTCCAATTAGACTAAGGGCATATTTAGGTTCGTATACTAATATAAGTTGTCTTCCCATATTACAATCCAACCACGTAATACTGCTTAGTATTAGTTTAAATAGTAGACAACCAATGAGCAACATTTGCTTCTATTTTTCTTTACTTATAAAAACCATATGAGGAAAATTATACAAAATATATTTGTTTAATCAATGAATTTGTTTTATTAACTAATTTGTTCAAAAAAATTACAAGTGTACATAGACGAAAATACTACATTCAAGGCACCAAATATAGTTGACCAGTGGTCTTCAACGAAAGATCCAAATCACATAATGTATCATTTGATTGTATCACTCGAAGATCCAATTTGATGAAATTGAAAAGACAAAACCAAAAACATTGTCCACAAGGTTGGTCAAATGGAAAAACTCTTAGCTAATGAAGATTTCTTGTTGAGAAATCACAAATAAATTTTGGTTGATTCAATTTGAGTTTGTCCTTTATTTAATCGATAAGAACCAACTCTCAAGAAACAAAAAATTGGCTACAAATAACAACTTTCTGAACATTGAAAGCTATATTCTTTTCATGCTTGATGTTGTCACATTTGGCCTATTCCAAATTCAGATCAAAGGTTTGAAGTGAACCTATAACCTTATCCAACCTGAGACTGGTGATTTCTTTAGCCTCATTGGTTAAAGTAACTTTAATAGCAAATTGTTCTGGTAATAACTTCAAAACTTTGTGCACCTGTTTAAGCTCAAAAACATGTTCACCAAGATAGAATGCTTCATTAAATATCTCACATAGTCTTGTATAAAATTCTAAAATAGACTCACCTTTATGCATTTTTAAGTTTTCAAACTTAGTTGTTAATATTTGAATTTTTGATATACAAATGATGATATTCGCTTTATGTTGATTCTATAGTACTAATCAAGCCTCCCTATAAAATTCACACATTGAAATCATCTTGGATTGATATGTATCGACTTTACTAAATATTGTTTTTAAGGCTTCGGAATTGCTATGGGCAGCCTTTTGTTCTTTAGCTATGTATTTGCTCTTCTCTTTTGGTCATATGGTGCCATCGGTAATAGTAATCGTAGGTCAGCTCCATCTATCTTTTACTACTAATCAAGCAGCTTCAGCTATTGACATGATGAAAGCCCTCATACAAGCCTTCTATTATGCATAGTTGGACAAAACAAGTAGCAACAGGGCTCAAGGAAGAAAATTACCTTCTTTCGTGGATTCCAAGATTGCAAACTGACCATAAGATCTCCTTCAAGTGTGTCTAAAGTAAGCTTTGATACTAATTGAAATAACTTGGTTTGTAATACTTCAGAATAGTTTCATTCTATCTTTTTTGTTGGAACAGAGAATATGATAGAAATGTTATGAGAAGAGTAAGCAAAAATCGAAACAAATATAAACTATGCAAACGATATTTTTTAATGCAATTCGAATTCACCAATCTTACATGTGCGGAGCCTTGCTTAAAGAATGCTTTTATTCAACAATTTATCCTATACAAATATGGGTTTAAGCCTAACCTATCCTCTCAAAATGGATAATTGCAACCTCAAAGTTGAACTCAAATTGTCACAATCACTCTCCCTAAAACCTCCCAACACAATCAAGAATAACTCTCCAATAAATGTCTAAGTAAAAGGTGTTTGAATACACAATAATCAATCTCATTCTCAAGAAAAACACCCACGAAAAGCACACCCCTTGTACCAAATACATCTTCAAATTCTCAAATAACTTCATCTTCAAGTTGAACTAGGATAAGTAAGTAACCTTCAATAAATTCAATCCACTTGAGGTAAACCTTGATTAATAATTCCTTGGAAAATAAATCTCCTACTTGAAGTAAATCACAATATGATAAACTCATTTTCCCTTAAGAAATCAAGGTAGAATCCTAGTTAAAGTTGAACTCTTTTATTTCTTTCAACCATGTCGCCACACAAAAGAGAATTAAAACTTTGTTAAATCTAGTTTTCTTGTTCATAAAAAAACATGTCCAACACATCCTCCATTTTTTGCTTACTATAAATAATCCATATTATATTTATACATGTCAAATTTGCTAACACAACAATATATACTTTAATTGCTTTAAACCTATTATAGTAATTGTCGTTCGACCAGGACATGCAACAATAGAAGTAGGCACTCAGAGTCTCCTTACTTCAAATCCTAAATCCTAAACCTACCAATTCGACTCGCTAAGCACAATGAGTTGAGAGATTTAGTATTTGCTATGCTTTCAAGTGAGAGCTGCGACTTAGTAGCAAATCCTAATTCCTGAGGTGAGTCGAGATATTAGGAGAGGTTTGAATTAATAACAATTTTATTCATATTAATCACTAATTCACCAATTTAACCCACTAATCACTAGTTTTATACTTGAGGAAAGGGTTATAGTTGAGATTGCTAAATAATTTTTAACTTTTTAAAGTTAATTTAGTAAATATTTTTTAATTGGTCGCATCGGTAACTATGAGCTAAATTAGATTGATAATGCTAAGAGTTAGGTGAACATTGTAAATATATTATTGTGATAACAAATCTATGCTTTCAGTAATGATTATACCTTAAATTGAATATTTTGTAAAGCATTATGACGATAATGCTTAGAATTGAGTGAACATTGTAAACATATTATTGGAAACTAAGGCCCCTTTGGATGGGCGGTGCATTTACCTGCGGTTAGTGTAAAAATAACGGTACCGGTGAGATTAGATACTATAGCGCGAGACAAAAAGAAAGCTAAACGCATCGCACTAGAGGTAAACACCCATCCAAAGGGCCTTAAAGCTGACACTCAAACTCATATTTATGCAAGAATTGCTTACCAACTTGGAGTAGTGATTCAAAACTTGCCCATTTGCCAGGGTAGAATGGTTCTTGAGAATTCATTTGTTCATAACAAACCTTTAGATGTTGGATACAAAAGTGGGTACCCTTGAAAGATGAAAATGCAATCGAATTCTATTCTAATTGTACCACTATGTTTGAAGAAGAAAAAAAACCCAATCCGATAGCAGTGATTCAGCAAGCAAGAGCATAGAGGGATAATATAATTGAGACACACAAAAATCAAAATGGGAGAGCAAAAACAAAGACGAAACCATCGACCTAGCATGAATATGCCCATGCAAGATTAATGTTACTGCCACACATTCTTGGCATTAATATGAAATATAATATTAGTAATTGTGCTTGCTGGGTCACAAACCGAAAATGGATCTACATACAGTCCCACTAGAAATTAAAGCCAATTCTAGTAAACAGCAGACATTTCATTTCCTGCCTAAATATCACAATGCTTCAAAGACATCCACTACAGCATGAAGCTATGAAGATGGTCCAAACAACAACAATAGTTCAAAATCTAATTATAACTAGGGGTTCTTTTTTGTCCATATATACCAAAAAGAATTATACAATTCGATTCTATTTTTAATTCAATTTTATTTAAAATTTGAATAATAAAAATTCCAATTTGAAACGTTATCTTAGGAGAAGGGAGAAGGGATAAGGGAAGAAAGGATTTGAAGTAATAGGAAATAAAAAGAATAGTAACAGGAAGGCAACACATAGATATGTACGTGTCAAGGTTCATGGGTTAACATCTCCCAAGTGTCCCACATGATTCCAATTTCTCTTTGCCTAATTTAAGCAAATGCACTTCCACTTCTCATCCATGCACAAGCTCTCAATTCCAACCCCAACCCCAATCCTGTTTCTCTTTTGCATCCTTTGTTTCTCTCTTCATCTCCTGCACTACTTGCAAAATAACGAGCTGAAGCCGTGCTACAATAACACTAGTGTTTTCAACAATAAATTAATCATAGCCGCAGCTTGTTTCTTTTAAACTCTAAATATAAAGGAGGCCAAACATGCCGCCTCGTAGATACCAATTTGGGAGGGCTGATGAGGCCACTCATCCCGACTCCATGAGAGCCACCTTGGCTGAATTCCTCTCCACTATCATTTTCGTCTTTGCCGGCGAAGGCTCAATTCTTGCTCTTGGTACCACTATTTGTTCTAATCAATACATAATAGCTTTTATTTCATGTTTACTTACCGGGAATTAGTTTGTTGCAGACAAGATGTACAAGGATACGAGTGCGACGCCTGCAAGACTGGTGATGATAGCACTTGCGCATGGGTTGTCTCTGTTTGCAGCTGTGGCATCCAGTGTAAACGTATCTGGTGGCCATGTGAATCCAGCAGTCACCTTCGGTGCCTTGCTCTGTGGAAGGATCTCTCTCGTTCGGGCGCTGTACTACTGGATTGCTCAGCTCTTAGGTTCCATTGTGGCTTGTCTCTTGCTTCGCCTCACCGCTGGAATGGTATATATAAATAGATCATGCATGTATATATGTATATCTGTGAGTGACCGTGTGTCCTTGAGTAATGAGTTTGTTTGGCTTAATTGGTTTTGGTTTCAGCGACCGGGAGGGTTCGCCCTGGCGTCAGGAGTAGGGGAGTTGCGTGGTCTGATATTGGAGATAGTGCTGACATACGGATTGGTGTACACAGTTTATGCAACAGGGATCGATCCCAAAAGAGGAAGCGTGGGGACAATAGCACCGCTGGCTATAGGCTTAATAGTGAGCGCCAACATCTTAGTAGGCGGACCATTTGATGGAGCCGCCATGAATCCAGCCAGGGCATTTGGTCCAGCCTTGGTAGGATGGAGGTGGAACCACCACTGGATCTACTGGGTAGGTCCACTGATAGGTGGAGGTTTAGCGGCTCTGATATACGAGTACATGGTGATCCCAGCAGCGGAGCCAGCACACCCAACGCACCAGCCCTTGGCTCCAGAAGATTACTAGTCAGTGTTTCTTGTGTTTTGTACCTGTACCTGTACCTGTACCTAGCTACATAATTTGGTCCTTCAGGGATCCATCATGCTTGTCGTTGCTTTCTTAACTCTTTTTTTGCTACTTATTGTATGTTTTCTTGTATGTTTGTAAGCGATGTCATGAAAATAATAAAAAAGGTGCAGTAAGTAGAACATGTTCCTTTTTCTTTTGTTAATTTTTCTCCCTGGAATGCTCCATTAGCATATCAATAGATATATTATGTTTAGCAGTTTCAAGTCCACCACTTAGGAGGTTACCCCTTTGCTCTCTTGCAACTCTAAGCTTCAGAGAATGAATTGGTACTCTGTCACTAAATAAAAAAAACAAAAGAAAAAGATTTGAGTAGCGGTCGCCGGGTTATTTGGCAGCCATTTTAATATTGATGTTATTTGGTATTGGCCCCCTTCGAGATAAGGGCTTAATGGAATTAATTTAAGGAAGATTTTAAGATTTCTTTGAACCCGGCTTGGCTCACCTCTCTCTCACTACAATATAAAGTTCTTATGGCTTTTTTCCCAGCTTTAGTTGCTGAGAACACAGGTACTGCTTGTGTGTGTTTTCTCCTAAAAAATTTACTAATGGTTTCAAGAGGAAAAAAGGTGAAAATTGGATTTTAACATTTATTATGTGTTGTATAATATTATTTATAATTATTATATGTAGAGGTTAATATTTCGGTTTTAGATATACAATATTATTTATTATTTTTATATAAAATAAAATATTAAATATTATTTATATTTGGCCTCTTTTAAACCATTTGTATCTACATGAGTAAACTAATTTTTATATATTAGATTCATGTAAACTAATTTTTATATATTAGATTGTGAGAGAAATTAGTATTTTCGCTTAAAAGTTTCAATTAAAAATAACATGTGTTTTATGTGCACCAATTGCTCATGGGCCGGGCCCAAAAAAATTTCGGCCCGGGTCCTAGGTCCGGGTCTGGCCCGGCCTGAAATATGGGCCTAGAATTTTGCCCAGGCCCGGCCCGAGAAAAAATTTTTAGGCTCGGGTCCGGCCCGGTCCGGCTCATTTTTTAAATAAATACCAAAAATTTATTTTAAAAATTAAAACAAAAATTAAAAAAAAAGTATTTTAAAAATATTTTAAAATTAAAAAAAATTAAAAAAGTATTTTTAAAAAATTTTAAAAAAAAGTATTTTAAAAGTATTTTAAAATTAAAAAAATAAAAATATTTATTATATCGGGCCGGGCCGGGCTCGGGTCAAAAAAGTGGTGCCCGAGGCTCGGCTCATTTTTTAATCGGGCCTCGTTTTTTTGTCCAAACTCATATTTCGAGCCTATATTTTTACCCAAACTCTCCCATATTTTGGGCGGGCCGCCCGGCCCATGAACACCTCTACTATTGATACAGTGAAAAATGTTTAACAACATAAATAAATAAATAAAATAAAATAAAATATGATCTAACTTAACTCATATTTTAGAATACGTATTTTCGTCACTTTCAAATTTCATACGAATTTTTGAATTTGATATGAACTTTCGAGCCTGGGCTTAAAATCAAAGCCCAACTCATTAAATTTGTTGGAAGCTTCCTCGTAATCAGAACTCCTAGTGAGCTCAAATTCTATTCTCAAAATTAAATATCCAGCAAAGGTTTCAACAGCATCCAACATTTTTCCATAGAATTCGGCACCTCATCTCAGGGCACCTGAACCTCAATGAGGACTCCCTTACACTCAAGGATCTTCGTGAGTGATCTTTCTGCTTCGCAATGTGTACTCCGGCAGACATGGCAAGCTTCTTAAAGGCTGTGTTGTTCTTTATACATCAAGATGGTAAATATTATCTTCGCTGGAACCTCACTCCTACAGGTTTTTTCTGACTTGATTCTGCTTATCTTTATTGGTTCCAAATTCTTCTTCCGGCTTTGACAATTGAAGCTAGACTTGGAAGCTTAACTTAGTTCCCAAAATGGCTTTCTTCTTCATCAAATCACTCCTATTGGAGCTTTCTTCAACACGAGGTTTGCTTTCTGGTACGTTGTCCCTTTTTGTGGCTCAACAAGCAAAACTTTCCTTCGTCTTTTTTGAGAGTACAAACTATCACTTCTCTTTGGAACCGGCTTATAACTCCTGTTACCATGCTTCTTTCTTTTGGAGTTTCGCTCAAGGAGTGGATTGAATTCGACATGGCCTCCAAATTCTTCATATCAAAACCACGACTCCATTGGAAACATGTCTTTCTGTACTTCTTGCGGAGTACTGGCTTGCTCTTAATGCCATGAGTTTCGGTAATCCCATGCAACTTCCATCCATTGTCTCAAAAACTCTTGCAAACACTTTTGAAGTTCTCTCTCTTTCTTATAAACCCATGAAGACTGCTTATCATCAATTTGTGCATGTCAAATGGCACCCACCTGAAGTTAGCTTGTTCAATTTGAGTTGTGATGGTTCAGTTATAGGAAATTCAGGTTCCATGGGAGCAGGTGCTATTATTTGTAATTGTTACACATAGTTTGCCTGACCCTCAACCAGAGAAACATTTTAAAATCATTTAAATTCATTGCATAAGTGGTCAAAGGCATTCAAGACACAAAAGGAGCTTTTGGGAGTTGAAAACAACAAAAACAACATTTTTTGTTATGCAATAGAGGCACCTTTTGTAGATGATGTAACAATACATCTCCCTAAAATTATAGCTTGCTGCTGACTTGGATGTACTAATACGTCCAACCCAAATTCAAGATGTTAAGGGCCCATTTTGACCCGGAGCCCATTTACAAATTTTAACCCAACTAACCTAATACCCAATTGAAACCCAAACCTACACCCCTACCCATTACAACCAAAACAGGCCCAATATCACCCCAACCCAATAAACTAAGTCAAACTAGGGTTTCAGAAAAGCTGAAACCCTAGCCCTTCTGATGCCTGCCGCCACAGCCACCTGCTTTCTGCCACCGCCGCGAGTCTGCCACCCACCTCTCCTGCTCCGCCGCCCATCAATCATCTGCAAAATGAAAAGAACACGCAACAGCAACAGAAGCAACAAATAGAAAAGAAAAAATGACAGTTTAAAATAATTGTAAAATGTTCAAATCGGTTATAAAAAGGCCTTGATCTTCGATGTAAAATTTTTTTCTTTCTTTTCTTTTTTTTAATTTAGCCACATAATTTTACTTTTGTTTCATTTTAGTCCCGTTCAAAGTGATGCTTTTTGAAGGGCAGGATATTTCTGTTTTGGTCCCCCTCCTTTCGCGCGTGTCATAATTTAATCCTTTTCTATTGTTATTTTATTATTACTATTATTATTATTATATTATTTTATATATCTATTTAGCTTTTTATATATATTATTTTATTTTATTATGTTATGTACTATTATTTTAATTCTTTGTCATATATTATATCTAATTTCATAATGTATTAGTTTATGTTTTTATACTATTTCAATATTGTCTATATAGTTTAAATGATTTTATTTTATAATACATTTTTAAAATTTTTTATTTTATATATACTTTTATGCTTTAAAAATCAATAATATTTTTATACAATACTATTTTATGTATATATTTGTAAATTGTAAACTATTTTTATTCTACATACATATCTTTGATTTATATACATACCTATATTTTTTTTTATATATTTCTGTAATTTATATACATACCTATATATATATATCTATATACACATTTTTATTTTCACGAATATATATATACTTATGTGTATTTTTTATCTTACAATTTTTATATACATATATATACATATACATACAAATATATATATCTTTTACTTTTTTATAATCTTATTCATTTTCTTTATTTATTTCTTTATTTACATTTTCATTATTATTTTAAAAGAATGTTTTACTTTTATTTACTTACATGCTTGTTATCTCGTATGTTATTGGTTTGTATTTCATTTATTTTATTTTGTTTCTATAGCTCGTATTATTTATGCTCACATTATCGAATTCATTATCTTGTTACGCGTATTAATATCGAGTTTCATTTCTACTATTTCATGTTAGATTAATTTTATTCGATGCATAAATTATGATTTTTGAATAAGAAAAATCTCGTGTTTAGATTCGAGAAGGTCGTACCCTAACTTACTGGGTTTCGATTTTCATAATAAATCTAAATACACGAATCTTTTCAAACTCAAGTTTTAAACGATCTCGGGAATTAAGAAGAGATCGTGTCCTAACTTACTGGGCATTATCCCTTTTTTTTCCCCAAGTTTTAAACGATCTCGAGAATTAAGAAAAGATCGTGTCATAACTTACTAGGCGTGATACCTTTTTCTAAATTCGAGATAGTTAAATATCTTTTAAATAAGTAAACTTTTCGGCATGTATTCTCATATCGGGAATTTGATACGTTGTGTCCTAACACATTGGATATGACATGTTATTTTCTCGATATGAGGATTTCTAAAAAATAATAAAGGCAATATTTTGCATTTGGGAATTCGAGAAAACGTGCTCTAATGTGTTGGGTTTCAATTTTTTCGTTCGACCAAATAGCCAAATATCCTTTAAATTTTAGAGTAAGAGAATATTTTGCGTTTGGAATTTCGAGGAAACGTGCCCTAATGTGCTGAGTTTCGATTTTTTCGTTTGACCAAATAGCCAAAAATCCTCTTAAATCTTAATCCATGTCATTCAAGTTTTTTTTTGGGATCGTATTTTAAATCTCTTTAAAGTTTTCAGTTTTCGACACTAAGACATTAAGTAACCAACTAGGTACCAATTTTGGGCATATCGAGGGTGCTAATCCTTCCTCGTGCGTAACCGGCTCCCGAACCTGTTTTTCTGAATTTCATGGACCAAAACCGTTGTTTTAATAAAATCAAATCGTTTATTAAAAATAACCACTTTTCAAGGTGATCCGATCACACCTTATCAAAAAGGATTGGTGGCGACTCCCATTTTCGTTTTCATTTTCAAAATCTAAGTCGACCCCGTTTTTATACAAAAAAATGGTGTCAACACAAGACATGAAACTCTTAGAGCTAAAAATTAACTACTGACTTTAATGTTCAAATACCTTACCGAGACCTTGAGGCAGGGGATCGAAATTCACATTAGAAACACCTTAAAATCATCTCAAAATACCTCGAAAACACAGACACATGACACATCACTACCAAGAATCATTTATAAGACATAGTTTAGACTTAAACACTCATTAATATTGCATCATGACAACTCTTATGAACTTTAAAACTCATTCATATAATCAATCATCATCTCAAATCAAACCCATATTAGAAATTTAGACACCTATGCATCTACATTGAAACATCATTCAATCATAGCATAAAAACTAATAGCAGTGGTCCTCTAACTCAATCAATAACTACATCCAATTTCAAAGACTCAATAGTAAAATGAAACTAATATATACACAACATGAATGATCCTCTAAGTACATGCCACTAAGAGCCAAACGAATTATACACATGTTTCATACTCTTCAAGTCTTGCAATGATATTGATATGATTCAAGAAGGTGGGTTGGCTTCACTAACTCTACTCAAATCTACGCGTAAGAAATAACAATGCTGTCACACTCCAAGTTTGGCCGACCCGAGAAGGAGTGTAGATGTGAAGTTATATGTCTGGCGTAGTGTCCCCCAATTAACAATCTTTTGGCAAATTAGAGTTTGGCGTGAAGTATCCACCGTAGAAGTAATTAAAGATTTTATCTTAGGGTATTTTGCTATTTAAGAAAAGAGTATGACAAGCGAAGAGTAAGCCTGATGAGAATTACCACCAAATATATAGTACGCCCAATTTTCCTGAGCACTGTGCTAATTGGGTTTTTGTAACGTGATCTGGTTAGAAGCCAAATGAATTGACTGGTCAAATAGCATATGTACATGATTTTTATTTACATTTCTCACGGATTTTGTAGACCATTTATTAGGACAAATTCTGGATACAATTGACACTTGTCAAGTTCCATTAAGGGGAACTAGGAGTATATGTATATGGTAAGAAGAGTTTTCCTGAATGGTTTTTCTTCCTTTAATATTATTTTATAGTTTTTCTTCTTAAACTTATATATTTTCTTGTCTTTTATTAAGTTAGAAGCTAAGGTTTTTGAATTAATCAGTGGATGTTTCATCTCCTGGTAAGTTTGATAGCTCTGCATGTTAAATTTTTGAAATAATAATGATATTAAGAAGCTTATGAATAGTAAGTTGTGAATAAGAAGCCTTGCACAGAGGTTGTTTGTAATTGAGATGTTAGAAATTTGTCTATAAATGAATTTTAATGGTGGTTCCATGTTCTTTAAGCAGTTGTTGTTATTGGTTCGAGAGGGATGTTCGAGTTTAGAACTCCAAGTTGCAGTCTACGTGAGTATTAGGTGAGCCTCTATCTTGGCACTTGCATGTGGACTATTCAGTCAGAGATATATATATGATGATAATATCTCAGACAATTGGTAAGTGTGTATGCGAAGTAATGAAAAGATTTTGCTTGAGGAATGATGATATATGTGAGGTACTATATAAGTAAAAATTTATGTAAGTTGCTTGTGATATCTGATATGAGAAAGTAAGAATCAATTAAGTATATGAAAAAATCTTGGTAAGTGACTTTTGAGTAAGACATCCCTTTGTGATGCATATGGTAAGGCAGCTATATTGCTAACCAGACTGGCAGATCATGATATGAAGATAAGCGTAAGTTCATGTGGTTGAGACCCGTGGCATTACATGACAACAAAAACCCTCATGGAGTTGCCTCTAGTGAGATGAAGACTGGACTGGTTGATCACAACATGAGATTGTGTAAGTCTATGTAGCTGAGACTCATGACATAATATGATAATAAGAATACTCATAGTGATGCATTTGGTAATATGTAAACTGGACTAACAAATCATGACATGAAAATATGTATAAGTCTATGAGGGAGAAACCCATGGCACCTTTTGTGAAAGTCCGCTGGGATAGTAAACACATGATTCTGTATGTTGCCTATGTGGCATGATCTACTACACCTTAATGGCATACTTTGTGTAGCATTTGTGATGAATTCTGAAACACCTATGTGGCGTATTCAGAGATGTCTACGTGGAAGAATCTGGTTATCAACCTTTGTGGTAAGATCTGGGTAAGTTTTGAGATTTCTTCAAAAGGTAATTCTATGATAAGGATTTGATATGTCTGAAGTTAACTTGGTTTGGTTAGTCTTGTGATGAAATTAAATGAGTTTTAAGGGACGTTTCTAGAAAGAAAGTATGTATTTGTATTTCTAAAGAAAGAATCTGCCATAGTAGTCTTCTAGAGTAGGCTAATTCGTCGTTATGAAAGGCATAAATATTCATTGGTCTGAGTTCATCTACGATATGTAGGGTCGAAATCTAAGCTTTCTGGTATCTGCCATATCTGAATAGTATCATGTCTCGTTCTGGTGTCTGAGCCATTTGTCAATTTGGGCATTCTTGTGTTATGTAACGTACATGTTTGGAATCCTTTTGAATAATCTAGAATGTTTCATCATCAGTATGAGTTTGTTTTGGGTTTGAATCAGGATATTATCTGATTGGTAGTCTCATAGTTATCAAAATTAGTATGAGAATCTGTCAAATGTAAGATCAGTTAGAAAGTATCTGTTAAGGAATAATATCTGTGAACAACCATTCTGAAGAAAAATGTTAAATGTTTGTTTCAAGAGGAAATCCATTGAAAGTGGGCTCTATATAGATATTCTTTTGAGAATTACCTTTTTTGTTCTAAAAGAAAATAAGATATATATCGTTTGGTAAGATCTAGAGTCAGCGAAGGTGTGAAGTGAGAGTTGTTATGTTAAGTGTGATAGTTGGCGTATATGTATATATATATCAAATATTATGGAAGTATCCTCCAAAGTCATAGATGTGATCCAAATTTTGCAAGATGGGGAATTCAACTAGATTGGTTCGAAGGTACTCTGTGTTAAAAACTCACTAAGTTCGCGTGAACTTATAAAGTGTTTGTTCTAATTTCAGGTCTTGTTGTGAGAGTAAGTATGCTAGGAGGGACCAAGCCAAGAATGCACCAAGGAAATGACGAGTTGGGTTATTATGCATACAGAGGATATCTTAGGAGTAAGGCATATAGTATACTACGCCAAGATTAACCCGTATTTAATGAACCATTGTGTTGTAATGTCTTACATTATTTTAAAAGTCTGTTTATCTTTGGATGTCTTCTTTATTTCTTTTATTCAGAAAATATTTAATAATAAAAAAAGAGATATGTTGAAAAAAGTTCATACACAAATTTTTTAAATATTTATGCTATGTGTTTATATTTTATAACATCTGATATTCGGGCTCGGTGAGTCCAGTTGGGTAGAAAGTGACATAGGTGCGTTAAGCATAAAGCTTAGTAAGATCTCAAGGAAATAAACTTACCTTTTTACAGAGTGTGAGATTCAAGCATTTGATATAATTTAGAGAATATAAAAATTAGTGATAATAAAAATTAAGGCATTCATATAATAATCACGTACTCATTAAGCTCATGAAAGAGGTTATATTTCTTTTACTTAATTAATTTCCACATTTTACATTACTAAAAGCATAACCTTTCCAAGTTCAAGAAAATTTCCATCACATGTTCCATTGTCTAAAGTATGAAGTCCCATTGTCTAAACCAAATTGTTCACACATTTAGACTCATAACACTTGGTAACTTTAGTTTAAGTTTATTTCACATCATTAGTTCATTAAACCAAATTTTTCACACATTTAGACTCATAACACTTGATAAATTTAGTAAAATAAGACTCAGAACAATGGGATTTCAACTGAAATCCTCTCATGTTGCATTTAACGTGCATTCATCCAATACACCAACACATACCAAAAAGAATCCACAATGGACCTAAGTGCAATGCCATAAATTAACCTATTGTCGTCTCATTTACACATCGTCATTCCAAGGCACACAAATTCAATCCCTATGAGCATGCCAATTGTATCTTAGTTATTCTACCAAGTTTACAAGGGCACAATTACTATTAATTATCGTTTTCACATCATCAATTATTATAATTCACTTCTCTTCTACTCATGTGAATATATATATGAATATATAGACACAAATATACCCATATAAACACATTTACTAATGGGTCACAAAACAAGTCTCATAACCATTTCGCACATATGTAATTTTACACATCATATGTTAATGAGAAACACATAAAAGTTTTATTTGATTTCACATTCTTACAGTTTCTCTTCACTATATTATATTTCACAATCTTAATCTTTCAAACTTAGTAATATAGTCATACTTCAAACATAAGAGCCACAATTAGCCTTAACACCGTGATTTAACCCATATTCCATAATTAATAAGTTTATGCCACATTAATGAGTAGTTTAGGACCTCTACTATGTTTTCTCTCATTTTATCAACACAATACTTATTATGCATTTTCAATTAGCCATTTATTATATTGATTACCTCTTTAGTGATTTCATTTATAGAGTAATAAAATTTTCATGAGAACTTACCTTCCAAAAAGAACAAAAGTATGGACAAAGCTCTTTTATCCTATCTTTACTCTCCAATATTTTCTTCTCCTTTTCTGAAGCCCCATTTCTCAAGCTCTTTCTCTTTAAAACACATTAAATAGAAATAATTAATTCTTACCAATAAAAGGAGGAGATGTGACTTATGGAAATCAACTTTATATACATCTTCAAACTGTATGGTAAGGGGATTAACTAATCTTTCCAACCTATCATCCTTTGACCTTTTTCCAACTATATTGTTGTATACAATACTTTCACCTTTACCTCATCCACTCACTACTTTCTACCAATTAGAAGAACCATCGGCACAATCTCCATCCACATTTACCTCTAAACATTGGTGCAGTTAAGGACAGACATGACTCACTCCAACTCAGGTATTCCTATAGACAGAGATAAGAGAGAATAAGACCCACAAAACTCGACCATGGCCTCAAACAACTTCGGACCAACAACGATTTGGGTTCGCTCATTAGTTTCCAACCCGACCACAACCATGTCACCATTATGACCCATATAATCTCTATGATCCACACTACCCATACTACACATGTTATACCCAACATCCACCATCAAGATATTATGTTCACCACCCACCACCTGCCAAAAATTACCCCTACTCCATCTCAGGAGAACAAACATCTTAAAATCCTAATAAAATTTCAAAATAGTATTGAAAATACAAGAAAAAATGAAATATCTTAGAACAACAACTTTCCATGTAAAAATGAATTTATTAATAGCAGTAATAGGTTAATACTCATAGCAAGAAAATTATTGAAAAGTTATAAGCCAACTAAAATCCTCAACCTAAGGTATCTTAATAAGAGGCTCAACAAAAATAAACAACTTAGTTATTTTCTCATAAGAAAGGAGGCCAAACAACCAACCCCATTCCCACCAAAAATGCAAAACCCTCAACAACATGGGACTATTCCAATAAGCTTTTGGCCCTAAAGATAATAGGAGAGTATATGTCGTCAACCTTCAAGTTGATTAAGGAAATGTAAAATGGCCAAGGCAACCCTAAAAATCACTCTTAACACACTAAAGTACGAAATGAACATACTAAGCACATTCAATGCATTGAAGCGTCACACCTTCTTAATGACTCTAAGGACAATGTGAGAGCTTGGTGTTTGTCTTCGCTAAACAGGTATTTATCTTTGCTAAAGAGTTCTATCTATTCTTTTAACGAGCTAGAGAACCTATTGATGAACATGTTTCTCACAGATCATCGCTAAACGTACGAACGTTTAGACTAGAAATATTGTAATAGAAACATATGAAATTAAAGCAATGGTGTTCGTAAGTATGTAAGTCAAACTGTAATATAGTATTGTACAACGAGGTATAGGAAGTGCTACCAAGTTCGTACCCAAGGGAGGATAGATTAAACTTAAAATTATATAACGACAAAGAATAATAAAATTTAAGATCATAAAATAAATGAAAATTACTGAAAAGAAATTAATAAGTAACGAAATCTTGAATAATAGGTAGAAGATTAACTCGCTTCAGTGTTTGTAATTAACTTAAAAAATCGGGTTTTAATGAATTAGCTAATAACTAACCAATTATTACCTCTCGGCCTATAATTGATTATTTAATCGATAAAAATTACTTATCTCTTGACCTCGCGGTTTAAACCAGGATAAATTATGAGGTGCTCGATAGACTTATCCTCTTGACTTATCTACCTAGATTGCTTCCTAGGATTTAAGCAAGAATAATTTAAGCCAACTAATTCTATGAAAAACCCTCGTTCTTCCATTAATTACTCCCACATCTGCTTGTTAATCTTCCTAAGGGGATTAGTTACTCATGAATCTAAATACCATTTTCCCTAGAAATAATTTAATCATGCAAAACACACAAATTAAACTAAAATAAGAGGAGAATAGAAATCGATCTGTTTGATATGTTGGGTGTGCTCGATTGCGGAAATTCCTTTAACAACTAGCAAGATATTGAAGATTGCAAGAGAAAAGTAAAAGAAAAATACTGAAAAACTGAATAATAGAAGCTTGGACTCAAATCGGATCCAAGTATGAAAATAAGAAAGAAAATCATTTTGAAACTAAAATAAAAATCTAATTAAAACTAAGTCTATAACTAAAACCCTAAGAATGGTCTTTATTTAGCCTCCCCATAGCTCAACCTAAGCCTTGCTATTTATAGGCAAGATTAGCTACCCTAATTAGGTCAAATACAGGCCTTAATTTTGATAAATATTGAGTGTGAAAAAAAAAACCTTTGTGAGAGAAGAGCTTTTGCAAACCAAGGGACGACAAAAAAAATAAAGGTTGAAGAGACTAACATGAATAACCTGTAGGTGAGGGAAATATTAAGTTGATTTTTTAAAATTTGGTTTAACTGCCTCATAAACACTTAAGGTTTAGGCCCTTTTAAAAGTCAGCCCGTATTTCAAAATTAAAGGTCTTTAAAACTCATTTTCAAAAATTTATTTGATTTTCTAAAAGCCATAGTCGAAAAAATTTCTAGTTTACCGTGCAACAAAATTCCCGAACACATTAGAGCTAAATTTCCAATTTACCCTCTAAACTTTTAAGCCCTATTTTAGGGTGTGACAAGATCTAGAATGTTTCATCATCAATATGAGTTTATTTTGGGTTTGAATCAAGATATGATCTGATTGGTAGTCTGATAGTTATTAAACTCAGTTTGGCAATCTACCAAATGTAAGATCAGCTAGAAAGTATCCACCAATGAGTAGTATCTGTGAACAACCATTCTGGGGAAAATGTTAAATGTTTATTTGTAGAGTAAATCCGTTGAAAGTGGTTTATGTATAGATATTCTTTTGAGAAGTGCATTTTTTGTTCTATGAGAAAAGAATATATACATTGTTTGGTAAGATCTGGAGTCAACCAATGTGTGAAGTGAGAGTTGATACGTTAAGTATGGTAGTTGGTGTATAGGTATATATTAGATATTATGAAAGTATCCTCCGAAGATAGAGATGTGATCCATAATTTGCAAGATGAGGAATTCAACTAGAAAGGTTCGTAGGTATTCTGCGCTAAAAACTCACTAAGTTCGCGTGAAGTTACAAAGTGTTTGTTCTTGTTTTAGGTCTTGATGTGAGAGTAAGAATACCAGGAATGCTCCAAGGAAATGGCAAGTTGGGTTATTATGCATACAGATGATATCGTAGGAGTAAGGCATAAAGTATACTATGCCAAGATTAGTCTGTCTTTAATGAACTTTTGTGTTGTAATGTCTTACATTATTTTAAAAGTTTGTTGTATTCTTAGATGTCTTATTTTTTTAATTTGATTAAAAAATATTTAATAAAAAAAAGAGATATGTTGAAAAAGGATCATAAGAAGATTGTTTAGACATTTATGCTAAGTGTTTGTACGTCATAACATTCGATATCCTAACTCAGTGGTTCAGGTCAGGTAAAGCCTCTTACACAAGGCTCATGACGTTACAAGCCAAAAAGCCCTATGTGACCTTAGCATCGATGTCTATAAAATTGAAACTTACTGAACTTAATAAGATATGAATAAGTTAGATTCTTTCATGTATATATACATCATATCTACATACCTTATTTCGATGGAATAATGTGAAAATTATTATTTTGATAAGATTACTTGTATTTCTATTTATCTTGTAACTTTGTGAACCAAAATGATTTGCTCCCCAAGTTATGAATTTGCAATGTATCATTCATAAGTTGTATAATAGAAGAATTTATTACACTGTACATTGATCTGCCACAATTTGTTGTGATAAGCTAGAGTCTTTTCGACATTTAACGAGCTTGTTTTCTAGCTTTTTTACATGTTTTTATTACATTTTATGTTTTTATTAGTTTTAGTTTAATTTCTATAAAATATCCATTTTATGGAATTATTAGCCATGTGATGTCCAAATGGGCCAATACGGGCCTAGGGATGAACAACGAGCTAACAGAGTGTGCAGGACACTAATTTCATTTCGGGCCGAGAAGCAGTGTCGCAACACTAGGATGTGGTGTTGCAACATTGAACTTCGAAGCAAAAGAATTCAAACTCGAATGGCAGTGTCGTGACACCGGGCGATGAATCAGACTAATTTAACTAGGGGTGTTTTAGTTCGTATAATGAATAATTATCAGTTTAATTAACCTAATTAGGTCAAACATTTTTTACTATAGATAGGTGTGTTAAACCTCACTTTGGAAGGTTTAGAAAAGTGAGCCACTTACTTTAGTTTAGGGTTTTTAGTTTTAGTTTTTATTTTATTTCAATTTAATCCTTTTTATGTTATAAACAGATTTTGTTCTTTGTTTAGCTTGGATTTGATTTCAAACTAAGACTATAATTAAGTATTTTTTAATTATTTCTTTTCGATTTCAATTGCAATCGAGACTGTCTTCATGATTTTGAAAGGATATCCAGCTTTCACACGCAAATCGGCATCAAAACAAATTTATTTTCTTATTCCCTTTTTCTATTTAATTTTTTGCTTTGCATGTTAAATATGAAATTAGGGATAATTGCATCTAGATCCATGAGTGGCTAGTTTCCTTAGGCAGATTACCAAGAGGATGTGAGGATAATTAATGGAAGAATTAGGGTTTGAGTCTGAGTTGGTTTAAATTATGTGCGATTAAACCCTAGGATTGACAACCCTAGGAAGTAATTTAGGATAAACGAGATCGAGAGATAAGTTTATAAAGTAAATCATAATTTATCCCGGTTAAGAAAGTGAGGTCAAGAGATAAGCTTGTATTGGTCGATTAGTTAATTAGTTAGAGGCCAAGAGTTAATAACTGGTTAATTAATAGCAAACTCAATAAAACTTGAGTTCTGAAGTTAATTAGGAACACTAAAGTGAGTTAATCTTCTACCTAGTTTATTGAATTCTTTTCGATTGTTAATTTATTTCTTTAATTTTAGTTAATTTATGTTATTTCGATTAATTATTTTTATTTTAGTTTTTCATAATATAATTTTAGATTATTACTATTTAACTCTGTTAATGTAGAAAATTAATTTTAGTTTAATTCAATCTCCCTTGGGTACAATCCTCAGAATACTTGGAGTATTTCGTTGTAACAATTTACTATAGTACAATTTGAACCATATACTTACATATACCACTCCTTTATTTTTTGTATCTTCTTGCTACAATATTTTCAATCCTGACGTTCGCACATCCGGTGGTGATCAAGTTGTTGGCGCCATTGCTGGGGAGGTTTTGGAATTAAATTTAAATTTTATTTTCTATACTTTAATAGGATAAGTTGGAAAACTTAGAATTATATATACAAATTTTAATTTTAGTTATTTCTATTAATTTTAATTTTAAGTTACTAATTTTTTTCATTTCTCTAATTTCAGTGTATGACTCGAAGTGAAACCGTCCTAATCAAGCCACATCCTATCAGAGAGAATTCTGAGGCAAACCCGTCAACAAATGTAAAACAATCCACCCATAGTAGCCGACTTACCTCGAGAAAATCCTCTATTTGACGAACCATTCAAATCAGAAGCACATCTCTAAAGAGAGCCAATGATGACTTAACAAGAGCAAGCATTGCGCGAATACGTGCTACCTACTTTAGATACGGGCCGAGGCAGTATTGACAGGCTGGCGATCAACGCATATAATTTTGAAATTAAGATGGCCACCATATAGATTATTCTAAATAACTTGCAATTTTGATGCAATATGATAGAAGACCTGAACCAACACTTAAAATGATTTTTGTAGCTTTGTGATATTTTCAAGTATAACTGGGTTACTGATGACGCCATATATCTTCAGTTGTTTCGCTTTTCGATGTGCAAAAATGCGTACGAATGAATTGATTTTCAAAGCCTGCTTCCATCACTACATGGGATGAATTAGCGAGGAAATTTTTACATAAAATTTTCCCCATTAGTTTAACCATTCAATTGATGTGTGACATAGCCAACTTCAAGTAAATTGAAGGCGAAACATTATACGAAGCATGGGAATGTTTTAAGTCACTGCTAAGAAAGTGCTAACATCATAGAATACAAGAATTTTGGCAACTGCAAATATTTTACAATGGATTGGATGGTAGCTTAAGAGTCGGATTAGATGGTGCATCTAGTAGGGCCTTTAGGAACAACACATACGATTGAGCCTGTCAATTGATCGAGGACATGTATATGAACTCGTATATGTGGACCAATGAGTGCTTCTCATATAATCTGAAGCCGTCAGCAGCTAAATCAGTTAAAGATAATGATAAATATCAACATATTTTAGAAATGCTACATCATCTCGAGACTACTATTAAGCCTTCCATGAACAATATCGCTCGAAGCTACTTGTTGTATTCTAAAACCTAAACGGAAGAAGTTAATTATTTGGGCAATAGGGGTGGAAATCTCTATTCAAACACCTAGAACCCTGATTGGAAGGACCATCCCAACCTAAAGTGGAGAGGCAATCAAGGTAGTAGAAACCTAATTCAAAATTGACAAAACCCTTCGTATCAACCACCACATATTCAAAAATCTCAAGAAAGAACCAAAAGCAACGATCACATTGGTTGTGTTTAATGATTGGATCGAATCAAAGGTGAAATCAAAATTAATGAGGTCTAACATTCAACAAGTGAAATACAAATATGCTCAAACTTTTGCTAATGTGGCCAAATTAAAGGAAGAGGTGCACAACATCGTAAGCGCGTTGAATGAAATGCGAGGGAAAATATGTATTGGCATTCCAAGCAATACGAAAAATAACCTCTGAAAGGAAGGAAAAGAACATGTGAATGTCACTACACTCCGCTCGGGTAAGACTTTAATAAGCTTGAGTTCACCTATGTAAAAAGAGGATGACAAGGTTAAGACGGTTGATGAAACCCTTGATGAGCCAAAACTTGAGGAACAAATGGAGAAAGTAGTCAAACCGATAGCTGAGCCACAAATTGGACAACATCCGAAACCAGTTTTGAAGTACATACCGTTTCCATCAAGGTTAGAGGAAAATCAATGAAGGGATGAAGCTGAATTTGTAAGTTTTCTAAACATATTTCAATCCCTTAATGTTAATTTTCCACTGCTTGAAATAAACGACATGATACCAAAATATGTCAAGTACTTAAAAGAGATAATGTCTAGGCATAGGAAATTAAAGAAAGGTGAGAAAATTGATATTAACGCTCTTGTAGTGCAATAATTTCCCAAAAAATACCCTCGAAGTTAAAAGATTCGGGCAGTTTTACAATTCTCGTATATATAGGGACAAACACTTTAGCAAGGCCCTTTGCGATTTAGGGGCCAATATTAGTTTGATGCCCTTATCTACTTACTTAAAACTTGTATTGGGAGAATTGAAAAACACAATGATCACACTACATTTAGTCAATAGGTCTCTCGTACACCCCAAGCGGGTACTTGAAGACATATGGGTTAAAGTGAGGGTTTTATTATCCCCGTCAATTTTGTTTTTCTTGACTTTGAAGAGGACCAAGACATTCCCATTCTGTTGGGTAGGTCATTTTTGGCCACGTCTAGATCGATCATCGATCTCGAAAAAATGAACTAATCATGAAAATCAATAGTGAAATAAAAGTCTTAAAATGTGGCCACGATTCCTAAAATGAAGAATTAGGAAATAAATTAGGTGAGAATTGTTATGCAGTGTTCTATATTACACCTAACAACCTTTATTGAAGGAGTGTGATAGATGGAAAGACCCCAGATGGAAAGGCACATGTTGGATGGATTGCGACGATAAAAAACGGAACAAGAATTCGATGAAAGAAATAAATGGGCTATCAAATGAGTCTAGTAGCCACACATAATTAATCATTGAAATCTTTAATCTATGTTGTAAAGTAGTTCAAATTAAATTTTGTTTTCGTATTTCTAAACTTCAATTAGGTTTAGTAATTTTATTTAGTATGGGATTATGAAATTAGGAAGTCTGAAGGTGGCTAATTGGGACGTATTTTCAAATTAGGAGTAAACGAAATGGATTGAAATGCCCAAAAACGTAAAAATTGGGAACACGAAGGATGTGTCACGGCATCAAACTTTGACATTGCAACACGAAACTTCAAATACTCTAGTATTTTCAAGATTCGATCTATGTCGTAACACTGCTTCTCAGTGTCGTGACATAGTACATCGAAGCATAAAAAAAATTAATTTCCAGACTCGTGTCGTGACACCGTATTTTGAATAAAAAATATTTTGAAAATTAGGGTCAGTGTCGCAACAGTGGCATTGGGCTTGCAGTTTTTCGACCCATTTTCTAAGCAACCCGATTGACCCTATATATAACTTAAAACATTTTAAACCTTAATTTCCCCACTAATCTTACTCTAATCAAACTCCCTCACCCCCTAAACAGCATTCGACCCTTACCTCTTTCTCTACTTTCGATTTTTGCAAATTTTCACAACTTTCTCTTCACCTATCGTGTAACACCCCAAATCTGGCGAGTCTAAAGTTTCGGTGTATAGCAGTAAATTGTTTGTCCAGCATAGTCTTTTCCGCCCAAAAGATTATTTTGGCGTATACGTGTAGGTTTATACTAACCGCCACAAGTAAGAATTTGATATTATGATATTCTACCAAGTATTAAGGAGAAGTTCGTGTTAAGAGATTAAGGGTAAGTATAGAAGGAGTATTTGCCAAAAATGTAGTACACTTGCACCATGTTTGGTTGGGTGTAATGGATTAGCCATTACACCCCTATTCCGTGGCCCCACTCAATACACCGTTTGGTTCGCTTATTGCCCTAATACGGGCCTATTACAATGCAGACGGATTCGACATTTTCTCTACTTCAACACCGATTTCTAATCCCTTCCAAAAGTAAAGATTAGGTAATCAGTCTCTGTTTTACCCTCATCAATTTCTGCTTCTTCTTCCATCAGTATTAATTCCTGTCCTCATTTCTTCTGCTTCAATCCAAATCTCCTCCCATTTCTTTACCCATTCTCTCTCTCGGTCTCTTTTGAATTTTTTCCCTGTCTTTTTTTTAGCTTTGGGTAACCAAAGGCCAAAACACACACACGTTAGAATCTGTTTTTTGTGGTTTTTGAAATCCACTGCTTCATTGGAGACTGATTTTAGTGGATTTATTTCTCTGCTGTTTCTTTGTTGCGATTTTTGTAACCCCTGCTTCATCAGAGGCTGATTTCAGGTATGAATCTTTGCTTCAACATTGTCTTCGGCTTTCTCTGTTTTAATTTTTCTCTCCTTTAAATTTTTCAACATTGTCCCCTTATTTGTCTCTCCTTTAGATTTTTCTCTCTTTTTTTTTACTTAATCCAGATTTTTAATTTTCTTTCTCATGATACCATTGTTGACATAGCTTTAATTTTAGTATTTGTTGTAGTTTTTCTCTCTTAGAAATTGAAACAGAGAGTTTAGGATTTTGAGAGGTTTGGATTCTGGTGGAAGAGTTGATGTCAGGTTATACTGCTGTTTGGTTGCCTAGAAAATTTAAAGGAACGCGAACAGTTTAGAAGGCTTATCGAAGTACATAGATGTCATCTTAAAGGACTAAAAAAGAAGAATGTAAAAGTTCAGAGTTCAGTGTATAATCCATAGTTAGATATTACATTGCATCCACTTCAAATAATAAGGGCATAGAATAGCTTACATTTATTGCTTGGGAATTTGAAATATCTTCATTATGAAACTTTTTTTTTCATTCTGAAAGTAAATGCTGGCATTTTTTTTTCTTTGAAATTAGGCAAGTATTTCTCAAGCATTTTTTTGTAAGCGGTGGTTCTTTTAGTCTTTAGGATCATCACTGCACTGTCAAATCGATGTTTGTATGTTTCTTCTTTTAGTATCTATATACGTTCTTTGTACATGATGCATGCTTATAGCTATCATGGTTCTCTTATTTGATGTTGCAGGCTTGCTACTTCCCTCACCCTTTACCTGTGGAGTTCAGGCCTGCAGGTACTTTATTTGGTGCTAGTGGTAGGAGAAGGATTCACATATGTTCTATCATAGGCTATCCTATTAAAACCCTCTCTTTTGAGACCACCCAAAATCTCAAAATACTGGCTGCAGCTATTTCTGTGATATGTTTTTAAGTTAGAGGAAAAGAACATTCAATATAATCTGATGATTTCTGATTTTGGCAAAAAGAGTTTTTTGTTTCTTCAGGTAAGTAAGTTTGTTCATAGCTTGTAGATCTAGCTCCTACTGCTGAAACTTGATATCTCATTAGTTTTATTACGCACGCACACATTTCATTTGCTTTGTTGAGGCATTTGCTGTGTTGCAATACATGAAGGAAAACGTGAGTACCCTATTACATTCGTTTGCTTGCCTTGAAGTTATTGATACTATTCTTTTAGGTCATAATTATGACACTATTATCTGGTTCAATTTATATACAGGGTGTGAAACCAGACGTTGTCACATATACCACACTTATGAAAGCTCTTATCTGTGTTGACAAGTTTCATAAGGTATAACGTGTCCGTCCTGTTATGAGAACGAGATAATAGCCCTTTGCTTTTTTGCATCACAAATAATATTTTCTGTGCCTTTGTATAGATAGCCATTTGGATCAGTTGCATGCTAGCTTTACTTTTTGCTATTTTTGTATTCTTTCTCCCTATATGACTATGTTGAGTCATTTGATTATAGTTATTGGAGATTTGAATCTCGGTTGTAAGTCACCATCTATTGAAACAACTATAAACTTGCATCTTACCGAGATCTGACTATCCCTCCCCTCTCTTTTGTAGCATATAGCAACATTTATTTTAGTTTTCCTGTCCACTAAAAAACGTTGAAAGATCAAACAGATTTGTGGTATTGGTCTGATCAATTCTGCTTCTACATCAGTTGCTCTTAACGTAATGCATTGCATGCATCATCTATTTACAATTGTAACATCCATTTTTTGTTATTTAAAGATACTCTGTGTGGTTTGGATTAAGGTCCCAACTGTATATGAAGAGATGATTTTGTCTGGTTGCACTCCTAATAGGAAAGCTAGGGCAATGTTGCGGTCTGCTCTAAGATACATGAAGCAGGCAGTGAAGTCATTGTTGACAATCCATAATCCATATGGCTAAAGCAAGTCATGACTGAACAAATTGTTGTTTGAGTTATCAGTTTGAGGTTAGTAGACATGATCTTTTATGTATGAACATTTTGTATAATTCCATCGTGAAAATAAGCTTGTTTTCTACTCACAAGTTACTTCGTTTAAAAGAACCTACAATAAAGTGTTCTTTAGTTGAGAAGTATGGACTTGTACATTTTTATTAAGTATTTTTAGAAAACTGATGTCAAATTGGAGGATTCAATATTGTTTAAAACTTACTGATGGATTAATTTTAATCCATCCAACAGAAAACTTGTGCAGCCTCTCATGCCATCTCAGCCTGGGAATGTGGGGGCTACTTGTTGTTCAGGAATAGGTACCAATTTGATCAAGTTACTGAGGATGCCATGGCTAATAGACTGAGCAGTTTCTCTCTTGACGATAACAACTTTGAAGCGGTGAAGCAGCTTTGTTGCAGCATTGCCAGTAAATTTGATGTTTGATCTAAAAGTTTTTAAATGCATGTTTATATATTTTGGAATTATGTTGCCACTGGAATCTTGTTTTTCTCCTATTGCCTATTGGGAACTGAGGCTTGTAATAGGGGGTTGACTTGTTTGTTTATGAGGATGACTGGATCAAATGCTATATTTGGAAGTTGTTTTGCTGATCAGGATGGCTTTTATTTTGCTGATAAATGGAGAAATCAGTTGAAGTATTTGAAGGATGTAAGAAAAGAGCTTTACATTACTACTTGTTCAATATCATAAATATAGCACTTGGAAAAGCTTGCACGAAAACTAATTCGCAACCTTGATTTCAAAGTAATGTTGTATTTTATCACACTAAATTTATCTTTATTCCTTCTAAATATATGAATTATTTATATGTTAATTTATCTTATATATCATTTACTATTATTTTATTTATAATATTTTAATTGTATACTATAAATTATTAGCATTTTAATCGTATACTATAAATTCGTCATTACTATATTTATCTCTATGCTATTAATTAGTCACGAAATATTAATTATACATCATATATTATTAAGGTTATAGTTACACGAGAGTTCGTTGATTTTTGCTAGGTAAATACACTTTCAAACTTTAGATTAAATTATATATTTTTATTAAATTATATTTAATAATATTTATTTTAAATTATATTTTATAGTATTATATTATGATTTTAGTAAATCCATATAAGAATATATTTAATATTAAGAATTTTATTAAATTATATATTTTTATTAAATTATATTTAATAATAATTATGTTAAATTATATTTTATAGTATTATATATTATGATTTTAGTAATTTAATATTAAGAATATCTAATATTAAGAATTTTATTAAATTATATATTTTTATTAAATTATATTTAATAATAATTATGTTAAAATATGATTAAATTATTTATTACGGATATTAATAATCTTATTAAAATTTAATAACAATAACAATAATCATTTATCTAAACAAATTTCTGCTAAGGGTATTCTAGTCATTTTAGTTTTTTTCCTTATGCTATTACACCTCCATTCCATTCAACCAAACATAAGAATACTATTACGCCTCTATTCCATTACATTCAATCAAACAATTGATTTGCTATTACGCCTCTATTCCATTATGCCTCTATTCCATTACGCCCTTCATTCCAATACAGCGAACCAAACGTGCCCTTGGTTTGTATGGAATACTATGCTAGCTAGATTTTAAGTAATGTGGTTAGAAATCAACTAAATAGCCAAGCTGGATAATTGTGATTTCAAGATATTAAATAATATTTCTCTCAAAAACTGTAGGCCATTAAGAAGGTAAGTTCTGAAATGTATGACACTTGTTAAATTCCACTAAGTAAGTTTAGTCATATTTATATGTGGGAGATGAGTTCTGAAAGATTTTTCTTTTTTCTTTCTCTTCCTTAATTGGTATTTACTGATACCTTTCTTAAGACTGAATGTATTTTACATCAATGATCTAGAAGCTATGGTTCTTTTATGATCAGTGGTTGCTTCACATCAGGGTGAGTATTTTAGCTCTGCATGTTAAGTTCTAAATAAGTAAATCTGTATGTGATAATTGAACAGTGAGACTGTAAGTAAAAGGTTTTTGTATGGGATTGTCAACGATGGGAATGATAAGTAATTTGTATATACAAGAGTAGAAATAGTGAAATTATGTTTCTAAGCAGTGGTTATTGCTGGTTTGAGATGGATATCTGGATCTAGGGCTTTGAACTTCTGTAGATGAGGATCAGGTAAGTCTCTACTCAGACTCTTAATTATATTTATATGAAAGTGGTCAAGCTGGAAATAGGAAATCATGGATAGTATATTATGAATATGATATTTATACAACTATAGGAATAAAGTTATGATTAGATTAAGAAATAAGTTAGTCTGCTTGAAAATAAGTTCTATGGGATGTATGAAATGTGCTATGAAATTATGAAATCTTGGGTTTAGGATGTGTCTAGTTCGTAGATTTTGTAAAGTGAGTTGAGTCATCGTGGTGGTAAATGAAGAAGTCTATCAGGACTTAAAACACGAACTCTGAAGGAAAAAGTCCATGGTCATGGCATACTTTGAAAAAGAACTATTCAATGGTGTTTTATTTAATGGGGTTCTCTGCATGTCCTGTGGCAATGATGGGCAAACCTCACTCAATGTGAGTTTAGGCAATCCATATCATAAACATGACAGTTTTTGGGAATGCCTATATGGCATCCTGTCATCCTTTGTAACATACTCTGAATGAATCGCCTTTGTGGCGTAGTCTGTATGAATCACCTTTGTGGCATACTCTGTATGAATCATCTTTTTGGCATACTCTGTATAGATAGCCTTTGTGGCGAACTCTAATGGTTGCCTTTGTAGAATACTCTAAATGGATCGCCATAGTGGCCTATCTTACATGATTGCCTGCATGGCGTGTTCTGTTAGGCCTAGATGGCATGAACAGTCAAGAATGTCTAATAAGATACAAATCAGTCTATCTCTATCGTAATATATTATGAAATCCTTTTAGTTCTATATTAAGTTAAGCTAATTTGAGGTATCAATATGTTTTGAGTTAAGAGAGAATAAATCTTAAGAGTTTCTATGGAAAAGAGGTGTGTATATGCATGTTAAAAAGTGTATCCATTATGATGAACTGTAAATGTGGAAAAAGAAGGATATTGAATCTTCTTCTAGAATTATTTTGAATTTTAATTAGTGTTATTTTAAGTTATGGGATTCTGATATAACATGATATGAAATTCATAAGAATGGTCTATACAGTGATTTATCAGTATGGATATGTGTGGTACTGAATCAAGTTAGATCTGAGTATGAATTGATAGCATTAAATTTTGTGTAAGTATTCAACAAACATATATGTATCCGACTGTGATAAGTGTTAGTGAACAACTATTTGAAATAAGACTATATGTTAAGGAATGGTTTGTCGGAAGTGATTTCTGAGGGTATGTTCTATTAAGAAATTATTGCGGGACAAGAGATTTATGAAACATTAGGAAGGACTCATTACTTAGTTAAATAAGGAAGACTGAGTATGACAAGAGCATGATAGTTGGTATATAAGAGAATGGTAGACTGTAGTTGTATCAGCTAAAATAAATGATGCAAAAATAATTGGCACACAATAGTTCCTACAAGATTACAAAGTATCCATCAAGGTATTGTTATAATGAACTCACTAAGTACTCTATACTTACAAGATTTGTGTTTCTTTTTAGGTATCTAAGAAGAGACTTTGCCTGAAGGGACGAAGCCAAGAGTATGCCATGGTGGTGGCGGAGTGGGCTGTTATGCATACAGAGGAGTTGTGGCATAGTCTAGAATATGCCTTTTGAGTCTGTATTAAATAAACCTTCGTTTTGCAAGGATTTGTATTGATTCTGTTGTAATAAGAATATTTTAAGTTACTTCCCTTGGTTTCATACAATAAGTTTTTAATTAAAATGTCAAATAAAACACTTAAAGAAATGAGAAATTGTAAATTGTTTTTGTTAATAACTTAACTTTGTGAAGTAACACCTGAATTCTGAACTCGGTGAATCAAGTTGGGTTTGGGGCGTTACATATCTCCTCCATTGCTACACATTGTGATTCTTCCATTGTGTGGAAACAAGAAAAATATCGGTGAATCATTCCTAATTTTTTCTATTTAATTTCATCGTATTACCTAATTTTAGAATATTTTTTATATACATTGTTTTTTAGAATGGCCTCTAGGAAAGTCGTCACACCACACAACTAGAAGAACTGGGGGATTTCAATTCCACCCAATTCTGAAGCTAGTAAGATGAAAAATAATTATTAAAGCCCCAAGGGAAAAATTTTATTCAAGAATGCGGGTTTCAACTGTCGTTTGATTTATGCAACGATATTTGGCACTTGGTTCGTACTAAGTATTAGACTGACAGTTGCTTCACACTGAAAGAGTTGGCGGTCGACTCGATAATGTATGAATTTTATGTATCTTTGAAAGAATGAGAAAAGAATAAAATTCTGAGTGTCGAGCAAACACATGTAACGACGCAAGGAAAGGAGATCCTTTCTACTTTCCGAGAAATTTGTAATTTTTACAATGCTCCTTATTATGTCTCGGATACCTTAGATGATTTATATATTAATTATTTCTGAGGCATCAATATGGATGACATTGTCGAATACCTCACCAAGGGTAAAGGCATTTGGAAACGCTAATCAAGCATGAAGATCCTTCTATCTTTTAATCAAGTTATTATGTTTTTTATAGCAAAGATGTGGATGTAGTTCATTTGTACTCGTATATCACTGACCCTTAATGTTTCTAACGTTAACACTTTCCAAGTTGTTCTTCTTTACTCTATTTTGCAGCGCAGATAGGTTTGTGTGGGCAAATGGATTTACCAATCCATGCTTACTTGCATTAGTGGCAAGAAGGTCAAGATATTTTTCCCCACACCTCGTATCTTTCCTATGCAAGAAGGCAAAGGTTCCGATATCCTCGACAGAGCAATTCATGAAGTCGAAAAAGAGCCTCATCGACAATTCAATCTACACTCAATAAGTCAAGCTTCAATGCAAACAAGAAACTAAATGGAACCAAAGCCGGAAGAACAAAATGGATGTCGCGCAATCTTTGAAGCAAAAAAGTAAAGAGAAAAGCCAATCGAACTGAGGGTTAAGTGACTTGCTCGACATGGAATGGGTAATCAGGTGGATGCAAGAGATGTCCCTAGTGAGCGTCAATTATGCTCGAAGCTACATAATGCCCAAACCTAATCCACCACTGAATAAATACCCACCCATGCAATTCTATAGGCAAGTCAACTACGAAGAAGGGGAGGAGGAGGAGGAAGACAAGGATGCCGAGGAAGAAGGAAAAGAGTGGTCCCACGACTATGACTTTGACGACATATTCCTACTAGAACAACCATCAGCTAGAGGGATTAAATTTTGTAGCCCGATCTAATCTACGGGGAGGTGGGACACTAAGACAATTGCGGTTCGTGGGAAGGACATGATATTGTGGAGGATCGACTGGTATCCGATTCTAATTAAAATTCAACTTTTATTTAGTTTATTTTATTTTAGGGTTGTATAATTTGAATGTGAGTGATTTTATTTTTTTTATTTTATTTATTTTTTATAAAAAAAACTATGTTTATTCTATATAGGAACCCCAATTTAGGCGGCACTACATTTTGGAGCTAAACTGGCATGAGGAGGAAAACCTGACTATATTCAAGGAAATTTAACGCTTAAATTGGGTAGTCTCTTTCTCCTATCTTTTGGATGTATATGACGGACAATGTGCCAAATAAAGTTCGTGTTGGGACAATGAAAATGGATCAATAGTGAGTAGAAAAGAATTTAATCAGGGGTGCTTTAGACCGCACAATGATTAATTCTCCTATTGGTCTTGTGGTGTTGCAACACTGGACGACAAATTAGACTAATTTAACCAGGGGTGTTTTAGTCCACACAATGATTAATTATCAGTCTTGAAGGTTATAATTAACCTAAATTAGGTCAGACATTTTTAGATATAAATAGGTGTGTTAAGCCTTAGTTTGGAAGGATTGGCCAATTGAGCCACTTACTTTAGTTTAGGTTTTTTATTTTTTATTTCAATTTAGTCCTTTTTGTGTGATAAACAGATTTTGATCCAAGAGTTTAATTAAGTAGTTTTAAATTATTTCTTTTTGGTTTTCAATTGCAATCGAGATTGTCTTCGTGATTTTCAAAGGAAATTCGACTTCCGCGCGTAAATCGACATCAAAATAGATTTATTTTCTTATTCCTTTTTTTTATTTAAATTCCTACTTTGTATGTTAAATATGAAACTAGGGATAATTGCATCTAGATCCATGAGTGGTTAGTTTCCTTAGGGAGATTAACGAGAGGATGTGAGAATAATTAACAGAAGAATCAGAGTTTGAGTTTCAGTTAGTTGGTTTAAATTATGTGCAATTAAGATTGACGACTCTAGGAAGTAATTTAGGATAAATGAGATAGAGAGATAAGTTTACCAAGTAAATCATAATTTATCCCAATCAAGAACTTAAGGTCGAAAGATAAGTGTGTATTGGTTGATTAGTTAATTAGTTAAAGACCAAGAGGTAATAACTTTTAGTAGGAAGTTAATTAGGAACACTGAAGTGAGTTAATCTTCTGCCTAGTCTATTGGATTATTTTCAATTGATAATTGATTTCTTTAATCTTAGTTAATTTATGCTATTTTGATTAATTACTTTTATTTTGGTTTTTCGTAATATAATTTTAGATTATACTATTTAGCTCTATCAGGGTAGAAAATTAATTTTAGTTTAATTCAATCTACCTTAAGTAGGATCCTCGTAATACTTCCTGGAGTGTTTCGTTGTAATACTTTCGGAACAGGGTTATGGAGCATAACCGAAGATTACACTTCAACACTATCCCAACATTTAAACATTTAATGTCACAAAATCAATCATAGCAAATTCAATCATTAACATACATATTGTCCCTTTTATGAGCCCTCGAGGCCCTAAAAACATGTTAGAAACAAATCAGAAACACATAAAAATTTTTAGAAAAAGATTAAAATTTTTAAACTATAGGGGTCACACGGCCGAGTGGCTAGGTCGTGTAGACATTCGAAGTAGGGACACAAAACCGTGACCCAGCCCATGTCTGTGCTTGTGTAACAATCTAACTTGGGTCACACGGCCAAGCCACAGCCCGTCTGCCAGGCCGTCTACCTTTCAAAATGGCCTCACACGCCAATGTGCAAAGCCGTGTGCTAGGCCGTGTAATAGCCTGACTTGAAATACTTTGTAAGCTACAGGGGACACATGGCCGTGTCACCTGGCCGTATGTCACACACAGCTGAGACACACGCCCGCGTCTCTACTCGTGTGGATAAACATAGACCATTTCTATGTCATTTTTCTCATCCATTCAAGCACATACCTACAATCAAATTTTCACATATGAAAAAGCCTTCAAATTGCACTAAAAACATGCATAATCAAGCTACTCAAATAAGGTACATAAGCATTCAACCAATATGCCCAAAGGCACCTCAAACACAACATTTAAACATGTATAACCATATGCACAATTTAACCAAAACTTACCACTTTGTTCACATATCAAAATCACATCCTCAAGTACCCAATTTACTATTTAACATTTAGCATCATAAGCCATATGTGCCAACTATATTTTTCATACCAAAATGACCATGTTCAACTTCCATCATCCAAGCATCATAAAGCCACATACATATATCAACATAACAACCATTACAAGGACAAATATAGACATGCCAACTTAATACCACTTCATCATCCAAAATGCCATAAAACAGAAGGAAAAAAATGGCTACATCATCAGACAAAAAACCTATACATGGAATTATAACCAAAACGTAGAAACACCAAAATCTATCGATTTAGTCGATGGACAGTGTGATAGATTTTCGATGACTTTCCAACCTGAACGAGCTTCCGATTAACTACAAAACATAGAAAATGTACACAAAGTAAGCATGTTATGCTTAGTAAGTTCGTAACATATAATCTATAATTGTCAACACAATATACAATCTTAAAATACATATGTACCAATCCAACATGATAAATAAATTATTCATAAGCTTAAATCATATGAATTCATACTTTTCATTGTCATGAAAACACATATTTCCTAACTTCCACAGTAATAAGGTAAATTGCATCGAAAACTCTTACTAAAACACACACGAAGTAAAATCATGATGGATGTTACCACTACTTTTCATAGTTCGATAGCTGAAGCTATCCATTTTCATGTTTTGATAGCCGAAGCCATCCCTTTTAATAATTTGATGGTCGTCACCATCCCTTTTAATTGTTGATGGTCGTCACCATCCTTTTTCATAATTTGATAGCTGAAGCTGTTCCTTTTCATAATTTTGATAGTCGAAGCCATCCATTTTCATAATTTTATAGCCAAAGCCATCCCTTTGTAAAATTCAATGGTCGTCGCCATCTCTTTTCATTGTTGATGGTCGTGACCATCCCTTTTCATAATTCGATAGCTGAAGCTATCCCTTTCCATATTTTGATACCTGAAGCCATCTCTTTTCATTGGTTGATGATTGTCGATACGCCGTTCTATTTTTCCATCAAGAAACAAATTGATATTATAAAATAATAATATTTATAACATAAATTAAAATGCTATTTAAACATACGAACTTACCTCGATGATAAAATATAGAAATGGAGTCGGTTAATCCGAAGCTTTTTCTTTACCTTGATCTAAAGGCGTACGAGGTCTATCTTGATCTAAATGAATAAATTAAATCAATTTAATAACCATTCTATTCAATTCAATCCAAATTCATATTCATATTTTTGCAAAATAACTCTTTTTCCCCTAATATTTTGATTTCTTTACAATTTAGTCCTTAAGCTCATAAAATGAAATTCATGATATTTCACCCCTACCCAAGCCTAGCAGAATTTCATACAAATGTGTAACAGGCCACACATTTCATTATTTCACAAATTACATCATGAATATTTCACATTTTTCAATTTAATTCCAAAATGACAATTTTATCAAAATCACTTAATAAAAGTTGTTTATCTAACAACAACTAACCATTTCCTTTCATTAAGCATAAAAAACAATACATACACATTCATGGTAAATCCCTAGACTTTTAACAGTTTTTCAAATTGGTCATTGGGCTAGCTAGATTAAGCTATAACGACTCCAAAAACATAGAAATCATTAAAAATGAGACTAAAAATACTCACATGCAAAGTGATGAATGGTGGCCAAATGTTGAAGATTGGTTATGGCTTCCTTATGCCCTGGTTTCGATTGAGAAAGAAAGAAAGAAAGATGATATCTTTCTTTTCTTTATTCTAATTTAAGTTATTTTATTAATTTACATTTTTCACCTTATTAATTAACATCCAAATCACTTAATTTAATGCCTAGTTTTGTCCACTTAAATAAACAATAATTACCACATAAGCACTCTTAGACATTAATTCTATATCCATTTAGTGTCGTTAATTTAAAAAACTCTAATTTTGTACCTTTTGCAATTCACTCTTTTTTATCAAATTAAGCATGCAAATGGTAAAATTTCTTAATAAAATTTTTATATGGTGATACTAACATGCTGCAGACATTAAAATAATAATAAAATAAATATTTTCACGTCAGATTTATGGTCCCAAAACCACTGTTCTGATTTCACTAAAAATGGGTTGTTACAACTTAATTTAATGGCCATATTTTTCCACTTAAACAAAAAATGGTCTAATTACCACATAAAGACTCTTACACAGTAATTATATATCCATTTAGTGCCTTTAATTTACAGAACTCTAATTTTGCATCTTTTGCAATTTAGTCCTTTTTATCAAATTAAGCATGCAAATGGTAAAATTTCTTAACGAAATTTTTATACGGTGATACTAACATGCTGTAGACATTAAAATAATAATAATAAATATTTTCACGTCAGATTTGTGGTCCCAAAACCACTATTCTAATTTCACTTAAAACGGGCTATTATAACTCTCCCCCTAAAGGAATTTTCGTCCTCGAAAATCTTATCAGAAAAGAGGTTCGGATATTGTTTTCTCATAGCTTTCTCGGGTTCCCTAGTGGCTTCCTCTATCCTATTACGTTGCCAAAGAACTTTTTCTAAAGCTATGTTTTTATTTATCAATTCTTTAACCTCTTGGTCCAAAATTCTGATTGGTTCTTCACTATACGACATATTAGGTTGAATGTCAACATCCGCCAGTGAAATGACTTGTGAAAGGGTGGATAGGTTCCGTTGTAACATAGATACATGAAACACGTTATGAATCTTTTTTAACTCTGATGGCAAAGCTAATTGATATGCTACTGGTTCAATTCTTTCAATAATCTTATATGGCCCAATAAATTGCAGACTTAGCTTTCCTTTGCGACCAAAATGAAGAAATTTCTTCCAGGCTGATACTTTCAAGAATACTTTATCATCGGCTTGAAATTCAAGGTTTTTACATTTCAAATCCGCATACGATTTTTGACGATCTGAAGCTACTTTCAAACTATCTCAGATCACTTTTACTTTTTCTTCAGTCCTTCGAATCAAATCAACCCCGAGAATTTTTTTCTCACTAAGCTCAGTCCAATATAACGGAGTTCAACATTTATGACCATACAATGCTTCATACGGTGTCATATTTAAGCTCGATTGATAACTATTATTGTACGTGAACTCAACCAACGGTAAACATTTCTCCCAGTTGCCTTTGAATTCTAACACACAACAACGAAGCATATCCTCGAGTATCTGAATTGCTCGCTCGAACTGACCATCGATTTGAGGATGAAATGAAGTGCTAAAATGCAACCGCGTACCTAAAGCCTCCTGTAACTTTTTCCAAAATCATGATGTAAACCGCGGATCCCTATCCGAAATTATAGAAACTAGCACCCCGTGCAATCTGATAATCTCAAAAAACGTATAACTCAACTAATCTCTCAAGAGAATAACCTGTATGTACCAGAATAAAATGTATAGACTTCGTTAGACGGATCAATGAAAACCCAAGTTGCTTAATTCTTTCTTGGAAACAAGGGTAAACCCGATACAAAGTCCATCGTAACTCACTCCCATTTCCATTATGGTATCATAATTGGCTGTAATAAACGAAAAAGTACCTGATGTTCAACTTTAACTTGTTGACATACTAACATCTCGATACGAAGTCAGAAATCTCTCGTTTCATTCTTGGCCACCAATTTATCTGTTTTAAATCACTGTACATCTTATTACTTCTCGAATGAACGGACAAGCTACCACTATGAGCTTCTTGTAACATCTTCCAAATGAGCTCTGGATTCTTCGGTACACAAATCCTACCTCTAAAAAATAAATAATCATCGGATCCAATATGAAATTCTAAATCAGGAGTTAACTCACTCTGTGTCCGTTTAGCTGACAACTTGTCATCACACTTTTAAGCCTCGCAGATCTGCTGTAAAAAAACTCAGCTAAAATCGAACCATAATCAAACAACGTCAATCGCGCATTTATTGCTCGCTAACCAAATAAAGACTTTCTACTCAGAGCACTAGCAACTGCATTCGCTTTACTCGGATGGTGATCAATGATTAAATCATAGTCTTTCAATAGCTCAAGCCACCTACACTGTCTCAAATTCAAATCTTTCTATGACATTAAATACTTCAAACTCTTATTATCGGTAAATATATGACACTTTTCGTTGTATAAATGGTGTCGCCAAATCTTCAATGTGAACACAATAGCTGCCAATTTTAAATCATGAGTTAGATAATTCTTTTCGTGTGGCTTTAACTACCTGGAAGAATAAGTTATCACTTTACCTTCCTGCATCAAAACACAGCCTAATCCATGCAAAGATTCATTGCCGAAAATCACAAATTCTTTACCTGATTCAAGCTGAACTAGTACTGGTGCCTCAGTTAACAGTGCTTTCAGCTGATTAAATCTTTGTTGACACTTCTCACACCATTCAAACTTTACATCTTTTTACAAAATTCTCGTCATCAGTGTTGCAATCATCGAGAATCCTGTGACAAATATTTTGTAATAACCGACTAATCCCAAAAAAATTTTAACTTCAAATACGTTTCTCAGAGGTTTCCAGTCAACAACTGCTGAAATTTTACTCGAATCGAATCTGATGCCTTCAGCCAATACAATATGTCCTAGAAAACCGACTTTCATGAGCCAAAATTCACTTTTCATAAACTTAGCAAACAATTGCTTATCACGCAGGGTTTATAGTAAAATTCTCAAATGCTCGGCATGCTCAGAATCATCTCATGAATAAATCAAAATATCGTAAATGAATACCACAACGAATTTGTCTAAATATGGTCTGAAGATTTTGTTCATTAAATCCATAAATACTACAGCTGCATTAGTTAAACCAAACGGCATCACAAGAAATTCATAATGTTCGTACCTGGTCCTGAATGCAGTTTTTCGCACATCTGAATCTTTAACTCGCAGCTGATAGTAGCCAAAACAAAGATCAATCTTCGAGAATACTATTGCACCTTTCAGCTGGTCAAACAGATCATCAATTCACGATAACGGATATTTATTCTTGATCATAACTTTATTGAGCTAGCAGTAGTCAATACACAATCTCATTGATCTATCCTTTTTCTTAACGAACAAAATCGGTGCATCCCAAGGTGAAAAACTGTGTCAGGCAACACCCCTATCGATCAATTCTTGCAACTGTGCTTTCAACTCTTTCAACTCAGTAGCAGTCATTTTGTAATGTGCTATTAATATCGGTGATGTTCTCGGTACTAATTTAATAGCAAACTCAACCTCTTTGATTGGTGGTAACCCGGGTAATTCCTTTGGAAACACATCAGAATACTCAAAAACCACATGCACTGATCCAAGTTTCAACTTAGACACTTTTGAACCCATTACATATGCAAGGTAAGTGTCGCAACATTTTCTCACATATCTCTGTGCTGACATAGCCGAAATAACAATAGGCAACCCACTTAAACTATCTGATTCAATCTGAAGCGTCTCACCATTCTGACATTTTAATACAATAAGCTATCGTCTACAGTTCACAATAGCATCCTGCAAAGTCAGCCAATCCATGCCCAAAATCACATCAAACTCATCAAAGGGAAATAACATCAAATCAGCTAGAAAATTGTAACCCCAAGTCATTAAAGGACAGTTCTTGCAAAACTTATCAATTAACACAAACTGACCTAAGGGGTTCGACACTTTAACCATGAATTCAGTAGACTCAACAGGTAAATTCTTACTTGACACTAGGTTCATGCATACATATGAATGGGTTGATCCCGGATCAATCAAAGTAGAAACATTAGTGCCAAAGATAGAAAAAGTACTAGTAATAACATCTGGTGCAGAAGCTTCCTCTCGTGCACGAATAGCATAAGGCCTAACTGGTGCTCGTGCTTCGGATCTCACAGCAGAGTCTTTTGTTCCACTACGACTATTACTCACATCTCCAAGATTACGAGGTGGTCTACCCCTCACGACAGTGTTGCTGGGTCGGACATTTTGAACTTTTACTTTCTCAGATAATTCTGAGCAATCATGAATAAAAAGCTTATATGAACCACATTTGAAAAACGCCCTGCCTTTATCCTTGCACTCACCAAAAGGTCGTCGTCCATACCGTTGACAATCAGGCTTATTATCTTTAACGCTGCCTACATTTACTACAGACGTAGCTTGCGTCTTTGAACCTTCATGTTGTTTGCCTTTGTCTCTATCAAAATATACCACTGAAGTAATCGAACAGTTAGTACCTCTTGATTTCTTCGATGACGACTGATATGACTTTTTTGATTATCCCTTTATTGACTCTCTAAATTCAAAATTAGCCTTCCTCTTTTCTTTGTTAAGCTCCTCGGCTTTATGAGCTCGATCAACAAGCACAACAAATTCCTTCAGCTCAAGAATCCCGACAAGAACCTTTATATCTTCTTTTAACCCTTCCTCGAATCGTTTACACATGGCGACCTCGATTGGTATACATTCTCGAGCATATTTGCCTAATTTGACAAATTCTCTTTCGTACTCAAACACTAACATTCGGCCCTGTTTGGAAGACAAGTTCAAGTAATTCTTTACGCTTCTGATCAAGGAATATTTAACTTATTTATTTCTTTTGGAACTAAGTTTGGAAGAATTCCCAAATTATATGTTCTCTCGGCACCATTGAAATCAACGTGTTCCACCACTGGTAGGCTGAGTCTTTCAACGAAGATACTGTCACTTAACACATTCGGCTGGTGAGCAAGATAGTTCGTCAAAAACCCTAATCATGTTTTCTAACCAGAATTTTACTCTCTTAGGATCATCCTCAGCAGTGGCTCTAAATGCTTCAGCCCCGTACTTATGAATCTTATCAATAGGTTACTTATTAACTCGTAAAGGTTCCAAACCTTGAGGAACAATGGGGACCAATTGGGGAACAAGAGGGGGTGGAGGTTGTTGAGCGATCGGGTTCGTACGTACAAACTCAGAGAACCATTCACTCATCATTTGGAAGAAGGCTTCCTTAGACTCTCCTCTCTGGCCCTTAGATACGAGCCTTGTATCGCTCGATGCCACTCCGTGAATAGAGGCTTGAGTGTTACTATCAACTTCATCGAAGTCAGCTCGGTTGGATGTCATTGCTATAAGAAAACAGGTTTCAAAACAGTCAGGAGTTATCACACTATCACAGGTTATATAATGGCATGTATATCTAGACTCACACATGCTACGTTCAATCCAAGAATCGACTAAATCGTAGCTCTAATACCAATAAATATAACACTCCTAACCTGTATCCATCGTTAAAATAGGGTTAAGGAGCATTACCAGAGATTACACTTCAAAACTATCCCAAAATTTAAACATTTAATATCATAACATCAGTCATAGCAAAGTCAATCATTAACATACATATTGTCCCTTATATGAGCCCTCGAGGTCCTGAAAACACGTTAGAAACAAATCAGAACTAAATTAGAAACATATAGAATTTTTCAAAAAAATATGAAATTTTTTAAACTGTAGGGGTCACATGGCCGTGGCTAGGCTGTATGGACATTTGAAGTAGGGACACACAACCGTGTCCCAGCCCATGTCCGTTCTTGTGTAACTCTATGACATGGGTCATACGGCCAAGCCACATGCCCGTCTACCAGGCTGTGTACCCTTTGAAGTGGCCTCACATGCTCGTGTTCCAAGCCGTGTGCTAGGCCGTGTAATAGCCTGAATTGAAATACTTTGTAAGCTACAGGGGACACACGACCGTGTTGCCTGGCCATGTGTCACACATAGCTGAGACACACGCCCGTGTCTCTACTCGTGTGGATGAAAAATAGACCATTTCTAAGCCATTTTTCTCATCCATTCAAGCACATACCTACAATCAAATTTTCACATATGAACAAACCTTCAAATTGCACTAAAAACATGCATAATCAAGCTACTCAAATAAGGTACATAATCATTCAACCAATATGCCTAAAGGCACCTCAAATAAACATTTAAACATGTATAACCAAATGCACAATTGAACCAAAAGTTATCACTTTATTCACATATCAAAATCACATCCACAAGTACCCAATTTACTATTTAACATTTAGCATCATAACCATATGTGCCAACTACATTTTTCATACCAAAATGACCATGTTCAACTTCCATCATCCAAGCATCATAAAGCTACATACATATATCAACATAACAACCATTACAGGGCCAAATTTAATACCACTTCATTATCCAAAATGCAATAAAACACAAGCCAAAACAAATGACTACATCATCAGACAAAATACCTAAACATGCCATTATAACCAAAACTTAGAAACACCAAAATCTATCTATCCGATGGATAGTGTGATAGATCTCCGACGACTTTCCAACCTTAATGAGCTTCTAATTAACTACAAGACATAGAAAATGAACACAAAATAAGCATGTTATGCTTAGTAAGTTTGTAACATATAATCTATACTTGTCAACACAATACACAATCTTAAAATACATATGTATCAATCCAACATGAGAAATAAATGATTCATAAGCTTAAATCATATGAATTCATACTTTCTATTGTCATGAAAACACATATTTTCTACCTTCCATAGTAATAAGGTAAATTGCATCGAAAACTCTTACCGAAGCACACACGAAGTAAAATCACAATGGTTGTTACCACCTTTTTTCATAGTTCGATAGCCGAAGCTATCCCTTTCCATGTTTTGATAGTTGAAGCCATCCCTTTTCATAATTCGATGGTCGTCACCATCCCTTTTCATTGTTGATGGTGGTGATGGTCACCACCATCCCTTTCCATAATTTGATAGTCGAAGCTATCCCTTTTCATAATTCGATTGTCGAAGCCATCCATTTTCATAATTTGATGGTCATCACCATCCCTTTTCATTATTGATAGTCGTCACCATCCCTTTTCATAATTCAATAGCCGAAGCCATCCCTTTTCATTGGTTGATGACTGTCGATACGCCATTGTATTTTTCCATCGAGACACAATTTGATATTATAAAATAATAGCATTTATAACATAATTTAAAATACTACATAAACATACGAACCTACATCGACAATAAAACGTAAAAATGGAGCCAGTTAATCTGATGCTTTTTCTTTGCCTCGATCTAAAGTCGTACGAGGTCTATCTTGATCTAAATGAATAAATTCAATCAATTTAATAACCATTCTATTCAATTCAATCCAAATTCATATTCATATTCATATTCATATTTTTGCAAAATTACCCTTTTGCCCCTAATATTTTGATTTCTTTACAATTTAGTCCTTAAGCTCATAAATTGAAATTCATGTAATTTCACCCCTACCCACGCCTAGCCAAATTTCATACAAACTCATAGCGGCCCACACATTTTATTATTTCACAAATTACACCATGAATATTTCAGAATTTTCATTTTAATTCCAAAATGACAATTTTATGAAAAAGCACTTAATAAAAGTTGTTTATCTAACAACAACTAACCATTTTCTTTCATCAAACATAAAAAAATACATACACATTTATGGTAAATCCCTAGACTTTTAACATTTTTGCAAATTGGTCCCTGACCTAGCTAGATTAAGCTATAACGACTCCAAGAACATAGAAATCATTAAAAATGAGACTAAAAATACTCACATGCAAAGTGATGAATGGTGGCCAAATGTTGAAGATTGGTTATGGCTTCCTTATGCCCTGGTTTCGGTTGAGAAAGAAAGAAAGAAAGATGATATCTTTCTTTTCTTTATTCTAATTTAAGTTATTTTATTAATTTACATTTTTAACCTTATTAATTAACATCCAAATCACTTAATTTAATTCCTAGTTTTGTCCACTTAAATAAACAATAATTACCACATAAGCACTCTTAGACATTAATTCTATATCCATTTAGTGTCGTTAATTTAAAAAACTCTAATTTTGCACCTTTTGCAATTCACTCCTTTTTATCAAATTAAGCATGCAAATGGTAAAATTTCTTAATAAAATTTTTATACGGTGATACTAACATGCTGTAGAAATTAAAATAATAATAAAATAAATATTTTCACGTCAGATTTGTGGTCCCAAAACCACTGTTCTGATTTCACTGAAAATAGGTTGTTACAACTTTACTATATTACAATTTGACCCATATACTTAAGGACACCGCTGCTTTATTTTATATCTTTTGCTGTAATATTTCCAGTCCAGAAGTTCGCACGTCTGGTGATGGTCGTATATATCCATTCATTGATTGTTAAATTCGTACATTCTTCAAGGGTTATTTTTTATGCATGTTTCTTAGGTACTTTCTTGAGGACAAGCAAAGATTAAGGCGTGGGGTAGTTTGATTTGTCTTAATGTGTTACGTCAAATTGGGATCTATATTACACTTAAGCTTATTCTTAAGAAGATTATGTGTATTTTCTTTACTTTTGTTGATTTTTAGTTTCGTTATTAATAAATAGTTTTTATTAGTTTAATGTCATTTTTTAGACACAAATTGGTCAACCGTGCCATGGGGAACCTAAAAATGAGATTGAGAGGTGTAGGGAGTCGATAATGGCCCAAACATGAAGAAAACATCAGTTAGAAGGGGGTATCGTGATATCGAGGCATAAAAGTCATGATACCCCTGATAGTGTTGAAGTGAAGAAAATTAAGGTCAAATATAGTGATATTGTGAAACCAAGTAATGGGTATCGCGATACTGAGACCCCCAAGACTCTCAATCTCAAGATTGTTGTGGGTATCACAACATGCTGCCTGATGGGTGAAAAAATTGTAGGGGCAATTTTATGTCCAACAAGCTTAAGTCTAGTTTTCAATTAAGGGCACAAAGGTCAATGTTAAGTTAAATGTTAATAGGCTATAAATACAACTTTATATGGCTTTGATTTCAAATTTTTGGTAGTTGAACACTCTCCTTAGGTTTCCATAGTTTTAGGTTAGGTGTTCCTTTCTTTTTCTTTTCTTTTCTTTTATTTTCTTTTCATTTTTAGATTAGGTTTTCTCTTTTTTTTTTAGATTAGATTTTATTTTTTTATTTTCTTTCTTCTTTCTTGTTAAAGACTCTTGTAAATGAAGATGGATCAAGCTTTGGGGTGTCTTTGGTTCCACATCTAAATGCCCATTTATTACCCTTATCTTTATATTGTGCATATTAATTGTTTGATGAAATGTCTCTTTGGGTGTTAAGCTTTATTATTTGCTAAATTATTTGATGGTTGGTTGATTGGTTTTGTTAGTTTAAATTAATGTTTATACTTGATTAATTGGTTGTTCGATTATGTCGAAATCCTTAATACACTAGAATTGACATCTCTGGTGAAAAATCTGGATAAACGAGACCGAGAGGAGAGTTTATCCTTAGATAGTTTTATATAATTGAGTTGAATAATGAGATCGAAAGGAGATCTATATGCCTAGGTGAAACCGAGAGGAGATTCTTAGCTAAGAGTAACAAATAATATAATCAGTATATGTTTATTAGCTTAGCTAGAAATTAACAGGTCAACTGACCATCGTGTTATCATTTACATTGTCTAAAGTAATAGGGAAGAAAACTAGATTAGTTAGTTTAATTTATAATTTAAATTTAGTTAATAAAAAATTTATTTTAAAATTTGCACTAATAATTTTTGAATCAATTAGATTAACAATTGCTTAATTTGTAATTAACTCGGTAAAAACATTTATCGGCAATCCTTTGGGTTCGATCCTTGGAATACTTTAGTGTTCTATTGAACATTACAAAAATTACAAGTGATCTGTCACACTTGTAGATATCGCTATATTATTGATTGTTGTAGTGTTGATTCTTAGCCTTGATACACACACGCCGGGGTGAACGGTCAAAGCCTTAGGGGCCGATGACGTTATAAAACAAATTGAAGCTTCCAAGTTATGGAAATAAGATTGAGATAGCAAAGTTTTGACGATTGGAATCTAGTTTTTTATATTGACATGTTAATGTAAAGCCTTGAAGGCATATTAATTTTTTCACATACGAGACATAACTCGAATATGGATTTTATAAGAAAACATTTAGTAAAAAACTTAAGACAATGATCTTCAACATAAATTTGTCTTATGTATGAATTCATAACAATTATATATGCTCAGTTTGTGTTTACATTGTCTTCCAAATTATGTTAGCACCACTAAACTTATTTGCTCAGCATGCGGATTTGCTTATTTTCATGCGCAGGTGTCGGTTAAGTTTCATGGAACTCAAGTAGTTGATAGCATCTAGGATTCACCTCCTAGCTTAACAATGTTTGTATCTATAACAGCTCATTTTTCAATGGTGCTAGAAACGGTGGTTTCGGAACCCTGTTCTCTGATGATCAAGTTAGTAAATATTATTAATTAATATTTATGATTCAATTATAGTGTTATATTAAATTTTGGTCTAATAAATTTGTTAATTGGATAGTTAGTTAAGGTACAAGTGGTTCGATCTTAAAGTCAGTGATGTTGGAAAATGAGGTATCGGGACCTCATTTTCGTAAATCGTAAAAATATTTACATATTGTATAGGTGAATTAAATTTTGGATAGGTAATTTCACCGAATTGGTAACTAATTAAAGTACAATGAATAAATTGTAAAAGTGATTAAATTTAAATGCTATGGAATTTTAATTAATTGGAGGACCAATTTAGTAATTTTCCCACTTTATAATAGCCAAACGGTGGTGGTGGACAACTATCACCCACCAAATTGGCTAATTAAGATTATTAGTGTTAATTGTTGATTAATTAAGTTAATGAAAATGAATTAAAACCTAACCTAAGTATAAAAGATAAAAAAACAATAAAAAAATAAAACATTTCTCTTCTTCTTCATACATTTTACTGAAACAAAAAGAGAGAGCTAGGGTTCAAAGTTTCAAAGCTTCCGACCATTTATTAGGTAATTCAATAAAGTCATTTTATTGTATTTTTTTATGTTTTGTAATTGTAGAAGCTCGATTTAGCTAACCCATATGTTAATTTCTAGAACTGTTAAAGTTTATAAATGATGTCATTGATGAATGTTTGAAGTTTTAGTGTTAAATAGTTAGATTTTAAGTTTAGATATGAAAGGGACTAATTTGTAAAGAGAAATTTGATAGTTTTAGACATAGGGACTAAAATATAAATATTTGAAATTTTTGTTGAAAATTTGTAATTATTGAAAATAGGGAGTTGTAGAAGGATGAAATTGAAATCGAATTCAAAATCAAGGCTCAAATTTGAAAGTTATGGCTATTTCGATTTTAAGGACTAAATTGAATAAAATATAAAACCTTAGGGGACATCTAAAAAATGAAATTGAATTGATATATGTTTATAATAGGCCGTTATAAGATGTTTGAAATTGATAAATTGAAATAAATTATTTTAGATTAGGAATTGAATTAAATGGAGGTTAATCACAGAAAAGAAAAAATTATATATTAGTCCTTGGCAACTTAGTTTTGCTATTTTGCCAGGGAAGTTCATATGAGACTTACTTTATTAATTCATAATATGTTTGTATTATATTGTTTTACTTTTAGTTTGAATTGCTATGTAAATAATGTCTTTTGTCATCAATGGACTAAATCGTAAAATATGAATTAAATGGAAAATATGAATAAATACATTATATTGAATGGATGTGACATTGTTATATGATTGGATAGTATGTTTATGATGATGCTATAAGATTTAAATTGCAAATGGATTGTTATTTGAAATATGAAAAGTGTGTATATGGCTATAGGGATTGTAATGAATTATATATGGTTAAAATGCTCAAGAGAACGTATTCAAGGATAGGATACGATTGACATGCTAATAGGGTTATTTGTGCATTGTACGGGATATATGTGACGATACAAAGATATTACTGATTATACTGAAATCCTGCATTTGTTGTGGATTATCGAGTTATACTGGTGTGGTGGAAGGATGTATTTGATACTGATTATATGATGCCTACGAGCTTTGCACTTTAGTGCCATGGTGTGTTGAAGTCTGAGCTTTTACGAGCAATCTGGTGAGGTGTAGTTACCCCCGTATCTGAATCTATTTATTATAGTTCATCAGGCTACTGGATTAATGGAAAAGAGAAATGGAGGTGAAAGACGCTCAAATGGTTATATGATGAATAAATGATACAAATGGTAATATATTGAATAGTGTATTACATGTTATAATGTTATGATAGGCTAAATTGTATTAAGTTATTAGATTGATATGTTTTACAATATGAGCAAAGTGGAATACCATAATATAAAATGGCATGGTTGTACTTGTATATGAATTGAGTAGTATGATCTTATTATGTTAATGGATAAACCTATTGGTGATTTTGTGAAGTTATATATGTATGCAAAAGGATGCCAAAGGAATGTCATGTTTTATACAAATGTGTTTCAATTAATTAAACTAGTTGAAATGTCAAGGTATGTTAAGTTATTTTCATATGGACTTACTAAGCATTCGATATGCTTGCTCTGTTACTTTTCCTTTCTCTGTAGATTCAATTTGTGGAACTCGTTAGTTGGATCAACTTGAAGATCACACTATCTAGCCTCTAATTCGGTAGCCTTTGAACTTTTATGTCTGGTTATGTGGCATGTACATAGGGTTAATATATGGGTTTGTTTTGGATGCAGTTTTGATCTGAACTTTGTGAATGCTTTCCTTTGGAATTGTAATGGTTATATAGAAATGCATGTATGGTGGTAATGTGTTAAATGACTTATGAAGCACTTGAATAACAGTTTGGTAGTCAATTGGTGTAACTAAATTGTTGGTATGCTTGATTAGAGAATTGGTATGGCTTCATGTTGTTGTGGAAAGGTTTGAATTGTATGATAGGCTAGTTGGTATTGGAATTAGTATATGTTGTTGTGAACTGGTGTCAAATGATGGCATATTGGTTGGTTTAGATAATATTTAGACAACTTGTAATATTTGAACTCATATTGAGTGATTATTATTTTGAGTTAATGAATGCTTAATCTTGGTAAGATAATGGTTATATGAAATTGAGTATTTGATGGTGGTTGCACATGTATCATTTGAATGACATATTTTAGTAGTCCTTGGCATGGCTATGATGATATTAAAGGTCGATGTTATAAATAGGAATGGATGAGAAGGTTATAATCAAAGAAATCATGTGAATTAGTGTTTATATGATGTATGAATATATTGAATGAGTATGAAAATTGATGATTTGAAATATATGCATGTTTTGTATTGATTTTTGCAGGTTGGCAATGTGCTTACAAGCACAAGTTAAGTTGATGCTAGTTTAGGCATGAAAAAGGGACCAAAATACATGATTTTGACCATTTTGGCTTTAAAGTGTCGATACTATAGGTAAAGGTGTCAATACATACTTTTCAATCAAGGTTTTACAAAACAAAATGTCAAAATGGTATCGATACTAAGGAAAGGTATTGATACCTTAGAGAAAGTATCGGTGCTTCAAGCTTAGTATCGATACCACTTGATTTAAATGAAATTTTTTGAAACATCGAAGCTCATATTGGTATCGGTACTTTTATTGGGTATTGATACCTGATCTAGAAATTTTAAAAATGTTGCAATTTGGTCCTAACTTATGTTCGGGTTTACAAAAGAGCTTTCGTAAGTTCTATTAAGGCTCGAATTTAATTGTGTATCATAGTATCTAGGTATTTATGACATGATTGAATATTTTAATGATCTATTTATGGTGTATTTGATGTGACATTTTATAAATGTTACAAAAAAGTCCCTATTTGATATCGGGTTGACTTTAAAGCATTTGTATGCTTGTATAAGATCCAAGAAAGAATATCCATGATATTCAATGTTTTATTATTGTTGATTGCATGATTTATGATGTGAAATGATGATTTTACTGTGAATTTTTTGTAGTTGCTTCGACAACGAATGTAGCATCCCAGTGCTTAGACTCGACGATCGGGTCGGATAAAGGGGTGTTACAGTATCATCTTTTGAAATATCTAGTTGAGTTGACATGTACCTATTAGTAAAAGTTAATTTTTGGTATCCTTTTGGTGAATTGAGATAATTATACTAGTGTTTTGTAATCAAATTATATATGTATATGTGTAATGGTGTGGTTAATGGTTGTGTTGATATGCAAGGGACCTTTTATATGATGTATTTGGTGCTTCATGTTTTGCTTGCATAACAAGTAAATTAGTTTTGGGTGATTGAGTTCAGTAAATTATGGTGATGCCTAAGTTGTTTGAATATGCTTGGATGAGTCTAAGAGATGTTTGAACTTCGAATTATGATTTACAAGTCTTATATTGGACTGGTCATTGTCAAGAAATGTCGGGATTGAATTTTGATAATTATGTAGGCATTTTCGTGACCACAACAACCTCATAGTCGCGACAACAAAGGTTTATCCATTTTTTTTCAAACAGTGAGCCCATTGTTGCGATTGAGCTTCTTCGGTTGTTGCGACAAGGGCTGAAAACATGAATTTCTTGGTTGAAACAGTTTTACTCTTGTCGCGACAAGACTATGTTGTGGTCACGAAAAGGACCCCCTTTTTGTTCCACTTAAAAATTTCAAACTATTTTTACTCATTTGACTCCCATATGCTGCTGGAGGTTCTCAACTGCTTTCGTAAGCACGATTAGAACCTGAATGTGTTTCTAAAATGTTTTAAGAAGTTTTCAAAAGTTTGTCATTGAATCTTCGAGTAAACTTTAGTATTTTGTTTGTATTGTATTAAAATTTTGAACTATGATATTGTAGTTGCCTAAGCAACGAATGTGACATCTCGCATTCGAACCCGGTGACTGGGTTAGGTGTGGAGTGTCACATAAATATTTTCCCAAACTCGTATATAAACTTATAAATTCTAAAATCTAATGATTTAGTAATTATTCACAACTCAAAATCACTAAATCTCTCATCTAAAATCTATCAATAATCTCACAAATATCAACTCGCTTTCTGATTCTAGAATTCAACTCAACCTTTCAAGAAATCTACTCTAATCTCATTAGTTGACTTCTACTATATTAATACTAATCTATAACATAAAGCACTCAATTTCTCATCTGAAGAAATCAGGAACTCAAGAATCAAAGTTCTCTCCCTACATTAGATAAGATTAATGAGAATGCGAACAAATAGAGAAATTAATTAAAGCAATTGAATGTTGAAAGATTTAGTAGAAATCTTACTTACCAAACTCGAATAAACGAAATTGGATTAAGAATTGAAGAAGAAAAGATGAGAGAAAATTGAGAGAATTTGATCTTCATATTTTTCTTAAGCTCTCGTGAAAATGAGAGCCTCGTAATCATTCCCTCCTATTCAAAATAACAAAATAGGATATTTTTTCCAATGGTACATTGGTCAAACTACTTAATAAACCCTCCCATGAATGCTAATCATAATTCTAGACCTAAGACGTTTAACCCTTCCATTTTGATTTTCTTAAAAAATAATCTATGCCTTAAAACCCTAACTCTTTAATTCTATCTAATTGAAAGAAATTTAACCTTGAAATTAAATTATACTAAGTTATAAGAATAACCCAAAAACTACTCTAAGAATACATCTTAGTTTTACTTCACGGAATGACTCAAATTTCCAATTTTCGGAGAAATTTTCGAGTCATTACATGGAAAAATTGAAAACGATTAAGTTGCAACAATTTCCCTCATCCATCAAGACACAACAAGGGAAGATATTGCTAGCATACTAGGAGCGACCCTGTTATACAAGAACTCAACAAATTTTTAACATCGAAAATGAAGATACTAGGATTATCCCAACAATCAAATTTGTTTTGATGGAACCACATTATAATGTCAATTCTGGCTAATATTAACCTCTTAGATATATATTAATAGACAATATCACAAATAAGAAAAGTTTTCCACAACCACTGTTTAGATGCTTCAAACTAGAAATAGACCAAGTGCTCAGGAAAACACATGAAGGGATATATATGGTCATCACTTGGGAGTGAGAACACTTGCCCAAAAGGAGGTCCTGCGCTAATGTTATTGTTGACCTACTCTTCAAAAGACGCACTATATCTAGTCATGAAGTGTGAGCCCTGCCAGAAATTCTCTCATCCTTCTCCAGCCAATTAACCCTCCAATTTTGCTACTTGAGGTATAGACATTTTGGGCCCTTTTCCTTTAGCAATTGACCCTCAATCCACATTTACCCTTTAATAGTAATCATGAAGGAAATTGGATTGTTGTCTCGTATAGATTCCTTTGGCAAACTTCTAATACGGCTGCATAATACGACAACCTTATATACTTCTAATACTTTGTTTAACGGAAATATAGTGCTTAATTCTTTAGGTATTCAAATTGAAGAGATTGTATAATACAAGGTTAATGGTATAATTAACGACAATAAATATTACATAACAGCGAAGTAAAAAAAATAAAAAAAGGAAAAAAATAATCAAAAAAAGAAAAAGGAAAGGGAATATAAAAAGACGATAGAACAATTGCACTTTTACAATCAAACAATTTACACGCAATATGTGCTTCATGAAGGCCTTATTACATTACAGCATATATTTTATTTATGGGGAAAAAAAGATATTTTGAAGCAATACAACAATAAGAGAAAGAAAAGCTACAAGTGGATGGACCTCATCTATCACACAAACAATCACAGTTGGTAAAGTCCACCTTCAATTCACCTTATCTAACATGAATATCATCGTTTGTGAATGAACTGAACGGCCCTTGCATCCGCATCTGTATCTCTTTGATACAAAATTTACGAATTATCAACTATTATCTTTTATCGTGGTTAACCTGGTTAATGCCAATGTGGCTCAACTGTACATTCTCATTCCAGGAGGGATCCGCTGGAGGTAGCTGATATTCATCAGGTTTCAATGCTAGAGCAAAATCTGGCAAAGTTGGAGCCGTCTCCATGATTCTAAATAACATTACCATTACCCAGGTTATTGTATTTGGCATATTATGCAAAACTATTTTCCCCCGAATTTGTAATTAGAAACCAAAAGACTTACTTTTCATAAGAGTAGAGGTCACGGTTTATCCGCACCTTGCTAGAAGTGTCTTTCGGAATTTTCTCGGATAGATACTTCATGGTTCCCCAAAGAGGTGGGTTTCTGCACCAACAATTATTAAGAAGAAAATGCCAACTTTTCCAGTTAAAAGCAAAAATAGAGATCCAAGCCAAACAGAGCAAGCGTATTTGAATTATGGAAATTATTTGGAACATTATTTTACCATATCAAGTCCCACCTACGCAGCAAAATAAACATACATCTCAGTCTATCATTATTGGGAAATTTAAATTAACTATTTGTACTTGTTTCCAACGAAAATGAACCAATAAATCTTATTATCTCATAACACCATCATGCTGTCAATTAAACCAAGATTCTAAGCACTAGGCAACCCAGTTCAGCCAAACCTCAGAAGGCCCAGCACAGAGTTGTACTCCAAAATGCACAGCGAAATGACTTTAGACATGAAATCTAGATGAAGTACATTTAGGCGCAACTTGAAATCAATGAATAACACACTAAAAGAAGTTATCTGATAAGTCCTCGTTATTGAAATAATTTATAATAAGATGAGAGGATGGGAGATATTTGTCTTTGAATGTTAAAAAATGAGTACAAAGAAGGAATACGATAAGAGTTTCATTACCAAGTTGACTAAGGCATCCACTAACTTTCAAAATTTTAAAGGCTAAAATACTAAAAGAGCCAATAAACTGTTTCAGTTTTCTTAAAGCCTTATCTTTTAATTTGTATCCAAATAAACCCTTACCCTTTGATTTGTATCCAGATAAGCCCATATTTGAAATGAAATTTTGATTAATTTAAGGTTTTATTCAAGTGCAAATTAAAGGTTACAGGTTTATTTAGGCACAATTAAAAGGAAAAAGGGTTTATTCGAGTGTAACAAAATTATAGGAACTTACCTAGACAAATTGATTTAAGTATAGAAACTCTTTTGTTATATTACTTTAGCCAATTTTTTGATACCAAAGCATTAACTGGCATCAGATATTAGTGTAAAGTCATACTCTAGTAAGACTACTGAACGTATCAGTTTATGCATCATTTTATATAATTATTTCTTTTATAATAAAAAGATTGTGATGACAACTAAAGAGATTAGCTTGTGCTACCAATCTTAGGAAGAGTAAGAATTACCAAGGCCAAGTCTTTGGCTCATAGCTTCATATGGAGTGGTAGAATACCTAGATACGATAATTCTAGTGTGCCCAATTCACAAAAGCCTGACCAAAAATCTTTTCAAGGAAAGCCAAGCTAGTGAATTCAAAGATCAGCCAGAAACAATCAATGAATTGTTTCAGTGATGTCATTTGACCAACCAAAATATATGGTTTACTAGGAAGAAACTACTAGGTTCGCCAATAATGTAACTAATTGGTTCTATGGGAAAATTTATGATGACACTAAGTGCAGCTTAGGAGGATCCTTTTCATAAAGCTAGTAGGTTTAATCATGGACCAAAAAGGAAAACAAGAAGGATGTAAAAGCTCTTACAATGTCATTGGATGGAGAATTTTAATATCTTGAAGAAATTTGAAATTAAAATATTTTATGTATCATTTCAAATGCTAGTATTTGTAATTATTTTGTTTAGATAAATTACATTAGCAAATATGAATTTCATGAGATAAAAATAATTATAAAATTAATAATAGTATTTTAAAAAAAATACATCCATTATGGAAAAATATGCAATAAGGGTACCATTAGATTTTTAAAAATATATATTAAAGTTATTAAAATTATATTTTGTGGTTTAAGTTTTTATTGTATAATGGGACCATGTAAATTAAATAAAAGGATTTTCAGAAATTTTGAGAAACTACACCTTTAGGTGAAATTTGAATAAAAAGTTTAAGTTGCTTAACTTCCTTTTGAAATTTCATAGAACTTTTGAATTTTTTTTCTTTATTTTTACTCAAACAAATAAATGTATTTTCAAATTTTATGTTATTTAAATGAAGCTGCAAAATTGCTTCCTTGCTAAGAGATGACTTAGGAATTTTTCCCAACATATCATTTCTTTATAGTTTGATAACTAGGGTTAGAGGAAGCAATCAAGCCAATTCCGACGGGTTTAGATTGAGTTATTTCGATTCAGGTCTTTTTGGGTTTGGAATTTTTTAGGTCGAGTTCAAGCTTTTCTAGGTTTGGACTTTTCAGGATCATGTTTTTTTGAGTTCAGGCATTTTGAGTCTGGGATTTTTTTAGATTCAGGCTTAGGTTTAGGCTCAGGTTTGTTCTTCATTATAATTCAAATGCTTACATCACAATATAAATTATTAATTTATCGTTATTTTTAAGCAAACTTTTGTTGCAACTTGTGATACAATATTTTTAATTATATTTTTATTAAAACTATTATCCCAAATAATAAAAGTTTAAGAACTATTTTTTCATTGGATAACAAAAAGGTATCTTGACAAAATAATTACTAAATTAAATTAGATGCACTAATATTTAAAAAATTTTAAAAGTAAATATTTTAACAATTTAAACATTCATGATAGTTTTATAATTATATCATAGAAACGCATAAATTTTAGCAAACTCTACATATATCTCTTTGGTGCTACTTATGATAAAACAAATAATAATAATAAAAAGATAATTCTATGGATTTAATAACAACTTACTAGAAATTTTTCATATTATGTTTTTTTATTAAATGGATTGCCATTCACGATAAATTTAATATATATTTTTAACTAATTTTCATTATTGATTTGTTTTTTTGACAGTCCACAAATGAATTGAATATTTTATATATTAATCAAGATTATGTTGTTCTATTTTTTATCATTTCCATTAAAAACCTATTTGATGTATTTTTTTGTATTTTAATATTTACATATAATTTGGAATTTCTAATTGTACTTAGAATTGTATAATGTATAATTGTAATTTGTCTTCTTTTACCAATAGTTGGGGTAAGAGATGTTGCTTGTCAATGTATAAATATTTCTTATATTTGAATCATCTAAGCTAAGAATTAAATGATCCAATGTAAATTTATGTTACAAGAATCTTAAGCAAAAATAATGCGAATGAAATGCAATAATAAAAAGTTAGAAAGAAAAGAATTAAATGATCAAATGTAAAATTATGTTCAACGAATCAAAAGCTAAAACAAATAATGCAAATAAAAAGCAATAAGAGAACATAGAGCTTTTTTGCTTATGTGTGACAGTGGTAATCTCATTTCCACAAAAATTACTATTTTATTATATATAAAATATATAATTGTTTTATTTTTAGTGTTAAATTCGGGTTTAATTTTTTGGGGTTTGAGGCTTTTCAAGTTCGGGTTCGAGCTTTTCTAGGTGCAGACCTCTTAGGATCTATTTTTTGGGGCTCATTTTGCCGCCTCTAATTGTGGTCAATCCAAGGGCATCTCATTGTTAGAATTTATGAATAGTATCACCACTGAGAAGGGCAATCTCAATTTAGAACTCAAGGATGGGAGCACTGCTAAGAATAAGAAATTTTTGCCTTCAATACCAACAGTCCTTGAGCCTAATTGGCCTAACCAGGGCAACAAGAATAACAATTAGGGTAGAGCTACCAAACAATGTCATCAAATTGAATTTATGTGATACGACCAAGAAAAATTTTCAATTTAAAAATCTTATTGAATGTCTATAAATTTTTCACTACAGCTTTCTTTTAAAGCACCAATATAGCTTCCACTTTTATAGCTCCCCAAAACTCAAACTTTTTGCAAATAATGTTTTGAACAGCTTCTGTTTTTTGGAGTAGAGAAAGCTGGTAGCTACCAGTTCTAACCGGTTAGTGGTTATTCAATTAAGTGTTTTCCAAGCAATACCAAAGATCACACAATCGCATGATCCAGAACAAGCTTAACTTCTGGAGCAGGACATTGAGGAATGAAATATTGGAACTTTGATTATCAGAGGAAGATTACTATTGAAAGGACACACCAGTGAGGCAAGAACCATATTAATGGATAAGAGGATGATGTTGGATATGCAACAGAAAAAAGAAAGTGCACCTACAAGATGTGGATAAAGACATTGAACTTGTTTGCACAGTGTGCTACCTCTTCAGAGGTCTATTGGGGGGAATTAGTTGATGCTTGTGATTTGAAATTAGTGGTTTCTGTTTTGATCATTTCCCATTAAGTAACTAGCCCCAAATTCTGACTGATTTAATTCTCCCACATGACACTTCGCTTGTTGATCCAGGGAAATTCTTTACCAAATGTGCTGGGATTAAAGAGGAAAGTGTTGTGAATTATATGGATTTTAAATTTACTACAAGATATGCATCAAGGGACTAACAGACTTTTGCTACTAATAAGGTACTCTTTTGCATCCCTCTATTGTAGATAATAAAATACCTCATTGGGGAGCTGGGCCCCCCATTGTCGGATGAATATTTTTCTTAAAGCCTTTTGCTCTTTTCCTTGTCTTACTATAGGCACTCAAGTAATGAAAATGACTCTTGGTAACGAGATTGTTGCTTTGCATCTTATAAACTATTAGGAAAAAAACCTTAGCCTAGTGTCACAGGCCGCGCATCAAAGCCAGTGACGAGTGCGCACAGAGCATCTCATGAAGGTCAATTAATTAAATTGGTTTAATTGATCCACTTGAACTGGTCCAATTTGTGGAACACATGGAGAAGCCCCATCTACTTGAAGCCTTGGTAGCCTAGTGAAACACTTCAGTAAAACTAGAGTTACCATGGTTAATGTAAATCCTAAAAGATAAAATTGTATAGAGTTTAAATCTCTTAAGACTCTCATCTTATAGATAAGCACTAATATTAGCCGTTGATGTAATTCAATTTGTACCATTGGATCTGAGGGAACTCAACTATAAATAGAGACCTTCCCCTCATTTGTAATCACTTCATCCCTTGTATATCATTCAAAGTTAAAAGAATATTTGAGAGAATTTACTCAAATACTTGGTGTGCTATTATTTCTTGTGCTTTTTTTATTCGATTTAAATCCTTTTGTCTTTCTAAGTTGCTTCTACTTTATCCCGGTGCTTTAGAGAAATTCCTTTTTGAATTCTCATTTTCAAGAGTAAGACTGACTTAGGCGGATTTAAAGTAAAGAAATCACCTATAACCGCGCGGTTTGTTAAACTAAAGTTCTAGCCTCATGACACGAGAGGTTGAACAGATGGGGTCTCAATTCCCTTTCCAACTAATAGAACCATCTGGTCCAATTAAAGGACAGTGTCATGTTTAAAAACGGATATCAATATTAAATAAATATTTGATGCTGCGAATACTTAAATATTTACATAGGTCAATGGTATAATAATGACTTCAGAATTCTCTCCCTCTCAAATTTTCCTTAGTTTCCTATATTTCTTCCTTCACCTTAGCCCTTGATTTTCCTCTTTGTTTCTCCTATCTCCGTTATTTCTATCTCATCACCCCAAAACTTTGTTCATTGACATCAAGAATAGTTCATGGCAACAATATACAATCATAGCACCTAATATGGCACCTTGAATAAGTTTGTGCCAATTGCAGGAGCAGGTAAAACATTAAGTTTTAATAATGAGAAGGGAAGACTTTTAATGGTTTATGACCAACTCAATAAGTACCAACGAGCAGCAGCAACATTATAGGGTTTAGGATGGCCATGAATGAGCATGAACTCCTAACCCCTACATAGACGATAGGATTGTAGTTGCATAGCAACCTTTTTATTCATTTCATGTTCTTACAAGCCTAAGATTACCTTTTTTTTTGGTAATGTACAATTAAAGGGTTAGTACTCACACACCCATGGTAAGGACATACCCACACCACACGCACACTGCCCAAATAAAAGCCTACCACTTGCTCCCCCGAGGTTCAAACCCAAGTGGGTTTTATTGGTGAACAGCCCTTGGCCACCAAAACAACCATAGGAGTTCACAAGCCTAAGATTACCTAAGTGCGATAACCTAAGAACACAGTTAGATGCTTCAAAAAATTCAGAAAAGCTGAAGAATAACTATGCAGATTTATCATGGAGGACAGAAAACATAGAGTATGGATGTTTTATCCTCAGATATATGATAAAATTATGACGTTTGGTTCATGTAATGTAAGTTACCTCTGATAATAGGATTATAGGAATATAAATTACTTAGCACATTACAGGGTACGTTATATTACCTTATTTGGTTCATTTGACTAAAATGTAAAATTTAGTTATTCGATAGACAGAATGTAAGATTACTAAAAACACATTTTACTAAATTCTCCTCATAGAATTTGCATTTTTTTTATATTTTCTACTACACAAAAGTAGAAGATTATAGTATTTTATTGATAAATGATAGTATTTATGGGGTAAATTAATTTCATACCAATTGGAATCGAAGGAAAATAATAAGAAGCTAGGCTTCTCTTTTGACTAAAGTGATGAGGAAAAGAAAGAATTAAAATATATATTTTTATTAAAACATGTTATTTGTTATAATTTGAGGTAAAATTTAGCCGAAATGATAAAAGGAATGATAAAATTGTTATAAAAGTAGCATTTCAGTTGGAATGTAATAGATAAAATGTAACATAATGGACAAAATATTAATTCTTCTCAACTAATAATAAATATATATAATTGAAATGTTACTTGAAAAATATATTAAAGGACCCTACAATTTGGTTCATTAGTTTTTATTATTACTTTGTTTTCGTTTAAGTCAAATGAATTAAAGTCATTAAAAATGAAGGTAAAATTGTAAAAAATCTCAGGTTACGGAAGTAATATAGATTACCTAAGGAAGAGGTGTAGTATTGAGATTAAATCCTATATTTTGGGATCTTAATACTATTGGAAATGTACGATTATTGGATCAGGGTAACCTTCGAAATCTAAATGAAAGAATATCATTCCGAAATCTTATACTACCCTCAGAATGTGAGATTACTTGAACCAAATGTCCTCTGAGAGAATTTTCACCAAAAATTTTCATTGGCACCACCAACACCTCCAAAGGATGAGATTTTTAGGTTAAAGTGACAAAAAGGATGCCAGAAGTACTAGTCTAGAGCACAAAGCAATCTAGTTGTAGGGGGTGCCAATGCCCCCAGGCCATGATTTGGTTTTTGGAACAAGATTTGGCTGGCCAATGAAAAGAAAAAAAAATGAAGAAGAGAAGCAAAAAATGAAAATGGAGAAGAAAATTTCTTTTGAAAAAAATAGAGAAATAAAATGCAATTTTATGAAATATTATTATAATTTACTAGTATCATTCTACAAGAAATTATGATAGCTTTTATGCAAGGATAAATTATTTGTTACGGTTGCCTTTCTGGGCAAGACAAGAAGTCAAAGGCACCAAAATTGACAGAAGACAAATAAGTTTGTTTTAATAATATTCCTAATTAGAATAATTAATTTAGCAAGTGTTTTATAGCAATTAAAAGTCCTAAATTATAGTTTCTTATTCTACAAGTTAATTTTAATTTCTTAACAAGAATAAAACTCTATGTAACCACTATTTAAGGGGGCAAGTCTTAGTAATAAAATAAGACAGAAAATTATTCCAATTTAAAGAAGTTTAAGATTTTCCCTTCCTGACAAGTCTAAGGTTAGGAGCTTCCTTTGACGAGTTCCAAGGTTAGGAACTCCCTTCAACAGTTCAATTCTTCACAAGGTAGGAAGTGCTACAAGGGTAGGGCTTTATCAATCAAAATAGGTTTTCTTGTGAATTATCCGGTGACTCAATCCATAACCCATGGCCATAACATTAGTCTTTTACATTCACTAAAACCCTAGTCATTGAACTAACTGAACATAAAATTAATATAATACTCCGACAATGTCTTGCTTGGATGAACCAAAATTGATAATAACTATTCTATAGCACTAATCCATTCTATTACGTGAACCAAACACACTGATAGTGGATAAATGTCAGACCGCAAAAAGCCAATTAGCAATCCAAAAGCTAAAGGGTGAATGGAAGAAAAAATGTAAATCCAGAGATGATCCAATATAAGTTACCTGGATAAAGGATGAGCTGCATTAAACACCTCACAAGCCCTTTTACTTTCTTTGAAATATTCATCAGCAGCTTGCAAAGCAGCTACAGCCATACCATGAGATTTCTCTGTATTTCCCTCATCAAGAATCAAACCATGATAATAATATGCTGCAGCCTGTGTTTGTATAAATCAACAAATATAATTAAATAACTACCACAAACCAGGAAATGCAACCTCAAGAGAGTCATAATTACTAGCATCATATATTAGAAGAAAAAAAACATGTTGCGTGCATCATTACTGTCTAACAAGATGGTTTCATACAGAAAGGTCAGCTCAAACCTACAAAAATAGAAGTGAGCAAAAGAGATTTTGCATGTATAATCCATCTATGGCTCCTTGACTGGCTGAAATCCAAGTAAAAAAGAAGAGAGAGTTTCCAAAATTCATTCCATTTATCTTATAGTTAGTAGCTGAATCTGAAGTAGGCTCATTAAGATTGTCACTGTCAGTTCTTCAAAGGAAAAAAGAAAAAAGAATTCTACTTCAAGGAAAGAGAGATTTACGTCAATTAGGTAAAAGATTCATAAAGCGCATTATTGAAACGTCAGCCTTTGCATCTACATAAAGCATTACACATTTCAAATATTTCAGATGGTAAGCGCATAGTAAAGCATAACAAAATAGTGAAACTTTTCCTAGAGTCAAACTTCAGAATCTTTACATAATTTTACTCCTCAGTAGAATTCAATTAAAGTAGATAAAATTTTGAAAATTTCAGTTTCTATTGAATTACTTCCTAAATGCCAACGTATAGTTTGCACACAATAACAATATTTCAAACTCAAAAGCTCATTTCACATCAAAATTTAGAAAGACAGAAGAACCCTACTCATCATCAGGATAAGCGTCCCCAAAGTAAAATGTACGCCTCATTTTATTATTGTGATACAGAAGTAACATCATAAAAGAAATTTGATCTCAGAAAGAATAAACTTGAACTATTTAGGTACAATCCTAATAGCTAATAGATAAGACCCAAAGTTGACAAGACCAACCCTTCTACAGAAACAAGTCATCATACACACTCAAAAGTAATAATCAGAGCAATATCCTACAGATATAGGCACCATGCCTGAGAATGTCTTGTGCAGTAGAAATACAAAGCTAATAGTTATGTTTGCTCAAAGGTGTAGCATCCAAGAATCCCTATACAGCTAGTTATAGGGTCTTAAAAGAGAAAAAGGAGCAGAAATTCATCATCCCTGGTAGAGGGTTAAGATATTTTCGTTTTACTATATTAGTTGTGAAATAAATCATGCAAGGTTAAAAATGATGTTATTATTGGGTCTTGAATACAAAAAAAAAATTGTAGAGGCATACCACTCAGCCAAAAGAAACTAATAAAGAATTATTCAAATATACATGCTCAGTTAATGAAAATTTGGCTCAAACTATGCAAACCAAATGGCAGTGTATGGATGTTTCTTTCTTACTCCCTATTAAACACTACTGCTACTATTGTACCCCAAAATGGCATTTTTTCCTACTTGTCATTTGTTTCAATTTCCATGTTCCTCACTTTTCCTCTTTCGCAGTCACTTAGGGCCACTTTGGCAATGCTTCTAAAAAGCATTTTTGGGACAAAAAGCGCTTTTAAGATAAAATCATTCCTAAACAGGACACTTTTAAGAGAAAAAGTGCTTTTCAAAAGCCCAAAATTGTCCCAAAAGCACTTTTTCCAAAAGCTGAAAATTTTAGCTTTTCTCAAAAGCGTTTTTTGTCCCAAAAGTGCTTCTTAGAAGCATTGCTAAACTAAGCCTAAATGCAGTCCAAAATCTGTCCATCACAGTTCTCCCATAATAGTGTGCCACTCACTCTTTATTCATCATGCTGATGGCCTTGTCTAATTTGTTGGCTAATCTCTTTCTTATCTAGAAGAGAAATATAGTTTGTGAAATCGAGTGTGAGAGAGAGGAAGAAAGAAGAAGAAGAAACAAGGCTGCTTCTGTTACAGCTTACTGTTAGGCTGTAACAGCTGTGAGAAAGTAGAGGAAAAGAGAGAAGAATTCTGAAAAATATTTCCTTGCATCTATACATTATGTTACATAACCTATTTACACTAGTAACTAGATATACAAATACGGAAAGTCAAAGATATGATACAATAGATCCTAGAGATACTATCATAACAGATTACTATCACAACGCTCCCCCTCAAGCAGGAGCATACAAATCATAGGCTCCTAGCTTGTTACATATATATTCGATGCAAGGCTTTTTAAGAGCTTTAGTTAAAACATCTGCTAACTGATCATTTGTTTGAGATACATCCAGACTCAATCTTTTGCTTTATAAAATGGCAATCAATCTCCATGTGCTTGGTTCTTTCATAAAACACTGGATTCAAGGCAATATGCAATGCTGCTTGGTTATCACATATTAACTTCACTGGGCTGACAGTTTCTTGTTCCAACTCTTGAAGTAATTGTTTTAACCAAATTAGCTCACAAGTAACTAGAGTCATAGCCCGATATTCAGCTTCTGCATTAGATCTCGCTACTACATCTTGTTTCTTACTCTTCCATGACATTAGATTGCCTCCAAAGAGAACACAGTATCCATAGCAAGGGAGAGAGAAAATTAATTAAAAATAGAAATCGAGGTTGAATCAGTATGGGGACAGCACCACCGTAGGCGGATGGACAATAGGAAGATTCACGGAGGAAAGCAGTGGCTGGAGGCGTGGCCCACACACCCTCACGCGTCGGCGAGTGGGAGTGGGGTAGAAAAAATAGGGTGGAGCATGTGTCCCACACGCACAGCTTCCAGTGGCCGTTTTTTGGTCGAAGGGTTGACAGAGGCTGGGCTTTTTAATGGTAGGGGCGGTGAGACTCGGTTGGCTCTGATACCATGTAAAATCGAGTGAGAGAGAGAGAGAAGAAGAAGCAGAAGAAGAATAACAAATAAGGCTGCTGTTGTTACAACTTACTGTTTTTGCTATTACAGCCGTAAAAAAGAAGAGGAAAAGAGAGAGAAAAGAGAAAAGCATTCTGAAAAATATTTCCTTGCATCTATGCATTATGTTACATGACCTATTTATACTAGTAACTAGATATACAAATAAGAAAAGTCAAAGATATGATACAATAAATCCTAGAGATACTATCATAACTGATTACTATCATAACATAGTTCATGCTGCTAGAAAGTCCAGAAAATATCCCTTTGATTGACATTGCTACATCAAGTACATATTGTTTATTATTTCTTCAAATACCATAAACCAATATTTGAGTTTAAGAATCATTAGGAGAGTAACATAACCATGCTTTAGTTCTCATGACTAAAAAAATAGAGAAAGAAAATAAGGGTTAAGTACCTTAGCTTCAATGTATTTCCATTTTATAAAAAGCCGATGCTTTTCACCCCATCCATTTGATAGTGGAAGATTCATAATATTATCCTGAGCCTGTTAAGAAATGGCAAAAAATATCAGTATACATTTGAAAATCACTAACTAGACTTTTATGAATACATTGAGACAAGATGAATGATTCAGGAAAGGCTTAGAGAAGAATGAAGACAAACCACAGTTTTCTTCTGCTGAATAAGTAAAATTTCAAAAACCTCGTTACCGAACTATGATAAAAAAAAATGCCATGAGAGAAGTTCATTAAGTGGCAAAAGTTGTGAGTGAGGTGTGGTTATTAGGAGACCCTTAATCACATTTATACTACACTTGAAGTAGAGTATAATACAAGGCCTACCCAAAAACAACAATATATGATGTTGGAATACAGATTGGGCCAAGCGGACCCAAACCCATTCATTCATCCACATGAGAGGATCAAAAACTTAGGACTTCTAGTGTGAAAATTTGTTGGCAACGCTAGTAGATGCTCAATACCGAGTAGGATAAAGAAGTCATTCAAGTGTAGCTCCAGAACTAGATCCTTGGAGATTCATTAAGTGAATTTTTGGTAAACTGATTGCATGAATTAGATTGGCACTGGAATGGGTAATCCTAAACCTATTGATTTGCCCAAGTATGCAAAACAAATTGAAAGCAAAATTGATAAAAGCAAGAAGTACAGCTGAATTCAAGGTCAAAACATAAGAAATGACAAAACAAAAGATGCATTCATACCTGCTGCCAGTATTTTACCATCTCACATGCAAGCCTTCGTTTCACAGCTAGAGTAGCCTTGGTACTATCAATTGCCATTCCAAGTTGGATATCAACACCCTACACCAAAAATAACATTAAAACCATGAGACAATAAAAAAATGCCTTTGCAAGGTCTATGCTGATTGATTCTTAGACGCACACGGCCACACATTATAAAAACTAAAAAGTATGACTCAAATAAAAATAAGACGAGATTTTGTGCAACAATATTCAGACTGTCACTGAAGTGTTTACAGGAATATAAGAATAATGAAAGAACAGATTTTTGCTCACAAAATGTATTCATACTCATTATAAGAACAAATTCACCAAGTGATATCCTCAAAGTCCACATTTGTAAACTTGATTCACAAGTAACGTAACAGTTCATGCCTACATCAATCAAGAGATTAAGTTAGTACCTGTCCTAATGCCTGCAAACATAGTGCTCGAAGAACTCCTTCTGCTAGGTCTACTGGCAAATTTCTCCTACAACCAAAGTAGAGACCAATGGATTGCTACTAAATTAGATCGCAAGAATTGATTGTGAATATATTAAAGAAAGTTTGACTGCAAGTATATCATCTTTGTACACCTAAGTTCAGATGGCAACTGGGGAAGAACATGTCTGACAGCACAATCCAAATACCCCGCAGCCTTCAAGAAAATATCAATAGAAGCTCGCCTGCTTTCTGTTTATTGAGAGAAAAAGGCAGTCCTCTCTCATTAGGTCCATGGAAAAAATGATTAAGGGCAAAACCAGACTGAAAATCCAAGCTAAGAAGAAAGGGTCAACAGATTTGCCAGTAATCAACCTTTTAAACTTGAAAAACAAAAAGTCTGGAGTAGGAGAATGAAAAACAAAAGCAATAGCATCCCAAGAGAATAATCAGCATTGAAATTTCTTCTCTTTCTCTTAACAACATACCTTCTGATACTTTTGGTTGATAACCATCAGCAGAAGTCCTAGGAAGAAGCAATAAGTTGGCTTGTGATAACAATAACATCGCCATCAAATGCAATACTGACAACACCTCATACCAAGCATTAAACATTGCTGTTTCCTGCCAAAAAAATTTGCTTTGCATCAAATCTTATTCCTCAAAGAGAAGAGCGACCCAATAATATACAACAAAAGAAAATAGAAGGCATGTTGACAATAACAGCCTAAACCCACAGTCTGACCTCAGCATCATCCTCCTGATTTACCCAAATAAACTGTACTTTATATTGTAGCTGACTCCCTGAATGACAACAATGAACCATAATGTTAGATTCCTCCTCATACAGCACATAAACCTTTTCAAGGGAGTGAAATTTGATAATATGTTTCACCATCTGTAACTAATCCCAAAAGCACAGGCAAGTAGTCTTCAAGAGCCTGATGAAGATCTGCCAATGTTGAACCCCCTGAAGACAGATTTTCAACTGAAATTTCAGTAAAAATGCTTACTACGATCTGTTTATTAGGAAACCTGGTTAGCCAGCAACAAACCATGCTGTGTAGCAGTTTTCCTCCTTGTTCTTGTAATTGTAGGTGCTTCTTGGCCAGCCATAACAACTATACGAGTTCTCAAGGCAGTAAGGCGTTCCACTAATGTCTTTGACAAGTGACCACCGAGTGATTGAAAGAAATCCACAGACTTGGGAATTCGTAAACCTGGTACATATACAGAAACTTCCCCAATATTTCCTGGCCTCCGCCTATTTCCCCCAGAATCCTTGGGAGTTGAAACCAGACATCCCATATCTTGAGAGTTACTATATCTGTCAATCCAGGCAAATTTAGTCAAATTCTATAACAAACTGACTTATTTCCAGCATGAAAGACAGGAATATGAAGAGTGTAGCCAATATAATCTGATAGATCATAAAAGTAAATGGCATTAAGTTAATGAGCACAGACATATGTAGCAAAAGAATCAGATATGTGTTGCAATACTCAAAGCAACGGAGAAAAAACTAATTAAATGTCCAACCAATAAAGCAGAAGTAGTAGGGTAACTCACGAGCACCATCAAAGGACTCTAACTACAACTCTCCAAAAGATTTTCGACCTTTTTTTTTTCATACAAAAAAAAATGCATTTACTCACCTTGTTGTCCCTTATCAGAAGAAGGTGAAGGGATGGGTCAAAAGTCTAGTAGTTTCTGCATCCAACAAAAGTACAAAACCTAAAATTATTTTTTTTTAGGAGAAAAAGAAAGGAGAGGGAATGAGTAAACAGACCAAAAGCAAGTGAATCACAAGATAGCCATGGGAACTTGACAATTCATCACCTTTTCATATTGCAGTGGAACACAAGTAGCTAACTAGTGGATGGGCTTTCCATTATAACACAATTTTAGAAAGTTTTGCATGCAGAATTCAGAAGAAGAATGTGAAAGTAAAGAATTATGGGTTCGATTCACAAGCAGCTTTAACAACAACAATAATTAGAGAGCATTATTTGAATTTAGTGAAGATTGCTAGTCAAGAAAGCATATCAGAAATTAGAAGTCAAATCAAATGAAAAATTAAAGCTGAAAGCAGATAATCAATCATCAAACGGAAAGAAGAGAAAAGAATTGAAAAGTTTTCAATTCAGTGACGGAAAGCAGAGATCGATCAAAGCTGTGGAAAATCAAAAAGGAAAAAAAAGAAAAAGAAGATAAATTCTGACCATGCGTCCGAGTCAAACTCCAAACGTCCAAAGTCCAAACCCTAGCGGTTGGCAGAGTAGCTGGGTAAAAATGCTCATTATTATGCTTTGGCTTATGGATTTGTCAAAGAAAGGAAATGAAAATTGCAATCGTATTCGTAAGGAATTAATTATGAGTGTTATCAAATTTTGTGATGGGAAACGCCCTGCCGGCCCTTCTAGTGGTACTTTAGAAATTAAAAATGTTAGAATATTCTCAAGTAAGGTAGGCCTCGCTCACAGCTATTCCATTTCAGTATGCTCACGGTTAATTCCGTTTCAGCCCCAAAAATTATAATTAACTTAGGAATAAAATATTCCCTCTACCTTTGACCTCTGTCTCTTAATTATTGTTAAACTCTTTCTAAATTTTAATCTTATCTATATCACTCTCCAATTCTCTTATCAGTCCCTTTATTTTCCCATATTTACTCTTTATACTCTTATCATTTTTATTTCTTATCTTTTTCAAATTTTAAAATTAGAGTTCTAACCAATTTAATTTAATCTGTTATTTTCAAATTCTTATATAATAAGAGTATTATCATTTGCATAAAGTCGAGCTGATCTTGAATAGTGGGAAGCTCAAGTTTGAGCTCGGTACTTCACTCAAGCTCAATCTAACATTATTTTCCAGGTTCAAGCTTCGCTCGAGATATATTTGAACTATTTTAATTCAAGCTCAATAAAACTCGTTTATTGATTTTATATATAAATAATCAAAACTTTTTAAAATTATATTTAAATAATAAATTGATTTAAAATGAAAAATAAAAAAAATCTAAAATTATCTATCTCAATATCAAATAACGTTACCACTTAAAAAATATTTTTTTTAACTTAAAAATGAAATAACACCAAAATTAACAAGCTCACAGCCATCCTATTTTATCTATTTGTTTTATATAATATATAGGTAATATATATTATATATTATATATTATATTATAGAAAGTGTTTTTAAATAAAATATATACCGTTAAAGTTTTGTGTTATAATATATATACACAACAATCATACATACATATTATATATATAATTGAAACGAAAGAAAGTAATATAAAAGGAAAGATTGTGTCTTTTTAAAGTGGTTGATAGGTATTTCTGGTTACTACAATAATTAGAATTGAGAGATTAATTTTGAGTTCATCAAGTTTGAGTGGGAATCATTACTACAAATATTCTTACTTTCTTCTTTCTTTCTTCAGTGTTTCTCTAAGCTCTTTGTGGTTTAAAATAATTAGTAGCGCAATTTAATTGTTTCGTTCAAGTAAAGACATTGTATATTGAGAATATTATTTCTTTATCGTTTCCAACACAAAGGGAAAATAAATATTTTTAAGATAGTCTCCTAAAAATACCTTACCTTTTTACAAAATATCGGTTTTCGAATCCAAATCAATTTATCCTTTATCAGCATCAAACTTACAAAAAGAATAATGTATAATTTGTTTTACAAAAAAAATTGGTAATCTTTAAATGCGATGTATACTGTATTACACTCCCAATCGTCCGACCAAGCAATAAGATCACAAATAGTAAGAACGAATCCCTCGATAGAAAAGTTAGGATCTAGTGCCCTAAGAGTAGTATATTCAGCAATTTATACTTGTAATTTTTAAACAAATTGGTTTAAATAAAATTTCTTTATATATTAATATCATTTGTATATGTCCTTAATGGTTTTTGTATGCAAAGCAAAATGTAAGTAACTATTGGCTCATTGTTTATCTAATATTTAATTAAGATTAAGTTACATTATGTGGTTGAATAATAATATAAGAATATAATTTATATTAGTAGACAATCTAAATAGTTCGTAACCTAATCAAAATAGAGCAAATCGATTGAAAGACTCATACCATCAATCAAGTTCAATTAGCGAGATGTCTTATCTTGAGCATGAAAGCGGATGACTCTTAGAAGATAGATACATAGATGGCTTTATCTGGATTGACAATGCATTGGACAAAACCCAAGTTAAATTTATCCTCAATACATTTATGGATTTATTCACTTATGATGTTCATAATGTGGCATACCTTAATCTTGAGTGGATGATGGACTGTGTATGTGTGACTCATATCCTTTGATGTATTGAAAGTTTGAGTTAAAATATATAAGGAACCGAAAACTAGTACGTTGGATATATGACTTTTGCATGATGTAGCATTATTCAACAACAATGAAATCATAACTCTATAAGGGTAAATGATATCCTCTCATTGGCATTACGTAACAACCCTTACCCGAGACGAATTGGTACATCATTAGCAAAGGATGTCACATTTGAACAATAACGCTATTTAATACCAAAAAAATTTTTGAAAATTTCTTTTAAACATAAATAAACCCAACTGAAGTTAATTAATTCATTTCTAAGCTTCTTTTAAAGTTCGGCTACAAATAGAAATCATTTGGGGCTTAATCAAATCAAAACAGGGTAAATAGGGTTAATGTCGCGACACTAGGAAATGAGTGTCGCTGTAACAACACATTTTTAGTGATGTCAATAATGATGGTTTTGAAACCCTATTTTTGATAATCGAGCCCATAAATATTATTATTTAATATTTACGATGTTAGTATAAAGTTCAATTAAAATTTGGTCCACTAATTTTTTCATTTGGATAGTTAATTAATTTGGATAGTTAATTAAGGTACAAGAACTAAATTATAAAAGTGGTAAAAGTTAATTGCTATGACTTTTTAATTAATTTGAGGACCAATTAAGCAATTAGACCACTATATTGAGACCAAACAGTGGTGGTGGAAAACTTTTTTCCACCAAAAGTAGTTAAGTGTGATTAATATTAGTTAATTGGTTAATTACAATAAATTATATGTTAATCTTAATATAAAAAAACATTTCTTCATCCATCTTCTTCTTCATTGAACCTAAAGGGAGAAAAAGGGTTTCAAGTTTATTTACATCCAGTTCTTCAATTATTAGGTAATTTCAAATTCTTTTCTTGTAGTTTGTATGTTTTTGAAGTCTCGAGAGCTTGATTTAGCTAGCCTGTGTACTAATTTTTGAAATTGTTAAAGTTTCTAAAAGCTTCCATTGTTTAATTCTTGATGAAATTGGTGTTAAATTGTTAGATTTTAAGCTTAGATATGAAAAAGGACTAGTTTGTAAAGTTTAATTGCTAGTTTTTGAACATAAGGACTAAAGTGCATGAATTTCAAAATTGATGTTATATTTTCATAATTTTAGGTAATAGAGAAATATATGAGGATATAATTGAGATCATTTTTGAAATCGAGGCTTAAATTTGAAAGTTTTAGCAATTTCAGTTTTAGGGACTAAATTGAATAAAATGTGAAACCTTAGGGAACTTTCAATAAATAAAATTAAACTATCATATGAATATAATAAGATGTTATAAGGTATTTGGAATTTATAAATTGAAATGAATTATCATATAGATTGGGAATTGAACCAACTGGAGGATAATCGAGAAAAAGGCAAAATTATGTATTAGTCCTTAATGTTTTGTTTGTTTTTGTTTTTTCCAAGTAAGTTCATATGGAACTTACTATGCAATTTATGTTAATTTTGAATTATATTATAATGTCTATTAGTTATTTGTAATTTTGATGATTTTGGCATCTAAAGGACTAAATCGTAAAGTATGAAAAATATGGTTATTACGTATAGACGATGTATTGAATGGATGTCAAATTATTATATGACTAAATGATATGTATAAGATGATGTTCAAGATTTGAAATGATACGGAAATAGTAACAGTTCCCGTGTGAACTAAGTAAACGATTAGGGTCTAAATGGAAAAGGAAATGGTTCAAAAGAAAAAAGGAAACAGGGTTTGATCAGAGACTAATATGATGGCTTGAGATCCAACATGTGTTGCGGATTCTATGAAGCTCGTGTGAGCAGTCCGTGTAATAGCCCGTTTTTAGTGAAATCAGAACAGTGGTTTTGGGACCACAAATTTGACTAGTAAATTTTTATTTTATTATTATTTTAATGTATATGGAATGTTAGTAAGATCATATTAAAATTTCATTAAGAAATTTTGATGTTTGCATGATTAATTAAGTTAAAATGACTAAATCGTAAAAAGTGTAAAAGTAGAGTTCCATTAGTTAAAAGGGTCATATAACTATGAAACTTTAAAGTGAATGGATTTAAATGGTAATTATGCCATTCATAAAGCTAGTGGACATTTATGGACACAATTTAAGTGATCTTTAAGTTATAAATCAAGGTTAAATTAGTAAAATAACAAATTAACTTAAAATTAAAGTAAAGAAAAGATGTATCATCTTCTTCATGCTTTATTCCCACTAGAAAAGGAAGCCATTTTAGGGTTTGAGCATTCGATTAACTTCCTCTCTTGCATATAAGTGTTTTTGAGCCCCATTTTTAATGATTTTTATGTTTTTAAGGTTATTTTAGCTTAATCTAGCTAGCCTAGGGATCAATTTGTAAAACTGTCAAAGATTGAGGGTTATGGCATGAATGATTTTGTATGGTTCTTGATGTTTAATGATAGATTATGAGTCATTGTTAATAAATAAACAAGTTTTGTAAAGTGAATTTTGATGAAAATTGCATTTAGGGACTTGTTTGTACAAAAAATAGTAAAAGTTCAAGTTAAATCTAAGAAATGATGGTTTTTATGGGTTGGTATAGGTCCCTAATGAAATCGGTTAGCTTGAATGGAGGATGAAAATGCTTAGATTTCAATTTATGAGCTTAAGGACTAAATTATGAAAAGTTAAAATGTTAGGGGAAAATAGTAATTTTGCATAAATATGAAATATGTACTAAATTGAATACTAGGGATATTAAATGGATTGAATTTTTCTATTTAGATCAAGATAGACCATGTACGAATTTAGATCGGGGAAAAATTAAAGCCTCTAATTAGTACGACTTAATTTCTACGCCCCTAGTTGTCGAGGTAAGTTTGTATGTACAGATTACTATATTCATGTAATTCAATTGTAAGTTATTACGTATTTGTAATGCTATTGAACAATGTATATCCAAAGCAATGCTATGGCGGTTATTGAGTCCCGATTGAACCTTAAGAATTTATAGGATACAAATGACATGCCATTAAAGATCTCATGTTTCGGGTGCTGGTCTTGAATGTCCTATCGATGGATGAGGTCCTGCATTTGTTACGGATACTTCACAACTCATGTGAGTAACATCATGTAGCTTACATTCCGACCCACAACTCATGTGAGCAATAATGTAAAGGAAAGGTTACAGTTATATGTTTAAGCACACTTCATGTGAGCTTTCCTGAGTATCTGGTGGCATTCTAGATGGTTCAACGGGCATGAAAAGGGATTGAAATGGTAAGTTTTCAAATGGAATTATGCAAATCTTATGAAAAGGATGTATGGATTAAATGATGTAATTTCTTATGAAAATGGCTTATCATGTTGTTAATCTAAAAGAAATATGTAGAAATGCACTAACTTGTGTGTTGATGATGATGTTTAAGCTTGTGCCAAGCTTGTCATTTTCTACGAACTTACTAAGCATTATGTGCTTACGTAGTTTCTTTCCTATTTTTTATAGATTATCGAAGCTCGACCGGTTTGGAAGCTCGTCAGAGATCTATCACACTATCTAGCATAAATATCGGTAATTTTTGAATGTTTTGGCCAAGGTTATAATGGCATGCCTAGGTGGACTTATAATGGTAGCTAGTTGAATAATTAGTTGATGTTTTGGTATGCATAAGTTATCTTGGTTGATGTCACTTGATATCTTGCTAGTTTGCGTCATTGTGACTATATCATGTTGTATGTTTTGAATGGCTCAAATGGCATGTTTTTGTGATGGAATGTTAATGGTCAAGTTGTGGCATGTTTGGTAAGTATTGGAGCTAATAGTTGATGAATGAAAAGTGGTAAAGTATGCATGTTTAGGTAAGTTTTGATAAATGAATTTGAGGTGCCTTGAATGACATATTGGTTAATTGATTTTAGGACTCTTGAATTGGTCATTGTGTGTATGTTTTGATAGGATTTTGATGCCTTGTTTATGTGCACAAAAGGTCTATAGGTTTATGCATGTAACAACCCGTTTTCAGTGACATCGGAATAGTGGTTTTGAGACCACAATTTCGACGAGTAAAATTTTATATTATTATTATTTTAATGTTTATGGAATGTTAGTAAGGTTGTATAGAAATTTCGTTAAGAAATTTTGATGTTTGCATATTTAATTACGTAAAAAGGACTAAATTGTAAATGGTGAAAAAGTAGAGTTCTATTATTAAAAGGAGTCAAATTGCTATGAAAATTAAATGTGAGTGGATTTAAATGGTAATTAGACCATTTATAATGTTAGTGGACAAAGATGGACATAATATTAAAGTGATTTTTGATGAAAATGTCATTTAGGGACTTATTTGTAAAAGTGGTAAATTCCATGGTAAATTTCTGAAATGATGATTTTTTATGGATTGATATAGGTCCCTAGAGAAATCTGCTAGCTTGAGAAAAAGATGAAAATGTTTAAATTTCAATTTATGAGCTTAAGGACTAAATTATAAAAAGTTAAAATGTTAGGGGTAAAATAGTAATTTTTACAAAATATGAAATATGGATTGAATTGAATAATATAATTATTAAATGGATTGAATTTATCTATTTAGATCAAGATAGTCCTCGTACAAATTTAGATCGGGGAAAAGCTAAAGCCTCGAATTAATCGACTTCATTTTTACGCTCTAATTGTCGAGGTAAGTTCGTATGAAGAATTATCATTTTAACATTATTTTCTATTATATGTTAATATGTTAATTGTCATATAATTGAATAATTATTATCCGATAATGCCATGATGGTTATCAAATCCCAGTTGAACCTTAGGAATTCGTAGGAGACAAATGACATGTCATTAGGGTTTTCATGTTTCTGGTGCTGTTCTTAAATGTCCTACCAGTGGTTAAGATCCTGCATTTGTTGCAGATACTCTATAGCTCGTGTGAGTAGCATTTTGTAGCTTACATTTCGACCCATAGCTCATGTGAGTAGACCCATTTCACAGCTTGTGTGAGCAATGATGTAAAAGAAAGGTTACGGTTACATGCTAAGTAAACTTCGTGTGAGCTTTCCCGAGTATTCGATGATATTCTAAACGGTTTGACGGGCATGAAAAGGAAAGGAACAGTAAGTGTGGAAATGAACTATATTATGTAATTATGAAAAGGATTGAAATGGTAAGCTTCAATGGAAGTATGTTTATGTCAATGAAAGTGATGAATTCAAATGAAGCATGTTCATGTATAATGGCTTATCTTATGTTAAATTCAAGAGAATTGTGTTTGATGGCACTGTCATGTGTCGTTGATGGTGCTTAGGCTTGCACCAAGCTTGTGGTTGGATTATATTATTCTTAATCTTAATGTTATATACTGAAATGGTAAGTTATATTCATGTTTTACGAACTTACTAAGCATTATGTGCTTACGTAGTTTTCTTTCCTATGTTCTATAGATAATCAGAAGCTCAATCAATTTGGAAGCTTGTCAGAGATCTATCGCACTATCTAACATAAATTTCGGTAGTTTTTTTTTATGTTTTAGCCAATGTTATAATGCCATGTATAGGTGAACTTGTTTTAGTATCTAGTTGAGTGTTAGTTGATGTTTTTGCCATGTATGAGTTTGTTGTTGGTACCATTTGATGTTTGTTGAATTGTGTCATTTTGGTACTTGTGATGCATGAATGGTATGACTCAAATGGTAGGTTATTTTGAAGTGTTAATGGTCATATTTCAGGTATGACTTGGTAAAAGTGATTTATGTTTGATAGTAGAAAAGTGATCAAATATATACATGATTTGGTAAGTTTGTATGCTTGCATTTGAGGTGCCTTGAATGGCATATTGGTTGAATGATTTTGGACTATTTTCAATTCATGTTGGTTTTGGTCATGTTATGATGCCTTGATTATGTGTCCAAAATGCTTTTAGGTGGTTGCATGAATTGGTGTTGAAAATGGCTTGATTTTGGCCAATTTCATGTCCACACAGGTGTGTGACACACGGCCAGGCGACACGGCCTTATGTCCCCTGTAGGTTTTAATGCATGCAAGTCAGGCTATTACATGACCTAGCACACGGCTGGCATACAGACGTGTGTGGTTATTTCGAGAGTTACACAGTCTGGGACATGGGCATGTGGCTTAGCCGTGTGACCCAACTCAGAGAGTTACACGGGTGAGGACACAGGCTGGGACACGGCTATGTGTCCTTATTTCGATTGTTACACAGCCTGAGACATAGACGTGTGTCTCAGCCGTGTGAGGCACACGGCCTGGCAACACGGCTATGTGACCCTTGGAGTCTGACTTTTCTAAATTTTTCTTATACTTTCCGATTGTTTCCAATTTGGTCCTAAATTGTTTCTAAGGTATTTCTAGGGCTTCGAGGGCTCGATTAAGGGACGTTATGTATGTGATTGAATGTATTTAGATCATGTTTGCAATGATGTATGAAATGTATGTTTTAATGTTTCGTTTGTACGGTAATGCTTTGCAACCCTATTCCAGTGACTGATACGAGTTACGGGTGTTACAATGCATGATTTGGTGTTGAGAATGGCTTGATTTTGGGCAAATTTTTGTTCAGACGGCCTGATACACGGGTGTGTGACTCAGCCATGTGCGACACACGGCCTAGCGACACGGCCGTGTGTCTCTTGTAGGTTCCTTTGTTTACAAATCAGTAAGTTACATGACCTAGCACAAGGCCTGACACACGGGTGTGTGAGGCTATTTTGAGAGTTATACGTTTTGGCACACGGCTGTGTGACCCTACTTAGAGAGTTACATGGGTAAGGGCACGGGCTAGGACACGGCCGTGTGTCCCTAGTTCGAAGGTTACACGGCTTGAGACACAGGCGTGTGTTTCAACTGTGTGAAGCACATGGCCGTGTGACCCCTGTTTCTAAAATTTTGTGAATTTTTCTTGAACTTTCTAAATGTTTTCTATTTAGTCCTGAATTGTTTCTAAGGTATTTTTAGGGCCTCGAGGGCTCGATATAGGGACGATATGTATGTGAATGATTGTTTTATAATGTGTTTATGATAACGTATGAAATGTATGTTTAAATGTTTTGTTTGTTCGATAATGCTCCGTAACCCTAATCTGGTGACAGATATGGGTTAGGGGTGTTACAGCCCGAATATGTCAACTCATGTGAGTAAATTGGTCACGTGTATCCTAGTTTAATTTGCTATAGTTCTCTAGGCTAAACTATAAATGAAAATGTATTAAATGGAATCGAAATGGTTGAAATGAACATAAGTGAATGGAATGGATTCTTATGAATACAAATTGAGCATTATAATTTGGCTATGCATATGAACTAATATATATTGTTGTTGTTGAATTGCACATGTTAGTGAATGGATGCCAATGGATGTCATGTATTATACCATTGAGTTCAATTGTTTAAATTGATATAAATGTCAATGTAAGTTACGTAAATTTCAAATGGACTTACTAAGCATTTGTTATGCTTACTCGTTACTTTTCCTTTTCCCTGTAGATTGTTGACTTGTGGAACCTGTTGATCGAGTCAACTTGAAGACCACGCTATCCTACCATAAACTCAATAGTCTTTTGGTCATTTTTATTCTCAGTTATATGGCATGTACATAGGTGTTAATATATGTGTGTACTTTGAATGATAGGTTAAGTTTAAATCCTTTATAATGTTTGGTTTATGATAAGGTTAATTCTTACTTATATTTGATTGTTTTGTAATATGTAAGCTATATGAATTGTATTCAAAATGGTATGTTTGAGTAGGAATGGTATAGGTAAAATGATGATCCTGAATGGATAAGGAATGGTTGATAAGTTGAATTTGAATAAGTTAAGTTGGTATGTTTTGTTATCCAATTGAGTCTATCTTGAATCGGTTGATTGGGTAATGGATTAATGCATTGTTATGGTATGTTCTTATGCAAGAAATGAGGTGTAAATAAGAACCAATTGAATTAATTGAAAGATTAACATGAAATAAGCACCAAATGACCTAATTTGTATAAAAAAAAGAGTCCTCGTCCTGGAGACCATGTTTTCCTTGTTGCAACGTCGACCAACAGTATGTGAACTCACAACGTTGAGTGGCCTGATGTCATGACGTGAAAAACTATTTGACGACATCGCGACGTGGAGAAGGTGATGTCACAGCATCAGCCCTGAATTTTTAAAACTTTTCAATTTGGTCCTATTTCATGCTTGGGTCTATAAAAGAGCTTTTGTAAGCTCGGTTAAGGCTTAGATTTAATTATATATCATATTGTAAGTGTATTTATGACATGAATCTTTGATTAAATTATATAATTTCAATATGTTTGATAGTAGTTGCTCCGGAAACGACTGTACCATCTGATAACTCAGACCAGATGATTGGGTTGGGCAAGAGATGTTAAATTTAGTGGTATCACGGTTACGATTTAGTCAATTTTAGGACTGAAACATAGTGCCTATGAGTCTAGATATATATGTCACAATAACCTATGATAGTGTGATGCCTTGTGATATGAGTCTAGATATATATGTCACAATAACCTATGATAGTGTAATGCCTTGTGATCATATTTGACTTTGTTTTTCATATATATAACCATGTTGGTCAAAACAAATCGTGTTGTATTTGATGAGATAGATAGTAATATTATAGCTTCTTATCAGGGAGCCAGTTATAGTGTTCCAATTTTGCAAATGCCTGGATGTGAGGCGAGAGATGCCTTTTTTCCAGATGATGAATCACTGGTTCACTTAGTTTTTGGGAGCTAACTTTCTAGCTCTACAACCTCACATACAACCTCCATCCTCGATCATGCCTCCAATGGCACCCCTTTATCTTCTAAACGTTAATACAATGACTATTCATAAGCCTTTGATTGATAAGATTCGAAAGTGTAGGGCTGAAGAATTTCAGTGTAAAATTGATGATGATTCGGCTAGAGTTGAATATTGGTTAGAAAATACTTAGCGAGTTCTCGATGAAATGGTTTGTTCACCCAAGGATAGTTTGAGATATGCCGTATCACTACTGAAAGAAGAAGCTTATCAGTGGTGGACTACTTTGACAGAGATTGTATTGAAAGATAGAGTGAATTGGGACTTATTCCAATTTTAATTCAAAAAGAAATATATCAGCCAACTGTATTTAGAAAAGAAAAAGAAAGAGTTTCTAGAATTAAAGCAGGGAAGCATGTCAGTGGCTAAGTACGAGCTAGAATTTATCCGACTTAGTAAATACACTTGAGAGATTGTATCGACAGAGGCTGAATTATGCACCCGCTTTGGTGATTAAATGAAAATATCTGAATTTTTGTAGTGGCTTTGGAATTGAAAGAGTTTGTGATTTTATCTAAACAAGCATAGAAGATGGAAGATATATGTAACAAAAAAAAGTAGGCTGAATCAAAGCTCCGAGATACTGATAAATGGAGTAAGACTAGATCAATTTTGAATCCTCCACCAAAAAAGCCAAGGTTTTTTTCAAGAGAGATATGTCCAGACATAGTTGTCAAAAACCTTAGGTTGCATCTGTGGCTAGTAAGGGCTGTGTTCAAAATGCAAGTAAACCAGTTTGCGAGAACTGTGGTAAGAACCATTTCAAAGAATGCCGAGAAAAGATGGGAACTTGTTTCCAATACGGTTCCATTGAGTACTTCTTGAGGGATTGTTCGAATGTAGCACCCTTCACCCGGTCTGGTCGTCAGACTCGAGCTATAGGATACTACAGAATATAACAGAATGAAACACCTTTACAATCATCTTTAAAATTGAAAGAAATAGCAAATATTTCATACATTCATGTATTCAACTTGTTCACAATCAAAATGAGTCTCAAATGAGCTTACAAAAGCTCATAAGTCAACCCGAGACCAAATGAGGACTTATTTGAAAACTTAGAAAAAAGTAAGGAAAATTTTGCAAACAAGGGTCACTATCCAGGCTCTGTGAAAAACTATGGCCGTGTGAAGAATAAGTCCCAAGGCCATGTGGCCCAACCATGTAACTCATTGAGACCGTGTGGACCAAAATGTAAAAAACTCAAAAAATTTCACACGGCTGTGTGCCTAGGCCGTTTGACATACTGGGACTATGTGCAAGTCAAAATTTCGTCAACAAAGGTCTACACGAGCATGTGGCCAGCCCGTGTGACAATTGGAAACTGTGTGGAATATACACCAACTTACCTTATTTGTCACACGATTGTGTCACCAGCCAATGTGGAGACACACGGCTGTGTGCCAGACCATGCGCAACAACAATGTGTCTTTGCAACAAGCAACCAATTCAACCATGCCAAATTGTATACCAATAATAAAACCAAAGTTACACCTGTTCAAAACATGCCAAAATACAACGTAAACCATAGTCCTAAAACTACCTAAAATGCCAAACATCCACAAGTCAAACTTCCAATTCAATCAAACTAATTCTAACCTTAGTCATGCTGTCACATTAAGACATATACAAGTTCCATACTATTTCCAACATTAGGAGTCATCACTTAACCATTTAAGCATAACCAAAGCAATGCATAACACATATATTTACAAGGTTCAAATGACCACATAATTAACATTAATGAGTCTAAAACGAAATCCTAAATCTCACATAAACATTCATGCAACTACACTTATTTATATGCCCCTTATAATCGAGCCAAAATGATCAAAAGTCTATCGAGTAACTAGTTGGATAGTGTGAGCTCCGACGAGATCCAACTGATTGCACAGTTTTCGAAAATCTACGAGAAAGAAAAAGGAACAAAAGTAGGCATAATTAATGCTTAGTAAGTTCTTACAAAAATTAACACAACTTACCTAACATTAACATCACGCAAGAGTTGAACTCATAAGTATCTAAATACGAAACATATTATTCCTTGATATCCTAAGCAAGTCCATAACCAACAAGGTTAGTTCATCTTCACAATAAAGTATAGAACATATTTCATGCCATTGCATCCTAAACATATCAAGAATACTTGTTTCATATAACAACATTCATATCACAGTTTCTATCATATTTCCATTTCCATACTGTAAGCCATATTTTTGTCTGAAGAACTATAATGAAATAACCACGGACACTAGGGATAGAAATTCTCACATGAGCTATGAATATGAATCCTCACATAAGTTGTGAATATGAATGCTCACACGAGTTGTGAATATGGGTGTGTTCACGAGAGCTGTGGGTAGGATGAGAATTTTACTTGATGTTGCTCACGCAAGCTGTAAAGGATCCGCTACACATGTTGATCCTTAGCCATCGGTAAAACATACAAGACCAACACTTGGTACCTTGAACACCCTAATGACATGTCACTTTTATCCTAGTCATTCACTAAGTTCATACGGGCCTCAATTCATGTTCATTCCATTTCAATCCTTTGCACATCACCATATACATTCATAATCATCAATTATACCTTACTTTGCAATTTAATCCATCTAATATTCAAAGTCATTATTGTAAACGGAAAAATATATAGGATTTTTCCTATGTTTATCACCTTTTTACTTAAATCCGTTGTTAAAACTAAGTAATTGTTTAATAAATTAATGAAATATGTGACAATATGAAATTAGGACATATAAATTATTAAAATGTGATTTTATGCTTTATTATATAGTTTTCATGCAATAAATTTAATTATTTGGTCATCTAACTTGTTGATTAAATTGGACAAAACTGTCCAAATTGGAGACCAAGTCAACCCAAAATTTGGCTGCACATGGCTGTCCATAAACCACTTTTTGGTTTAATTGCACAAGGTCCTTGAAGAGTTGGAGGAATTAGAGATTTACCTGAAGATTTGCACTTAACTGAGTCTCAGTCCTAAGTTGTTGTGGCACTCCAATTGACCAAAAATTTATGAAAAATCAGCTTAACTTACTAAAATTATGGCCGGCCACCCATGGAAGATGCTTCAAAAGATGGAAATTGCTATTTTTAGCAAACTATCTCTCTCTCCTCACCTATAAATAAGACCCTCTCATCCCTCAATCATCTCTCAAGCATCCATCAAGCATCATTCTCTCTTTTTCTCTTAGCTTTTTCTATTCCCACACCTAGCATCATCTCTTCATAGAGATTTTAGCAATTAAGCCTCTTAAAGAACCTTTGGTTGGCCACCGTGGAGAACCATCAGCAAAGGAGCAAAGCAAATAAACGAAGGAGTCTCGTCAGTCAGAGTCTTGAGTGACAGCCACTCTAGATTGGGTTTAATCTTTCTTTTCTTTAACTTAATATAAAGATGTTTGCTATGTGTTCTTTGTTCTTGTTTACAACAATGTTAGCTTAATTTTATTTAAGCTAGGATGATTGCTTTGATTAAATAATATTTATTTGATTCATACTTACAATGTTTGTGCCTCAATCAATCATGTTTTCAATTAAAATCAAGTTTGTATTTCGTTCATACGTGATTGAAATGCACCTGAATTAGCTGAGTGATCCTAACCAGACGACAACTAATGGACGCATAATTGAAATGTGCATGCTCAATTTAGATCCTAACACGATTTAATTGTAGGTTGCATAACAACTCTAACCAAGCTCTGTTATCTGCATAATTTTTAGATTTGTGTGATTAAATTGTTTGAAACCTAACACGTCCCTGTTACCTCACATGAATGCTAAGAAACCCTTCGTAAATAAGGATCAGTAAAATGCGTATTTACTAAGTAAAATATTTTTAAAGGACCTAATGTGGTTTCCAAACTCATGAAAGATCGAGTTGCCATGAAATGTTTTTCCGAATATTATTAAGCATGTTGATAATAAATTGAGTTTAATTAAAGTAATTATCCTAGTTTATTTATGTTATAATTGTTGCAAATTGTGTTTAATTTTACTAAAACGTATTCCATTCATATAGTTTGCATACTTAGGATAATTTGCATTAGGGACCATTGTATTTAGTTTAATATATTTTAATCATCACTTCTCAACTATATTGTGTTTTTATTTACCAAATTGTTAAATATAATTTTACAAATGAAGTGACTTAGCACAAACACAATCCCTGTGAAGACGATAACTTGATACTTACTTATTACTTGATAACGACTGTGTATACTTGCACAAACCTACGCATTACAAGTTTTTGGCGTCGTTGCCGGGGATTGTCAACTGTTGCCATAGTCATTTTTTCGTGAAATTATGTATTTTCAATTATATTTATTTCTAACATTACTAACTTATTCTTTTTAATTTTTGTGATTTTCTTTTCAGATGTTTATGAGCATAGATCGAATTATCAATTTACTCCCTGTAGACCCTGAAATTGAGCAAACTTTTAGACAAAGAAGACGTGAATGAACAGCTCAAAGACAACTCGAGATGGACCTTGGAAATCAGAATCAAGACCAAGGTAATGAAGGCTATTATGTACGAACTCCTATCCTCATTGTCGATGATAGGGATCGATGCATCAGACAATATGCTCTGCCACTTTTCAGTGTGTTAAACCTAGGAATTAGAAGGCCAGATATTGAGGCAACCCAGTTTGAATTGAAACCAGTGATGTTTCAAATGCTACAAACGGTGAGCCAATTTAGTGGTATGCCCATGGAAGATCCACATCTCCATCTTTGATTGTTTATGGAGGTGAGTGATTCATTCAAGATCGTTGGTGTGACTGAAGATGCACTGAGGTTGAAGTTGTTTTCGTACTTGTTGCGAGATCGAGCATGAGCATGGCTTAATTCATTGCCACCAAGTTCCATATCTACATGACAAGAATTGGCAGAGAGATTTTTGGTTAAGTATTTCCCACCTTGCAAAAATGCTAAGTTGAGGAACGAGATCACAACTTTCCAACAATTGGATGACAAGTCTTTGTATGAGGCTTGGGAGTAATCCAATGAGTTACTTCGTAAGTGTCCTCATCATGGTATTCCTCATTGTATCCAGTTGGAGACATTCTATAATGGTCTCAATGCAAATGCAAGATTGATGGTAGATGCTTCCGCGAATGGTGCAATTTTGTTTAAGTATTATAATGAGGCTTATGAGATCATTAAGAGGATCCCGAGTAATAACTATCATCGGCCAACAAATCGAACAGCTTCAGGAAGACGTGTAGCTGGAGTTCATGAAGTTGACTCTCTCACTTCGTTATCAGCTTAGGTATCGTCTATTTCTTCTATGTTAAAATAGTTAACCGCTAATAGTACTAATAATTTTATAGCTCAGCCACCAAGTCCGTTTGAAACTATTTCCTGTGTGTACTGTGGGGAAGGTCATTCTTTTGAGAATTGTCCATCAAATCCTGAGTCAGTGTACTATGTGGGGAACCAATATCAAAATAGTAGTGGACAAGGACCCTAGTCCAACTTCTCCAATCCTTAATAACGTAATCATCCTAACTTTTCTAGGAGCAACCAAGGAAATGGATCGAACAACAACTTATTACAAAAAAGACCCAACCAATCTCAAGGGTATAATCAGCAAGCTCCAAAACCACCTCAAAATGAGGCATCAAAAAGTTTGGAGAACTTGTTGAAAGCGTACATGGAAAGGAATGCCACTTTGATCCAAAGCCAAGCAGCAACACTGAAAAATTTGGAAAACCAAATGGGTCTGTTAGCTACAGAGCTACGTAATAGACTGCAAGGAACCTTGCTGAGCGATATTGAGAATCCAAAAAATTTGGGTAAAGAACATATCAAGGCAGTGGTATTGCGAAGTGGTAAAATTCTAGAACCCCGATTCATTGATGTCGAAGATAAGCCCGTTAAGAAGAATCAACCAGCTGTTGAAGTTCCTACACCAAAGGAATTAGAATCTGCAAAGTCTGACAAGGTAAACCCTGACTTAGTGAATTCAGATATTTTAACATCTTCTTTGGATACAGATTTACCTACTTAAAAAAGTTTCCCGGTTCAACCGAAATTTCCATCATCTCCATATCTACAAAGATTGCAGTAAAACAAGCAAAAACAGGAGGTGCAATTCAAGAAGTTTTTGGATGTTCTGAAGCAGTTACACATCAATATTCCATTGGTGGAGGCTTTAGAACAAATGCCAAATTATGTGAAGTTTATGAAAGATATACTGTCCAGAAAGAAACGCCTGAGTGAGTATGAGACTGTTGCCTTGACAAAGGAGTGCAGTGCGTTCTTGCAGAACAATCTGCCATTGAAATTGAAAGACCAAGGAAGCTTTACTATACCTTGTAACATTGGTGAATCTTACTATGGTAAAGCTTTGTGTGACTTAGGAGCCAGTATCAACTTGATGCCTAAGTCTATTTTCAAGATGTTAGAGATAGGTGAAGTAAGACCTATCAGCTAGCGGATTGATCTTTAGCTTATCCCGAAGGAAAGATCGATGATGTTTTGGTAAGAGTCGATAAATTTATTTTTCCTGCTGATTTCATTATCTTAGATTTTGAAGCAGACAAGGAATTGCCGATCATCCTTGGGAGACCTTTCTTAGCCATGGGAAGAACGTTAATTGATGTGCAGAAAAGAGAACTCACCATGCGAGTTTAAAACAATCAGGTAACCTTTAACATTTTTAAAGTGATGAAATTTCCCGATCTGGCAGAGGAGTGTTCAGTTATGGAAGAGATAGGAACCTTGGTTTCTATGGAAAGAAATTTTGAAGAAGATCCATTGGAGAAAGCCTTAGATCTTGACCCTTTGGAGGATGAAGAAGGTGAAGAAAACATGGATTTGGTGGAAGCCAATCCGGGAAATTTTATTCCATCCACACTGTTTGAATCGTTGGAGTTGGAAGTCAGAGAATTTGTGCAACCCAAGTTGTGATTGTTCTACTTTGCCTATGATTATTTTAGTGGATCTAACGAAAGATCAAGACGAGCAACTAATTGTTGTTCTAAGGAAATTTAAAGAAGCAATTGGTTGGACCATAGCTGATATTCGAGGTATAAGCCGTTCTTTTTGCATGCATAAAATCATTTTAGAAGAAGGTAAAAGAGCTCGAATTGATAGGCAAAGGAGGATCAATCCTATTATGAAAGAAGTTGTGAGAAAGGAAGTGATCAAATGGTTAGATGCAAGAATCATCTATCCTATTTCAGATAGTTCGTGGGTAAGTCCGGTGCAGTGTGTGCCGAAGAAAGGTGGAATCACGATTGTTGAAAATGAGTGTAACGAGTTAATTCCAACGAGAACTATTACCAGTTGGAGAATCTGTATTGATTACAGAAAGTTGAACAAAGCCACTTGGAAGGACATTTTCCGTTGCCTTTTATGGATCAAATGTTAGATCGACTGGAAGGTAATGAATTCTATTGTTTTTTAGATGGCTATTTGGGATATAACCAAATAGTTGTAGCCCTGGAGGAACAACATAAAACAACCTTTACTTGTCCATACGATATGTTTGCTTTTAGGCGAATGCCTTTTGGTTTATGCAATGGACCTGCAACATTTCAACGATGCATGATGACAATATTTACTGATATGGTTCAGAATTTTGTTGAGGTTTTCATGGATGATTTTTCTATTTTTGGTAACACTTATGATATCTGTTTGAGTAATTTGGCTAAGGTACTGAGGAGATGCGAAGAGACGAATCTTGTCCTTAATTGGGAAAAATGCCATTTTATGGGTAATGAAGGGATTGTCTTAGGTCATAAGATCTCAAAGAAAGGAATTGACTTCGATAAAGCAAAGGTGGAAGTAATTTATAAGAATACTGACCCCAATGAATGTGAAAGGAGTCAGAAGTTTCTTAGGCCATGCCAGTTTTTATCGAAGGTTTATCAAAGATTTCTCAAAAATTTCTAAATCGTTATGTTTGTTGATAGAGAAAGATATAGTGTTTGATTTCAACAAAGCATGTTTGGAAGCTTTTGAAGAGCTAAACAAGCGGTTAATCTCAGCCCCAATAATCGTTACACCTGATTGCAACTCACCTTTTGAGTTGATGTATGATGCAAGTGACTATGCCGTTGGAGCTGTGATGGGTCAAAGAAGAAATAAAGTGTTTCACCCTATTTACTATGCATGTAGAACTTTGACGGGAGCCCAATGCAATTATACGGTAACCGAAAAGAAACTATTCGCTATAGTTTTTGCTTTTGAAAAATTCCGCTCATATCTTATAGGTATCAAAGTTACAATATTTATTGACCATGCAGCCATTAAATACTTGCTCATGAAGAATGATGCAAAACCAAGGCTAATTCATTGGATACTTTTACTCCAAGAATTTGACCTTGAGATCCAAGACAGAAAATGTGTCGAATATCAAATAGCTGATCATTAGTTGAGGTTGGAGCAAAATGAGGTAACTTAGTCATGTGTGCCTATCAATGAGAATTTCCCAGATGAACACTTATTTGAGGTAAATCGAATTCATGAAATGTCTTAGTTTGCTGATTTTACTAATTATCTTGCATGTGGAATAATTCCTTTAGAAATGACATACCAACAAAGGAAAAAATTCCTTCATGATAGTCAATCTTATCTTTGGGAGAATCCATTTTTATTTAAACAATGTGCAGATAATATAATCAGAAAGTGTGTAGCTGAAAGTGAGATTGCTGAGATCTTGTATCGTTGCCATTCATCTCTAAATGGGGGACACTTTAGTGGTTCATGTACTGCAGTAAAGATTTTTGCAAGCAGGTTTCTTTTGGCCTACACTATTTAAAGATACTTATGCTTTGTGAAGAACTATAATAAATGCCAAAGGACTGAAAATATATCAATGAGGAATAAGATGCCCTTGACAAACATTTTGGAGACTGAATTGTTCGACATATGGGGCATTGACTTCTTAGGCCCGTTTCCTTCTTCGTATGGGAACAAATACATCTTAGTTGCTGTGGACTATGTATCCAAGTGGGTTGAAGCTAAAGCATACCCTACAAATGATGCTAAGGTAGTCATGCGATTTCTACATAAGCATGAGTTTACACGATTTGGGACACCAAGAGCTATTATTAATGATGACGGTTCTCACTTTGTGAACAAATGGCTTAAGTGGTTGCTTGATAAATATGATGTGAAGCACAAGATTGCTACTGCCTATCGCCCCCAGTCTAATGGGCAAGTTGAAAGAGTGAATCGTGAAATCAAAGGTATCCTTGAAAAGGTAGTATGCCCTAGCAGAAAAGATTGGTCTCGAAGGCTCGATGATGCATTATGGGCCTATCGAGTAGCATTTAAGACTCATTTAGGAATGACTTCTTATCAGTTAGTCTTTGGAAAAGCATGTCATTTGCCATTAGAGTTGGAGAATAAAGCTCACTGGACTTTGAAGCAGTTGAACTTTGATCTTAAGCAAGCCGGTGAGAAAAGGATGTTACAACTTGATGAGTTGGAAGAGCTGAGGTTGCTTTCCTATGAGAATGCCAAAATGTGTAAAAAAAGATCAAAGAGATGGCGTGATAGTCATATACAACCTCGCAAGTTTAAAGAAGGTCAAAAGGTTTTGTTGTTTAATTCAAGGTTGAAGTTATTTCTTGGAAAGCTTAAATCCCGATGGAAAGGACCTAAAAACATCTACCGAGTTTATCCTTATGGAGCTCTTGAATTATTCAAAAATTACAGAGGTACGTTTAAAGTTAATGGTCAACGTCTCAAACACTATTGGGATGGTGAAGTTGAGCGAATTGAATCCTCGCTCAAATTACCAGACCCTTAATTTTTGATGAACTCATTTTGTAAATAAATAAATAATTAGAACTTATTTTCTTAACTTATTACATTTAATTAATTCTGTCTAAGGAGATTGGAACTTAAGTGGTACCGCTGTGACCCTTCTAACCTTTCCTGGGAATTAATTTAATGTAATTTGTTAAGAAGAAAATTTCTAATTAAGACTTAAATGTTTTTTTTTCTGTTTAAATTTTAAATTTTTATGTTAATAAAGAGGGTCAAATTTGGCCTAAGTACTAATCAGTTTTTTTAGTAAGATATAGTCTGAGTTTGAGGCCCAAGACAGCAAAAAGGAGGGAAAAATCCATGCCTTGCCGTCACACCTATTGCTTGCCGCCCAAGTAACCCTAATGTAGCTAAATTTTTGCTACATGTTGCCCTAAGTTTTCCCTATATAAACCCCTCTCCATTCTACTAATTTTCATAACCCTCAAAGCAATTTGCTTACACCCTAAAAATCCCTAAATCTCCCTTCTGTGCCGCCAACCTCAAATCTCGAAAGAAACCCTAATTCTCTTTTTTTTTACCAAAATTCCCTTTTTCCATCACAAGATTTTTGCCGTAGCAAGTTCTACCCACTTTGCCAATTTTTTTTCTCTTTTGTGCAGAAACTTTGTTGAATTTTTGGGAAAAGATACCATGTCTCGCAATAGAACCAGATCTTCAAAGACTACTCCTGAAAACCCGATTTTGATCGATGAAGAAGTGAAAGAGAGATTTGATTCAAACTTCAAGCATAAACCTATGAAGCAGGAAAAATGTTTTGACTTGAAGAGTAATGATTTGATGGTTGTTCCTGCTAGAATGCCGGTACCCCCATGGCGCAGCGAAAATTAATAATAAAAAAATAATTCCGGCGATCCAACCCATAGATCCATGTGTGGGGAACGAATCGTGGTGAAATAATGGTTTCAAAATTACCGTAATTTCAATCTGAGTAGACAGCGACGCCTCGACAATGAGAACTCTGATCTACTATCGAACCAAGCCGCAACCTTTTATGATTCTGACCTCTACGTAATCCACCCAGTTTGATAATGAACAGAAGAAAATCTCCAAAACTTTTTTGGAGAAAACTTTGCTTGATGGTTGCTAGACCTCACAAGCAAAAATACGTAATCTTTTTAGGGTTTTTTTAATTGCTATATATATTTTTTCCGAACATAATAATAAAAAAACTAAATATAATAATTTTTTTAACCGAAATTATAACTACATTAATTATAATAAAGATTTCGGTAAACAATATTTATTTAAATTTATATACGAACCAAATTCATATATATTAATAGAACTATGTTCTCATTATGTGTACAACATTCTTGTACATATAATATGTTCAATATTTGATTACCTAATTAAATTAATTCTATAATTAATTTAATTCATGTGACAACCAAACACAATACCAACTATGTTTTATTCCGTTCATTTCAACCATACGGTGTGACCCTATAGGTTCTTGTAACATTAGCAGTAATACTAGAATGATTCTAATGTTACAAACAATGAGTGGCATCTAGCAATGCATCATTGCTACCTAAGTTACAAGAAGTCATGATTCGACATAACCTTTTGTGATTAACCTTTCATGCATTAATCCTTAAGTCATTTTATCTCTGGAATGGACACAAGTCATGGAATAGTCACACTTGCATAGTCCATCCCATGTTCCTTGATATCTTGAGTAGACTATGATATACAAATAAGTATGACATCTCATATCAACTTATTTGAGCATGGCCATGCATTTCTAGTCTCACTCAATCAAGTGGCCTAAGATATTACTCCCATTATGTAGGAGGGACTTATCCTATATTGATCAACCATATCCCTCTACATTGATTGTGGCATATCCAACATCAGCCTTTATAGAACAACCAGTTACGGTGTACATTTGACTGTATCAAAATATGCAACTCACGATGTTGGGATAATGATGATCTCAAGTCCGAGGATCATATACATATTAATCATTATGAGTAATGTTGTGACAATTACATAATAATCCAAGAAACATACTCATAGCGGGTCAGTCCAATATGTTGTTCTCTAACACACATATTCATGCATTGATTTTGACACTCTATATCAATGACAACTCTTTATCATCAATCAACTACATGTTGCCTTAATGCATTATTTTTGTCCTAGCCAACAATAATACTTGACCAAGGACCTTTTAAGAATAATCATATTATTCTCAAGACATTATTATAAAAATAGTTTATTTATATACATAGAAAAGAAACTGAAATAATAATGGTAACGCCTTATATTAATAAACATGATAAATCAAGTATGTTATTACAACCATCTCATGATTGATCTTTGGGCATACTCTTACAGTTCCTATACTGATTAGAAAGAAAATCAATGCTCTCAAATGGGAATGATTTTGTGATGCTCGTTCACTTCTTGATGATGAACTAGTTCGAGAATTCTATGCTAGTTTCACTGCGCAAGATGCTACTGAAGTTATCGTTCGAAAGAAAAAGGTACCTCTTACTTCTAAGTCCATCAATGATTTTTTTAATTTACCTGATGTTGAAGAAGATGAGTACTACCTTATGATGAGCAATATCAATTGAGATTTTCTTCAACAAGTGCTTGATGTTGTGACAAATTTGGGATCCCAATGGATTATAAGAAAGTATGGGAGCCATTCTTGTCGAAGTGAATACTTAAAACCAGTAGCAAAGGTATGGTTTTATTTCGTTTGCTACAGTTTTATGCCTATCTCACATAGTTTCACCATCTCGATGAAACGGATGCTTTTGTTATATGCAATTTTGACGGAAAAGTCCATTAATGTTGGGAAAATTATCCTCAAGGAGATTCACGATTGTGCTAAAAAAGAAGGCAGGAAGTGCTTATTTCCCATCATTAATCACTTCACTTTTCTTAAAGGCCCGTGTTAAAACACAAGCAAATTTGAAGGGGCGATATGTTCAAGGATGCATTACAAATTATGATCTTGAAAGATTAGTAGAGAGGGTGCATGACCTGAATCAAGGTGAGCAAGAAGAGCCAACTAAGTCGGATACAGATGAGTCAATAGATGGAACTGAAACTAAAGCTAATTCAGTCATAAACACTGAAGAGGAATAATCTGACACGGAACCGAACATTCCTGAACCAAGGGTTGCGCCAGAAGAAGAATTAGTCAAGCTAAGTGTTGAACCTGAATATACAACTCCCATGCCGAATTCTGCAAGTACTTCAAGGAAATCGGAGTTGTTAATTTTGATGGATATGTGCAAGTTCATGCACAATCAACAACAAACTTACTGGAAATATGCAAAAAATTAAAGATGGCTCAATTCGAAATACTTTTAAAAATATCTCTAATACTTTTGTTCCTAAGTTCCCAGATGCTATCTTTGAGACACGGACGGAAGATACTGACAATGCAAGAGGAGATGGAGCTAAAGAAGACAATGAGAATAAGTCAGAAAAATAAAACGGAGGGATTCTTATCCTGTTATTTATTTAATTATTTTTAGGTCTTTAGGAATTTATTTCTTTCATAATTAGGATTTAATTTCTGTCGAATAGAACATAGCAAGCATGAACAAACTTAGCCCTTCTTTAGAAAGAATAAGACTAAGTGATGTGGTAATGGGAATGAACATGTCTAGAATTGGGTTATTAGGGAAGACTTGGTACTTAAGCAGTCTTAATGGCTCACCTTTCTTTCTTTACAACCCTACATGGTGTTCAATTTTCATTCATTACTTTGTTCTTGCAATGAGAACATTGCTTCTTTTTAAAGAGGGTAAGGCAAATAAATTGCTCAAACTTTTAAATTTTTCAAGTATGTTTTAATCATTTCTTTCATAAGTATGTTTTAATAAATGAATGTTTAGAGATATTCTTGTTACTGAGATAGTTTGTATGCAAGTATGAATGATGATTTTATTTAAGTGAAAGTATGTTATCTTGAAGAATGGAATGCTTGTATGATCTTAGCTTTAGTAATGTTTACCATGAAAACTTAGTTCTTTGGAGATTAAACATGCATGAAGGTTTATATCTTTAGAATTGACTTAGTAACTTTCTTGAGGCAAAATCCTAGGGGACATAAAAATCTTAAATGATATAGGCACTATTTCTTTGGATCGTTTGAGCCATTTCAAGCCAACCTTATGATATTAGACCCTTGAAACTGTAATTTTGAGCTTAAAGGCCTTTTTTTTGCAATAAGCCTACATTCTAAGCCAACTACTATCTTTTTAAAGCTATCCTAAATTTGTGCACCTATCTTAACTAAAGTTGTCTCGGGAATCAACATTTGAGGAAATTTTCATAAAGATGTATGTGCTCATGCTTAAAAAAAAGCGAAGAAAAGTTCGCTCAGTCTCCAAAAAAAAAGGGAAAAATGTATGAGTTTGAGTTCAAAATAAGTTTGGGGGTGTTCCAAAGGTTCACTTAAAGAAAAAGGTTATATTACGAGAAAACTAAGACAAAGTTAAAGGTTAAGATTTTTAAATCGAAATGTCCCATCTCTTAAAATCCCTACCTTTAACCGAGCCCCATTACAACCTTATAAAACACATGTTGATTTGATGATTATGACACCTACATTAGTGGAGCGGAAGTCCTAAGTTTAACATATGAAGATCATAAATAAGCCTTGTGATTGTTTGCTTGATTGATAGGAAATTATGTTGAATGAAGAATGTTATCTATGGCTGTGACATACATGCAAACCATGATTCGTGTTGGCATATTTTGAAGCTTAGTATAATCTTAAGGAATGTTTGCATATGAATTACTTGTTAATAAAGAAGATCGATAAGCATGAAGTTATTAATGCATGGTTATGGGACAAAGATTGATGCTGCTTACACAATTAGCAATTTTGCCTTAGCAAGACCTTTTGTTATGCATAAAAATTACTCAGGACGAAAAATGATTTAAGTTTGGAGGTGTGTAAACGGAAAAATGTATAGGATTTTTCCTATGTAATTTATCACCTTTTTACTTAAATCCGTTGTTAAAACTAAGTAATTGTTTAATAAATTAATGAAGTATGTGAAAATAAGAAATTAGGACATATAAATTATTAAAACGTGATTTTATGCTTTATTATATAGTTTTCATGCAATAAATGGCTTATTTTATATTAATTTGAATATATTATATTTTTTAAGACATAAAATGAGACGCACATGATTAAATTAAATAATAAAATATAAAATTATATTTAATAATTCATTTTAAAATATTTCATTAATAATTTGGGTTTTAATTAATTAATTAAATTTGATAAATTTAATTCTTTGGTCCTCCAATTTGTTGATTTATTTTGGACAGGTCTAACAGCTTTGCTGGATTACAAAATCGTCCAAATTGGAGACCAAGTCAACGTAAAATTCAGCTACACATGGCTATCCATAAACCAATTTTTGGTTTAATTGCATAAGGTCCTTGAAGAGTTGAAGATATTAGAGATTTACCTGAAGATTTGCACTTGACCGAGTCTCAGTCCTAAGTTGTTATGGCACTCAAATTGACCAAAAATGAAGGAAAAATCAGCTCAACTTACTAAAATTATGGTCGGCCACCCATGGAAGATGCTTCAAAAGATGGAAACTCCTATTTTAGCAAACTATCTCTCTCTCCTCACCTATAAATAAGACCTTCTCATCCCTCAATCATCCCTCAAGCATCCATCAAGCATCATTCTCTATTTTTCTCTTAGCCTTTTCCATTCCCACGCCTAGCATCATCTTTTCATAGAGATTTTAGAAATTAAGCCTCTTAAAGAACCCTTGGTCGGCCACCTTGGAGAACCATCAACAAAGGAGCAAAGCAAAGGAACGAAGGAGTCTCGTCAGTCAGAGTCTTGGGTGACAGCCACTCTGAATTGGGTTTAATCTTTCTTTTCTTTAACTTAATATAAAGATGTTTGCTATGTGTTCTTTGTTCTTGTTTACAACAATGTTAGCTTAATTTTATTTAAGCTAGGATGATTGCTTTGATTAAATAATATTTATTTGATTTGTAACACCCTGGATTTTGGGCCTAGAAGAAATAGGTTTTCAACAAGGAAATAGTTAGGAGACTGCATTTAAATATTTAGTTGTGCAAGGAAGTGACATAAGTGAATGTCTGCTTTAGTGGTTAAGTGATTTAGGAGTGTTTGGAAGTGTCTGAGAAATCAAGGGTTCAAGCCTTGGCTTATGCAAAATTTTCATTTTAAGTGAATAAAATAATTGGATCTAGATAGTAGGTTCTTAAATTATTGTGGTTAAAATATGATACAAAAGCGCTGTTAGTCTAGTGGTAAGGGGCGTGTGAAGTGTACATGGGGTCTAAGGTTCGAGTGGTGGCGCATGAAAAAGGAAGTATTCATTTTGCTGCCTAATTCATGTGGGTGGTAGAGTTCGATTGAAATACTGCTAAATGACGTTTGGGCACTCAATTTAGTCAAAATGACTAAATTCTAAAAAGTGCAAAAGTTGAGTTCTACATGTTAGAGATGTCCAATTATTATGAAATTTTAAATTGGAGGTCTTTATATGGTAGTTAGACCATTGGTTAAGTTATGGACAAAAATGAACATGAGATAAGTGAAATAGAAAATTTTTAAGTTAGGGGCATTTTGGTAATTTAGTAATTAAAATGAATTAAAAGGGAAAAAGATGACAAATTGTGCTCATCTTCTTCATTTGGCCAAAATTAGCAAGGGGGAAGCCATAGTTAGGGTTTTCAAGCTTTCAAGCTCCATAGTAAGTGATTCTAAGCCCCGTTTTTAATGTTTTTTTACGTTTTTGGAGTCCCCTGTTCTAATTTATATGTCTAGATTCCTTAGTGAGTCTATTTTCTGTAGAAATAAGTGAGAACACCATATGAAAATCATACGATGAGAAAATTGATTTTTAGCGAATAAAGGTCAGAACCGTCAAGCAGTGAAACATGGGAGACTTTAATGAATAAACTGTACTAATTGGCTAAACTAAAAATTCTGAAACTAAAAATACGACATTGAGACCACGAGTGTGCGATCGCTCGTGCTGAAGGCCAAACTTGCGAATCATGGGCGATAAACTGTAGAGGCCTCCATGAGCATTTCCATGGGCTTAGGCCATAATGGGCCACATTGGGTCAAAATAGGCGTGTTGGCTCAATGGGCTCATGGGCCCCACACGGATGAAATCCACGATTTGTGGCAAATACTGGACTGGGCTATGTAGATCTCATAGTTGAAGCGAAATCTGGGCTGAACGGACCGCACAAGCGTACGGGCCCACTTGGATCGCGTAATGGGCCTTGGGCCCATTTACACTGTTATGACCATTTAGGTTACCTGAGTCGCTCGAGGCGACTGCGAACCTTTCGAGATGTCAATAAATGATCGAAATACCCCCATAGGGTAAATTGACCGAAATACCCCCATAGGGTAAGATGACCGAAATATCCCCATAAGGTAGAATGATCGAAATACCCCCATAAGATAAAATGACCGAAAGACCCTTATAGGGTAAAATGACTGTTATACCCTTAGGAGATAAAATGGTTGTTATGGCCTTATGTTATGTATGACTAAATTGCTCTATGATATGTGTGACTATGATTGAGCATGACATTTTGCATACACGCATGATATTATGTCACGACATGTTGCATGGGGTTGGGTTGTTATATTTGGAGGAAGTGTACTGTACTGATAAGGTCGCACGGGTCGCCCAGACGACTGTGGACCTACTGGTGGCTTTGCCACATATACTATTACTGGCAGCTTTGCTGCAATACTATTACTAGCAGCTTTGCTGTGATATTGGTGCGTTGGCTAGGTTGGTCGATTTTATCCCCACATGGTGTGTTGGTGGTATGGAGTGGTGTGTTGGTTGGATTAGGATGGGTTGCACTATTGCACTGCATTATTACTGTATTGGGCTAAGGCCCACACTGATTCTATATTGGGCTAAGGCCCACATTGTTACTGTATTTGGATAAGGCCCACATTGTTACTGTATTGGGCTAAGGCCTACATTGTTACTGTATTGGGCTAAGGCCCACATTGTTACTATATTGGGCTAAGGCCCACATTGTTACTGTATTGGGCTATGGCCCACACTGTACTGTTACTGAATAGGGCTCAGGCCCAGACTTTTATTGCATATTGTATGCTGACTGTTTGGTAGAGGATTACATACTGAGTTTTCGTAAACTCACCCTCTCCTCTTAACTGTGCAGGTAATCCTCAGTCTTAGGCGATCCGATGCTGCGAGGGACTCAGAGGTGGCCACACAACTGCTGCTGTTCACACTTGTTTTTATTTTACTTTAAATTATAAGTTGGGTTTTTCTTTGTAATAAGGCCTTTAATTTGGTTTTAAATTTTTAATTGGGCTTTTGCTTACATATTTTATATTGCTAGTTAGGTGAAAACGAATTTTCAAAATAATTACTGTTTTCAAATACACGAACTTTAAATGTTAAAGTTTTCAAATGCTTCCACGTTTTAAATCAACTTAATATAACAATAGCAGTTAACAAGGAAGACGTTTTGACTAGATGATTTGTTAATTAATAATAAAGGGGTTTATTTTAAAATTAGAAACAAATTTTTACCAATGAATCCGATTTTCGCCAAACACCTCAATGTGACACCGCCAGATTTGGCCATAACTCCTAGGCCAGGTTTGGGGTGTTACATGATACCTGTTTACAATGTTTGTGCCTCAATCAATCATGTTTTCAATTAAAATCAAGTTTGTATTTCGTTCATACGTGATTGAAATGCACCTGAATTAGCTGAGCGATCCTAACCAGATGACGGCTAATGGACGCATAATTGAAATGTGCATGCTCAATTTAGATCCTAACCCGATTGAATTGTAGGTTGCATAACAACTCTAACCAAGCTCTGTTATCTGCATAGTTTTTAGATTTGTGTAATTAAATTGTTTCAAACCTAACACATCCCTATTACCTCACACGAATGCTAAGAAACCCTTAGTAAATAAGGATCAGTAAAATGCGTATTTACTAAGTAAAGGATTCCGAAAGGACCTAATGTGGTTTCCAAACTCATGAAAGATCGAGTTTCCAAGGAATATTTTTCCGAATGTTATTGTAATGCTCATGTTTGTCCAAGTGTATACAGTCGTTATCAAGTAATAAGTAAGTATCGAGTTATCGTCTCCACGAGGATTGTATTTGTGCTAAGTCACATAATTTGTAAAATTATATTAACAATTTGGTAAATAAAACAAACCCAATATAGTTGAGAAGTGGTGATTAAAATATATTAAACTAAATGAAATGATCCCTAATGCAAATTATCCTAAGTATGCAAACTATATGAATGAAATAGATTTTAGTAAAATTAAACACAATTTGCAACAATTATAATATAAATAAACTAGGATAATTGCTTTAATTAATCAGTATAAGTATTATACGAACTTACCTAACCAAAGAAATAACAAAAAATATGATGCCAAGGACTACTCTGCAAGTTTTCCTTTTTCGCGTTTATCTTCTAGTTGTTTTAATTCTTGATTTGCATAATAATTCATTTCAAATTTCAGTTCCAAATACCTTAAAACCCCTTATACTATGCATATGACATATGTGAAGTTTGAACGTCAATAATGACAATGAATCACAAAGAAAGAGAGAAAAATAGAACAGAAAGATTTTACATGGAAACCCTTTCAGGAAAAACCACGAGTAGAGGAGAAGAAAAAATCATTAACTGTTGCATTCGAATGGTACAAGAGCAGAGACGACTACGTCTAGTTATAGGTTTAAAATGATTATTCTAATCAAAGTCTAATAGAAGCAATGCAGTAAAGTTTAAACACCTTATTCAAACCAAAATCAAATAGAAGGCGTGTACTTCTATACGAATTCCATTTGTGCAGTCTGTACTGTACTGCAGAGGCCCTCGCACCCTAGTTACAACCCTAGTCCAATTTTATGCCTAATGGGGATTTGTGGCGGGCTGCGCTTTCACCCCCACAAATGCCCCTATCTTGCCAGTTTTTTAAACAAGAATTTTGGTCACACAGAGAAATTTTGGTCACACAAGAATTTTGTGGCGGGCTGCGCTTTCGCCCCCAAAATATTTACCGATTCCCCACTATACGTCATATCAGGTCGTAATTCTATTTCTACTAGAGAAATCACATGAGAAGGATCAAATTGGTACTGTCGTAACATCGACACATGAAAAAAATTATGGATGTTTCCAAGTTCCATAGAAAATGCTAAACAATATGCTATCAACCCTATTCGCTCAAGAACCTCATACGGCCCAATGAACCTCGGACTAAGTTTCCCTTTTCGGCCAAAGTGTAAAATTTTCTTCCAAGGCGATTGTAATGGCTCGAAAGTCAATGGTGCCAGAAAACACAATTTCGAGACCCCATCTCTATAAACCGAACTTGTGAATATTTTATTAAATATTTATGGAGGTTATATTACAAGTGAATTAAATTTTGGATAAGTAATTTTCTCAAATTAGAGACTAATTAGGGTACAGGGACAAATTGTAAAAGTGTCAAAAGTCAAATTGTTAGTGAATCACTATTTATAACTTGATTAAGGGACTTATGGGGCAATTAGACCACTATTCTATTGATAGTGGACAGTAACTTATGGGTTAATTGAATAAAATGTTATAAAATATAATAAATTATTAAAGAATAAAATAAGTTAACATGGAGAGTGGGATTTCATGAAGAAATAGACGTTTCTTTTCCATTTTATGCATGCAAATTTAGGAGAGGAGAATCGAGGAAGGAGAACGCACAACCTACAATTCTTAATTTTCAATCCTTAAATTGGTTAGTTCAATTTAGTAATTTTCTTGTCATTTGTATGTTTTTGGAATCTTGGGAGCTTAATTTATCTGACCCGTGTGTTACTTTTTGAAACTACTAAAGTTTTGGAAGATGCCATTAATAGATTCTTGAAGTTTTAGGTACTAAATTGATAGATTTTCAGTGTAAAAGTGAAAAGGACTACATTGTGAAGTTACTTTATTGTTTTGTACTATAGAGAATAAAATCCACAAATTTAAAAATATGTGGTATAAATGAGAAATAGAAGGTCCTAAATGGATTATAGTGAAAATGGTTTGAATATATGAGTTCTAGAATAAAAGTTATGCTAGTTTAGATTGAGTGAAATTTGTTTGTATGTTGATGAATTGTTGTGTTTATGTTAATCCCTAGCTAACGTCGACTCCAGATTCCTCGAAAAAGAAAGAAAAGACAGTCATCGACAAATTACTCAGATTTTAAAATTTAAGTTTCTAAAATTTGAAACTACTTCGATTATTGCTATTTAGAATTGTATTTGTAACACCCTATACCTGGCCTGGTTGCCAAGCCCAAATATGAGATGCCACACCACCGTCTCATCTCATGTACATCAAATAGGAAACTAGATCCAAGTAAACTGATCTTCTTTTGGTAACCTGTATAAGTTTTAAGTCATCCAATTAGTTAATTAACATTGTTACATGTAAATCATTCATTAATCGGTCTTACATACAGTTAGAATCATGCATAAGGGCTATTTAGCAAAATTTCATAAAACTGCTCGTAGGTATCAATACTGTCATTTAGGTATCGATATTTTCTTTGAGTGGTATCAATACCACTTGGAAAAATGATGCCAAAGTAGCCTACTATTTTCTGGCCAAAAATCCCAATTATCAAAAATTATTGATACTTGATATAAATTATCAATAATTTAGTCCCGAGTATCGATACTCGAGATAAGGTATCAATACCAAATCCCTATTCTATTTTCTTGTTCATTTTAATTCATAGAGGTATCAATTTTCAAAGCCAACTATCAATACCTCTACTACTGAGGCTAAAAATGCAACATAGAAGAGCAAATAATTCATTTCAAATAGTTCCTAAGCAACATGCATCAAGTACTTTGTTTATTTCATCATGCTATGCCTAAATTTATTAGACCAAAGTGTCCAATCATCCAAGCAAAAATTGTTATACCAACATCAATGTTTAAAAATGCTAACATAAAAATAACATGAAATTCTTATAAGCCAAATTAAAATGTTTAAAGATCAATAATCCAAAATAGTTCTACCACATTGCCTATTTCCCCAATATGGTTATAAATAATCCAAAATAGTTCTACCACATTGCCTATTAAATCATGCATCATTTAATAGTTCATTCTCATAACGCATACATACTCATTCAAGCATAGAACATATTCCACATGATTACATAAAATATGATAAGATGACACTAGGGTTATGAAACATATAGTGAGCTCTATCATCACACATCGGATACACGGATCTCTATTACACCACATAGACTCAAAGAGTGAAACATGTCCCAAAAGTGAAGCATATAACTAACACACTCCTTATTTTCCCTCACATGTCTCGTTGAATGGAGTTAGCTCTCACTCCCTTATCCCTCCAAACATGTCTCAAGATCTCAACACTCAAAACCACTATACATATAAGTGAGTACTCACAATCTTATCGAATGCCAACTATATCCAATGGTTCCAAGACCACAAGGCCAAAATATCCGAAAATAACACATATTACTTACTGATTATCCATACACTATCACTGCATATCAGCATCTTTTGCAAAACACTAGCATAGTCATATAACATTTATAGTACACAGTTATTTCATGTATATAATTGCACTTTACACAATAACCACCATACTCACTTATCACATTTCATGTATAATAGATAACCACAAGATAATTATAGATTCAAGAAAACTTATGCTCAGAACTTAGAGTAGGGTTTAGGCTAAAGCTAAATACCCAAATAACACATGTCTCATGTTTACAAGTAGCAATTCCATACACTCACCAGTTTATGCTTTTGTCAAAAAGCCGAAAGCTCAACTAACTCTTCCCTAGCTCATGGCAAGCTCTAACGAGTTCGAGGCTTTACACACACAAATCATAGAATAACTAAAGTTAGATAACAACCAAAAATTCACTCAAACCAACTAAAACACAAGCTTTAAGCTAAGTTCCCATGTAACTTAAACTATTTACATAACAAACTATAAATTCTAATATCTCGGTCTACACTCAATCTTTTTCCCTAAAATCAGTTCCATTCATCTAATTAATCATCTACACCTAATTTGCACCCTTAAAACCAGACAAATCTACTCAATTCATGGTATCGACATTTTTCAACATCTTTTAGACAATTTTCACAAAATTCATTAAACATAAGAAATCATTAACGAAACTTCAAGGTAAGTTTAAAAATCTTCTGATCATGCTAAAATAAGTTCAAAAACACTTTGAAACTGCATTTTTACACAAAATCCCGAAATTCACCATTAATGGCTCAATTTTTAGCTTTTATTTAAAACATACGGCTTGAAGGCTAATAATTCAATTTTAAGGTCTAGATATCATGAAAAACTCGTATAAATTCGAAACGTTACCTTTGATAGAAGATTAGATGAGTTTTGACACAACTTCAAAAAACCCACGTTTGGAGAATATGAAATCTATAGAGTTTTGGGTGTTTTTCTTAAAGATTTATGATGGTAAATGACTTGTGAATGATAGGAAATCAAAGTATTATGGTTTGAGAATAAAAAATCAGTTTAAAACTCAAGGGGAATGGCAAGGGCGGCACAAGCTTGAAGGGAGATGGAATAATCGTGAAAACTGTAGGTGGGGGTGGCTTTCAGGTTCAATTTTAAAAACTGGTTAAATTTCTACATAAATGCTCACTATTTTGACCCTTTTACAAATCAGTCCCTTTTTCAAAATTAAAAACATTCAATACTCATTTCCAAAATTTGACTTAACTTCATGAAAACCATTGTTGAAAACATTATTGAGTACCAACCTTACGAAATTCTTAGCTCATATAGGCCAAATTTCCTAAAATGCCCTGAAACTCCTAGGCCTTATTTTAGGATGTCATAGTATTTTCGGTAAGATCATAAGGTGAAATATATGTCAGTCCAAAATGGTATCTTACCAAAATGGTAAGATCATAAGGTGAAATATATGTTAGGCCCTGTTTTATAGGTCTATAATTGGTATGTTTTTAATGATATATCATTACCATTCCTGAGCATAAGTATTGATATTTTTTGCATTTGGTATCGATACTTGAACATTGGAACAATTTTCTCAAATATACAGATTCCTGATTTGGTATAGATATTAAATAGAATATCAATGTAATATCTATACCAAGAAACTTAATATCGATACCCTTGTTTTTGCACAACAAACAAATTCATAGTTTGGTAATGATATTAAATAAGGTATCAATAGAGTATCAATACCAAACAATTAAATATCGATACCAACTCTATAATTTTGAGATTTTACAATTCAATCCTAGTTCTTGCATGGATTTCACTATTAGGTCCATGTAGATTCAATTTATTGTGTTTGTAATGTATGTAAATTATAGTTATATAATTTGTATATAAGTTTGAATTATTTGATGAAAGTTGCCCCGATAATGAATGTGACATTACGTTATTCAGATCAGGTGATCGGGTCGGGTAATAGGGCGTTATAGTGATACTTTCATAAATACTTTATCACCAACTTGAAATGCGATGTATTTTCTTTTTACGTTGGCATATGATTTTTATAGTTTGAAGCAGCTTTAAAAGAGTTTCGGATAACCCTAACTTTATCTTCTATTTCACAGATCAAGTCAGTCCTTAAAATCATTGTCACTTAACTTAGTCCAATACAACAGAGTTCTCCACTTCAGTCAATACAAAGCTTTGTACAGTGCCATTTTAATGCTCGACTAGTAACTCTTGTTATAGGCAAACTCATCCAATGGAAGAATTTTTTCCCAATTACCTTCGAATTCAATAATACAAATTCAGAGCATATCCTCGAGGACCTGAATTGCTCTATCAAAATATTCATCGGTCTGTGGATGAAATATCATACTAAAACTCAATTTGGTGCCTAGACCTTCATGAAACTTACCCTAAAATCTAGAAGTGAATCTAGGATCATGATTAGAAATGATAGATAATGACACACCATGTAATCTTAGTATCTCAGCAACATACAATTCTGCTAGTTTTTCAAGTGAGTAATATGTATGTATAGGGATGAAATGTGCCGACTTGGTCAATCGGTCAACTATAATCTAGATCACACCTTTTTTCGACAATAGCGATAACCCTGACACAAAATCTATGGTAACTCGCTCCTATTTCCATTTCAAAATCATAATAGGTTGTAACAACCTTGATAGAACCTGATTTTTGAATTTTACTTGCTAACATATAAGATATTTTGCTACAAATTTTGAAATTTCACATTTCATACCAGGTCACCAGTACATTTGTTTCAAACCACGATACATTGTATTACTACTAGGTTGAATCGAATAGGCACTACTATGGCCTTCCTACAAAATCTCTTGTATGACCTCAGAATACTCGTAAGCATTCATTATATTTTCTGTCAGTTCAAGTGTTGTATTTGTACTTAATTGGCAAACATCCTAATCTTGTGAGAATTATTTCTTTGTTTGTTTATTTGTCATTCTCTTTGAAAGGGTTGAGTCTTAATGTTTGGGTACAAAACTTAAGAGAGTTACAATCTTAAGATTTTGGGTAAAAATCTTAAGGGAAATTATAAGGTTAAACATTGTCCTCAAAGGTTGTCGAATTAGTGAATTTGAGAAAATCCTTAATTGTGGAAAGCTAAGGTAGTGGAGTAGGCAATTAGGGCCGAACTACTATATATCATCGTGTTCATTGTCTCCTTCTATTTTCATTACTTCCACTAAAATTTTAAAAGACCGATTCACTCCCTCTTGGCATTTCTGGTGATCAATTGAGCTAACAATTAGCATCAGAGCTAGTCTCTAAAGACGGTTTAACAACCAAGAAAAGATCCTTGGAGAAGCTCAAACGATCATCAAAACATTCAACAACTATGATGTCTACTTCCAGATCAAATTTCCATAAAGAATTTTAGTCCATCTCAAAGCCTCCATACTTCAGTGGACCAACTTACTCTTATTGGAAGACAAGAATGATGCTCTTCATTCAAGCGAATTGTCACACCCGGTTACCTATAAACCCGAAAACTAGGAACCTTTAGGGGTTAAATTGAAAGAGACTGATAGATGGCGGTATCTATTGAAAAATTAGGAAAAGATAGTAAGCAAAATTGGATAGGGTTGAGAACCAAGTCTGGTTCGATTGGATTAGAACCAGCTGGTCCCTTAGTGGGGGAAAAAAGATTATGGATGAATGGTTGTGATGAAGTGGAAGGTCGCTTATGAGGGGCTATATATTTAATTGGCGAATGAGTTCCCAGGGAAGATTCAAATCCATCCTGTTTCATTTTCCTCTCATCTTCATCTTTTTTCTCGGTTGTTTTGAAGAAGAGACGATTAAGGGAAGCTTTACATGGAGTGATAATAATGAGAATCAAGTACGAAAACTAGAGAATCCAATAAGCTACCAAGGCCCTAAATCCTTCAGTATACGTAAGACTTAGAAAACAAAGTTGAAAGTTTTCATAACCATTTTAAGGGTTTTACATGTTTAATGAAAATTGAGGTTTAAAATGAAAACACTAGGTTTAACCCATGATTTGGTTGTCATTCTTAGTTGATAGGAGAATGGAAGCTTTGGCGTTCGAGAAAGCTAAGAGGATAAGGCGAGTAAGCATTAGGTGAGTTTCTCTACTCAAATCCAAAAATGTAAAAGTATGATGCATGTTTTCATGAAATTATGGGTATCCGCCATTATAGTCTAGTATGCAGGGTAAAGGAAAATCATGAAAGGGGATGAGTGACGGGTTAGATGAAGTTATGAATGGGAAAACGGATAGAGTAATTTTTTTAGATACCACTATTCAATTTTACTGATTGCAAACTGTGACGAGTGAAACTCCGGACCTTGTGGAGGGAACATTGCAGTGTTCGAGCATCAAGGTATAGGATGGTGAAATGGAGGAATGAATGATCATGGGACAGATCGGAGGTAATGCACCTAAAATGAGTAAGACCCTAGTTGAAAGATGCTATCTCATCATGATATAATGAGTAAGAACATGGTTGAAAGATGTTATGGCATCATGGTAAACATGTGTAAGACCATAGTTGGACTATGGCAACCCAAGAAGTCCGCCAGGATAGTAACCACCGGTAACACTAACCTCCTACAGATGGATAAACATTTAGAATGTAATTCCTACAACCAAATATAATTGTATGTCAGTTGTCGCAAGTATACAGGTCAGGTTGTAATATAGTTTTCACAACTAAGTATGTAAGTACTTAGAGGATCAAACCCAAGGGAGACGAATGCTAAATTAATTCTAACTTCAACGTGAATAGATATAATTAGTACTTTAACTAAATTATATTACAATAAATCATAAAATGAAGAAAATTTATATTATAAGAAAAATAAATAAATTGCATTAAAATAACAAACGAAAAACTAATTTGCTGACTTAATCAATTCTAAGAATGAAATACTAACATGCTTGGATGGTTGTTACTAATTCCTATTTTAGGTTCTACTCAATCAACTAGTCATTAACCTAGAAGAATCTCTCGATCTTCATTAAAACTAATGAGTCTTGAAGAACTACTTATCTCTCGACCTCCCATTCCAGACCGGATTGGGGTAAGGTGTTCATGGATAGGCAAGACCAATTTTGGGTTCATTCCCACCTAGTTGACTTTCTACGGTTGCCAGACCTAGGGTTTTAAGTTCGTCCTATCCCAACCAACTGATCTATTAAGAAACACTACATAGAAATTAATTACTCCTACGTCCACATGCTAATCTCCCATAAAGGATTAGTTCCTCATGGGTCCCATAAATAATATAAACTTGATTGAAAAGATAAACATGAATAATGAATCAAGAATAAGTTTAAGAAGAATCTTGATTTTATATTGATGATTGAAAGTGCAGAAATCCACAAGAGTTGATGAATCCACAAATAATATTATTCGAAAAACAAAAATAAACTAAAAATAAATTACAAATAGAAATAACCTAAGTACAAAATAAAATAAAGAAACTGACAACTGAAAACCAAATGAAAGTTGTAACCTAAACTAGAGTAAAATATTATTATGAAGAGTTTAGAGAAGCCTATTTATAGATTTAGGGTTGGTCGTTGTTCATTGACCTAATTCAACTAACGTTTTTACATTAAAGTTTTTTGTACGGGCCAAAATGCCTTTGGCTCATTATTCTCCACGTCAATGCAGTGTCGCAACATTCTCTGGTTTATGTCACGACATTGGTGGTAGTTTAAAATTTTAGACTCAATTTTAGGGCTGTGTTGCGACATACTCTAATTGTGTCATGACACTAAAGCTAGATTGCTCTTTTGGTGCTCTGCTCACTATGTTGCAACATCGACCTTTCATGTTGCGACATTGCGGCCAGTGTTGTGTTCTCATGCCTTCGAATGATGTCCTACACACTCATTGATTATGTTTGCTTTCATTTTGGCCTATTTTGGATCCTAAAGTCCTGTAAATAGCTTAAATAACACTTTCTATTATTTACGTATTGAAAACAAAATGTAAGTAAAAATATTATGAAATTGCTTTTATATAAGCTCATTAAGTACGAAAAATGGTTTAATCTGCTACAACTAATTGTTGCAGATCAAACTCCCCCACACTTAAGTTATTGCTTGTCTTTAATCAAGAAAACATAAAAATGTAAAATAAAATATGACTCTTGAGCAAATATGATACAAGGACGATTTTTGGAGCACATAACTAGGAATAGTCATACAAACATGTGATTCTAGCATGATATGAAAATAACTTACCATTCTCAATCTCAAACATCTAAGTTCAGTATATTACTAAGTACATATGCAACAAGGTCCTCAAATATATTAATCCATTGATAAATCAGAAAGTAATTTGATTATTCTAGCAGAATACAAATAGTCATTATTTCAATTACTCAATAAAATGTTCATTCACAAATAGATTTACCTAGGTTACATAGGAATTTTTGGCTTGTAAGTTCTGAGGATTATGGTTGGTATGAAATTCAAGAACAAGAAGCATCAAAACAATTTCAAGCACGAAAGTAGTTTGACACATTGCATTGTTCCCTATTCTCCCCCTTAATGACCCGTTCAAACTCACCGCCTTATTTTTTCTTCTCTCACCTTTCTTATTTCTCCATGTAGGAAGTCACAACATGATAAAGTAACTACGATAAACTCACGAGTTTTTGTGCACTAATGGCTGAGTTTTCTAATTCTGTATCCTTGTTTTTGGGTCAATTCTGACTTTTTCAATACTTTCTCACTCATAATGCTTTTTTTCATTATTCAAGTGCTTTTGCTACTCATTTTTACCTTTTCTAAATTTTTCTTTTATTTTGCACATCTTAGCTAGACCCATAATCACTATATCACAATGCTTCTTCTTATTTCATTTTGATTTTACAGAACCACCACTATGTTTCTACCTATCTTTCAATACGTATGGCCATACATCTAAATTTGTGTATTTCAAGGACCAAGGAAAAATGATAAGTACAATTTTTCCTTTTGGCTCAGATTTTGCATGAAGGTTCACCAAAAAGAGTTTTATGGTTCAAATATCGGTACTACGGGTTGATGAATAAGGTTGGATTTTTGGCTCTCGGTTATACCATACAATGCATTAGGTCATCCTTAGGTATCTCAATATTCACAAATTTAATCAATCAAGCAATCACAATTCTAACCATTTATCACTCGTACTAGTATGCTCATTTCCTTGTATTCTCTCTATCATTTAGTATATTTAATTACTTAATGCCTATTGACAGTGTAATATATATGACTTAGTAGTCTAATAATTGAAAATTATTCATTATCATGCCAAATTTACAGTAAATACAATCAACATATATACATGCTCCTAACCAATCACTTGTATTTCTACAAACTCAAACACACTTTTGAAACGAAAAATAAAATAAAAAGCATAAAAATAAACATGAAATTTCCTATGTTACCTCCCACACTTTAGATGGTAGATTGTCTCTAATGTGCAACCCCTCAGCAGATAAGTAACGACATTACCCGATTGATCATGACATTATCGTAGTCTTATAGTGGGTACTTCCTTCCTTTCTCGTTTAAAGCTAGTAAATGTAGTGTTTTCTTCTTGTGGGGTTCCTACATAGAAAATTTAAAACAAAATATATATAACTATTTTTATTCCTACTCCTATTTAAAAATACTAAAAATCATCCTAACTAATTGTTTTACAAATACAAAAATTAAAAATAGTCTTTCAATCATCAAAATGGGATAATTTCCCCCTCCATTGGACCTTTCCCTCTTTCCAATGGATGTGCATGCCGGGTTGGGCTATGGATGATTGGCCCTCTCTACGAAGATCGTTGCAACTGGAATGTCTCCTTGTAGTCGTCATCTTCTTCATGAGAATCTTGCTCCATGTCCTCCTCCTATCCTTCTTCTACTTCTATTCCTTCCTCAGCCTTAAGTTCTTGTTCCTCGGATGAATGCATATGGCCATATTTTTTGTGGGAAAACTTGGTATTCGCTTATCATTTTTCCATGCATTATCCTACCGAGCCCATTTCTTGTATCCACCCTATAATCCATTTGGTATCTGAGATTTCACTTCCCCTAGTCCCTCTACGAGCTTTTGATGTCAATTTTCTTTTTATAGATGCTGGCACATCTATCATTTACTTTCTTCGCTGGTTCCAATCCTTAATTTGTTTCTGAGTGAGCTCGACGTATTGGGTGTATATAAAGTCACCTAATAAGCTCTTTCTTAGCCTCATGAACTTCTCGTTTGCTTCCATCAGAACCTCAACCTATTTGTGTAGCATTGTCACGAGGTGAGGGAGCAAAACTCTGACCTTCTGATCACTTATACATCGTTTCATACTGTGATAGACCAATCGTCTGATGCATATTTGTACCTTAAAAAGTGTTAACATTTGAAACATTCATAGCAGGTGTAATTCTACTGCACAAAAATTGCATCCACATATTAGCTACGGGAAATATGATTGCTTGAGTAAAATTTGTTGGTAGTTCAGCATCTGTTCAATGGTTCAATTCATCCATCCCTTCAGTTAAGTGGTTTACAATGTTATCAATAACTATGTCACTAAAATTAGTTAAGTTATTATTGTCGAGGAAATCAGATTCATAATATGGAATATTGTAAAACTCACAAAATTCTCGAGTAAAGTGCACCTATTCTCCCATCACTGTTATGTCCTCCCAAATATCACCATGAGGTCTCCTAGACTCTTGTTCCCTAAAATATGCATAGAACTCTTGGACTACTTGGATAACAATGGTTTCTTTGAGGTTATTCAAAAGCACTCCCGTCTATAATACTGATGTGACAGCCCTAATTCGACCCTAGTCGGAATGTGGTTTCGGGACCACAAAACCGAGACATAAAATTTAGTTAAAATTTTAGTTGCATATCATATATGTGTGATAGTACCTGTACAAAAATTTGATGTTTTAATTTTATATTATGAATGTGAATTTTGCTTGAAAGGATCTAGTTGAAAGACTTGGAAAATTATGATAGGTAAATAAGTAATGACCAAATAGTATTAAAGTGGGAAAGTGTTGTCCTTGCATGTCAAATTAGCCAAACTAAAGCATAGTGGCCGGCCATGCTATGGGTGGAAACATGTCTCCAACATGTTATGCTAGTGATGCATGTTAAGAAAAATAAAATAATAAGCATGGTGATTAAATAATGAAAGGAAGGGTGATGGAAAAAAAAAATAACATGGTCTCACCCCCTTGTTGCCGTGAATTGAAGAAAGAAAAAAAAGGAGTTCATTCTTGAACATCCTTGGCCGAATAGAGGAAAGAAAGGAAGGGGAAAAAGGCTTGAGAAAATCGGCTATGGGGGTTTGCTAGACTAAGGTATGTTTGATATTATTCTTTGAGATTCATGTATATTTTAAGTTGTAAGTGAAAATCTACCTAGCCATGGTTCAAATTTTGTTAATTGATGGAGATGATATTCGGCCATGAATGTTACATTCTTGGTTGGTATTTTGATGTCTTTGGTGATGAGGTATGAAGATGGTTGATTTTGAGTGTTTAATAAAAAGGATGCATGAATTGATATGAAATTGAATCGATAGATTGGAGGAACTATGGCATGGTTCGGTATGGATGGAGTAAATTGTCTCATTCCATTTTGTTCCTCTTGTGATAATGTTATTGATGTATAGTAGTGCATTGCTTATGACTTACTGAGTTATAAACTCACCCGGTGTTTCCTTGTCACCCATTATAGGTTGCTTGGACTCATCTATTTTTGCGGGGTCGGGCCGTCATCGAAGTCATCACACCGGATAGCAAGTTTTGGTACTCTCTTCTTAGTGTGCTTAGAAGATCACTTTGGCATGTATAAGCTAGTATGTTGTGTTTGAATTATGGCATGTAAACTTTAAGCCATGCGAAAATGGCACGAATGTTCGATTGAGTTGGATCAAGGGTAGGCATGAAATGGACCTAGTTACTTTCGTAACAGATGCTGGCAGCAGCAGTGTCATGAGATTGAAAAATCACTAAAAATAGTAGAAGTGGAGTTAATTGATGAATAAATTATGTAATCGAAGCTCGATGAGTCTGCTTTCATGAGGTAGTAACGAAAAGATCATATGGGCAGTATATTAAGAGATAATCAGATTTTTGTGGGACAGGGCCAGAACGGTTTCTGGATTCCCTGCTCCGACTTTGGAAATTCATTATAAATTAACCAGAGATAATTAGGGGTTGTACCATATATGCACAGATTCCTCTCTGAGTCTAGTTTTCAAAGAAACAAACGGCATCAGTATTGAAGCCCCGTACAGGGAGATATCCAAGTCGTAATGAGCAAAGGTCAGTGTAGTCGACCCCTACAACTTGGGAGACTTTGACTAATAAACTGTACTAATTGGCCCAACAAAAAATTCTAGAAAAAAATACATAGATGGGCACATGAGTCTAGTTTCTGGGAAAAATTACGAAACTGATTTTCGAGTTACGAAACTCAAGATATGATTTTTAAACCGACTAGTACGCAGATTGGGCAGTGTCTGGAAAATAAATTTTGTAAGGGGTTAAAGCCAGTTAACACCTCGTGTTCGACTCCGGTGTCGGTTTCGGGTTCGGGGTGTTACATTTTATTGGTATCAGAGCTATGGTTTAGTCGGTTCTAGGACTACCATAGCACGTATGAGTCTAGCTATACATGCCATATTGTTAATATTTAAAAGGGTGATGACTTCTGACGGTTGAAATGTTTTTGTCTTGATTAGTAAATGGATCCCGGTGAAGAAAGAACCCTAGCGGATGACGTTGAGAGCGTAGCGGCCGCTCCTGCACAAGGGACGCCGCCTGTTGAACCTCAGTCATCTGCGAATAATCAAGGTGAGGGGGCTAAACAAGCCTTCTTTACCATGATGAATGAGTGGGTCGCGCAATATGCCCGAGCCAACCCGGCTGTCCAACAATTCCCAAATTTGAATAATCCACCCCAAGAGCCTGTAAGGCCATCAGTCGCTGATCCTGTGAGGCTGAGTAAGCCACCTGTAGACTTGATTAGGAAGCGTGGGGCCGAGGAGTTCAAGGCCATAGTAACTGATGATGCCGAAAGGGCCGAGTTCTGGCTTGATAACACCATTCGGGTGTTTGATGAATTGTCATGCACACCCGATGAATGTCTAAAATGTGCTGTATCTTTGTTGCGAGACTCAGCCTACTATTGGTGGAGGACCTTGATTTCCATAGTCCCGAACGAGCGAGTAACTTGGGACTTCTTTCAAACGGAATTCCGGAAGAAATTTATTAGCCAACGGTTCATTGACCAGAAGCGTAAGGAGTTCTTGGAACTCAAGCAAGGCCGTATGACTGTATCTGAATACGAACATGAATTCGTAAGACTTAGTAGGTATGCCCGGGAGTGTGTAGCTGATGAGGTTGCTATGTGCAAAAGATTCGAGGAAGGATTGAATGAAGATTTAAAGCTACTAATGGGTATTTTGGAAATAAAGGAATTCGTAACACTAGTCGAACGAGCCTGCAAGGCGGAGGAACTTGGAAAGGAGAAGAGGAAGGCTGAATTTGAAGCTAGAGATTATCGTAAAAGATCGACGGGTAAAGCTCCGTTCTCAGCTGTAAAGAAGTTCAGGGAGGACATTAATAAGTCGAGGGCGACTGCGGGAATTTCCATCAGGGCAAGACCATCGATGGGCTCCCGAGCTACTTCGGTAGCTAGTGTGGGCAATAATCGTCACGAGAAACCTGAATGTCCCCAATGTGGAAGACGACACCTAGGTGAATGTTGGGGCAAGTCTACTAGCAGGGCCTGTTACGGGTGCGGTTCGAAGGACCATCTCATTAGAGATTGCACGGAGCTGGATGAGAAGAATAAGATTCAAGGTGCAAGACCTAGTGGAGTGACATCTAGAGGTAGACCACCGAGAATTTTTAGAGGCAGGGGTGGTAGTCAGAGGGGGGCTTCTGATACGGCCGATCGCGCCGAGAACCGTGCTCCTGCTAGAGCATATGCCATTCGCGCACGAAAGGAGGCATCCTCCCCCGACGTCATCACTGGTACCTTCACTCTCTTTGATACTAATGTGATTGCATTGATTGACCCTGGTTCTACTCATTCATATGTATGCGAAACCTTAGCAACCAGTAAGACTCTACCTGTTGAGTCTACTGAGCTCGTAATTCGAGTATCAAACCCTTTGGGCCAATGCGTACTTGTTGATAAAGTGTGTAAGAGATTCCCTCTAATAATCCGAGAATCCTGTTTTCCGGCCGATTTGATGCTTTTGCCGTTCGACGAGTTTGATGTTATTCTTGGTTTGGATTGGTTAACCGCACATGATGCGGTTGTGAATTGCAAAAGCAAGACTATCGATTTGAGGTGTGCAAATAACGAAATAATCCGAGTTGAGTCTGCAGACTTAAGGGGGGTGCCAGCTGTAATATCAGTAATGTTGGCCCAGAAATATGTAAGGAAAGGGTGCGAAGCATACCTCGCGTATGTACTTGATGACAAGGAGTTAGAAAAGAAACCCGAATCGGTGCCGGTGGTCTGTGAATACCCGGATGTTTTTCCTGAAGAGTTACCGGGTTTGCCACCTGTTCTGGAGGTAGAGTTTGGTATTGAGCTTGTACCTGGAACTACGCCTATTTCGATCGCTCCGTATCGTATGGCACTAACCGAGTTAAAAGAGTTGAAAGCTCAGTTGCAAGAATTGACGGATAGAGGTTTCGCTCGACCGAGTTTCTCACCTTGGGGTGCACCAGTATTGTTCGTGAAAAAGAAGGACGGAACCATGAGGTTGTGCATTGATTATCGTCAACTGAATAAAGTGACGATAAAGAATAAGTATCCGTTGCCGCGTATTGATGATCTGTTCGATCAATTAAAGGGGGCATCGGTGTTTTCAAAGATAGATTTGAGATCGGGTTATTATCAGTTGCGGATTCGAGATTCGGACGTACCCAAAACTGCTTTCAGAACGAGGTACGGTCACTACGAGTTCTTAGTGATGCCGTTTGGGCTCACTAATGCCCCTGCGGTGTTTATGGATTTGATGAATCGGATCTTTAGGCCGTATTTGGATCGGTTCGTAGTTGTGTTTATTGATGACATCTTGGTCTATTCAAGAGATGAGGCCGAACATGCTGAGCATCTGAGGCTAGTGTTGCAAATTTTGCGGGATAAGCTGTTATATGCTAAGTTCAGTAAGTGTGAGTTCTGGCTAAGAGAGGTTAGCTTCTTGGGTCATGTGGTATCCGCATCGGGTATTCGGGTTGACCCGAGCAAAATTTCAGCCATACTTAACTGGAAGCCTCCGAGAAATGTTACCGAAGTCCGGAGCTTTCTAGGGCTCGCCGGTTATTACCGACGATTTGTCAAAGGTTTCTCGATGATAGCCACACCAATGACGAAGCTACTTCAGAAGGATGTTAAGTTCGAATGGACGGAGAAATGCCAGAAAAGCTTCGATCAACTGAAAACTCATCTGACTGAAGCTCCAATTTTGGTGCAACCCGAATCGGGTAAAGAGTTTGTTGTTTATAGTGACGCATCCCTACTTGGGTTGGGTTGCGTATTGATGCAAGAAGGTCGAGTTGTGGCCTATGCGTCAAGACAATTGAAGCCACACGAGAGAAATTATCCGACCCATGATCTTGAACTAGCCGCCATTGTGTTTGCATTAAAAATATGGCGACATTATTTGTTTGGCGAGAAGTGCCATGTGTTTTCGGATCACAAAAGTCTCAAATATTTGATGACTCAACGAGACTTGAATCTGCGACAAAGACGTTGGCTTGAGTTGTTGAAAGATTACGAGCTTGTCATTGATTACCACCCGGGAAAGGCTAATGTGGTTGCGGACGCCTTAAGCCGGAAATCACTGTTTGCTTTGCGAGCGATGAATGTACACTTGTCTGTTCTACCTGACAATGTGTTAGTAGCTGAATTAAAAGCCAAACCATTATTGACTCATCAAATTCGTGAAGCTCAGAAAGTTGATGATGAATTGGTTGCAAAACGAGCTGAGTGTGTTCCGAACAAGGAATCGGAGTTTCAGATTGATGATGATGGTTGTTTGAGGTTTAGAAGTCGTTTGTGCGTTCCAAAGAATTCGGAACTCATTCCGATGATACTGAACGTAGCCCATTGTAGCCGAATGTCAATTCACCCGGGGAGCACGAAAATGTACAACGACTTGAAACGTCGGTTTTGGTGGCATGGTATGAAGCGAGACATCTCTGACTTTGTTTCGAGATGTTTAATATGTCAACAAGTGAAAGCGGAACATCAAGTGCCTTCAGGATTACTTCAGCCGATCATGATACCCGAGTGGAAATGGGACCGAGTCACAATGGACTTTGTGTCCGGACTGCCATTGTCCGCAAGTAAGAAGGATGCGATTTGGGTTGTTGTTGATAGGCTGACTAAGTCAGCCCACTTTATCCCCGTACGTACGGATTTTTCATTGGATAAACTAGCCGAATTGTATGTTACTCAGATTGTGAGATTACATGGAGTACCTATTTCTATCGTGTCGGATAGAGATCCGAGATTCACCTCGCGATTTTGGAAGAAATTGCAAGAAGCTTTGGGTACCAAGCTGGATTTTAGCACCGCTTTTCATCCCCAAACCGATGGTCAATCCGAGCGGATAATTCAGATACTCGAGGATATGCTGAGATGCTGCATCCTTGAGTTTAGTGGTTCATGGGAACGGTATGTACCTTTGATTGAATTCGCTTACAACAATAGTTTTCAATCAAGTATTAAGATGGCACCTTACGAGGCTTTGTACAGTAGTAAATGCCGTACACCATTGTTTTGGACCGAGCTCGGTGAAAGTAAAATTTTCGGAGTTGATTTGATTAAAGATGCCGAACAGAAAGTAAAAGTAATCCGTGAAAGTTTGAAGGCAGCCACAGATCGTCAGAAATCGTATGCGGATCTGAAACGGAAGGACATTGAATATCAGGTGGGAGATAAAGTGTTCCTTAAAGTTTCGCCTTGGAAAAAGGTACTTAGGTTTGGCCGTAAGGGCAAGTTGAGCCCGAGATTCATTGGGCCGTACGAAATTTCCGAACGAGTGGGGCCAGTTGCGTATAGATTGATTTTGCCCCCTGAGCTTGAAAAGATTCACGATGTCTTTCATGTTTCGATGCTTCGACGCTATCGATCTGATCCGTCGCATATAATTAGCCCATCAGAGGTTGAAATTCAAGCTGATATGAGTTATGAAGAAGAACCGATACGTATCCTAGCTCGTGAGGTGAAGGAGTTGCGAAACAAAAGGGTTCCGTTAGTGAAGGTGTTATGGCTCAAACATGGGATTGAGGAAGCTACTTGGGAAACTGAGAGCTCGATGAAAGAACGATACCCAAACCTATTTACCGGTAAGATTTTCGGGGACGAAAATTTCTTAAGTGGGGGAGAGTTGTGACAGCCCTAATTCGACCCTAGTCGGAATGTGGTTTCGGGACCACAAAACCGAGACATAAAATTTAGTTAAAATTTTAGTTGCATATCATATATGTGTGATAGTACCTGTACAAAAATTTGATGTTTTAATTTTATATTATGAATGTGAATTTTGCTTGAAAAGATCTAGTTGAAAGACTTGGAAAATTATGATAGGTAAATAAGTAATGACCAAATAGTATTAAAGTGGGAAAGTGTTGTCCTTGCATGTCAAATTAGCCAAACTAAAGCATAGTGGCCGGCCATGCTATGGGTGGAAACATGTCTCCAACATGTTATGCTAGTGATGCATGTTAAGAAAAATAAAATAATAAGCATGGTGATTAAATAATGAAAGGAAAGGTGATGGAAAAAAAAAAACATGGTCTCACCCCCTTGTTGCCGTGAATTGAAGAAAGAAAAAAAAGGAGTTCATTCTTGAACATCCTTGGCCGAATAGAGGAAAGAAAGGAAGGGGAAAAAGGCTTGAGAAAATCGGCTATGGGGGTTTGCTAGACTAAGGTATGTTTGATATTATTCTTTGAGATTCATGTATATTTTAAGTTGTAAGTGAAAATCTACCTAGCCATGGTTCAAATTTTGTTAATTGATGGAGATGATATTCGGCCATGAATGTTACATTCTTGGTTGGTATTTTGATGTCTTTGGTGATGAGGTATGAAGATGGTTGATTTTGAGTGTTTAATAAAAAGGATGCATGAATTGATATGAAATTGAATCGATAGATTGGAGGAACTATGGCATGGTTCGGTATGGATGGAGTAAATTGTCTCATTCCATTTTGTTCCTCTTGTGATAATGTTATTGATGTATAGTAGTGCATTGCTTATGACTTACTGAGTTATAAACTCACCCGGTGTTTCCTTGTCACCCATTATAGGTTGCTTGGACTCATCTATTTTTGCGGGGTCGGGCCGTCATTGAAGTCATCACACCGGATAGCAAGTTTTGGTACTCCCTTCTTAGTGTGCTTAGAAGATCATTTTGGCATGTATAAGCTAGTATGTTGTGTTTGAATTATGGCATGTAAACTTTAAGCCATGCGAAAATGGCACGAATGTTCGATTGAGTTGGATCAAGGGTAGGCATGAAATGGACCTAGTTACTTTCGTAACAGATGCTGGCAGCAGCAGTGTCATGAGATTGAAAAATCACTAAAAATAGTAGGAGTGGAATTAATTGATGAATAAATTATGTAATCGAAGCTCGATGAGTCTGCTTTCATGAGGTAGTAACGAAAAGATCATATGGGCAGTATATTAAGAGATAATCAGATTTTTGTGGGACAGGGCCAGAACGGTTTCTGGATTCCCTGCTCCGACTTTGGAAATTCATTATAAATTAACCAGAGATAATTAGGGGTTGTACCATATATGTACAGATTCCTCTCTGAGTCTAGTTTTCATAGAAACAAACGGCATCAGTATTGAAGCCCCGTACAGGGAGATATCCAAGTCGTAATGAGCAAAGGTCAGTGTAGTCGACCCCTACAACTTGGGAGACTTTGACTAATAAACTGTACTAATTGGCCTGACCAAAAATTCTAGAAAAAAATACATAGATGGGCACATGAGTCTAGTTTCTGGGAAAAATTACGAAACTGATTTTCGAGCTACGAAACTCAAGATATGATTTTTAAACCGACTAGTACGCAGATTGGGCAGTGTCTGGAAAATAAATTTTGTAAGGGGTTAAAGCCAGTTAACACCTCGTGTTCGACTCCGGTGTCGGTTTCGGGTTCGGGGTGTTACAACTGAACTAGCGCCCAAATTTCTTTACTGAGAATCATCTATGGTTCAAAACCCCTTTCTTGAATAAATATCTTACCTTGTAGTCCTAGAAAGTATTTTTTGACATTCGGGTTTTGAAATTTCAAGGGGTTTGTGACCACCAGTTCTTCTCATTCATTAGTTCATCTAGCTTTCATAGGAGGATGTTTATTAATATATTCAGCTGGAATAACTAATATAATCAAGCAATATATTTGAAAATGATAAATGCAATGTAACAGTAAAGTTCGAGAAAGAACCCTTATCCTCGTGATTTTGAATATTCATATTCCTTTTAAGAATTTGTTGCAATTTCATTTTTGATGTGGAGCTTAGACCTGAAAAAAAGAGAAACCAAAGAGAAGAGAAAAGAGACAAATGGAACAAAAGTAGAAGGGAGAAGAGAAAAAGGAGAATAGGGTATTTTTAAGTTGAAGAATTTGACAGGTTTTTGATTTGTTTAGAGTTAGAAGGGGTTTAAGGTAACTAATCGAGTGTTTTAGTTAAATAAAATGGGATTTTTAGGTTAGGAACCGATTAAAATAATAGTTTGGCCATCGGGTTTTTGTAACAGGTCGGGTTAACCTTGCAAAAATTTGTAGCGATGTCATGACACAGGGGTTTTTGGACACAAAAATTGGGGCTACTTTTGTTGATGTTGCGACACAAAGCTACCTGTGTCGCGGCATCGACCTAATTTTTGAAATTTTCTTATTTTGGACTTGGTGTTGCGGCACAGAGGTGCCATGTTGCGACATCAGTCCTATTTTGGCCTTTTTCTCTTAAATTTCATGATGTTCGGTACATACATACTTCTATTTTTACATTTGCGGCTACATCTATTGTTATGTCAATTGGATCAAAAAAATATTTTAACTATGTTCAATGCATCCCCATGATCTTCAGTTACAAGCTTAGGTTGAATCTCACCATGAATCTCATCATGGTTATCGATAGGATAAGGGTTCTCATGATCCAAGTTGTGAATGTCAGACATGTCATCTTTCCTTGGAGGCAACACTTCGAATTTTTCTTGCATCATTTTCATCGTTTGCACCATCATGTCTGACATGTTTGATAATACCTCAAAGTTGATCGTCTTGGTGGTTTCACATAAAGGCATCTCATACGAATCACAGGAAGACTTTTCTGAATGTTCGAGCATATGATGATCTTTTTCAATTAACTTATAAAAATTACCAGTGAAATCATGTTGATGTTCAACTATATTAGTACCATGTTCATTACTCCACTGGTGCGTTGAGGTTTCGTTTCCACATTGCTCAGCACTATCATGAGTAATTTTTTTATTTTCTATGGTCTCCCATTCTTCATATACTCCCTCCCCATATATTTCATCATCATAGTTCATTTCATTGTGAAACCACATATAACCAGACTTATCCATAGTTAAAAGATCTTTGTCGACTTAGTCTCTATGAATCAGTAACTGACTAGATAGGTATTCCTCTCCCTCGAGGCATACACTATGATCAACAAGGAGAAGGAAAGAAACTAGTTGAGTGAATTAAAAAAAAACAAAATACAATTGCATCTGTCACTTAAAAATTTCCTAATTATCCTATTAAACGCAAAATTTAAAACTAATCTAGTGGTGTTGCCTTTAAGGAGCTCTTCTATTCTTATGTTCAAAGACTTTGTGTTTAAAGCCTTTATCGTGGCCATTGTTTCCTCCTTCAAAGCCATCACCATGGCTTCAAGAGCATCATTCCTCTCCGTTAGCTTATCCCTGTGTGAATTAAACAACTCATTTACCTCGTCCATAGTGGAATTGAGAGACATCTTCACATAGTCTCTAGACTACTCGTTCTAGTTGTCTATGCGATCCTCGACCACATTGAGTGACTCCTTTACATCCTTTATAGATCCTTCGAGTTTCCTCACACATTCTTCAACAACTGACAACATCTCCCTCAAAGGGACTGATTTTGACATCCCAACGGTGCCTTCGTAACTAATAGCTCTGATACCAATTCTTACGGGGCTAGATCTTTCGTCTCACGATCTGTGCGGCCTTAGACGATCCGTTCATTTCAAACTCGCCTAAGTCAGCCTAAAAACCACAAGTAAGGTTTCCTTCAGAATTCCTCCAAGGCACCAATTTGTATAGCGAAAGCAATTATGCCAAAAGAAGCCACAAAAGAACAACAGAAAGCCACAGAAAAGAATGCATGAAAGGTGTTTAAGTAAATGCTCTCAATATTCTATTACTCTCAAGAATAATGAAACAATGAATACAATGGAGTGAAGTGAGTTACAATTTAAGGGGAGGCTCTCTATTTATAGTCGTGCTCCCCCAAAACCAACGGTCAAGATCAAGTTACATCTATGGATGAGATTAATGATATCCCTTATATTATGGGATTTACAAGATATATCATATCAAATCTAATCTAATCTTTACAAGATATGATTTCTACCAATCTCTTAAGATTAGTTACTAATATAGTCTATGTTGCCATATCTTCATCATTGGGCCACCCAGGCTTCAATCTGGCAGGCATCTCTAATAGCTTTCCAAATCGGGCCAGTTCTTATGGGCCAAATGATCCCCATCTAAAAAATAGACCTCCATTGGACATATTTGCTGTAATGGTCACGGGCTTTGAACTGCGGCCCGTGACATAAGGTCATGGATGAAAGATGCCATGGCATGTCAGCTTGGTACACAATAAAGGTATATGGCATAAGACCACAGATGAAAGACATCATGGTAGCAAGGTGACCGCCTTCAGATGTACTAATGTCTAAAGTGTAAATCCTACAACAAAATATAATTGTTAGGTGGTTTTTGCAAGTATACAGGTCAATTGTAATATATAATTATTCAATAAAGTATTAGAGTAATCCAAGGATCATACCCAAGAGAGGCGAAACTAAACTAATTTTAACTTATACTTTAACAAATCTAATTTATAATTTAATTATATTATATTATGATGAATCCTAAGGGGAAGAAAAATCATATATTATAAAAAGTAATTAACATGCATAAGGATCAAATAGGAGACTATAATTTCTAGATTTTATTGATTCTAAGAACTGAAGACTACTCGATGGTTATAACTAACTCCTATTTTGGTTTCTATTCAATCAAGTAGTAATTAACCTAGCAAGATCTCTCGATCTTCCACTAAACTAATGGTCAGAAAGAACTACTTATCTCTCAAACTCACAAACCAAACTGGATTGGGGTAAGGTGTTCACGGATAGGCAACACCAATTTTGGGTTCATTCCCACCTAGATGAATTTCTAGGGTTGTTAGACCTAGGGCTTTAACTTCTTCCTATCCCAATCAACTGATCCACTAAGAAACCCTATATAGAAGTTCATTACTCTCACATCCACTTATTAATCTCCCATAAAGGGATTAGTTTCTCATGGTGTAACTCCCTAAAATTTGGGCCTAAAAGTATTGGGCCTTGAGCAAGGGAACAGTTAGGAAACTGTGCGCAAAAGTATGTCTACTTTAGTGGTTAAGGGTCCTGAGAGGAGTTGGAAAAGTCCTGGGTTCAAACTTGGGCTTTAGCAAAAATTTTGGTTTTAAGTGAATAAAACCCTGGATGCTTGGTTGTAGGCCTTTTAAATTATTGTGTTAAACAAATTTCATAAGGAAGCATGTAGTCTAGTGGTTGTGGCGTCATTAAGATTAAAAGGGAGCTTGGGTTCAAGTCTTGGTTCTTGCAATTTATTTTGGTTTTACTTTTAAGGGAACCTGGACTTTGGCCTATAGAACTTTTTATTAATTGAAGATAAAATGTGAGAAAAAAGAGCTTGTGGCAATGAGGCAAGTGGCGTGTTGAGCTTTTGAGGGGGAATTGGGTTTGAATCCCATTGCAAGCAAAAAGGATATTTATTTTGCTAGTATGAGGCAGCAGGAGTTGAAGGTGGTTTCGAACTCTGTAAGGTTAAGTTTGAATTGGTCTTGGATGGAATTGTGGAGGAGATTGGGGAGAGAATCAAGGAATTTCGAATATGGGAGGTTGGTAGGGTGTTGTGGCCTAGTGGGATTCTAAGGCTTTAGTGGAATTCCACTAGGGGAAATAGGGAGCATTTTTGGCACTAGGCATTTCTTTGTTCGGTTTGATGGGGTTTTAGAGGATAGTGCCGAATTTTCGTTGGGTTTTTACCATTTGGGGGTTTCTTTCTGGTTTTGTGTTTTAGCTATTAAGGTGACCAAAATTGCTGCTATTTCCTTCCTTTCTACATTTGCCGAATAGGTAACTTTCTTTTTAGTTTCTTTGCTTTGCCGAAATCCCTTTCCTCTCTCACTTTTGGTTTTGCTTCTTCTTTTCCTTTTGAATCCTTCTCCTCTCGGCCTCTTTTCTAACTGAACCTACTCTCCATCTTCTTCTTCTCTGCTTCCCACTCTCTTCCAATCATAGTCGAATTCTTCATAAGGCTTTTTGTGTACGTTCAATTTATCATCTTTCCCTATTGTGTTTGGCCGAATATACCTGAACTATTCCAACATATCCCATCATCATCAATTTTGGGTTCTAAAATTCTAGAAGGGAAATAGACACTTTATGCTGCTTAACTTTGGGGGCAGGGGCTACGTGCCCATTCTCAGCTGGCACCATTCCTGATCCTCCCTGCTACTGATGGCTTTGTGCCAATCATATTTCTGTATTTATGGCTTGTAGTCATTCTGTTTATAGCTTATAGCTGTCCTGTTTATGGCTCTTAGCCATTCTGATTATTGGCAACTTTGCTGTGATACTGATTCGTGCAGCAACCGGTGCTGATATTGGTGTGATGGTTGGGTGGGTCAATTTTATCCCCACATGGTGTGTTGGTTGGTACGAGTGGTGTTTTGGCTGGATTGGGATGGGTTACATTATTACACTGTACCGATACTGTATTATGCTAGGGCCCATATTGTTACTGTATTGGGCTAAGGCCCACACTGTAACACCCCGAACCCGAGATCGTCGCCGGAGTCGAACACGAGGTGTTAACAGACTTCAAACCACTTATTAAAAATTTCCCAGACAAGCTGTCACTCTGCGTACTAGTCGCTTTAAAAATCATATCTTGAGTTCTGAAACTCGAAATCCAGTTCCGTGAATTTTCCCTGAAACTAAACTCATATTCCCATCTACATATTTTTTTCTAGAATTTTTGGTTGGGCCAATTAGTACAGTTTATTAGTCAAAGTCTCCCATGTTACAGGGATCGACTACACTGACCTTTGCGCATTACGACTTGGATATCTACCTGTACAGGGCTTCAATACTGATTTCGTTTGTTTCTATAGAAACTAGACTCAAAGGGGAATCTATGAACATATAGCATGACTTCTAATTATCTCTGGTTAATTTATAATGAATTTCCAAAGTCGGATTAGGGAATCCAGAAATCACTCTGGCCCTCTTTTACAAGAGTTTAATTATCTCCTAACCTACAGCTCATATGGTAGTTTCGTTTCTTCTATATGAAAATATACTCATCGAGCTTCGATTACATAATTTATTCATTAATTAATTCCTCTCCTACTATTTTTAGTGATTTTTCAATCTCACGTCACTGCTGCTGCCAGCATCTGTTACTAAAGCAACTATGCCTATTTCGTGATTTCTCCTTGATCTAACTAGTAATTCGTCATACATATCACAAATTATGATCATGACTAGTCATGCCAAAGGCTAATCATTGTCAAACATATCTCTACTACACTATTGCCATATCATGAATTTTAACACCAAAAATAATCAACCATGACATATGGCATAAAAATCGAATTTCCAAGACTTACGACCTAACATTATAGAACCAAATCCAACCGAACATTTATGCCATTTTCGCATGGCTAAAAGTTTACATACCAAATTTCAACAAAACATATTAGCCTATACATGCCGAAATGTTCTCCTAGACCCACTAAAAAGAAGATACCAAAAGTTGCTAGCCGGTGTGATGACTTCGATGACGGCCCGATCACGCAAAAAGAGACGAGTCCAAGAAACCTAGAATAGGTGACAAGGAAACACCGAGTGAGTATATAACTCAGTAAGTCATAAGCAATGCACTACCATCCATTAATAACATTATCACAAGAGGAAACAAAATGGAACGAGGCTAGTTACTCCATCCATACCGAACCATGCCATAGTTCCTCAGACCTATCGGTTCAATCTCATACCAAATCATGCATTCACATTCCATATACTAATCAATAGGATATTTGAGGCATTTTCATACATCATTTTATTTTCGTTACAATCATACAACTATACGGCCTTTCACCTATTCCACGATAAATCTTATGTACGTGACTTCAAGTATAATTGTCACATAGGTTCAAACTTACCAAGCTCAACTCCAAATATAAACATAGCGCCTATTAGCCATGAACTCAAGGTACTTACCCGATCCGCTGTCCGTGATCAACTCAATAATGTCGCACACTTAGTGTCCATAGTGATTCAAAAATATATATTAAGTCCACACACTCAGTGCTATATAATCAACTCGCACACTTAGTGCTATATAATCAAACTCGCACACTTAGTGCTGTACAATTTAAACCCGCACACTTAGTGCCAATCTCATGATCATAAATGTTTATACCCGCACACTTAGTGCCGAGATCAACAACTCAATACATCTCACCTCTTTTCTTTTTATTCAACACTTTCATCACCACATGCATACATGTATATAAATTTATCATTCCATTCGGCATAATTACATAGACATTATGTCTATTTAGATCAATACAAAATATATGCTTAATGACTTACCTTGTGTTGGGTAAGACGGTTCCAACTCGGTTACTCGATGATCTTTTCTTTGCCCTTGCTTGCCTCTCCACCTTTAGCTTCTTGAGCTAAATCGATAAATTAACTAGTTTAACCATCTTGCTAAACATTCATACTTCAATTACACATGCATATGTATGTTTGTATATTCGGCAATGACAATGGTAATATAGCAAACCTTAATTTAACTTATAATTGTTCACAACACATTTAAAGCATCCACTCCATTCCATCATTTTAAAGCACATACATTACTCAATATTATCCACTTTCACATTCGGCATTTTCACAAATACACATGCCGATTTCATTCACTCATCTCTAATGTTAATTAAGAAATGCCGAATGTCACCAACTAAATGGCATACACACACTCACATGCATAAAAGTCATCCACACCTCCTATAGCTCATTCGGCATTCACAAAATCATACCATTAGAATTCATGTACAATACTGAACCTTTAGACATTCAAACATCTACTCTGTTCTTTTCAAATCATCTAAACGGCAACACTCACATTCTAGCATTTAAATACAAAACATTTATTCAAGTAACTAAGCAAGTCCAAGTTCAGCTATTACACATATAAATACTATCAAATTAAATTTTTAACTAGATCAAACATCTCTCATCAACATTTATTCATCAAAACATAAAGAAAATAATCAAATCTCTTCATTAACAACCATGGCCGAATGCTCCATTCACCACCCAAATCCAAATTTTTAACATGGGCAAAGTAAGGAACTTAGTAACTAACTCAAAATAAGCTAAAATTTCAAAATCTAACATGAATTACTAACCTTGTTTTAAGCTTAAGATGGCCGAATGCTATATCCCTTTTCTTCTTTAAAGTTCGACTACTAAGGAAGAAGATGAAACCAACATTTTGTCTTTCTTTTGTTTTTCTATTATCCTTTCTTATTTTACTTAATTACTAACCCTTTATTTATTCTTTCTAACATAACACACTAAGCCAACATGTTCCCAACATGTTTCCACCCATAGCATGGCCAACCACTAGCTCAAATTTTGGGTAATTTGACATGCAAATCCATCATTTTCATAACATGCATTAATAGGCCACTTCACATTTGCCTAGCACATTTCTAAATTTTCTCACATAAGTCCTATTTAGTAAAATTCACTTACAATTAACAAAATTCAAACATGAAATTTTCACACATGCATATATACATATAATAAGTATCAAATATGATGGCTAATTATTAGTATGACTCGGTTTTGTGGTCCCGAAACCACTTCCCGACTAGGGTCAATTTTGGGTTGTCACACACACTGTTGCTGCATCTTGTATGCTGAATGTTTGATAGGGGATTACACACTGATTTTTCACAAACTCACCCTTCTGTCTAATTGTACAAGTAACCCCCAGAGTTAGACGGTTCGGATCTGCGAGGGACTCGGAGAGGGCCACAAAACTGTACCTGTTTTATTCTGTTTTGCTCATTTACTTAAGCAATTTGATTTTGATTCGGGTTGTAATAAGGCCTCTATAATTGCTAGATTTCAAATTTGGGATTTGATGTGATTGTGATTTATATCTGCTAGAAGTAGAACACGATTTTCCAAAACAATAAGTATTTTCTAACGTTAATTTTCCACACCTCAAGTTTTAAATAACACATTCTCGTAGATCATTTGCTTTAAATTAAGCTTTCTTTAACAATAAGGTTTTGAAGGTAATAACTTTTTAATAAACCTCGATTGAAAATAAACAAACGCAAAATGAAGTTTTATACAAGTTTTAAATGACAAGGAGTTTGAAATTTCAAGAAGGGTTTTTAATGAAAACATGGTTTTTGAAAAACACGTCAATGTGACACGCCAGATTCGGGCCTAACTTCTAGGTCGGGTACACATGGGTTTAATAAACAACATAAACTTAATTGCAAAGATAAACATAATGAGCACATTAAGTAAAGAGTTTAAGAAGAATCTTGGTACATTGATTTAGCTCAAACAATAATCCAAAAAGATTCAATTCTCCTCACAAATCAGATTCTCTAAAGAATGAAATAAGAAGCAAAAGAAAACTTACAATGATAAAAGAAAACCTAAGTACAAAATAAACTAGAAAGAAACTGAAAACAAAAGTAAATGAAAGTCGTCTCCTAAAAATTGAATAAAAAATCATCTGTGAAGTGTTTAGAGTTGTCTATTAATAGGCTTAGGGTTGGTCATCGTCCATTGACATAATTTACCTAACGTTTTTACATTAAAGTTTGTTGTGTAGACAAAAATTCCATTGGCTCATTAATTCCCCTCGTCAAGGCAATGTTGCGACACCCTGTAGCTTATGTCGCAACATTGATGGCAACTTATAGGCTAAGTCTTGATTACAAGGCTGTGTCCCAACACTCTCTGGCTATGTTCTGAAACTGAAGGCAGCTTGCTCCTTTTGAGTGCTCTTCTCACTATGTTGTGACATTGACACTCCATGAAGCAACATCACAACAAGTCTCGTGTTCTTATTCCTCCGAATGATGTCTTGCACACTCACCGAATACGTTAGCCTTCCTTTAGGCCTATTGTATCTCGTAATGTCATATAAATGGCTCAAGTTACACTTATTATTTACGAACTAAAAGTGAAAACTAAGTAAAAACATAACAATTGCTTTTATACGAGCTCTTTACATACGAAAAATGGATTAATTTGCTATAATGAATAGTGGCAGGTCAAAATCCCCCACACTTAAGTCATTTCTTATCCTCAAGCAAGAAAACAGAAAAATGAAAAATATAAAAGACGAACCTTGAGCAAGTATGATTCAAAGATGAGTTTTGGAACATCATAACTAGGAATAGTCATAAATACATGTAATTCTGGCATGATATGTAAATGGCTTACCATTCTCAACTTCAAAAATCTAAGCTTAGTATATTACAAAGTATATAAGCAAAAAAGTCCTCAAATATATTGATCTATTGATAAATCACATAGGTAATTTGATTATCCTAGCAGAATACAAACAATTATTATTGCAATTACTCAATACAATGTTCATTTATGAATAGATTTACCTTGGTCACATAGGACCCTTTGGCTTGTACAATTCTGAGGCTTAAGGTTGGTACGGAATTCAAGAACAACGAGAATCAAAATAGCTTCAAGCACAAAAATATTTTGGCACATCATATTGTCCCCTATTCTCCCCCTTAGTGACCCTTTCCCTCTCGCTGTCTTATCTCTCCATCTCTCGCCTTCCTTATTTCTCCATATAGGAAGTCACAATGTAATGTTAGCAACTATGGTCAACTTCAAAGATTTTGTGCACTAATGACTGAGTTTTCTAATTTTGTAACCTTGTTTTTCGATCGTTGCTGAATTTTTTAATACTTTCTCATTCATAAATATTTTTTTCATTATTCAAGTGCTTTTTCAACTCGTTTTGACTTTTTCTTTTGTTTGCACATTTTTAGCTTAACCTCTAATAACTACATCACAATGTTTCTTCCTATTTCACTCTAACTTTACAAAACCACTATTATGTCTCTACCTATCCCTTAGTACATATGGCCTGATGTTTAAGTTCATGTAATTCAAGGACCAAAGAAAAAAGATAAGTAGAAATTTGCATTTTGATTTCGGGTTTTGTATGAAAGTTCATCAAGAAGGGTTTTCTCGCTCAAATATGAGTACTAAAAATTGATGAATAAAGGTTGGCCTTTTGGCTTTGAGTTATACCAAAAGATGCATTGGGTTATCCCAAGGTATCACAGTATTCACAAATTAGTTAATCAAGCAATGATAATTCTAATAATTTATTATTTATACTAGCGTGCTTGTTTCCTTATATTCTCTCTGTCATTTGGTATCTTCAATTAGTTAATGCCTATTTACACTGTAATATATAGAACTTAGTAGTCTAATAATTGAAATTTTAAAATCATTCACTATCATGCCAAATTTACAATAAATACAATCAACCTATATACATGGTCCTAACCAATCACTTGTATTTCTACAAGTTCAAGCACACTTTGGACAAGAAAAATAAAAGAAAAAGCATAAAAATAAAACTTTCTACATTACCTCCCTTAACTATCAAACAAGCGGAAGTTATATTTAAAAAAGAACGTAAATAATAGTGTATTTCATGGAAGATCAGTTTTGCTTGGAAAATTCTTGAAAAATTTACCCTGATTCCTGCATCCACTGTATCATCCAATCTAGCTTTGGATGACTACTTTCACCAATTTCTTGTTGAGTTCGAGTCAACCTATCTGATGAAGCTGGTGTAGTCGTCGATTCTTGTTGTCATTTGTTCTAATCTTTTATTTGTTTAGCTTGTAGCTCTATGTACTGTTGGAACAAGGTGTCACCGATAATACTTCAGAAAGGTTTTAGGGACTCCTTAGTGGCTGTCATAGGTACATCTGCCTTTTTGCATAAGGTCGTCACTAAGTGAGGAAAGAAAACTCCTACTTTCTAGCCACTTATACATCTTTTCATGTTTTGGTGAATCCATTTCCTAATACACACCTACTTTTTTTGCACAATTGCATACAATAAAACTGCTCAAAAGGTTTGACATCGAAAGATTTTTTTATTTTTTTAAAACTGCCTTTGGTGTTCCTACACAGGGATCCTATGTTGCGACATCGACTCTATTTTTGCTCAAAATTCCATTTCCTAGGGTGTTACAGTTTCAATAAAGCGTAAATTTAATGAAAATTAGAATCTATACTAAATAGTTAGCCAAAAATATTCAATAATTTACAAAAGTTTAGCTTAAAGTAAAATAATTTATGTTTTACTGTCGGATTCATCCGACACTATCATTAATTCAACATTGGACGATCCTTCTGTTCTATCAGCATTAGTCCATGGTTCGTCATGCCATTCTACCTCTGCCCATTCGTCCCTTTCCTTAAACCTATTTATACTTTCTACATATATAAAAGGAAACGTATCCCTTAACTTGGGAGTGTTAGAAGCAATTAATTCTTCACACTGCTCCCCTAACTTCCTCCTACCGTCCTCTTCGTTGGGTTGATGATCACATTTAAAGATTCCAATCTCACCTTTAATTTTTATAGTTAATTTGTTCTTTTCTAAATCAATGGTGGACCTGGAACTGGATAGAAAAGGTCTACCTAATAAGATTGATCTTTCACGATCTTCTTCAAAATCTAGAACCACAAAATCTGTTAGGATAATGAAGCTGCTCACTTTGACCAACACATCTTCCAATACCCCTTTCTAATGTACTAAAGTTCTATCGGCCAATTATAATGTTATTTGAGTGGTTTTGAGATCCCTCAACCCGAGTTTTTCAAAAATAGATAAAGGCATTAAATTAATACTAGCTGCTAGGTCACATAGAGCTATATTAAAATGAATGCTCCTTATCTATATGGGAATCATAAAACTTCCCGGGTCCTTTAAGTTTTGAGGAACCTGCCTTGAATACACTATAGGAGGCACTTAAATTAACTTGTTCTCCTACCTTAGTTTTCCTACGCTTAGACATAATTTCCTTTAAAAACTTCGGGACTTTCTTAATTAACTCAATTAAAGGCAGGTTTACATTTAGTGTTTTGAACAAGTTTAAGAAACTTTCAAACTCATCTTCATCCCACTTTTTCTTTTCTTCTAGTCTTGAAGAGAACAAGATTTGGTAACGGTAACTTTTTTAGCTTTTTCTTTTTCTGACTTTTCTGCTGGTGTAGTTACCTCGTTTAATTATGGTTCATCTTCTTGGATACATGCTGATACCTGTCATCCTCTTGGATAAATTTCACCGTAGCAGGTTTATGGCCACATGTGAATCTTCCAATGGGCCACTGACAGGAGTTCAATGCCATGTTTTCAATTATTTCATGCGCATCCTCGTACGTTCTGTTCATGAGGGCTCCTATTGCTGATCCGTCCAATCCTGATCTTACATTCGCATCCAACCCATTATAAAACATGTGCAATCGCATCCACTCAGGAAATCTGTGGTGCGGACACTTTTGGATCAATGTTTTAAAATGCTCCCGCACCTCATAAAAACTTTCCCTTCCATCTGTATTAAGAGAACAATCTCTCTTCTTAGTCGAACCGCTTTGCTTATAAGGAAGAAATTTTGCAAAAACTTTCCAACAAGCTCAGCCCATGTCGTGATGAATGCTAGTGCCTGCAAATCTAACCTAGAAAAGGTGTTGTCAATCAAAGAAAAGGGATAATCTGTCATTGTGCCCCTAAAGTGCAGATTATTTTGGATGATCTGAATCATTGCCAATTTAATCTCACAATTATTTGTTGTAATAGCCGGCCTCGTTATACTCTCCTGAACCATGTCCAGACTTGGTAATTCATAGTCTCTTAAGGTTCTCTCATTACGAGCCATGTGCACGTTCACGGGTAGCTGAAGTGGTGCTGGTGGCGTTATCATCAACGACGCCAAGTAGTGGATTCTCGCGTGGTACGTTACCTACAGCGGATGGTGGTGGATCTTACATCTGTTTCTATTGCTATCGAGGATTTCTTCAGGTTATTCTCTCTGCATCTGTGACTGCTACAATAGGTTTGCCTTTACTACGAGTCATACATTAAAATTAGAAAGAGAATATTAGTAGCAATACATAAAATAAAATTGTATATATAACTTAAAAATTTTCTAATTCTTCCTTCCGAAGTGCAAAGGTTAAAATCAAACTAGTGATGTTGCCTCCTCGGCAACGGTGCTGACAACTTGACCGCCTCTAGACGTACTAACATCTAGAGTATGAATAATGTAGCAAATGATATAGATATATGAGGTGGTATCCGCAAGTCTACAAGTTTAGTTGTAATATAGTTACAACGGAGTAGGTGAGTACCCCGAGGATCGTACCCATTGGAGGTGAGTGCTAGATAAATTTTAACCTAAACACCGAAATATCTAATTAGTACTTTAATTTAGTTATAGTACGATAGTAAAATAAAATAGAGTTTTTATTATTTTTATCATAGTAAATTAAAATAACAAAAGAAAATAAAATTCAAGAGATCAAAGAGTAGAATAAATCAAATCTAGATTATGGTTGATTAGATCGTTTCGGTAATCCCTATCAACTATCACTTCGGGTTCCTTGTCAATCAACTACTCACCATTCCAATAGAATCTTCTGACCTTCCACTCAAATGATGAGTCAGCAAGAATTATTTATCTTCTAACATTACAGTCTAGACTGGTTTGGGGTGAAGGTGTTCACAGATAGGCGATACTAATTTTGGGTTAATTCCCACATTGATTACTTCCTAGGGTTGTCAAGCCTAGGGTTTTAAGTTCTTCCTTTCCCAAAAAATTGATCCACCATAGAAGGATTAGTTCCTTGTGGTTTTCATAAAAAAATATGAAACTTATACAAATAGAAAACATGATAAATAAATTGGAATGTAGAGTTTAAGAAAATGCCTAATTTTTATTAAGAATATATCGAATCTACAGAATTTGATCATCTCCACAAATCAGACCTCTTAAGATAAACAAGAATAATTTGAAGATAAATCTAAAACCTAAAAAGAAAGCAAAGCTAAATTGAATTTAAAAGCAAAATTCTAAACTAAGTAAATTGGTGTCTTTTAAATGTGACAAAGGAGCCTATTTATATATCTCAGGTGGTTGTCATCCTTAAACCTAGGTTAGCTGATTTTTTGGAGCTTTAAGTTTGATTGTGTGGACCAAAACAGCCTTAACTCGTGTTAAATTCCATCCAGAGTCGATGCTGCGACACATTAGGACCTGTGTCGTGACAAATTAGTCAATATACTCCTCTTGGGATATCTTCCGGGTTATGTTGCGACACCATTAGACTGTGTCATGACATCGAAGGTAGTTTCATGAATTCTCCATTTTACTCCCTATGTTGCAACATTGAGGATTCCGTGTTGCAACCATTATCTATTTAATATGCCCTCTAATGGTCTGCACACTTATAAAGTTCATTAGCTCACCCTTAGGCCTCATTTAGCCCCTAAGGTCAATAAAAGACTCAATTTGCACATTTTATTAGATTTAACAAAACTTCCTAAAACATAATTAAATCCTATTGAAAATACTTAATTTCAAGCTCCTAAAGTGCGAAAACACACCGAATTACAATAGCTCACCTCCCCAGCAACGGTGCCAGCAACTTGATCGCCTCCAAACATACTAACGTTTAGAGTGTAAATCCTACAACCAAATATAATCGTTAGGTGGCGATACTGGTCAACTTGTAACATAGATTTATACAATGAAGTATTGGAGTAATCTAAGAATCATAAACAAGGGAGGCAAAACTAAACTAATTCTAACTTCTACATTAATAGATCTAATTAGTATTTTAATTATATTATATTACGATGAATCCTAAGGTGATAAAAAATTCATATTTTATAAAAAAATTACATAAGGAGCAAAGAAGAGAATATAATTTATAGATTTTATCGATTCTAAGAACGGAAGACTAACTTGTTTTAATGGTCATAACTACTATTCCAGGTTCTATTTAATGAACTAGTCACTAACCTGGCAGGGTCTCTCGATCTTCTACTAAACTAATGAGTCGGTCAGAACTAGTTATCACTCAACCTCACAGTCCAGACCGAATTGGGGTAAGGTGTTCACGAATAGACAATAAAAATTTTCGGTTCATTCCCACCTAAATGACTTCCTAGGATTTTCAAGCCTACGGTTTTAAGTTCTTCCTATCTCAACCAATTAATCCACTAAGAAACCCTACATAGAAGGTAATTACTCCCACATCCACTCGCTAATCTCTCATAAAGGGCTTAGTTCCTCATGGATTTATTAAACATCATAAACTTAATTGAAAAGATTAACATAAAGAACATATTAAGTAAAGAGTTTAAGAAGAATCCTGGTATCTTGATTTAACATGAATGATAATCCACAGAGATTCAATTATCCTTACAAATCAGATTCTCTAAAGAATGAAATAAGAAGCAAAAGTAAAATTACAATGATAAAAGAAAACCAAGGCACAAAATAAACTAGAAAGAAACTAAAAACATAACTAAGTGAAATTTGTCTCCTAAAAATTTAATAAAAAATTGTATATGAAGTGTTTATAGCTATCTTTTTATAGGCTTAAGGTTGGTCGTCGTCCATTAACCTAATACGGCTAACATTTGTGTTAAATTTTGTTGTGCAGATCAAAACGCCCTTGCAGACCAAAAGTGAAAATTAAGTAAAAACATAACCAAATTGCTTTTACACGACCTCCTTAAGTACGAAAAATGGTTTAATATGCTAAAACTAATTACAGTAGATCACAAGGTATAAGGTATAACGTATAAGATGTAAGACCATAGATGAAAGACACTATGGTAGCTAGGTACAATGTGTAAGACTGTGGATGAAAGACTCCATGACATCATAAAGTCGCACGTCGGGATGGCGAATCAGTGTAAAACCACAGACGAAAAACTCCATTCCATCTAGAGATGAAGTCTGTTGGGACAATAAACACAGGAAAATCTGTCGGGACAGTAAATATAGGTAAGTCCCCTGGGACAGTAAACACGGGATAAGTTGGTTAGGACCAGGGAAATAGGATGACAAGGGCCTAAGGCTATAGCTTGGTTATGGCAACCAACAGAGTCCATCGAGACATGAATACTGATAGTCCGCACGGACATTAAGAGCAAGGTATGTTAACAGTGCTCCAAGCATGAGAACCCACGTAGATGGAGAAAATAGGCAAAGTAAAGGGTGAGTAGTGGCAAGCGAACCTTGAAGAACCTGCCAAAAGTGATGAAGCCTAATAAGGTATGGGAAAAGACCTACGAGATGCAGAGGAAGGTAGGACAGGCGAGAGCTGGCCTATTCATGTAAATGAACAAAGGAAATACCCGAGGATCACAAGAAGGATCCAAAATGAAGAGTCACCAAGGGGAGCTCAATGAAGCAAATCCTGTAAAAAAGATGAGAGTATCATTCCTAGGATAAGGATATTTTCCAAGGGACAGTATGTTTATCAAGACTATACCTCTTTGAGGAACGTCTATTGCAAGTATACCACGATAATGATAGCTCGTAGGAAGGAAATGAGTAGGAGGGATAACAAGCTTGTATAGTCGCAGGGGCAATAAACTGTTAGTTTAGTGAGATAGACCGCATTTCACTAGTGGGGTAGAAGAGTATCCAAGTAAGGGCTAGTGTGAGAGTAATCCCACCACAACAAATGACAAGGTGGAAGGACGATGAGTTTGCTAGAATAGCGAGGCCCGTTGAAAGCCTGTATATTATGGGAATGTTAATGAGACCTTCAAGATTGATACGGGAACAAGAAGTCCACCAAGGAATGTAAGCCCTAAGAGTCCTTAGGCAGGGGGACGCAAAAACTACAACGGAGGTGTATAAAGGGAAATAGGCGTATAGCCAAGTAAGTCATCAGCCATTAAGATCCATCTATGAGGTGTGTATGAGAGGATTGCAAGGCGAAGAGTAAGGATAAGACTAGCTGATATGGCAAGGTTTTTAGGATACGACCAATTGGAAATTCTAACCAAAAGAAGGTCTTATGATGAGCCAAGTAGCTCGGAGGGTTGGATGAGTTCACCTTCCTAATAAGGAACATTCACTTGGAGCGTGTAGGGTGTATTTATATTTATTTTATTTTACATATGTTACCTCGTGCAATAGGGGTATATTATGTTACAGCAAAGGAACTCACTAAGTTCATTGGAACATACAACAGTGTGAATGATGTTCGTTGGACTTGCGAAGATAAGGACTTCAATGAGGGACCAAGCTAGAAGGAGTGGAGATTGAGGATTGTTGATGGATCAAGTCATGCACATAGGAATGGGGTACCATTGGAGGCTTCGCCACCAAATCAATAATAACGAAGTCAGATAGTATACTTAGAATTTGGACTTTAGGATAGATAGCCCTTCGAGAAATTTTAAGAATTCCTTTGTAAATAAATAGTTTGATTAGAGATGAAAATAATTTGAAGGATTAAACATTTAGTGGCTTAAGACTATAGTTTCAATAAGTATTATTTGTATCTTCATTTTTAGATTGGTAGCAACTAAATTAGTCAAATTAAGTATAGGTCCATTTGTGACACTCCAAAATCGGATTTGATGGAAAGGTCGGGCGTGGGGTGTTACACTATTGGTAAAAAGTCTTCAATTTCTTTTGAAAATGTTTTATATGTCAACGATTTTGAGCATGATCTTCTAAGTATTAGTCAATTATGTGATAAAGGTCTTAATGTTATTTTTGAGTCAAATGGATGTAAAGTAATTGACGTTGTGTCTAATAAGATTATGCTTCTTGGTCATAGAATAGGAAATACATATATGGTGCATTTGTAAGACTTGCATGATTCAAATCTTTGTCTTATGATTAAAAATAAAAATACTTATTTGTTGTGGCACAAGAAATTAGGACATGCTAGTATGAGCATATTGTATAAATAGGCTAAAAATGACTTAGTAAGAGGTTTACAAAATATTGATTTTGATTTACATAAATTTTGTGATGCATGTGTTAAAGGAAAACATAATAAAGTGTCTTTTAAACCTATAAATGATGTATCTACTAGTAGAGTTCTTCAATTAATTCACATTGATATTTTTAGACCAATTAGGACTACTAGCTTAGGTGGAAAACAGTATACTTTTGTGCTTGTTGATGATTACTTTAGATTTACATGGAATCTTTTCTTAAGTACTAAAGATAAAGCTTTAGACAAATTCATCACATTTTCAAAACTTAATCAAAATGAAAAAGGTTACTGTATTACTAGTGTTCCATGGAATCGAATTTCAAAATCTTGGTTTTGATAATTTTTGCAACTCAAATGGTATTAGTCATAATTTTTCTGCACCTAGAACCCCTCAACAAAATGGAGTTCTTGATAGGTAAAATAGAACTTAGGAAGAAATGGCTTAGAAACCACAAACACAGCTTGCTATATTGATGATAGAGTAATGATTTAGCCTGTTTTAAAGAAAACTCCATATGAACTTTTCAAAAATAAAAAGTCTAACATTAGTTATTTTCATCCTTTTGGATGCAACTATTTTGTTCTAAATAATGACAAAGACAATCTTGGTAAATTTGATGCAAAAATTGATGAAAGAATTTATTTTGGTTATTCTTTAAATTCTAAAGCTTATCGAGTGTTTAACAAAAGAACTTTAGTAGTAGAAGAGTTTATATATATTTTTTATGATTCTGACTTCCTCCTATAAAGGATTTTTATATTGATGATAATGATGCAGAAATCTTTAATAATGATGATAAATTGGATCAATCATCAAGTGAGAAGATACAAAAACAAACTCAAGATTCTTTAAAGGAGCTCATCCTAGAGGAAAGGGAAGTCCATCATCCAAGACAATACATTTATGTGAAGGATGGTAAGATTTGGAGAGACCCATCCAAAGGGGTAACAACTAGATCTTCCCTTAGAAATACTTGTAATTATGTTGCATTTATCTCATGCATTGAGTCTAAAAATATCAAAAAAGTATTAAATGATGAATATAAGATATTGGTTATAAAAGATGAACTAAATAAATTTGAGAGAAGTTAACTATGGACCTTACGTGACACCCTACGCCCAACCCGTCCACTGGATCCGAGTATGGTGCATAATAGGTTTGACCCGTTATCTTAAAAACACTCCGACAATTTGGTAGATTCCACTTTTGTGGTGCCAGCATTTCATAAAATTCTGACTCATATTTATTTGGTAACCTGTTTTAAGATGGATATTCCACCTTGCAGAAAGATTTAAAATACACAATAGTATCCTGTTGTGTCTATCTTAAACACCTTTTATAAACTCGAAGTGGAATTAGGCCATCGAGGCTACAATTATACTCAAATACTTACAAAACATTAATTTAATGAAAACAACAATTTGACAAGGAATTACATCTAACAAAAGTCCTAATAACCCTTAGCGAATACATATTACCCACAAATTAAGAAGGCTCACGCATGGCCGAAGGTCTGGTGAATTCCCTTCGACGCTACGCTTAATCTAAGAAACTTAAAGAAAGGGAAAAATGGAGTAAGTTCAACGGAACTTAGTGAGCTTCTAAAAGATAATGGCAAACGTTAAGGAATAGGACCCTAAGCTGACAACAAACTCGCCCATCTGCTGAATTCTACTGCAACTCACTCTGCCCATTGGCAAACTTTGCTGGTCTACATTACCATGCATGACAACTTACGGGAGTATCTTCTCTGTGGAGTTACTACTTACGTGGTCTAACCCTTTTTGTAAAACACAGGTTTACTACTTATTCTTTTCATATAACGTGCATCAACTTATGTACCCTTTTCTTTTTCTTTTATACCCCCTTCCTTGTGCTAGCTTCTAATCCGAATTCCTAAAGAACCTATCATATACTAGATCTTTATAATTTCTCAACTGAACCAACACAAACAATCCCTCCCTATCCTCCACACTCCCTTTCTTGTTCCTCCGCAAGGTCGAGTTTTCACCAATCACAGTTTACATCTACGTGTCATACCAAAGGCAAATAATTCATCCTGGATCTTCAATATCAATGTACATATCATTCCACCTATACCTTCTTACACCAGTCTGGATACTGAGCTTATGCACAAAGGAAGGACCCCTCGTAATTTATACATATATCAGGTCTTTAAGTATTTTATCATGTTTAACCATGCATGCAACTGACTTCGAAAACACAATTCTCTAGACATGAACACCAATGAAAAGGAACAATTCCATTTACCTTATTGAACAATAAAAATTGTTAATCGAAACAATACAGACTATAACTCTAAGTACAAAAGAACTCAACAAAATGCTTTACTCTAGAGCTTTATCAACTCTATTGGTTCCTTGTCTTTTGTACTGGGCCTTCTCCTTTGTCTTTAGCTAAACAATGAAACAACTCCATTAATCACTAAAAACTACCAAAAAGGCTATGACATAGCAATAATCTATAGATATGCAAACAATTTTGGGTAGAAGTTTCTTTCATACCCAATTTTCAAAATATACTACCACTTGTCTTATGTTAGAACTTATCTATCTAGTAAAGCATAAAGAAAGGTTTAAGAATTTACTAATAGAAAACTATCATAGAAGCTCTCCTAATCTCTAACAGTTAACACATTCGTTAGCAAGGAAGAGCTCTCATGGTTTCTTCGATGATAACAAGGTTTAATGGAGAAGATGATTCAGGAATGTTCTCTCTACCACAACTCTATCCTATTTCTAGCTAACTCACGGGCAAATCCTAATTAGAAAACTATCTCCAATCACTTATAGCTTTTGCAAGCTTCCACTAATTATTCCCATCCATTGAGGACCTCCAAGTGTTCTAATTACCGGCACATTACCTCCAATAGGACGTTAAATGACTTAAACATGTTTGATCTGTAGTAATTTGGTGTAGTAGATTAAACTAGTTTTCACATTTAAGTAGCTTGAAAACAAGCATTTTCATTATGTTTGAGTTGAGTTTTCTTACTTTTATTATTCAATAAAATGTGCAAATTGAGTGTTTTATTGACCTTAGGAGCCGAATAAGGCCTAAGGGAGAGCTAACATACTTTGTGAGTGTACAGGAGACCTTTAGAATGTGTACTAATCGATATTGTTCACTCTGTCGCAACATAGGGAGCAGAATGGAAAAAGCTCAAGACTGTCTTCTCTGTCGCGACACAGCCTAAGGGTGTCGTGACAAACCCCTGGAGATATCCCAAGAGGAGTACACAAACTGGTATGTCGCGACATAGGTCTTGCAGTGTCGCAACATCAATTTTGGACAGGATAAAACATGGTCTAAGAGGCATTTTGGTCCACACAATCAAACTTAAAGCTCGAGGACATCATATAACTTAAGGATAAAGACGACAGCTACCTAAAATCTATAAATAGGCTCATTTGGCACATGCTATGGGCATCATTCACTTAGCCTAGATTTTATTTACTAAAATTAGTTGAGTTTTTCTTTCGTTTTTAGATTTTAAAATTTATTTCAGTTGTTTTTCGTTGTTCTCAAGAGATCTAAATTGTGGAAAGCATTCAAACTTCGTGGATTGACGATTAATTTCAATACAATCAGGCTCTTTCATATACTTTTTACTATCGATTTAATTAGCATGATTTCTCTTTATATTGATTCTATATTGTTTATGAAAACTATGAGGTACTAATCCCTTTATGGGGGATTAGCATGTGGAGGTATGGTCTATTGACTGTTTTGTAGGGTTACTCAATGGATCAACTATTTGGGAAAGGGAGAACGAGAAATAAACCCTAGGCCTGACAACCTCGAAAAGTCATCAAGGTAAGAATTAACCCAAAATTGGTATGGCCCATCTATGAACACCTTCACCCCAAGCCAATCTGAACTGTAAGTTCAGAAGATAAGTAGTCCTTGCTGACTCATTATGTTAGTAGAAGATCAAAAGATCTTACTAGGGTACCGACTAGTTGATTGACGATGAACCCAAAACGATAGTTGATGGGAATTACTGAAGCGAGCTAATCACCCATAATCAAGATTTCATTCATTATCCTATTCTATCTCTTCAAGTTTATTCCTTTTATGATATTTTCTTTTATTATTATAAAAATCTTACAAATTATTTATTTTATGCTTTCATACAATAATTAATTTAATGTGCTAATTAGATCTTTTAGTGTTTAGGTTAGAATTGATCTAGCACTTGCCTCCCTTAGGTACCATCCTCAGAGTACTCACCTACTTCATTATAAAAATATATTACAACTCAACCCGTATACGTGTAGATACCACCTCGTATTTCTATATTTGTTTGCAGTACACACTCTAGACGTTAGTATGTCCAGGTGCGGTTAAGTTATTAGCGTCGTTCCTGGGGAGGCAACGTCACTAAATTTATTCTAATTTTTGCATTGTAAAGAAAAATAATTATGAAATTTGTATGTTATAGATAAAACTTTCAATTTGCTTTGGTATTTCCAAAGCAAGAATGCTGAACATAAACTAAAGTGGTTATGTGATTATGTGGCTTTAAAAATTTTTAATAGTTATGACCTACAAAAAAAGTTGTTGGTTGTTAAAGCAGGTCAGAAATGAAATTTTGGAGAATGAGACAACAATAGACAAATAGAATGGCACGATGGGTGTTGGACCAATACGGACAGAAACAAATTACATGTAGCACCCCGGTGAATATTAACTGAGCTAACGGACGAATCCGTCAGCAAAAATTAACATCTGTACGTAACAATTATTAATAACTATACTAATTCTACATTCCGTTAACCAATCTATTAAAATATTACAGGAAAACACGGTCAACATCGCAACACAAACAACTCCATGTCATAACATCGTGGGAAATAACGAATAAGATCAAAAATCAATACGATGTCATGACATCATTAATCTGTGTCATGACATAGAAGATAGTTTCCCTGAATTTAAAAAACTACAAGGTGTGTTGTGACATCGAACCCCAATGTCGCGACATAAGTAGTCTGCTAGGGATTTCGCAACATGGAACCCCTATCATGCAACATTGCTTCAAATTTTTGCAGGGTCAACCCGACCCAATTATGCAACCCAGACACTTAACACTCAAAACACTGGATTTTTAACCCTAAAGCCTTCATTTTTAACATAAAAAACCCTATTAACCCAACCTAACCTAGTTTTAACATTCCAACTTCCCCAAAACCTCTCCAAAACCGCTACCCTCCATATCCCCTTTTCTCACCAAAACCTTAAGTCCTAATCTTTCATTCAAAATTCAAGGAATCTACATTGGAAGGAGTGGTCATCAAAAAAAATAAAAGAGGAAGCACATACAAGTTCAACAAAGTTGAGGTTCAAGTATTTTCAAATTTTTTTCTCTATTGTTTCACTTATTACTGTTCACATCCTTGTTAGAAATTTTGACTATAAAATGCCTCCTAGAAAGAACAAGAGAACTATGGATCAAGAAACATTGAGGGTTTTGGACTCATCTTGATTTCATAATGTTAATATGGAAAAGTATTTTCTTGAGTTGCAAGGGAGGCGTTTAATCCAGGAACGAGAGTTCAAACCCTACACTATCCATTATAAAGAAATCTGGACTTTGGTTCGTTACCATCAATGGGAGCAGTTCTGTATCACTCCCATGAATAATGCAATCATACCTGTGGTTCAAGAATTTTATGCGTCCCTTAAGGACCAAGTGATTAAACGAGGTTATAATGAAGTAATAACTGATGTTGAAGTACGAGGGGAAGACGTTCCAATCTCCCCTAATGATATTTGTTAATTTTATAACATCTCATTTTATGGAAAAAAAATTATCGATAGTTCTATTTTGGACACATTTCAAAATATTGATATAGAAGATGTTATAAAATATTTAAAACAAGGCAAGGGTAGTTGGAACTACAGGCCAGGTACAGAGCTTCCAACGAATTTCAATCAAGCCATTTTGTTTCCTGTTGCTAAGATGTGGATGCAATTCATTAGCACTAGAATTGCACCTGTCTTGAATGTTTCTAATGTTATCGCCTTTCGAGTTGTTTTGTTATATGGTATTCTGCAGCGTAAACATATCCGTGTAGGGTGCTAGATTTTTCGAGAAATGGAATGATGTGTAAAGAGCCAAAAAGCTGGACTATTCGTCCCCCATCTTGTAACAACACTATGTTGCCAGGTAGAAATGCCAATGAGTGAAAATGAACAGTTTATGAAGCCAACAAGAAGCATCATTAGAGACACTATATACCCAGTATGTTGAGCTTCAACGAAAGCAAATTGTAGATTCGTATCAATAGAGGAAGAATAAAATGGACATGCCAGCATCGCTCAAATATAAACATCAATCGGAGGATAGAAAGGGAGCCCACGAACAAAACTCGATTGGATGATAAGACGGATGCAGGAAACAAGCCCGATGCTCCAATAATTTGCAAAAATAAATGGGTTACGCACTCCGAATTATGCCCTGGACAAGTTTAGGTTGACTCCAACTCATCAGAATGAAAGGGCTAATCTTGAGGAGGAAGGTGCTACTACAGAGTACCCTGGAATGGACGATGAATAAGACACGACATCTCAGCCGCAATTTTCTACACCAAAAGGGCCTATCATACGAAGCCCAACTAGTCATGTTCCTTCAATAGGTGGGAGATCTCACCAAACACATGTCAAAGGAAAGGGAAAAACTCCCATAGAAATGAGGCGAGCACTATAGTGGGATAATGATGAGAAGAATTGAACATTTTTTTTTCAAACACTTGTATTAATTTTTGGATAATTTTGATTCAGACACTGTAGGAGCAGGATTAATAGTAGAATTTTAGTTATGTTTCATTTAGGTTTTCTATGGAGCAACCCAACACAAAGGAGACACAAACAATTCGAGCTTTACACGATTAAAGGAGGAAGCACCCACCATTAGCAGTAGGAGCAACCACAATTAATTGGGTAATTTCTTTCCTTATCTATTTATGGGCTACACATTGAGGACAATGTGTCAACTAAAGTATGGGTGGTAACATAGAAAACATAATTATTTTCAATTTCTATATTTTTCTTTGATTTTTTATTGTCTGTGGTGTGCTTGAGCTTGTAGAAATATAAGTGATTGGTTAGGAACATGTACATAGGTTGCTCGTGTTTAAAAAAAATTTGGCATGATGATAGGTGGTCTTAAATTTTTTATTATTAGACTCCTAAGTTCTATATGTTACACTATAAATAGGTATTAACCAATCAATTGTACCAGATGATATAAAAAATACAAGGAAACGAGCATGCTAGTATGAATAATAAATGGATGAATTTGAGTTAGTTTGGTTTATTAAATTTAAGATATTTAGGGATGAACTAAGGCATTTTTTGAAACATATATAGAGTGAAAAACCTAACCTATTTGTATGTCAACTTTAATACCAATTTTTAAGCTTGATGACACTTCTTGATGAACCTCATTACAAAGCCCGAGCCTAAAAATGTTAATTTGTATTTACCCTTTTCTTTGGTTATGCACTACATGACTATAGACATCTGGTCATACATATTGAGGGTTAAGTAGATACATCACAGCGGAGTTTTTAAAAATAGAGTGAAACAGGAAAGATTGGTGTGATAAAGGAACTATAAGGTAGCCTAATATGCGAAACAAAAAGAAAATTAGTATGAGTATAAAAAGTCTTAAACCAGTGAAAAAGCATTCATGAGTGAGATGTATTGAAAAAGAGAAAAGTCACAAAGTCACAAAAGAAAGAAAAACTCATTCATTAGTGCACAAAAACTGGTAAGCTTAGCTGTAGTTACTATGCCATACTATGACTTCCTATATATGGAGAAACAAGGAAGGTGAAAGAAGGAGAAATAAGGAAGTGAATGGGTAAAGGTCACTAAGGGGGAAGAATAGGGATCAATACAATGTGTCAAACTAATTTCGTGTTTGTAACCTTCCTGATGCTTACTAACTTTGAATTGCATAACTGTCCTAAGGCTCAAAACATTACAAGCCGAAAAGTCCTATTTGACCTAAATATCCTTATACATGAATGGACATCATACGAAACATATGCATAACGGACTATTTGTATTCTGCTCAGATAATCAAAGTACTTGTATAATTTATTGATGGATCCCTAAAAGTGATGTAACACCCCTAACCCATCTTTGTTGTCAAATTAGGGTTATGGAGCATTATTGTACAAATAAGAAATATTTAACATCAAATTATTTTAACAAATTAAATGTTAATAAATCATTCATTCAAATGCATATTGTCTCTAAATTGAGCCCTCGAGACCCTAAAAATAGCTTAGAAGCAATTCAGGACTAATTTGAAACAAAATGGAAAGTTTATTAAAAAGTTGCAAAAATTGGAAACATGGGTCACACGGCCGTGTGGCCAGGCCGTGTAACTTTTGAACAAGGGACACACAACTGTGTCCCAGCCCGTGTCCTCACCCATGTAACTCACTGAATAGGGTCACACAGCCATGTCACACGCCCGTGTACCAGATCGTGTAACTCACTAACTTGAACCCTAAGCAATCCTTAGATGACACACGGTTGTGTCGCTAGGTCTTGTACCTCACATGACCATGTGACAGCCCGTGTCTCAGGCCGTGTGAACCCAAAATTTCACCTAAAATCAAGACATTTCATAACCTAACCATGCATAAACATTCAATCCAATTGTGCACACCTGCAAGGGACCTAAACATCATCTAAGCACACATAAAGTTTCCATTTCAAAGGCACCACAATTATATCGAAACAACACTTGCCTAAACATGTCAATATTGCCACATTTCATGCATTATAAATTAATTTAATTACTTACCAAAACATACCATAAATGACCATTATCAAACCATTCTAAACATACCATAAAAGGCTTTATTTACAAGCATAAGCAAGTGACCAAAAATGACAAAATTTGGTAAACATTAAAGTGCAGCAACCAAACATCATCTTCAAAAGCTTATACATGCCCAAGCACCATTAACACATTCACCAAGATAACGTTACAAATCATCCTATACATGCCATATAAACCTTGGCCAAAATACTCAAAAACTATTCAATTGTATGCTGGTTAGTGTGATAAATCTCTAATGACCTTTCAACCAAATCGAGCTTCCGAAAAACTATAAAACATAGGAAAATAACTACGTAAGCAACAAATGCTTAGTAAGCTTGTATAAACTTTAAACATAACTTACCATTTTCTATAATACAATTCATAGATTAAACATAAACCATTACCAATGTCATGAGTTTAGTATAAGCCTATTCAAGCATCATCAAGTTCACATGTTAGTACATTGATTAACAACACATGTAAACTCATTTATACCATAAGTAGGTTTCATAAGATACAATACATACGCATCAACCCTTTCATAAACTCATCAACATTTCCATTCAATCACTTACCGTTCCATTCCTTTTCTTACCCATTAAACCATCTAGAATTACATAGGATACTCAGGAAAGCTCACACATAGTGTGCCTTTACATATAATTGTAACATTTCCTTTACATCAATGCTCACACGAGTTGTGAAATGGGTTTGCTCACACGAGTTATGGGCCGGAACATAAGCTACACGATGTTGTTCACACAAGCTATGCAGAATCCGCAACAAATGTAGGACCTCAGCCATCGGTATGAAATTCAAGACCAGCACCCGAAACCTGAAATCCCTAATGACATGTCATTTGTATCCTAAGAATTCTTAAAGTTCAACCGAGACTTGTTATTCATCAATTATCATAGTATTAATACATTTAAGTTCAAATTCAATTATACTTAAACAACATAATAAATAATTAATTTGGCTAGCATTAGAATGATCGCAGTTCATATAAACTTACCTCGATAAATACAGTTGTATAACGAAGCTGACAACTAATCCCACACTTAGCTTTTCATCAATTTTGATCCGTTTGGCTTGTTTCTTAATCTAAATAATTTTTATTCAATTAAATCATCCAAATAACTTAACATAGTTAATTCAAGCCTATAATCCATTTTAACAGGAATTTACAAAATTACCCCTAATACTTTAACATTTAAGTAATTTAGTCTCTAAACCCGAAACTTGCAATTTCATCAGTTTTAACCATAACTCATGCTAGCTCATTTTTACCCAATCTTATAATAACCTATATTTATCCATAATTTACATTATTTTCCTTGAATTTTACCATTTTCATAAATCAGTCCCGAAACTTGAAAATCATAAAAAATTACTTAACAAAATACTTATAATTAACAACCAAGCTTAATAATCTATCAAAAAATTTCAAGAACTTCAGAAATTCATCCATGGTAAATTTCTAAACATTTAAAAATTTAACAAATTGATCCTCGGGCAAGCTAGATTAAGCTAATATAAGTTTAAAAACATAAAAATCATTAAAAATAGGATCAAAACACATACCATGCATCAAAAATCAGCTTGGCTGAATGTTTTTCCCCACCAAACCATAGATATTTGGTTATGAAAAGAAAGTATGAAGAAGATGACCATTTTTTATTAGATTTATTTTAGTTTTAATTATTTAATTACTAATATAACTTTTAAATTTCATGAAATTTAACATGCAACCTATCCATGAATATCCACCAACTTCAAATATGGTATAATTACCATTCAAGTCCATTATTCACCTTTTCATAGCCATTTAACCCATTTAACTAATAGAACTCAAATTTTGCAACTTTTACAATTTAGTCATTTTTAATTAATTAACTATATAATATTAAAATTTCTTAACCAAATTTTAATACGACCTTAATAATACTAACTCAGTTTTCAGAAACAAGGTCCCGATACCTCATTTTTTAAAACCAATTGACTTTAGGGTCATACCACTTGAACTTACTTATTCATTCAAATAGCATAAATTGCCAATTCAAAATTTATTTTAATACTATATTTAACTCGTAAGTATTAAATAATAATATTTACGAACTTACTTATCAGATTTTTAGCCTCGAAACCATTTTTTCTGACACCACTAAAAACGGGTTGTTACAAGTGAGACCTTTAATACTTGTATATTTTGTAACATACTGAACATATATGCTTGTGATTAAAAGTGGTAAGTCAATTACTTATCATGTTAAAGTCATTAGTAAGCATGAAATGCCTAAGTCATATGCTTTAAAGTCAATACTTGTATGATATTTGCTTAAAGGTCGTCGTTTTTTTTTGTTTATGTTTATGCTGCTTGAGGACAAGTAATGACTTAAATGTGGAGAGTTTGATCTGTAGTAATTCAGTGTAGCAGATTAAACTACTTTTCGCATTTAAGGAGATTGGATACAAGCATTTTTGTTATGTTTGAGTTAAGTTTTCTTAGTTTTCTTTATATTCAATAAAATGTGCAAATTGAGTGTTTTATTGATCTTAAAGGCCGAATGAGGCCTAAGGGAGAGCTAACACACATTGTGAGTGTGCAGGAGACCTTTAGAAGGCGTACTAAACCGATATTGGACGTTATACCGCAACACAGGATGTTCGATGTTGCAACATAAGGAGCAGAATGGAAAAAGCTCAAGATTGACTTCTATGTGATGAGATAGTCTAAGGGTGTCGAGACACACCCCTAGAGATATTCGAAGAGTAGTACACTGCTATGTCACGATACAAGCTTTGGTGTGTCGCGACATCGACTCTAGACGGGATAAAACACGATCTAAGGGGCGTTTTGGTTCACACAATCCAACTTAAAGCTCGAGGACGTCAACTAACCTAAGGTTAAGGATGACAACTACCTAAAATCTATAAATAGGCTCCTTTGGCACATGCTATGAGAATCATTCACTTAGCCTATATTTTATTTAGTAAAATTAGTTTAGTTTTTCTTTCTTTTTTAGGTTTTAGAATTTATTTCAGTTTTTTTTCATTGTTCTCAATAGATCTAAATTGTGGGAACCATTCAAACTTTTTGGATTCACGATTAATTTTAATACAATCAGGCTTTTTCATATACTTTATACTACTGATTTAATTAGCATGCTTTCTCTTTATATTCATTTTATATTTTCTATGAAAACCATAAGGAACTAATCCCTCTATGGGGGATTAGCGAGTGGAGGTATAATCTATTGACTATTTTGTAGGGTTACTGAATAGATCATGTAACAGCCCGTTTAAAAAGGTTTTTGATATGGTAATTTATGTTATATGAATTATTAATTAGGTTCAAGTGGTATGACCCTAAAGTCAAGTGCTTTTAGAAAATAAGGTATCAGACCTCGTTTCTATAAATCGAGCTGTAAAATTTTTTATAAATATTTACAAAATTTTATTAATGTTTTATTAAAGTTTCGTTAAGAAATTTTAACGTTTAGATAGTTAATTAAGGAAAAAAGACTAAATCGTAAAGGATGCAAAAGTTAATCGCTATAGTTTTAAAATGTAAAAAGGACAAAAATGGTAATTAAACCATGGTCAAAGATTCCAAGCGGTGGTGACATGATTAAATCCACTAGCTTTTGGATTATTTTCTCTTTTAGTCCTAATTAGTTTAGGATTAAATTGTAAATAAGGTTATTTAGTTAGAATTTAATTTAATTAAAGGACCAATTGTGCAATTAAACCTTCCTTAGATGGTAATTATGTCATATATTTGTGATGGATAATTATGGATGTGTGTTAGTGATATTATAAGTGTATTTTAAAGGTTAATTTTGTAAATTAGTAATTATGTTAATGAAAAATAAAAGATAATAAAATGTAAAAAAGCTATCATCTTTCTTACTTATGCAAGAGAACTGAAAGCACCATTTTTAAAGGACAAACAAGTTCGGCCAACTAGAGTCCTTCCATTTAAAAGGTAAACTTTTCTCATTTCTAATAATTTTATGTTTTTGAGATCGTTGCAACTAGGTCCAGCTAGCTCATACCTTCGTTTTTGAAATAGTTAAAGATTTTGAATGTTACAACTGATGAATATTTATGATTTTAGATGCTAAATGATGAATTTGAAGTATTAGTTATTATTTATATGTATTTTATTAAGTGATTTTGAAAAATTTACTAATTAGGGACTAAATTATTAAAATAGTAATAGTTCAAGGACTTGATGTGAAATTGTTGCAAAAGTGGGCTGAAACGGAAGCTATTAATATTTGGCTGGTATAAATTTTTAATAAAAATTGTTATTTTGCATGTTTTAGGCTCAAGGACTAAATTGAATAAAAGTAAAATGTTGGGGGCAATTTTGTAAAAAATTCAAAAATGAATAAATTACATAAAATGAATTAGTTTTACTATATAAATTAATTAATTGAATAAAACTATTAATTTAGATCAAGAATGAGTAGAAAATCGAAGAGAAGAGAAAATTACCAGATAGCCCCTGTACTTTGATATTTCTACAATTTAGCCAAGTAAGTTCGTATCAACTATAATCACTTAAATTTTGATTAAATTGAATATTTAATGTGTTGTTCAAATGTAAATGAAGCAATATATATGTTATGTATTATTATGCAAATTATCATGTAAAGAAACAATGGAAATTCAACGACATTTCAACGACTATTGAGCCCCGTTTGAACCTTAGGAATATATAGGATACAAATGACATGTTATTAGGTTTTTCATGTTTCAGGTGCTGGTCTTGAATATTCTACCGATGGCTAAGGTCCAGTATTTGTTGCGGATTCTCATCAGCTTGTGTGAGCAACATCGTGTAGCTTATATTCCAAATGTTAGCTTGTGTGAGTAGACCCAGGTTACCATGTTTAGGGAGCTACTCCTGAATGTCCTACCGATGGCAGAGTTTTGACAATTTTTGCGGATACCTGTCAGCTTGTATGAGTGGTATCGTGTAGCTAGATTCTGACCGTCATCTTGTGTAAGTAGACTCATTTATGGCTCGAGTGAGCAATGATGAAAAGGAATGGTTTCGACCATATGTTTAGCACACTTTGTGTGAGCTTTCCTGTGTATCTGATATTATTTCTAAGTAGTTTAACGGGCATGAAAAGGGAAGAAACGATAAGTATTCAAATGACTTATATTATGAAAAATAGGAAAAGGAATGAAAAGAAAAGGTATAATGAAAGTATGTCTATGTTCAAGAAATTGATGATTGCAAGTGATGTTGTTCATGTTTAATGACTTGTCTTATTTCAATTCAAGTGAGTTATGAATTGATACACTAACATGTATTGTTGATGATGCTTAAGTTAGTGCCAAGCTATTAGTTGGATTGTATTATGTTTAATTTTAAAGTTATGCATTGAAATGGTAAGTGGCCAAATGGAAATATGCTTATGTTCATGAAAGGGTGGTAAGGATCAAAGTATGTAATTTCTTATAAAATGGTTTATCTTGTAGTTGATTCCAAAAGAGCTATGTTTAAATGCACTAGTTTGTGGCCATGGTTGATGTTATGCTTACGTCTTGTGTGTTATGCATATGAAACGGGTGAGGAAAGGTAATGAAATGGTAGGTTCCTAGTTGAAATGTAATATGATGAAAAGGGAATGATGAGTTGAATGATGTATTTATATGTGAGAAATTTACGTATGTTATAGATGAATTTACCTAGTTCATGAACAAATATAATAATTAGTGAATTGATATTGTTATTTAAGTTTATGTCAGGTAAATGAAATGAAAAGTAAATGGAATTGTAAGAAAGTAAATGAAGTGGTACATAGTTTATGGAAAATTTAATGATTGTGTAATAGGTCTTATAAATCCTATGATGTTAGGAATGAAAAATATATGTGATATTGATGGACTTGCTCATTTATGGGTTGATGATTATGGTTTGATAAACCTTGTAGCATTGGTATAGGTTTATATTTACCGATAAAGTTCGTTATTGAAATGAAATGTTATGTTTAAGTTAATACGAGCTTACGAAGCATTCATTGCTTACATAGTCATCTTTCCTATACTTTACAGATTATCGGAAGCTCAATTGGTTTGGAAGCTCATCAGAGATCTATCACGATAACCAGAGATTATATCGGTAGATTTTAATGTTTTGGTTAAGGTTATAATGGCATGTATAGGTGGACTTGTGTTTAGTGATCTAGTTATTATGTTTGGCATGTATATGTTATTATGGTTGATGTACTTATGGCACTTGATTGCCTTAATGGTTGGTGTTATTATGGTTAAGTTTATGTATGTTTTGAATGACTAATTTGGTATGAATTTAAGCTAGATATATATGGATGAGTTATGGTCAAATATGTTTAAGTTTAGGTATATGTATTTGAGATGCATGAGAGAAATGGTTCAAATGGTAAGTTATATTGATATGGTATAAGCCAAGTATGGTATGTTTTGAAATGGTAGCAATGTAACCAAATTTGCATATATGTAGTTAAGTTGAATGGTTGCTTTTGAGTTGCCTTATATGGCATATTGGTTGAATGGAATTTGATCATTTGAATTAGTCATATTATGTATGTTTTCTACGTTCATGACGCCTTGGTCATATGTGCAAAATGTGTTTAGGTACAAGCTTGAAAGGGGTGATGGAAATGGCTTGATTTTGGCCAATTTCATGTCCACGAGGCCTAAGACATGGGCATGTGTCTCAACCGTATGAGCCACACGGCCAGGCGACACGACCATGTGTTCGCTGTAGGTTTTAAATGTTTCACTTCAAATATTACATGGCCTAGCACACGGCCTGGCACGCAGACATGTGAGGCCATTTCGAATGTTACACGGACTGACACAGGGGTGTGTGGCTTGGCCGTGTGACCTAAGTCAGAGAGTTACTCGTGCATGGACATGGGCTAGGACACAGCTGTGTGTCCCTATTTCAAAAGTCACGCGGCCTGAAGCACGGGCGTGTGTCTCAGCCATGTGAGTCACACGACCTAGCTATACGATTATCTGACCCCTGCTGTTTGAATTTTTCTAACTTTTTCCTTAATGTTTCAAATGTTCTCGATTTAGTCCTGAATCATTTATAATGTGTTTTTAAGGCCTCAAGGGCTTGAATAAGGGATGAAATGCATATGTATGGATGGATTATGTTATGATTATTGTAATGTTTGGAAATGAATGTTTTTAGGCTATGTTTATTCAATAATGCTCCGTAATCCTATTCCAACGACGAATATGGGTTAGGGGTGTTACAGATTAGCTATTTAGGAAAGGAAAAACATGAAACAAACCATAGGCCTAACACCCCCGAGAAGTCATCAAGGTGGGAATTAACCCAAAATTGGTATGGCCCATCCATGAACACCTTCAACCTAAGGCAATTTTGACTGTGAGGTCGGAAGATAAGTAGTCCTTGCTGACTCATTATGTTAGTGGAAGATCGGAAGATCCTGCTAGGGTAGCAACTAGTTGATTGACGAAGAACCCGAAATAAAAGTTAGTGGGAATTACCGAAGTGAGCTAATCACCCATAATCAAGATTGATCGATTATCCTTTTTTATCTCTTGAAGTTTATTCCTTTTATGATATTTTATTTTGTTATTATAAAACCCTAAAAATTCTTTATATTATGCTTTCGTACTATAATTAATTTAAAGTAATAATTAGATATTTTAGTGTTTAGGTTAGAATTGATCTGACACTCGCCTTCCTTGGGTACGATCCTTGGAGTGCTCACCTACTTCGTTGTAAAATTATATTACAACTCGACCCGTATACTTGTAGATATCGCCTCATATTTCTATATTTTATTGCAATATTCACACTCTGGACGTTAATATGTCTAGAGGTGGTCAATGTTCGATAAGATATTTTACTTACTCTAGCCACTACTTAAAAACACGAGTGGCGATATTGACACATGCACAGATAGGGTGAAATTTATTAAATTCCATTCACCGAAGTTGTCAACTTTCAAATTTGGGAAATCAGCAGACTGGCAATGACTTTTTGGATGGGATCCAGGCATTTCTAGGTTGAGATGTCTGCATGACGTTCAAAAATGTATCTTTTAGCTTTGAAACACACTTTTAATCACTCAATTTTGAGTTTATGAGCTCAAGTTATGATTGTTTTAGCGAAAACTAAACGAACAAAATTTATGGACAGGATTATGACGAGAATTACGAGTTTTGGGCTTTTAATTCGAGTTTAAATCATATTGGGTTTGGGTTTGAGGCTTAATTTTTATTATATATGATCCCAATATTGTATTTATCAGCTCTTATTATTTTATTATTTTATTATTATAAATTTTTAATTATTATTAAGTATTTTAAGTTATTTAGGAGTTTTATGTCGACAAGAAAGTTTAGTTTAAAACTACTTCTTGTTTAGGTTAATTAGAGTTCTAGTATACTTAAGAGTTTTCTTTAGATTTATTTAGCTAGCCTATATAAAGGCTTCTTTCATTTTTCATTAAGAAGACAGTTTTCTTTGTTTCTTTGTAGAAGATTTCTTTTTTGTGATTTTTAGAAGTAGTTTTCTTCTCAGTTTTCTTCAATGAGTCGTGGGAATTCATTCTTCACCCTTCAATTTGCCAAGGATTATTTCTTGGAGGGTTGATTAGAGACATTAATTGAGTTTGTTGGGATTTACATCTCAAATGGTTCAATTGGACATTTATCCTTCTATCTATTTTATCCATCGGTTTATCCTTCCATCTTCCACTTTACTTCAATCTATCTTTTATCTATTTAGTTATTATTTTGAATATTTATCCTTTATTTTTTTATTTTTGTTATTTCCTTTTTTATTTTCTAAATTTATTTGAGTTCTTCATTTCAGATCACATTCAAATCTTTTCTTTTTCCAGTCAAACAAACTTGAATTCGATCTTTCTTTCAACTCTTCCACCTCACTCACGTATCAGATATCCTTAGCAAAAATGTTCGCCTAATAAGGTCACCGCCCTAACCTTTACCTTGCCATTACTCAGTAACATATCCTACCGCATTGGCAAATTTTTACGAAGTACTTTGCCATACAGTCACCAACCTTCATTGGGCTAAGTCCAATAACCTAGGCATCCTTTACTTGCGCAGTCTTACCAATCCGACTCGATTCATCAAATCAAAGTGTTACACCCTAATTGACAGACCTTGTAATACATCTACTATAAGTAGTAAGTGGGTTTTTAGGAACAAACTAGATGAGAATGGTCACATAGTAAAGATCATGGCTAGGTTTGTTGCTCAAGGTTACACTCAAGATGAAGGAATAAATTATGATGAAACTTATGCTCTCGTAGCTAGAATGGAAGCCATTAGAATATTTTTATCTTTTGCATGCTTTAATGATTTTAAATTATATCAAATGGATGTAAAAATTATTTTTCTAAATGTTTTTATAAATTAAGAAGTGTATGTTGAACAACCACTCGATTTTGAGGATCCAAAATTCCCAAACCATGTTTTAAAACTTTCAAAAGCTTTATATGGTTTAAACAAACTCCTAAATAATATCAAATTTTCTTGTTGAAAAAGGTTTTGTAAAGAGAAGGTTGATACAACACTTTTTATCAAAAGAAAAGAAAAAGATTTATTAGTGGTACAAATTTATTTTAATGACATTATCTTTGGTGCTACTAATGATTTTCTTTGTGAAGAGACTTCAAAGCTAATGAAGGTGAATTTAAGATGAGCATGATGGGAGAAATAAACTTCTTTTTGGGACTCTAAATCAAACAAAGGATAGCATCTTCATCAATCAAGCTAATTACACAAGGGAAATGCTCAAGAAGTTTGGGATGGACAATCTCAAACCACAAGCTACACCCATGAGCTCTTCTACAAAGCTTAACAAAGATGAAAAAGGTAAATCTATAGATATAAAATTGTATAGGTCAACGATTGGTTCTTTACATTATTTTACCACAAGTAGAACTGACAATATTTTTAGTGTTTGCTTCTGTGCTAGATATCAATCTTTTCCTAAGGAACCTCATTTACAAGACATTAAGAGAATCTTTAGGTACCTCAAAAACACACCTAATTTAGGTCTTTGGTATCCTAGAGACTCATCCTTTAGCTTACATACTTTATCAGATGCGAATTTTGGTAGTTGCAAACTAAATAGGACAAGCACCTCCAATACTTGTTAATTCCTAGGCAACATGCTCGTATCATGGTATTCAAAGAAACAAAATAGTGTTGCATTGTCCACCATCGAAGCAGAATATATTTCCACTGGAAGTTATTGTGCTCAAGTTTTATGGATGAAACAACGACTTATAGACTATGGAATTGATATAGATACTATTCCTATCAGGTGTGACAATACTAGTGTTATTTGTCTCACTAAAAATCTCATCAAACATTCTAGAACTAAGCACATTGAAATAAGACATCATTTTATTAGAGGTCATGTCTAAAAAGAAGATATAGTTCTAGAATTTGTTGACACTTTGAACCAATTAGCTGACATTTTTACGAAACCATTAGATAAGGAAAGGTTTTGGACACTAAGGAGAGAACTAGGTATTACTACCTGATTTTGTGCTCAAATGAATTTGTACGCTTTGATGATTTCAAAATGTTTCATGACCTAAAATTGACTGAAAGCATGAGCAAATTTGTGACAGCCCTAATTCGACCCTAGTCGGAATGTGGTTTCGGGACCACAAAACCGAGTCATAAAATTTAGTTAAAATTTTATTTTCATATCTTATATGTGTGATAGTACTTGTACAAAAATTTGATGTTTTAATTTTATATTAGGAATGTGAATTTTGCTTGAAAGGATCTAGTTGAAAGACTTGGAAAATTATGATAGGTAAATAAGTAAGGACCAAATAGTATTAAAGTGGGAAAGTGTTGTCCTTGCATGTCAAATTAGCCAAACTAAAGCATAGTGGCAGGCCATGCTATGGGTGGAAACATGTCTCCAACATGTTATGCTAGTGATGTATGTTAAGAAAAATAAAATAATGAGCATGGTGATTAAATAATGAAAGGAAGGGTGATGAAAAAAAAAATAATATGGTCTCATCCATACCCCCTTGTTGCCGTGAATTGAAGAAAGAAAACAAAAAAAAAGTGTTCATTCTTGAACATCTTTGGCCGAATAGAGGAAAGAAAGGAAGGGGAAAAGCTTGAGAAAATCGGCTATGGTGGTTTGCTAGACTAAGGTATGTTTGATGTTGTCCTTGAGATGCATGCATGTTTTAGTAATTGACTTGAGTTCTAAATAGCCCATGTTCAAATCTTGAATCTTGTTGGTAACATGAGCAATCGGTCATGAGAAAGTGTTCAAGAAATGGTTGTTGTTCATGTTATTTGGATGAGAAATGGTGAGTTTTGTTGTTTCATGTTAAAGTTAGGTGAATGATGATAGAGGAGTGTTTGAACTATAAAAAGAATCGGCTACCTTGTTATGAGCTAGGGCCGAATGTGAGTTTGGTTGTGTTTGAATATTACATGCTTGGTAGAATGGTGGATGAAGGTGCCGAACGTATGTTGGATTGATAGAGTCTCCAAATTGATTTTATGTGTGTATGCATGACCGAATATACGTGGTCACATGAGTAAGGAAATGAGTTATTTGATATGTGGTAAAAGTTAAGTACTAAATCGAAGGTTGCTAAAATTGCCATTTCTTTAGCCTAATATGTGTTTGATCAATGAAGGAATTGTTGAAGAATATAGGTGAACTTGGTGAGAGTATTCGGCTTAGTGTATAAATGATATAAAGATTTTAGGAAATTGTTTTGGTTAGGTGTATGTATGATTAAGTATATTCGGCAATATACTTAAAGTGGGTACATGATATTACATTATAATTATTGAGCTTAAGTATATGGATATGTGTATATGTGGTCATATAATGACATTTTGGTTTGAAAATTTAATGATATGTGATTGCCGAATGTGATAAATAAATTCATGTTATTGGGTTAAATATTGAATACTCTTATTTGTATTATTTAAGCTCAAGAACCTAAAGGAGAGGCGTCCAACAAGGGGAAATCGAAGGTCATCGAGTAGCCGACTCGGAATTATTTTACCCAACATAAAGTAAGTCATTAAGCATATAGTTGGTATTAATTCAAATGGTCATAACGTTTATGTAATGATGCTGAATGGAATGAATAAATATATATATATGCATGTACGTATGTGATGATGAAAGTGTTGAATGAAAAGAAAAGAGGTGAGATGTATTGAGTTGTTGATCTCGGCACTAAATGTGCGGGTATAAACATTTATGACCATGAGATTGGCGCTAAGAGTGCGGGTTTAAATTGTGCAGCACTAAGTGTGCGAATTGACTATGTAGCACTAAGTGTGCGAGTTTGATTATGTAGCACTAAGTGTGCGAGTTTGATTATGTAGCACTAAGTGTGCGAGTTTGACTATGTAGCACTAAGTGTGCGAGTTGACTATGTAGCACTAAGTGTGCGAGTATGATTATGTAGCACTAAGTGTGCGAGTTGATTATATAGCACTGAGTGTGCGGACTTAATAAATATTCTTGAATCATTATGGACACTAAGTGTGCGACACTATTGAGTCGTTCACGGATAGCGGATCGGGTAAGTATCTTGAGTTCATGGCTAATAGGTGCTATGTTTATATTTGGAGTTGAGCTTGGTAAGTTGAACCTATGTGACGAATATACTTGAAGTCACGTACATAAGATTTATCGTGGAATCGGTGAAAGGCCGTTTAGTTGTATGATTGTAACGAAAATAAAATGATTTATGAAAATGCCTCGAATATTCTATTGATGAGTATATGGAATGTGAATGCATGATTTGGTATGAGATTGAACCGATAGGTCGGAGGAACTATGGTATGGTTCGGTATGGATGGAGTAACTAGCCTCGTTCCATTTTGTTTCCTCTTGTGGTAATGTTATTAATGGATGGTAGTGTATTGCTTATGACTTACTGAGTTATAAACTCACTCGGTGTTTCCTTGTCACCTATTCTAGGTTTCTTGGACTCGTCTCTTTTTGCGTGGTCGGGCCGTCATCGAAGTCATCACACCGGATAGCAAGTTTTGGTACTTTCTTCTTAGTTGGCTTAGGAGAACATTTCGACATGTATAGGCTATCATGTTGTGTTTGAACTTTGGCATGTAATCTTTTAGCCATGCGAAAATGGCATAAATGTTCGGTTGGGTTTGGGTTCGTAACGTTAGGTCGCAAATCTTGATAATTCGACCTTTTTATGCCATACGTCATGGTTGATTATTTTGGTGTTAAAATTCATGATATGGCAATAGTGTAGTAGGGGGAAGTTTGACAATGATTAGCCTTTGGCATGGTTAGTCATGATCATAATTCGAGATATGCATGATGAATTATTAGTTAGATCAAGGAGTAAACACGAAGTGGGCATAGTTGCTTTCGTAACAGATGCTGGCAGCAGCAGTGACGTGAGATTGAAAAATCACTAAAAATAGTAGGAGTGGAATTAATTGATGAATAAATTATGTAATCGAATTTCGATGAGTCTATTTTCATATAGAAGTAACAAAAAGATCATATGGACAGTATGTTAAGAGATAATCAGGTTCTTGTGAGACAGGGCCAGAACGGTTTCTGGATTCCCTGTTCCGACTTTGGAAATTCATTATAAATTAACCAGAGATAATTAGGAGTCATGCCATATATGTACAGATTCCTCTCTGAGTCTAGTTTCTATAGAAATAAACGACATCAGTATTGAAGCTCTGTGCAGGGAGATATCCAATTCGTAATGCGCAAGGGTCAGTGTAGTCGATCCCTGTAACATGGGAGACTTTGACTAATAAACTGTACTAATTGGCCCAACCAAAAATTCTAGAAAAAATTATGGAGATGGGAATATGAGTCTAGTTTCGGGGAAAAATCACGAAACTGATTTTCGAGTTGTGAAACTCAAGATATGATTTTTAAAGCGACTAGTACGCAGATCGGCAGCTTGTCTGGGAAATGTCGAATAAGTGGTTTGAAGTCTGTTAACACCTCGTGTTCGACTCCGGCGACGGTATCGGGTTCGGGGTGTTACAAAATTATTTCAATAGCTCTCATATGCAATTAGTTAGGAGGAGTTGATATTAAATGTCTCGTCTATTTTTGACATATTTGGTCTAGTTTATATGATTTTTCGATGCCTTTGAGTATGTTAAGTTAGACTTTATTTTATGTAAATGATCATTTTTTTGCATACTTTATGATCTTCTATGATTCATATACATCATGCTTTAATTCTATACAATTAGGTGTATGAAATCATTAGAAATGGCCAAAATGAATACACCCTTTGACTTATTTTTCTTTTCCTTTTTCTATGTGATTGCACCTTAATGTTTATTTGGTATTTTAAGATACTTTAACAATTATTTTACAAATGTTAGTTAATGATATGAGCTTAAGAACTAAATTGTGAAGAAATCAAAACAATAGGGACAAAAGCATAATTTTTAAAAAATATGAATTTGGATTGAACTAAATAGAATGTCTATTAAATTGATTGAATTTATTCATTTAGATCAAGATAGACCTCGTACGGCTTTAGGTCAAGGCAAAGAGAAAGCTTAGGATTAATCGACTCCAATTCTACATTTTATCGTCAAGGTAAGTTCGTACATTTAAATAGTGTTTTAAATTATGTTTTAAATGCTATCATTTTATAATAACAAATTACGTCTCGGAGAAAAAATCCAATAATGTATCGATTATCAACGACCAAAGAAAATGAATAGCTTCGGCTATCAATTATGAAAAGGGATAGCTTCGGCTATCAATTATGAAAAGGGATGGTGACGACCATCAAACATGAAAAGGGATAGCTTCAGCTATCAAATATGAAAGGAGATAGCTTCGACTATCGAATATGAAAAGGGATAGCTCCAGCTATCGAATATGAAAAGGGATAGCTTTTGCTATCGATTATGAAAAAGGATGGTGACGACCATCAACTATGAAAAGGGATGGTGATGACCATCGTTATTCCATTTTGTGTAAGCTTCAGTAAGAGTTTTCGATGCAATATACTTTGTTACTATGGAAGGTAGGAAACATGTGTATTCATGATTGTGGAAAGTTATTTTATCATGTGTTGATATTGAATTTATGTGATCAAGCACTAATTTGGGTTGTTGGTGATGCTTAGGCTTGTCCAAGCTTGTGTTGGACAGATTCATATTTATTTTTAAGCTTATGCATTGTATTGGTAAGCATCGTTTATGTATTACGAACTTAAAAAGCATTATATGCTTACTTTGTGTTCTTTTTCCATGTTTTGTAGTTAATCGAAAGCTCGTTCAAGTTGGAAGATCGTTGGAGACCTATCACACTATCTATCGGCTATATTGGTAGATTTTAATGGTTTTAAGTCATCATTATAATGGCATGTATACGTGTTTAGTGCTTTATGATATAGCCATTGTGTTTGGCTTGTAAATATGGTATTTTGGTTAATGATTTTGGTTGTTATGTTGGCATGCATATGTGGTTTTATGATTGTTGACATTTTGGGCATTTGGTGTTTAAATGGTTGGTGTTGGATTGAACAAATGTAGAAATGCTATAAATGATTCTTTTGGTATGCTAGAATGTGACCAATATGGTATGATTTGGTATGGAATTTAGGTTGCAAATGTTAAATTGATAATGGCTAAGTTATGCTTGTGTTTGGATATGCTTGTTGTCATGTGAATTGAGGTGTCTTGTGGCATATTGGTTTTATAAATTGGTACCATATTGTTTTAGCTTGATTATGCATATTTTAGATACATTTTGGATGCTTAAAATGGGTGTAATTGGGTTGCATGAGTGTGCATAATTTGGGTGAAAGAAATGGCTTGAAAATGGCCTATTTCTTGTCCACACGGCCTAAGACACGAGCATGTGTCTCAGCTGTGTGTGACACACGGCCATGCGACATGGTCGTGTGTTACCTGTAGATTTAAAAGGGTTGCAAGTTAGGCTATTACATGGCCTAGCGCACGGCCTGGCACACGGGCATGTGGCTTGGCCGTGTGACCCAAGTCAGAGAGTTACACGGATACGGTCGTGTGTCCCTACTTCAAATGTGCACACGGGCGTGTGTCTTAGCTATGTGACCCCTGCAATATGAAAAATTTTAAATTTTTCCCAAAAATTCTATATGTTTCTGATTTAGGCCCGAATCATTCCTAAATGTCTTTTTGGCCTCGAGGGCTCAAATAAGGGACAATATGTTTATGTTTGAAAGGAACATGATGCGATTCTTTAAATGTTTCGAAATGAATGTTTAAGTTTTAAAATTTTTGGTAATGCTCTGTAACCCTTTTTTTTACGATGGATACGAGTTAGGGCTGTTATATTTAATGGTATTAGAGCTATAGTTTAGTAAATTCTCGGACTGAACGTAGCGTGTATGAGTCCAGTACTACATGCCATTATATAACCAGTGATAGTGTGATAACTCCTGACTCGTTTGAAATATGTTTTCATATAGTAATGACCTCCAACCGAGCCGACTCTGATGAAGTTGAAAGTAACAGGCAAGCCTCCGTTCATGGAGCAGCGTCGAGTGGTACAAGGCTCGTATCTGAGGGCCGGGGAAGACAATCTAAAGAAGCTGCTTCCAAATGATGAGTGAGTGGTTTACCAAATTTGTACGAACGAACCTAGCGACTCAATGACCTCCACCTCCACTTGTTCCCCAACCAATCCCTTTTGTTCCTCAAGGTTTAGAACCAATGCGTGTTAATAAACCTCCATTTGACAAAATTCTGAAATATGGGGCTAAAGAATTTAGAGCTACAGTTGATGATGATCTAGAGAGAGCTGAATTTTGGTTAGAAAATAATATCAGAGTTTTTGATGAGTTATCTTCTACACCGCCAGAGTGTGTAAAATGTGTTGTACCTCTACTAAAAGACTCAGCATATCAGAGGTGGAACACTTTGGTTTCGGTTGTGACAAGAGATCGTATCGACTGGGAATTCTTTCAAACCGAGTTTAGAAAAAAGTATACAAGTCAAAGATTCCTTGATCAGAAATGTATAGAATTCCTTGTGCTTAAACAGGTTCGTATGTCAGTGTCTGAATATGAAAGGGAATTTTCAGGTTGAGCAAATATGCCCGGGAATATATTCTAACCGAGGTTGCCATGTGTAAACAGTTCGAGGAAGGGTTAAATAAAGATATAAAGCTTCTAGTGAGGATACTTGAACTGAAAGAATTTGTTGTGTTAGTTGATCGAGCTCATAAAGCCAATGAGCTTCGTAAAGAGAAGACAAAGCTAATTATGAAGTTAGAGATTCAAGAAAGAGATCATCGGGAAAGTCATATCACTCGTCATTACAGAAATTGAAATAACATTACAACCATTCAACTACATCAGTGGGATATTCTGGTAGGGACCGAGGTAAACAACATGTGGGTTCAAAGGCGCAAGTTACGTCTATAGCGAGTATAGGTAGTGTTAAAGACAATAAGCCTGATTGTCAATGGTGTGGATGTTGACATTTTAGTGACTGCAGGGTGAAAAACAGTGCCTGTTTCAAATGTGGTTCATATAATCATTTTATTCGAGATTGCCTAAAGGTACTCGAGAAAGAAAAATTTCAGAATGTTTGACCTAGCAATACTACCACAAAAGGTAGACCACCTCGTAATCTTGGAAATGGGAGTAATAGTCGTACTGGAACAAAAGACTCTACTGTGAGATCTAAAGCATGAGGCCCAGCTAGAGCTTACTATCTTTGATATTACTCATACATTTTCTATCTTTGATATTGATGTTACTACTTCGTATGTATGCACGAATCTAGTGTCGAGTAAGAATTTACATGTTGAGTTCACTGAATTCGTGGTTAAAGTATCGAACCCCCTAGGTCAATATGTGCTAGTTAATAAGGTTTGCAAAAATTGTCCGTTGATGATTCGGGGTTGTAATTTTCTGGCCGATTTGATGCTATTACCATTTGATGAGTTTGATGTGATTTTGGGCATGGATTGGATAACTTTGAATGATGCTATTGTGAACTGTAGACGAAAGCTCATTCTGTTAAAGTGTCAGAATTGTGAAAAGCTTTAGATTGAATGTAATGGTTTGAGTGGTATACTTAATGTTATTTCAGCTATGTCAGCACAAATATATGTGAGAAAAGGGTGTGATGCGTACCTTGCGTATGTATTTGATTCTAGAGTTTCTGAATTGAAATTAGAATCAGTTTCAGTGGTTTGTGAGTATCCAGATGTGTTTTCTGAAGAGTTACATGGGTTACCGCCGATCAGAGAGGTTGAGTTTGTCATTGAGTTAGTATCGGAAACATCACCAAGATCGATAGCTCCTTACAGAATGGCTCCTACTAAGTTGAAAGATTTGAACGCGCAGTTGCAAGAGTTGACAGATAAGGGTTTTGCTCAACCCAATTTTTCACCTTCGGGTGCACCTATTCTATTGTTAAGAAAATAGACTGATCTATGAGATTATGTATTGATAACCGTCAGCTCAACAAAGTTACGATCAATAATAAATATTCATTTTCGTGTATTGATGGTTTGTTTGATTATTTGAAGGTGCAACAGTATTTTCGAAGATTGATCTTCGTTGTGGTTATTATCAACTGCGAGTTAAAGATTCTGATGTGCCGAAAACTGCGTTCTAGACCAGGTACATACATTATGAATTTCTTGTGATGTCATTTGGTTTAACTAATTCACCTACAGTATTTATGGATTTGATGAACAAAATTTTCAGACCAATTTGTGGTGGTATTTATTGATGATATCTTGATTTACTCACGAGATGCGACTGAGCATGCCGAGCATTTGAGAAATTTTTTGCAAACTCTGCCCGAAAAGTTATTATTCGCCAAGTTTAGAAAATGTGAATTCTTACTTCAGGAAGTTGGATTTTTGGGACATGTTGTATCAGCCGAAGGCATCAGAGTTGATCCGAGCAAGATTTCAACTGCTGTTGATTGGGAACCTCTGAAAAATATATCTGAGATTAGAAGCTTTCTGGGACTAGCCGATTATTACAGAAGGTTTGTTAAGGGATTTTTTATGATTGTTACGCTGATGATGAGATTATTACAAAATGACTTAAAATTCAAGTGGTTTGGGAAATGCCAGCAAAGTTTCAATCAATTGAAAGCGTTGTTAATCGAGGCACTGGTATTAGTTCAACTTGAGTCGGGTAAAGAGTTCGTGATTTTTAATGATACATCTCTAAATGGTTTAGGCTATGTTTTGATGCAAGAAGGAAAAGTAATAGCTTACGCATCCAGACAATTAAATTCACAAGAAAAGAATTATCTGACACACGATTTGGAGGTTCCAGCTAATGTGTTTGCGTTGAAATTTGGCGAAACCATTTGTACTGTGAAAAATGTCACGTCTTTATAGATCATAAAAGTTTGAAGTATTTAATGTCACAGAAAAACTTGAATCTAAGAGAGCGTAGACGGCTCGAGCTATTGAAATATTATGATTTTGTCATAGATTATCATCCGGGTAAAGCAAATGTAGTTAGTGATGCTTTGAGTAGAAAGTCTCTATTTGCTTTGCAAGAGTTAAATACGCGATTAAAGTTGTTTGATGATGGCTTAATCTTAGCTAAGTTGAAAGGTAGACCGATGTTTACACAACAGATTTGCGAGGCTCAGAAATGTGATGATGCTTTATTAACCCAACAAAAACAGAGTGAGTCGACTTCTGATTTAGATTTTTAGATAAGATCTGACGATTGTTTGTACTTCAGAGGCAAAATTTGAGTTCCAAGAAATTCAGATCTCGTTTAGGAGATTATGCGGGAAGCTCAATATGGTAGCTTATCCATTCATCCTGGTACTAATAAGATATACAGCGACTTGAAGCAAATGTACTGGTGGCTGGGTATGAAACAAGAAATTTCTGAGTTTGTATCGAGATGTTTAATATGTCAGCAAGATAAAGGTGAACATTCGATACCTTCTGGTTTGTTACAGCCAGTGATGATACCAGAGTGGAAATGGGAGCATGTCACCATGGATTTTGTATTGGGATTACCCTTTTCTCTGGGAAAAAAAGATGCAATTTGGGTTGTCGTTGATCGTTTGATGAAATCTGCACATTTTATTCCAATACATACAAATTATTCTCTTGAAAGGCTAGCCGAGCTATTTGTTACTAAGATTGTCAAATTGTACGGGGTGTCAGTTTCCATTATTTCGGATAGAGATCCGCGATTTACATCATTATTCTAGAGCAAGTTATAGGAAGCTTTAGGTGCTCGGTTATATTTTAGAACCAGTTTTCACCCTCATACAGATGGTCAGTCTGAACGAGTGATTCAGGTACTTGAAGATATGCTTCGGTGTTGCGTTTTAGAATTTGAAGGCAATTGGGAGAAATATTTACCGTTGGTTGACTTCGCATACAATAACTGTTATCAATCAAGCATAAATATGGTACCGTATGAAGCTTTGTATGGTTGTAAATGCTAAACTCCATTGTATTGGACTGAGCTCAGTGAGAAAAAGATTCACGGGGCAGACTTGATTCAAGAAACTAAAGAAAAACTGAAAGTAATTTGAGATTGTTTAAAAGCAGCTTCTGATCGACAGAAATCGTATGCGGATTTAAAGCGTAAAGATATTGGATTTCAAGTCGACGATAAAGTGTTCCTAAAAGTATCGCCCTGGAAGAAAGTTCTGCGTTTCGATCGTAAAGGAAAGCTAAGTCCGTGATTTATCAGGTCGTATGAGATTATTGAAAGAACTAGGCCAGTAGCGTATTGTAGCTTTGTCGTCGAAATGAAAGGATCCATAATGTGTTTCACTTATCTATGTTACGACGGTACCAATCAGACCTTTCACATGTTATCTCACCTGTAGACATAGAGATCCAGCCTGATATGTCATATAGCGAAGAACCAATCAGAATCTTAGCTCGAGAAGTTAAAGAATTTAGAAATAAAAACATACCTTTAGTGAAAGTTCTTTGGAAGCGACACGGGATAGAGGAGGCCACCTGGGAACCAGAAGAAGTTATGAGAAAACAATATCCGAACCTCTTTTCTGGTAAGATTTTCAGGGACAAAAATTCCTTTTAGAGGGAAAGTTGTAACAGCCTATTTTTACTGAAATCAGAACAGTGGGTTTGGGACAACAAATCTGATGCGTGAATAATCATTTTATTATTATTTTAATTTCTACGGCATGTTAGTAATATCGTATAAAAATTTCGTTAAGAAATTCTACCGTTTGCATGCCTAATTTGATAAAAATGACTATATTGAAAAAGGTGCAAAAGTAGAGTTCTAGTAGCTAAAGATATCAAATGGCTATAGAACTTTAATGTAAGAGCCCTTATGTGGTAATTAGACCATTAATGAAGTGAGTGGAAATTTATGGGCATTTTATCAAGTGATTTTAATGTTAATAGTTAAGGTTAATAATGTAATTTGTAAATTAACATAAAATAAAAGAAAGAAAAACACCATCGGAGCATGGTAGGTTTGGCCATGGCATTCTAGCTAGCATGTAAGTCATTTTTGTCTCGTTTTTAATTATTTCTATGTTTTTGAAATCGTTGTAGCTTAATCTAGCTAGCCTAAGGACTAATTTGCAAAACTGTCAAAAGATTAGGGTTTTACCATGAACGTATACATGTTGTTTGTGATGTTTGATGGAAGAAAATGAACCTTTGTTCTTAGATAAACAACTTTTGTTAAGTGATTTTTGATGAATTTGTCAATTAGGGATTTAATTGAAAAATATGAAATATTCATGGTGAAATTGTGAATAAAATGAAATGTATGAGCTGCTAAAAGCCTATATGAAATTCGGTTAGACTTGGGTAGGGATGAAATTGCATGAATTTCATTTTACGAGCTTAAGGACTAAATTCTAAAGAAATCAAAACATTAGGAACAAAAGCATAATTTTTCGAAAATCTAAATTTGGATTGAATTAAATAGAATTGCAATTAAATTGATTGCATTTATTCATTTAGACCTATCTATTAAATTGATTGAATTTATTCATTTAGATCAAGATAGACCTTATACAGCTTTAGATCAAGGCAAAGAGAAAGCTTCAGATTAATCGACTCCAATTCTACATTTTATCGTCAAGGTAAGTTCGTACATTTAAATAGTGTTTTAAATTCTGTTTTAAATGCTATCATTTTATAATATCAAATTATGTCTCGGTGGAAAAATCCAACGGCGTATCGACGACCATCGACTAATGAAAAGGGATAGCTTCTGCTATCGATTATAAATAGGGATGGTAACGACCATCAAACATGAAAAGGGATAGCTTCAGCTATCGAATATGAAAAGGGATAGCTTCGGCTATCGAATATGAAAAGGGATAGCTTCGACTATCGATAATGAAAAGGGATAGCTTCGGCTATCGATTATGAAAAGTGATGGTGACGACCATCAACTATGAAAAGGGATGGTGATGACCATCGTTATTCCATTTTGTATTGGTAAGCACCGTATTGGTATTACAATATTACTAAGCATTATATGCTTACATTGTGTTCTTTTTCCATGTTTTGTAGTTAATCGGAAGCTCGTTCGGGTTGGAAGATCGTTAGAGACCTATCACACTATCTATCGGCTATATTAGTAGATTTTAAGGTTTTTAAGTCATGGTTATAATGGCATGTATATGTGTTTAGTGCTTTATGATATAGCCATTGTGTTTGGCTTGTAAATATGGTATTTTGGTTAATGATTTTGGTTGTTATGTTGGCATGCATATGTGGTTTTATGATTGTTGACATTTTGGGCATTTGGTGTTTAAATGGTTGGTGTTGGAATGATCAAATGTAGAAATGCTATCGATGATTTTTTTGGTATGTCGGAATGTGACCAATATGGTATGATTTGGTATGGAATTTCGGTTGCAAATGTTAAGTTGATAATGGCTAAGCTATGTTTTTGTTTGGATATACTTGATGTCCTGTGAATTGAGGTGCCTTGTGGCATATTGGTTGTATGAATTGGTACCATATTGTTTTAGCTTAATTATGCATATTTTAAGTACGTTGTGGATGCTTGAAATGGGTGCAATTGGGTTGCATGAGTGTGCATAATTTGGGTGAAGAAATGGCTTGAAAATGGCCTATTTCTTGTCCACAGGGCCTAAGACACGGGCATGTGCCTCAGCCGTGTGTCCCTTGTAGGTTAAAAGGGTTGCAATTCAGGCTGTTAATGGGCCTAGCGCACGACCTGGCACACGGGCGTATGGCTTGGCCGTGTGACCCAAGTCAGAGATTTACACGGGCATGGACACAGGCTGGGACAGGACTGTGTGTCCCTAGTTTGAATTTCCACACTGCCTAAGACACAAGCGTGTGTCTCAGCGTGTGAGTCACAAGGCTGTGTGACCCCTGCAGTATGAAAAATTTTAACTTTTTCCCAAAAATTCTATATGTTTCTGATTTAGTCTCGAATCGTTCCTAAAGTGTCTTTTTGGCCTCGAGGGCTCAAGTAAGGGAAATATGCTTATGTTTGAATGGAATACGATGTGACTTTGAAATGTTTCGAAATGAATGTTTAAGTTTTAAATTTTTTGATAATGCTCCATAACCCTATCGCAGCAACGGATACAGGTTAGGGTGGTACAAAAAGTATCGATACCCTTTCAAAAAGTATCTTTACCTTTTACCAGCATCGGCAAAATGTCTTTGATATCGTTGCAAACTAACTTTAATGATCACTAAATCAGGCATTAAATGCTAATAGTATCGATACTGATAGGAAAATGGTGATACCTTTTGTTGCACGTGAATTTAATAATCTTGTATTTTCATCCGTAATAGATCTATTCAATTCCTCAACAACCACAACGATTGGAAATCAATTAAAGGGCATAAATACAATATTCTAAAGGTACTACAACAATAAGTTCGATTACAATAGATCAAGTGCTTCAAGATACATAAAAAATCCATTACCAATCACTTTATGCTTCAATTCTTTATCTTCTTCTTGTAAACACTCGTGAGCATTCATTGTATTCTCTATCAGCTCAAGTGTTTTCCTTGTATTTTTTCTTACTTTGAAAACGTTCTAATCTTTTGAGCATTATTTCTTTGCTTGCTTATTTGTTATTCTCTTTGAAAGGGTTGAGTCCTAAGGTTTGGGTAGAAATCTTAAGGGAGTTGCAATCTTAAGATTTTAGGTAGAAATCTTAAGGGAATTGGAAGTTAAACATTATCTTCAAAGGTTGTCAAATCAGTGAATTTAGGAAAATCTTTAATTGTGGAAAGCTAAGATAGTGGAGAAGGCAATTGGGGTCGAACCACTATATATCGTCGTGTTCATTGTCTCCAGTTATTTTTATTACTTCCACCAAAATTTTAAAAGGTCAATTCACCCCCCTTTTGGAAATTTTTGGTGATCAATGGAGCTAACAATTAGAATTATGCATTTAATGTTTATTTAATAGGAAAAAAATCCCCTGGTTGAACTAGGAAAGAGAAAGGCTAATAGGGTGTGCTTCCCCTCATATGTATTATGATGGATATTTGAGCCTCTCTTGCATTGGGTCCAATAATATGTGTTTCTTAGGCTTTTAACTCAACATTTTATAATTTAATCCAACCCAGTACATGTTTCTCTATTTCTCAAAATAGATATTATTTATTAAATTAATTTTAATTAATTAATTTTCTAATTAAATAATTTTCTCAACCCAATTCTGATTTCATTAAAATCATGACAATTTTACCGTAAAAGAATCTAAGAGAAAATATATTTAATTTCTCCATTCAACAGATTACATAATGACAAATTAATTTAATTTCATTTTCGAACTTCAATTATTTAATTAAATAATAATTCTAAAAACTTAAATTAATTCTCAAGTCATTTTTATACTAAGTGAGAAACTACATTCATTTCCGAATGTAACTCGTTTTTGAAACTGTATCATTTCTATCCATTTTTATCAATTTAATTCATCATGCAATTCATTCCTATTTTCAACGAGCTAGCGGAGGGATCAATTGGACATATGTAATTAGGGCTCAAATTATTATAATTAAGTTCTAGCTTTTCGCCAATTAATTATAAACTCATTTAGTCACAAAGTCATTCCACTATAGTATTGTGACTGAGATCTCCTTAATGACATACCATTACGAAAGCTACTCGATCAGTGCTCGTCCAATGACATAGTCATAATTTTTTTACCCTCATAAGACATTCTCAATCTTTTTGGGATTAATCCGTTCTCCCAATATGATCATATTTTGTCTCATGGTACCCTTTACATCTTCCTTCATGAAAAATCAATTACTATCATATATTAGTTAGCTCATTCATCACAAAGACAAATGACCTGTGACCACGTTTACTTTTCATCTATCATGTAATGCTAATGAGAGGATATCATTTACCCATCTCTATGAATTCCACTATTTTGAATGATGCTATATACTACAAAAGTCGTATACCCAATGCATCAGATTTTGGTTATTTATCTATTCAATCTCAGGCTTTTACTTACATCAAAGTATATGAGTCACGCATACATAGTCCATCATCCACTTAGGATTAGGGTATGTCACACTATGAATGTCACAAGTGAATAAATTCATTATTGGATTTAGGATCTATTCTACCTGGGTCCTATCTGATGTACTGTCAATCCAAAAAATCACATCTATGTCCTATCTTTTGGAAGTCATCCACTCTGATGCCCAAGAAAAAGCATCACCCTAATTAGACTTGATAGATAGCTTATTAGTATTTCAATTAGTTTTCTCATTCTTTTTATTAGACTAAGGATATGTTTAAGCTCGTCTACTAATATAAATAGTCTTTTTGTATTACGATCCGACCACGTAATACCACTTAGTATTAGTTAATCATTAGACAACCAATAAGCTAATATTTACTTCCATTTTTCCTTACATGCAAAAATTATTGAGGAAAATATACAAAAGATATTCATGTAATTCATGAATAATTTTATTAACCAATCTATTCAAAAAAAAATAACAAATGTACATAGACGAAAATACTATAGTTAGGGCTTCACATCCAACACCTCTAGCTTTCATTCCATGACATAAATTTTAAACAACTTTCAATTTATTCAATTTAATTCATAATATTGTAAAATATCTATCAAACTTAGCTTAATTTCTAACTTAATCCAACCATTTCCACTACTTTCCAAAATGGTCCTATCAAGATCTAAATATCATTGTCATCACTTTATAGCTTCAACTTCACTAAAGATTCATTAATGGAATCATGATAAAAACTTAACAATAAAAAATTTTAACACATGATTTAGCTTTATTAAGATTAATTAATTAAGAACCTATAAAATTATGAAATGAAATCCTCTTACCTTAATGAATTTAAGGCTGAAATGGAAGAAACTTAAAATCTCTTTTTCGTCCTTTTCTTGTTTGGTTGAGAGAGAGAAATAAAAGATGAAGATGGTGATAAGAAAAATGTTTTCTCTCTCCCATCATTAACAAATATACATAATTAATTGTTAATATTTAATCAAGTACAAAATCAAGGTCATGATTTTATCTTTGGGAAGTTAGTGGAAATCAATGGTCCTTCCATGCTTATCCATTAAGTTAAACTTAATAATCGCTAATACATTAAGTTAACTATCCTTTGATCCTTGGCTTATTTATATATTAAGGCCCGTTAATGTCTTTTAACCAAACATATCCATTTTCTTCATTTTCTAATTTAGTCCTTATACAATAATTATTATTCAATCCAATTTAATTCTACTAAATAATTTAACCTTTCAATTTCATACTTAACATGTACTTATTTGATTCTAATTTCTTACCAACTCGTTTTAAGAAATTCGGCTCTAAAATCAAATTTTATGTTGCCACTGAGAATTAGATTGTTAGAATTCCCCATTCTTTTAAGAAATTTTGTCTTTGAAATTTATCTGAAAAGAGAAGGGGGTATTGTGACTGCATCATTTCCTCGGTTCCTAAGTTGCTTCCTAGACACTGTAGCTTCGCAATAAAACTTTTACTCGGGGTACTTGTTTATTTCTCAACTCTTTTTTTTCTCAGGCTAGTATTTCAGCTAATGACAAATCAGGTTGGATTTCAATTGATTCAACTGGAACCACATGTGATGGATCTCATATGTACCTTTAAGAATAAAAGCATGAAACACATTTGTATATTCTCTAATTCTGGTGGAAATGCCAAACAATATACTAGAAGGCCAACTCGTTCGACAATCTCAGATGGTTCGATATACCTCAAGCTCAACTTCACATTGCAACCAAAGCGCAAGATCTTTGCCCAAGGTGATACTTTTAAGAACACTCTATCTCCGACGGAATACTCAATGTCTTTCCACTTCAAATTCGAATATGATTTTTGTTGATCTGAAGCTACTTTTAATCCATCTTAGATCAACTGAACATTATCTTTAGTTTCTTAAATTAAATCTGACCCAAATAGCTTTCTTTTATTCAATTCAGTCCAACACATACAAAGCTTCATATAGAGTCATTTGAATACTCAACTGAAAGCTATTGTTAATATGAATTCAACTAATGGTAGGTAATACTCCCAACTACCTTTGAATTTGATAATACAAGCTCATAACATATCTTCAAGAACTTGTATAAGGTGCACGGATTGACCATCAAATTAAGGATGAAAGGTCGTGTTAAATGCCTTCTCGTATCCAGAGATTCATGATTATGCTTCCAAAATCTCAATGTGAAATGAAGATCTCTATCTGATATAATCAACGTCAGAATACCATGTAACCTGACATCTCCTGAATATATACCTCAGCCAACTTTTTAAGCGACCAATTAGTTCTGACAGCTAGGAAGTGAGCCATTTTTGTCAATCGATCAACTATAACCGAAATGACATTCTTTTTCTTTGGCGAGATAAGTAACCTTGAGACAGCCCATCTTTAGTAGCTCTCATTTCCACTCTGAAATCAAAATGTATTTAAGTAATCCTGAAGGATGTTATGATAATTCAAACGTTTAGAACGTATTCCACAATCTCCTATTTCATATCCAGCGTAATAATTAAATAATGTGTTAAGGAATGTGACTACTTTATCTTGGGTTGCATGTGTTTAGTTTGCAAACGTTAGGTAAAATGTATATTTGAAAAAATGATTATTGATTGATAAATTAACATATTTGTTATTTGACAAAATAATATAGCATATATGCAAATATTTACAGATTTATATATTTGTAATTCACATAGAAGTAATTACGAAAAAGACAGTGAGTGATTATGAAATATGTTAGAAAAAGGAATTAATTTTGATAATGGTTTTTGAATAAATAATTGCATAGCATGATAGAATAAAACATGAGTAATGCATAATATAAAGATAGGAAAATAAATTTCGGAAATTAAAATTCATCAAGTAACGACAATGTATAATAATGGCATTTAGATATTAATAATGCAATCTATTTATTAAGGTTTACGTTCGACCTAAACCACATTTTCCAATACTCAATCTACTTCTATTTGTATTATGCGATTTGTGATTAAAAGGATATTGGCCTCATTACACTCTTATCTTCTTGCAATTTTACTTCAATTGAAAACCAGAACAATTATAACATAAATAGAGTTTATGTCCCTGATTTTGAAAACTTATATGAAGGTAGCCCCCATCGTTATATTTTGAAGTAATTAGCATGCTATTCAATTAATTATTTTATGGCAAATTACGACACTAAATTGTGGTTTATTTGGTCATTGATGAGAAGTACATATATATTTTTTTAATATTTATGTATCAAGAGATTTAAATTTGCAAAGTTATTAAAACATTTTAGGAGAAAATAAGAGATGATCAAGATTGTGAAATAAAAGGAAAGATTTTATTATGAAAAATTAATTATTAAATCATATTTACATGATAATCTATTTGGAAGGTAATAATATAAATATTAGGCCAGCACATATTAAATAGAATTATTAATTTAATTTATGAAATAGAAAATACGAATTGCACTTTACCCGTAATAAGAGATTCAATAATATAATTTTTTTTAAAAGTTAATTACTATATTATAAAAGAAACCACCGTTATGAAATGCACTTCAACTTACTTATAATTTCTATATAATTCACTTTAAAAAATTACAACACTTTATTACTATAAAGTCCACATTAATTACTATTTATAAAGTTATCATTAATTAATTACAAATATTATGAGATACTAGAAGTTCTATTACATGTGTATATGTCTGAAAACTACATATTTAGAATACAAATATGTGTTTAAAACTAATAATAACAACACATATGAAATATGTACAAAATTAAAATAAAAAATAGTTTAACTTGTGAGTAAAAGAAAATTAAAATAGGTAAATATATCGTATTAAAAGTATTAAATGCACTCAAATTATTTATTATGGTGTTGTTATTTTTCTAGCATGTCAAAATTTTATCCCATTAGTGAAAAGAAAATTTAATATTAATAATCTATCTATTTTTTAAAAAATTAAAAATCTCTTTTTTTTTCAAAATTATAAACGTGTGAATTGATTTTTTTTTTCATTTTACTCTCAAATTTATTTCCGACCAATTAAAAATTTATTCAAAATAAAAAATGTAAGTAATAAATTTTTTTCTCTAAACTAATTTGTTATGATAAATTTAATATCTTAAGTAAATAAATTTAGAGTTAAAATTGAATTTTTATAAAGATCTAAAATTTTAATTTGTAAATACGATTTTCTTTCTCTTGAAAGAAAACACAAAAAAACAACTAAATTAATCCATCATATATGAGAAAGACATTTATTCTATCGGCAAAAAGACTAGCTCCGAGCTTCCCAAGTGCATCAACAAACACATGCACATCTTCAATCTTATCAGAAGTCATCTTAACAATGCAATCAGCCACTTGATTTTTCTCCCTTGGAACATGCCTGATACTCCACTGATCCATAGTCTGTAATATCAGATAAATCGTTCTCACCAAAGCTAAGGTTGATTTGGCCAAATGTCTATTATGAAAGGCATTGACCACCTCTAAATTGTCAATATGAATCAAAACCTTGTTGTACCCCTGTCTTTGAAGAAGAATTAGATCATCCAAGATGCCCCAAAGCTCGGCATAAAAAACTGAGTAGTCCCCCAAATAGTGATTGAAACCAAGGATCCAAGCCTCATTCAGTTCGCATACCACACCTCTAGTAGCAGTAAAACCTGCACCTAACTTAACAGCTCTGATAGTATATAAGTTAACCCAATCACCTGAAAGAGGTAGATTAGGAGCAATATCAAGCTGTCTTGGTGAGGCCTTCTTGTGAGCTAAATCAAATTTCTTTTTCCATGTAACACCCCTCACCCGTCTCCGTCGCCAGATTAGGGTTATGGAGCATTATCGTACAATCAAAAACATTTAACATCATAATATTTAAGTAAATTGAACATACCGTAATCAATTCAATCACATGCATTATGACCCTAAATTGAGCCCTCGAGGCCCTAAAAATAGCTTTGAGGATATTCGAGACTAATTGAAACAAAAGGAAAAGGGTAACTTTCAAACAATGGACACACGGCCGTGTCCACACGCCCGTGTGCCAGGTCGTGTGCTAGGCCATGTAACTCACTGACTTGAACACTAAGAAACTCACAAATGACAAACAGCCGTGTGATAACCAGTGTCTCAGGCCGTGTCAACACAAAATTCACCTAAAATCAAGCTATTTCATAACCAAACTATGCATAAATATACAATCCAATTGTACACACTTCCAAGTGACTTAAACATCATCCAAACACACCTAAAGATGCCATTTCAAAAACCCTAATTCAACTAACCAACATGTCATTCAAGGCACCACAAATGCATCAAAACATCAAATACCTAAACATGCCAATATTGCCATAATCCAAACAAAATAACCAAGTTCAATTAACTACCATTTATAACCAAATGCAAGCCATCAAAACATACCAAAAAAACCCTTAAATACAAGCATAATAAGGTAACCAAAATGACATAACTTGGTAAGGCATCAAAATGTACCAAACCAACATAGCTTTCAAAACTTATACATTCCAAAAACATCATTAACACATTCATCAAAATACCATTCTGAAACCATCACAAACATACCAAAAGATCATGCTTTTCAATAACTAAAAGTGGCCAAGATGACCTTACTTAATAGCAATACAAGTCTATCATATAAACATAAACTTCAAGACACAAGCATACTAAATCAACCATTTAATACATCTATGAGTCATCAATACAAAAGACCTATACATGTCATTATTATTAACCATAGCCAAAATACTTAAAAACTACTGAATTGATTGCTAGATAGTGTGATAGGTCTCCGAAGAGCTTCCAACCAAATCGAGCTTCTAATGATCTATAAAACAAAGGAAAACAACTACGTAAGCAACAAGAGCTTAGTAAACTCGTATAAACTTAAACATAACTTACCACCTCAGTAACACAATTCATAGAATAAGCATAAACCATTACTAGTGTCATGAGCTTAGAATAAGCCAATTCAAGCATCATCAATCTCACATGTTAGTAGGTTCATCAACATTACATATAAGCTCATTTATACCATGAATAGAGTTCACAAGATACATTACATATGCACCAACCCTTTCATAAATCATGAATATTTCCATTAACTTACTTATCGATCCATTCATTTTCTTACGTTGAACTATCTAGAATTAAATCGGATACTCGAGAAAGCTCACACATAGTGTGCCTTTACATATAACCATAACATTTCCTTTACATCAATGCTCACACGAGCTATGAAATAGACCATTTCACACAAGCTGTGGGTCAGAATGTAAGCTACTCGATGTTGCTCACACGAACTGTGGAGAATCCACAACAAATGCAGGACCTCAGCCATTGGTAGGACATTCAAGACCAACACCCAAAGCATGAAATCCCTAATGACATGCCATTTATATCCTAAGAATTCTTAAGGTTCAACTGAGACTCGATATCCGTCAATTCATCACAGCATTTATACATTTGTATATTGATACATTTACATCAAAACAACATAATAAACATTTATTTTAAATAACATTAAAGTGATTATAATTCATACGAACTTACCTCGATAAATATAGTTGTAAAACGAAGCCGATGACTAATCCAACACTTAGCTTTTCCTCGATTTTGATCCGTTTGACTCGTTTCTTAATCTAAATAATAATTTTTATTCAATTAAACCTTTCAAATAACTTAAAATAATCAATTCAAGCCTATAATCAATTTTAAGTTGAATTTACAAAATTACCCCCAAAGATTTTAATATTTATGCAATTTAGTCCCTAAACCTGAAACTTACAATTTCACAATTTTTAACCATAAATCATGCTAGCCAATTTTTACCCAATCATATAACAATCCATATATATCCACAATTTACACTATTTTCCTTGAATTTTACCTTTTTCATAAATCAGTCCCTAAACTTGAAAATCATCAAAAATTACTTAACAAACAATTTATATTTAACAACCAAGCTTTATAATCTATAATAAAATTTCAAGAACATTACAATTTCATCCACGGCAAAATTCTAAACATTTAACAATTTAACAAATTGATCCCCATGTTAGCTAGATTAAGCTAATACGATAACAAAAACATAAAAATCATTAAAAACGGAATTAAAATCCACTTACATGCATGAAATGGAAGCTAGGACTATTGTTTTTCTCCACAACAATGGATGAATCGGTTTTGCTAGGCTAATTAGAGAAGATGACAAAAATTCACCTTTTGTTTTATTTAATCTTTTAACTTAATTATTCATTTACTATGTTAACCTTTTAAAAAACTATTAAATTACACCAAAACCAATCCAATATCAGCCACTAAATTTAAACATGGAATAATTACCATCCAAGTCCATGAATTTACCTTTTCATAGCTATTAGATCTATTTAACTAATAGAATTTAACTTTTGTATCTTTTACAATTTAGTCCTTTTTAATTAATTAACTATTTAAACATTAAAATTTCTTAACAAAATTTCAATATGACCCTAATAACACTCCATAAACATTTACGGGCTCGGTTTATAGAAACGAGGTTTTGATACCTCATTTTCTAAAATCACTTGACTTTAAAGATTTACCACTTGAACATAATTATTCGTTCAAATAACATAAATTGCCAATTCAAAATTTATTTTAGTATTATATTTGACTTGTAAATATTAAATAATAACATTTATGAACTTACTCATTGGATTTGTGGCCTTGAAATAACAGTTTTTGGCACCACTAAAAAACGGGTTGTTACAACCCAACTAACAGATGATTTAATAGTCTCATAGGAACTCTAAGCTATTCCTTGAAACACAAAGAGGTTTCTATTTTTCCACATGCTCCAAGAAATTACACCAAAGAGGCTAGTCCAATTGATCCCCTCATTCGGCATCCCCAAATGATTGTATAAATTGGACTCGATCTATTCAAACAAGGTTACTAGAGAAAAAACTAAGTTGATGATTAGTTGGCACAACACGTAACCAGAATTCTCTAGTAGTAGGACAATCCCTAAGCACATGAAGAATGTCCTGAGATGCATGATTATACAATGGACAAAAGCCAGCATGGTCGATATCCCTCCTTATCCTCTCTATATTGGTAAGAAGACATTGTTTAAACACAAGCCATAAGAAAAGTCGAACACATAGAGGTCCTTAAAACTTCCAAAATGACTTTCCACCACATATCCTTCAAATTCCACGTAGTTTCTTTAAAAGACCACTACGTACTTTTAACCGAAAAAAGACCTAGTAGAGGTGTGAAGCCAATGGTAAGGAGGAGGAATGCTGACTTTTTTCTGACAATATCTTTCAGCAACCAAACCCTAAATAGATCAAGATTCCACATAACCTCCTATATTACCATATCACTAAGAGTACAATCTAAAATAAAAATACTTGTAAACAGGTAGGGGATTAACAATGGCCCTATGTTCGAAATCTAGGGATCCTTCCAGCACCAAAAAGAGTTCCAATCCCTAACTGACCAAATTAAGTTTTCACACAATAGAGGCCAAACCTTAGTAAGGGCTATCTATACGAACGAACAACTTCCTCGCACTATGCTAATAGGTAACCGCTCCTTCATCCCATACTTTGATCGAAGAACACGAACCCAAACAGTGTCATCCTTTCAGGCTAGGTTAAACCCCAACTTTAGTAAGAAAGAAGTATTTTAATCCCCTAAGTGCCTAAAACCTAAACCTCCACAACCACGAGGTTGAAAAACAAAGTCCCAATCAAACAAAGACATCTTTTTTCCTACCATTAATAGACCCCATATAAATTGACTGACGATACATTCAATCTCTTTGCATACACCTTTTGGAATCCACATAGACTATATAAAGTAATTTGGAATGGAAAGAAGTACAGATTGTGCGATAGTAACTTTGCCTGTAAAAGAAAACTGCTTAGCATCCCAACTACTCAGCTTGTTTCGAACCTTCTCCACCACAAACCCCAATGTACCACAAGTTACTTTGTCATAGAAAGAAGGACTCCCATATATGTTCCAATTATGAGCTCTTTGGATTTGGTGTCCTAAATGTAGTATTTGTATCAATATACACTTGTAATTTTTTTTAGCTGATTGGTTAAAAAAACAAATTCATTAATTAGATTAATATACTTTGTATAGTTGTCCTAACATGATTTTTTCACACAAATCAAGGTTGAAGAAAATGTTGCACATTGGTTGTCTAACTGTTTAACTAATACTAAGCGGTATTACATGGTCGGATCATAGTACAGAAAGACAGCTTTTATTAGTAAGCGAACCTAAACGTATCATTAGTTTAATCTGAAATGAACAAACTGATTGAATGACTAATATGTTGCCTAGCAAGTTCAATTGCAGAGATGTCTTGTCTTAGGCATTAGAGCGGATGACTCTCTGAAGATAAAGACATAGATGTGACTGACTAGACCTGGCCTAAAAAATGGGCTTAAAATTTTGCCCAAGCCCGGTTCAGCCCACCCGTATTAATTTTTTTATATTTTTATATAATTTTTTAAAAAATATAATACATCAAAATACTAAAAATATTAAAATAAATGTTTCCCAACAAATTGAAAATAAAATTTTGAAAAAATATGTATACTTAAATAACACTAAGATATTTGCAACTTAAGCAAATACCTCTAAAATAGTAACAAGATTAATAATAAAACAAGAGTTATACAATATCCAAATAATAACAACAAAATAGTAGCAACATAATTGTGAAATAGTAACAAAATAGTGAAAAATAGCAACAAAATAATAAAAAATAGAAAAAAATTGTAGTTCTTTTATTTCCATATTCAGGTCGGGCCGGGCCAAAAAAAATTACCCGAGACCTGCCCGTTCCTAAACGG